>NC_141693.1:539485173-540168317 GCF_964263255.1 Lissotriton vulgaris | reverse complement strand
GAACTCAAATTTTTTTTTTTTTTTAAAAAGAAGAGTAAGTAAACTAAGAGTAATGTTAAAAGAAAGACAGTTAGAGGGAGTAACACAGAGATACTGTTTAAAGAAGGACTAAGAACAGGAGTGGAAAGAGTAGAGTAAAAAAAAGTAATAGAAAAAGGAATGAGGGAAGTAGCAAAGGCAGGAAACTGAGGGTTAAAAAAATGAAGCAGTGGAACTAATAAAAGTTAAATGTAAAAGAGATGTAACAGAATGAGTACTAAACACTTACCTTATAATTATCGTTAACTTAGTCACGTGTTATTTTTATACTTTCAATCTGTGAAAGAGAGAACACAAATTTTAAAATTGATAGAAAGTAGTAAAAGATGAGTGAGCATGAGACAAGATAAGTACATATTAAAAATCACAATTCAAAGTACAGAATTAATTATACATATTAAATGGTTTATTTTTGCTGTTCTCAGAATATATCAAATTTCAGTGAAAACAGTGAGTTGAAGGTATTCATCATATAACAGCGGGGAAAAAAAACACAATCAAAAAGATTGTGTTTAAAAAACCCATATAATATTATCAATCAGAAATCAGAACTCATCAAAAGTAACTTACTTTCCATGACGTCAAAGGATGTCCTATGAACAGCTTATACTCTGTTGTGCTGTTATTATTTTCTGCCCGCCACTTTCTGAAAGATAAGCTCTATCGTTTTAAGAAAAATGAGACATACAAAGCAATTTAAAACAGCACACTAAATTACAACAACACCTAGAATCATTATAATCCAGTTACCTACCCTAAATTCTCACTTCTGAAAACAAGTCAAAAGGCAACATTGCTTCATAGTCAAATTCTAATCATTGCCGAAAGAGCAGCCTTTTTTAAATTTCGAATAAGCTGTGTAATATCGTGAAGTTGTTAAAGGACCATCATGTCATATAATAGCTGCAGTTACAAATGTTCTTCCTGAAATCGACGACTGTGCAGCCAAAACATTTTTAATTAGACTTGACAACTTATTTACATCTGGTTTATATAGCTGGAATTGTAAAATGACATTTCACCGATAAGTTTCTATAAATAATGTAGACAGCATTACAGACTTACATCACCTCTACTCCTTCTTTTGATCTGCTGCTTGAATTAGCTTATAAACACAAAGACTTTTCGCTCTGTACTACACTTATCCACAAGGCCATATAGAGTAGGAGCTATTAGAACCTCTTGAAATTCCTCTGAACAAATCCCGAGATTCCTTCCCTAAAATTTTGGTTGTAAGAACACTAGGTAAGAATTTTGAAGGTGAAAAGGCAATCTTTTTTTAAAAGTTAAACCAGAATCATTGCAGAATGACCAGCCGTTTCCAGATTTTAAATAAGCTGTGTAATGTCCTGAAGTTGTTGAAGGACCGTCATGATATATAATTGCTGGAGTTACAAAAGTCCTTCCTGATATTGACAACTGCGAAGCCACAACATTTTTAATTAAAGTTGTCAATTTTGTTCCATCAGGCCTACATCGTTGGAACATTAAAATGACATACTGGCCATAACTTAGTATAATTAACGTGGACAGCATTGCAGACTTACATTGGCTACACTCCATGTTTTGATCGGCTGCTTTTACTAACTTATTGAAGGATACTGATTTACTGTCAGGCAAAGTTAAATATATAAACCTTTCTGAGTCTACACTAGTAGTACTTGATAGCCTACAATTCTCGCAATCATTCTGCCATTGATAAGAAAGGCCAAACAGATAATCTACATATACACCTTCATCTTGCAATACATCAAGCATGTACATTAAAAACTCCTGACAATCCTGCTGAATATTTTGAGAGAATTGCGTTTGACCTGAACATTTGTCTAACAGATTACGAATTTCAGACACACTTTCTACTCTTGTTCTATCTGCGCTACATTTCTCTAACACAAAATTCAACAAACAGCATAAACTTTGTTCTGAATTGATCACAATCTGTTCTTTTAAAGTGTCTAGTGAAAAGACAACATTAACCACTACATTAGCATAGCAGTTGACACCAGAACTATTTTCAAATTGAAAACCAACAACATCTTCAACAGAATTCATTTTCTTTCTGCTTACAATTTTCGGTTCATCGACTTTTGGACTTTTTGCTACAACCTCCCTACTATTACTGATATTTCTTTGTTTCCGGCCTACCACAAGTTTCTCAAACAAAGGAAATTGAGGCAAATGTGGCGCATACTCTCTTCTTAACCTATTGTATTCCTTAACACAATCTAGATCCGCACAAATGTTTGTGACATCACAGTCAATCAAGTACAATCCCGATAAAGTTCAGACTCGTGACAATTCTACATAAGCCATACCCTCTTTGAACACAGAACTGCCAATATTCACTAAAGCAGTGTCTACACTTAAACCTTGCGATTAATGGATTGTCACCGCATATGCCAAGCAAACAGGAAACTGCTTACGGCGAACATATAAGTCTTTTACAAGCAAAAACCTAGCTGTGCAACGACCAATTAGCTGTACTTCCTCAATGCCATCAAATTTAATTTTAAAAAATTCTATTCCATCTCTATTTCTGTATTTCTCAAAATCAACAACATTACCCATTGATCCATTTACCAGACCTCTTTCAACATGTAAATTCCTTCTCAAAATGATACGGCAATTTAAGCACACATTCAGAGTCTTTTCAAAACCAGCAGTTTTAGATATAGTCTTCTCTAATGAATCCAATTTAGATTTAAAATTCTCAGACAAAATAATTGTTGCTCCCATATGCTCTATTCTGTCAATAGCTTCCAGTTTCACAATCTCTTGGTTTTCTAAATTCAACATTTTGTTGTTGAAGATGGAACATTCTGCAAGAGTTGGCATCAAACATATTCCAGATTTCTTCTCAGTAATTTTCTGAAAAATATCCTCTGGCAGAACGTCTTCTTCTGGATACAAATTTGATAGTAATCGTGCATGTAAAGCTTCTTTCCAACGCTCGGTCACTTTCCCAATTCTAACATCTTGTAGAATATTCTTGTAATATTCATCCTTCGCCTGACGCATATTTCCAGGCAGCTCAGCATAATTGAAGTTTAACCATATGTTAACGTTGCCAATGCTCCCTAGGCACTTCCTGGTATCTTCATGCGTAAGCAGTTTAAACACTGGTTGTCCTTTCACTGGTGTCAGCTGCAGAAGATCACCGAAAACAATGATGTGTTTGCCACCAAATAACACATCATACTCTGTTTTAAGAACTTCCTGCATTCTCAAATGCACAAAGGCAAGCATGACATTGGAAACCATGCTTACTTCGTCAATGATAAGAAGTTTCATCTTCTTCAGGACTCTAGATACTTCACAACAAGCATCTCCAGATAACTTGTGGCATTGTAATTTGTTATCATTCTCCACTGGCAGCATCAGTAGCCGATGCAAAGTAATACCTTTAATATTATGTGCTGCCAGTCCAGTTGGAGCGGTCACAACACAAGACAGCGATGACTCAATCCTTTTCTGCAGATCACATGAAATTGTTTTAATGAGGAAACTTTTTCCAGTTCCTGCTTCTCCACTCGTGTACAGTCTGACAGGCTTCAACGACGTATATGAGCACTCTTTCTTCTCATGACTTAATCCATGCTCAATTTGTTTGGTAACTTCGTCATATATTTTCCTCTGCTCAACGTTGAGTTGTCTTTCCAAATCTTCTAAGTTAACTGCATCCTCCTGAGCATGTGCCATTGCTCTTTCCACTTCAATCATGGCAGTGGCAGCTTCATTTTCGATAACTGGTTCTCCTAGTGGATCCTGACTCAATGAAACAGAACTCTGACTGTCCTGAGAACTGTCTCTAGCAATCTCAGCTGCAATTGTTGCTTCCTGCTCGATTTCTGCATTCAACATTTCTAGATATTTTGGAAAAACGGGACATTCTATGCACTCCTTAGCTGCATTGAAAGAGTCTTCGTAACAGAGGAAATCTCCAAGCAGTTCCTCTTCTGCACACCAAGGCTTGAAAAGTTGCAAAAGAGCTAAATAGAAAAACTCTTTTCTTTCTGGAGATTCGCAATTCAATTTTAGATGATTTACCAATTGACATTTTCTTTGCTTGACCAGACATCCCTCACTTCCAATTACAGCATACACTCCTTTATCAATATCTTCTTTGATGTTCCTCTTGAAAATGTAATTTTGTAGAACCTCATACAGACAAACATTCTCCAGTTGACTGCTTCTATTTGGATAATATGTATCCAACATGTTGGTCTTCAAAATATCTGCACTGCTTGGCTCCTTCTCCGCCAAATACTCAATTTCCCGTACAGGTTTCAGAACTCGATTACGCGTTGCAGCAAGACCAAGACTCGCACAAATGATACTTTTAGATTTGGCATAGAGACTTGCTGAAGATAACCGGTCAGAACATTCGTGAGCTCCGATTTCTCGATGCGACAACATCTTCAGACTGAAACTGTACAACTTCTTGCTGAGGCTCTTTTCATGGGAAATATCCTCCCACATATCCTTCAGTTCTGTCTTTTCTTTTTTTGTGATGTAAGACCTCACATACCGAGCCAGAGCCATACAGTTGTCAGCCACAAACTGTATATCCATGTTAGCATTCCACATCGACAAAATCACTGGGTTGTAGTCGTTAATGTACTTAGACTCTTCGTTTCTTTTCAAATTGTATGTGTTTTTGGGTGATTTCCTCGTCACATTATGTCGCAGCGAAGACATCAAATTGTTCACTCTTCCTTTAGATATTACCAATCGTGGAAATGCAAAACGACATTTGGTGTAGTACTTGTCCTTGTTTCTGAATTTACTACGACAATACTTTCCACAACGATGGCTTTGAAACCGTAAAACTTGTTCTCTTAGACTTTTATCTTCCTTTGTCTTTGGAACAGCACATGTAGAATACTGTTCTATGAAACTCATCACTAAGTCATCCGGATCTGTTCCAAATTTGGGTGCATCTTTGATCCATAGCAGCATATGTATATGAGGAGCACCTCTTGCTTGATACTCCTTTCTCCAGAAGAAATCCAACACCTCTCCAAGAGGTGGATTTTTCTTGTTCGTGATGAAAGACATCATAGCTTCAAATCTATGATTGAAGTACCTGCATAATTCACTGGATCCAAAGAGCACAGTTCTCCGGGTGTCTTGAATTCAATATTTTCAATGTTTCCATTTGCCTCTCGTAGAAATTCAAGTAAGTCTTCCCAGCCATACTCAGCACAGCTGAGAGTGAGGAACCAAGTAGGAGTTCCTAAGTTCCTCAGCATACATTTTAAGTCACCATAACGACGATACCAATACTCATTAGTACCACGCTGACATGCCATGAGATTAATCAGGTGAGAATCCAAAATACTGTCTTGTACATTGACTTTATCCATAAAGTCCCTTGCCGAGATATTTCGCAGTTGTACACCACTTTTCAAGATGTGGTTCACTGCATAAGACAGTCCAGACAGATCACTTTCAAACAGTAGATGAAATAAATAGGGAATGCATTGACGAAACCTAGGATCTTCTGCATACAATCATAAAGTCCGGTATTCTGAAGCAGGAATTTGATCAGGTCGCTCATCATATCGTCCTCCTCGACCTGTGGGAAATAACTGTGGAAAACACCGAGCTTCCAAACTTTTCTCCCAAACACTAATGGGACTCTGTAAGAAATGGGGGTGTTACCCAAATCTCCAAGGGGGTAGCATGGCATCAAGCGGGCAGGCCAAACTTCGAGGACATGTGAAGCATTCACGCAGTACCCACAGACGACACACCAATCACACCACAAAAGAGTCACGACACCACCTTTGGTTGGAAAAAGATTAAGTTTAGTGATGTCTCCAACCTGCAAAGTAAAAAGGAAAAATACACTGGTAATCACAACAAGGCGCCAACTGGCACCCAAGCCAAGTACTTCCGTGGGGGATTATTTACATTGGACAAAAAGGGTTGAGTCCAAAGTCCATGCTGAAAGGAAAAAGGATGGTTAACTAAACACTAGACCTGGGGCCAATCTGGCGGGGCCAACTCAGGCTCTCATCCTCGGGGGTAGGCTGTAATTGTAAATTCTAACATTATGCATAAATACACCTCATGCGTTATAACGCCAATCCCCACCCCTGTAAGGGAAGAACAACAGAGCATCACAGCACATACTAGACAGGAGCACCTGTAATAAATCAGTACGGCAGGCTCATTAACAAGGGGCATGAACAGAGGCCTGGAATACACGTCAGGCCAGCACCGGGCAGGACACCATTAGCATAAAAACAGTAACCTCAGGTAACTGTGGGGCGTGAGTAAACAGCTGCCTTTAGGTAGGCCTAAACACTTTAGTGAAAAATCATGTAACCTCGTGCCTTCCTAATCCCTTAGCATTCAGGTGACATCTCATTAGGAGAACAAACGCTGCATTACTTAGCCATCAATATTTCCTAGCTGCAGGAATCAGCCGGTCATTAAATGGGGTTAAACCATTACATTGCTGGTCGGGCTAGAATAAACGTTTCATTAATTAGAAGTAACCCCCTCAGTAGATAGGAGTAAAACATTTCATTAAGGCCAGGATGAGTATGCCACTGGGCAGGAACATTTCATTAAAGAGGAGGCCACAGTTCATTAGGCAGTAATGCAACTTTTATCAGGCAGGAATAGACAGGAAGCAAAGCACTTCTTTAGATCCCAATATTTCTACCGGAATCAAACATTTCATCAGGCATAAACCTGATCTCCGCCTGTCAGGAACCAACCAGGGGTTAACTTTTATGGCCAGGCTGTCACTAAAAGGGCTTTGTCCCTGTTCTTGCCCAGTTCCGGCGTTTCCTTTGGCTAAGTAGGGCCAACGGGGCCCTTTCGCAGTGTTCCCCAGAGGGGAGGGGCGGTTCTAGGACTCCACCTCGCTCCTAGGAGTTCCCGCTACTGTGCCGCTCACCGCCCTCCCCACCGGGCTTTACCTGACATCTTCGGCTCACACCAGAGCCCTTGTGTGGGTTTCCGGTGTGGGGAGAGCCCAGGCTTCTTTTGGGGCCCTCCGGCGATGGTGCTGGAAGGGAGGGGCTCTCTGGTTCCTCCGAGCCCTCCCCAGTCCCAGTACAAGCCCCGGTCTGGCGGCGGCGCTTCCCTTGTGGCGGCGGGGCTGGCACCGACAGAGTGCCCCGGCCCCGCCTCCTCCGCCACTTCAACCCTCGGCTGCAGACCGGCGGGGTAGGCTCCCGCTCCGGTCTTTCTCCGTCTCCCGGGTCAGAGCTTCTTCCTCCAGCTCACTCCAGGCTGCCCGGCCGGCAGCCAATCCCTGCGCGGCGTGGCTGGGGGCGCGGCGATGACGTCACCGGTGCACCAGCCACGTGATGCTGGATGCGCTGGCTTCAGGGCCTATCGCGGCCCTCACCTCCTCATCGGCGGCCCCCTCCTGGCACCGGGGGTCGCCGTGACGACGACAAACACGGCGGGGGTCCCTCCAAGCTGGCACCGGGCCGCGGCGGTGATCTGTGGCCAAAATAAGGGGTAGGCTCCCTTTTAATAAATTATATTTATTAGCCAAAGCGCACCTCTACAACGGCGCTATTCACAGCGCATCGCTCCTCCCTCAGCTCACACAGCTCTCAGGGCCACAAGCACTAGGGGGTATCAACAGTCCCAGGGCCCAGCGCTTTCACAGAGGACAGCAATGAGGGGTAGGCTCCCTTCTGGTCAGTTTCTCCTCACGCAGAGCGCGCGCCACAACAAGGGGTAAGCTCCCTCAGCGCTGTTCAGTCACAAACTTCCTCAGGCCACACAGCAGGCACAGCGCTATCACTGGCAAGGGGCGCTTTGCGATCTTCTAGCGCTCAGGGCTCCGCAACTTCCAGGGTCCTGAGACACAAAGGGCACAGTTCCTCCAGCAGGGCGCAATCCTCCCAGCCCACTGCCTCCAGAGGGGCCACAACTTCCTGGGGGCACCGACCTCCCCAAACAGCGTCTGACAGGCGCACCTCATTGAGGGGAGGGGCGAACAGTTCCACAGCCAGCCCCAGGGGCACACTCCTCACCTCCTGGGGGGCTCAGGCCCACAGCATTCCTCCTCTTCTGGGCACCTCTTTCTCTCAGCACTGGCGTAGTTCAAGGTCCCACAGTGTCTGGGACCTGGGTAGGGGCCCTCCCTTATCAGGGGCCCATGGGGACATCAGAGGGGGGGTTTATAGGGGTGCAGGGCCCAGCTCACAGGCCCATGTGGCGGTAGCACCTCACATCAGGTCCCCTCTCTTCTTTGTCCCCGCGCTGACTGACTTTCTGGTGGCACTTCTCGCTACTTATACCCTCCTCCCTCACAGTGCCAGCACCTTCCGGAATGTTGGGGAAAACTGGTTCACACTGGCTCAAGGGGAGGGGTTGAGCACCCTGGGTGCCAGGCTTCCCTCCAAAAGCTAGGGGTAGCTGGGTAATATTATCTAGACCGCTGACCTATGGCAGTCCAGTGGCAAAACCCATGGCCATGGCATCTATTTTACATTCAATACATTTCAGTCAGGTACAGTTTTAAAATGGGGGATATTCTCTGTACACCATTTAACAACATGTAATTTTTACATTTTCAACAAGGTGTCTCACACCACTCATGGCCTATACAGGTTTAATCCCATGGGGGAGACATCCTAGGTAAGGGGGTCAAAAGCGAAAAAAATTTGGGGCAAAAGGCCAAGTCCAACAGACTCCCTTTGGCTTTTTTCATTTGAAACAACTCAATAGCATTCCCCATGACTTCCTTGGAATGCAAATGATGAACACTATAATGTTCATATATTTCTTCATTTTTAGAGGCTTCTACTTTCTCAATTTGCCCAGCACACAATTCGCTGTCCTCTTCTTCACTTACTTCCTCTTCTGCAGCACATACATTCTTGTAGTACTCATTATTTTTTATCAAATACAATGTTGCCTTTTTGACTTTCCTAACATCCACTAAATCTTGCCAGATTTTCTTACTCTTTGTCGGAACCCCATTAACTAGGATAACTAGAGGTTCCTCTTCCACTTTCTCTACTCCAATTGTATTAATGTTTTTCTTCAAATCTAAAGGCAAATAAACAACTCTTCCCTTTAATCCTCTCTGTAAATCTGATGGAGGCAATTTCCCTGTCTTTGGCTCCATTCGTACAATAGCCTGAAAGGGATGGACACTTTGAATCAAAATAGATTCATAAGTATTTAAATCCTTCAATTCAGAAGGAATGTCAACCAATTCCAGATTATTATGAACCGCTCTAGCAGGCATCCGGCTTTGGTTTAATTTTTTTAAACAATAAGTACACATACGTTGGTCCGATCCCAACTCAAAACGATTTTCTACCATCAAGTATGTGGCAAAATCCTTCCATTCACTATTGTTTTCCATTTCACTTTTTGCATAAAAATCCACTAACTTAGTCTGATTCTTATAATAAGTCTGTCGACAACACACACAAGTGAAATTAGGCCTCTCACTTGATTTCACCTGAAAGTTGAAAATTTCCTTATGAAACTTATCTATATTAGAAATCAGTACACTCTGTTCCACATTACCTTCTTCTACTGGGTCAATTTCAACATTGTTCTCTTCACTAGCAAAGTAACAGAACTCAATTTCTTCACAAATATTCTTCACATCTACTTCAGAACCATGCAAAAGAGCAGTGCTTAATTGTTTAAGCATAATTGCCGGACTCTTAGCATAATACAACATTCTAACTAATTTCCTCACTTTATTATGATGCACTGCTAGCATCCTGAAATGATGAAAAACACTCTGGCATACTCTCCTGGAAAGACAAGCCAGTGAATGACCACGCAAACCTGTCACTTGTCTCACTCTGCAAGGATCTAATTCTTGCAACAACTTTATTTTTTGTTTTAAACTTTTCTTATTAAATGTCCGTATAAAATCACAAAGCAAATTGATGGAATCCTGTCGCACACTGCAAATAGAACTACACTTCCAGGTGTACACTGGTCCCTTAGGACGTCTCCCTAAAACCTCATCACCTAACACCTCTTCTGCATCTGCAGACACAAGTTTTTCTTTTTCAACCGGACAACCATCTTTTACCTCATATGCTCGACTACTGGTGTCAACTGCATGCACCAAATCATTGTCCTGGAAGTAACTCTCCTCATTGAAAAATGCCTCACAACTTGAACTATGCATCCATTCTCCTGAGAAAACTTCACAAAAATTAGTACGATTAACTACTCTCTTCCATCTACTATTTGATTTGAAATCATAAATTACCTTGTTTAGTTTCCTAATTTTATTGATTACCAAAATAAATAACTTTCGCTTAATTTCAAAAGCCTGATCAATAATTTTCTCTACATTTTTCTTTCTCTTATAAAAAGCCACTTTCTGTTGACCTTTCTTAAAAAATTTTAACAAATTGCCAATTATCCTGTTGCGGAACATTCGTCTACGAATGTCTCTAAACAGAGTTTTCCTTCTACTACCATGCACAGAGTTATCTCCTGCTCTAGCAGTTACATTTTTGAGGGACCTTTCCTTCCCATTTAAATTGGCTCTCTTCTTCTGAACTAAAACATGTTCTCTAGTGATACTTTTTCATCTGCAAATGTTTCTTAAAAAAGATTTTGTTGTCTTACCCGGAATTTTTTTGGTGACTTCACAACTTTTAATTCTAGAGGACTGCTGCAAAGGTCCATTATCTTCATTTTTACCAAGGTGCGGTGTAAGTCGCTTTGCTTCTTTTTTTTTTCTTTGCCTGAGGGCATGTTTGAATTTTTAAGAATATCTTGAGTTGAATCTGTGGAAAATTTATTAAAAAAATGTTATTAAATACTATTACCAAACAGTAAATCAATAACAGTAAGCAAACAATTGAATGGAAGGATGTTGCAACATACTTGATGGTAGAAAATAGCAATGGAATGGAATGCTTCTACATATGACCTGTGCTCTGTTATATGTTAATCTCAACTAATTTTGTGACTCTATTTCTATTTAGAGATTGTTCCAGACATTGTAGATGTTATTGTTATTGACTTAAAATTGCCAAGCACACATGAGGACGTATTTACAAGGCCCTTATATATATATATATAGAGTAAAGTACTTTACTCTATATATATATATATATATATATATAGATATATAGATATGTATATATATATTACAACCAAATGTCATTCTGTCACTGCCAAAAAACGTAGAATGGGTGCCTCGTAATGTGACAATGGCTTCAAGTCATTTAATTGGTCCACAACATTCCAACAAGGAACACAGAGCACTCTGCGAGTTGCAAAAAGTATCATTTAATTAACGGCATCTACATTAGATGCGTTTCAGCAAACCTGCTTTTCTCAATACTGGTTTTCATGTCACATCACCTAATTGTTGTTTCCAATGGGAGCAAGTGCATGTGTTTTTAAACAACGATCAGGTGATTGGACATGAAAACCAGTTTTGAGAAAGGCAGGTCTACGGTCTTCCAGCTTCACAGAGGCATGCAGCAGGGGTGTCCTTTATCCCCACTGCTGTTCACACTAATGTTGGAGCCTTTGGCCTGTTGGATCAGTAAAGATTCATTAATTTGTGGGCTGCGATGGATGGAGGGCTGGGAGGATCGCATTTCCCTTTATGCGGATGACATTTTACTGTTTCTGGCTTCGCCAACCAGGTCATTGCATATTTTTTCACAAATTCTGGCACCTAATCAGGGAACGCAATCAAACCGACAAAGTCAGTGATATTCGTATTACATGGCAGCCCCCTTCCCTTCCCAGGGGCTGTCCAGTGGAGATTGCTGAAGATGGCTTTAAATACTTGGGGTTATACATCACCAAGGATCCTAAATTTTTCTACACTACCACCATTGCAGCGGCTTAGGCGTGATGTATAACGTTGAAAGGCATTGTCGCTCTCACTTCTGGGTAATATTCAAAATGATGTCAGTGTCTTGTTTCTTGTATGTCTTACATAACGCACCAGATATGGTGCCAGCTGCCTATTTCAAGGCTGTGGAGAGCTCACAGAGAGAGCTGCTCTGGGGTAACAGCCCGCCACGAATTGCAATTCATTATTGTCATCTGATACCCACCAGTGGGTAGTCATAGTAATTTTTCTTTTATTTATTCTTCGTGTGTTTTCTTGCTTCTAATTTTCCACCCTTCCAATGGGCTTTGCCTTCAGTTTTATTTCTTTTGATGTAATAAATTCCTTTCCATTAACCCCTCCTGTTTTCCTCGCACTTTTGACATGGTTTATGATGATTCCTTCCTTTTTGAATTTTTACATATTCTCATCTTGTTTATTTTTTTACATTTTTTAATTTTATTCTTTTTTCTATTACTTTCTTTTTTCTCATTTGTGTTTTAAAGCCTTTCTTGGAGTTTCTTTACTGGCACTCTCCTTATTATAGATGGATGTCAAGTTCTTCCGATTGGTTGAGGCCAAACAGATGCATTGTTCTTAGTTTCAGGATGTAACGAGATTCCTTTTGGCGCAATTTCTTTTCTCGGTCTCAACCTCGTTCCTTCTTTGGGACTGTGTCTATTCCATAGAATCTCAGTTGTTTCCAATACACCTGGTGATAGCGCTCCATATGTTTTGCCACAGCGTTGGCTCCATCTTTATGTACTGTGGCCCTCACGTGTTCCAAAATTCGTTTTTTCAATTCAAAAATGGTACTTCCCACATACTTTAATGGGCACGGACATTCCACTATGTACACTGTATATTGTGTTTTGCATGTTATCAGCTGCCGAATCTCCCAGACTCTGTTGTTGTCCATCTTGATCTCTTTCGTCTGTTTGGCGATCTGGCACACCTTACACTTGTGACATTTCACAAACCACTTCGTGTTGAACCATGTTCCTTCTTTCTTTTTTGGTTTGAAGTGGCTGTGGATTAATTGATCCTTCAGATTTCTTGATCTTCTATACGTAACAATGGGATGTTTTCCTACTATTTGTTTAACTGTGTTGTCCAGTTGTAGTATTTTCCAATTTTTTCTCAGTATGCCCACTACTTGTTTACTTTCCACCGAGAAATCCGTTATTAAGCGGATTGGTTCCTTCTCCATCGTATTTTCTTTTTGTTTCGACATTAAGCATTCCTCTCTTGAGTTTAAATTGGTTTTCTCCCAGCTTTTCAGAACTATTTTCTTGTTGTATTTTCTCTTTTGAAATCGTTCTGCTGTGTGTGTTCCATGCTTCCTCCACTCCTCATCTTCACTGCATATTTGCCTGATTCTCAGGAACTCCCCGTATGGGAGGCTTGCTTTAAGGGATGCCTGATGAAAGCTGGTCGCTTCCAAGGTTGAGTTGGTGGCTGTGCTCTTCCTATGTAGGGTAGTGTGGATTTGGTTATTTCTTATACAGATTTCTGTGTCCAGGAACACCACACGTTCCTTGCTTGTTTCGAACGTGAATTTAAGTTGTGTTGCACTGTTGTTTAGTACCTCAAAGTGTTCCCCGAAGTCCTCTGCTGTTCCGTCCCATATGATCAAAAGATCATCAATGAATCTTTTCCAACTTATGATCTTGCTCAGAAATGTATCATTTTCTGATTTCCACGCCACCTCTTTTTCCCAATATCCCATGGTCAAACAGGCGTAGCCTGGGCTAAAAGAAAACCCCATGGCTGTGCCATTCCGTTGATGATACACTTCTTCACCGAAGAGAAATATCTTTTTATTCAGACAAATTTCAATCATTTGTCTGAGCATTTCGTTATGTTCTTTATATTCCATGTTCGGCTCTTGAAGGAAAAAGGTACATGCCTCCATGCCAAAGTCATTCCCTATGGTGGTATACAGGGATATGACATCCATTATTACCAACAGCTATGTTTCCTGCCATGGAGTGTTTTGTAACATTCTCAGAATGTCCATTGTATCTCGTATGTAGGAACTCAATTGAGTCACGTAAGGTTGCAATAAATAATCTATGAAGTTTGATATAGGCTGCAGGAGTAATCCCTTTGCTGAAAGAATTGGTCTCCCTGGGGGTCTTTTTTGATCTTTATGCAACTTGGGCACGTTTTGGGACCCCCTTTTTTCTCAGCCCATGCTACACGAATCATCCCGAAACTTTCAGGATAGGAGCGGACCAGAGTTGATAATTAGTTTGGAAAATTTCGCGAAGATTCATCAACTGGCGCCAAAGTTATTTAAAATAGAATGTTGCTGACTTCCTATGGAAAATAGGTCCTAACTATAACTACCTACTGGTGACGGCCAGTAGTTAATACATATATCATCAGTGAGCAAGGACTTCACGTCCGAAACGTGTCTGAGGGCTTGTACCACGAATGAAATAAAAAACATTTAGAAAATTTGAAAGACTGACTTCGGCTACATTTCTTGCAGTTTGCGTACCTGTCAGTGCTACCAGGCACTTCCAAGGCAAGTTTAGGGTTTTATATATATATATATATATATATATATATATATATATAGGTATATATATATATTATTTATATATACATATCTATGTATATATATATATTATCAAATTCCAGATTCGCCCATAACAAAAACTGGAGTTAAGGGACCATTAGGCCTCTTTTTGTAGGAGTATGCTGGGAGCTATTGGGAGCCTCACACCTAGATGCATTGGAAGGGTAACAAAGGCTCACATCTTATCACTTCACACATACTTAAGAGATAAATGCTTTTGTCTTTGTCCAGTCCCTGTATATAAGAGCTATGCATACACTGTAAGAATGTCAGATATGTTGGTCACCCTAGTATTTATACAAATAATAATGTAATTACCAATATTGTGTTTTATTTCTTTTATAGCGCTCTAGCACTACTCATCCCAATGCAGGGTGTCAGAGCGCTTTACATAACACATACAAATTATACATTGACAATAAATTATATGTGAGTAAATAAATGTACAGGCCGTGTTAGATAATATAGTGAGAGTTACAAGGTGTAGGAGTCACATGTGCTTCATACTTCGCTGTGCTCTATTAGGATTTCAATTTATGAACTGCAAGTCACAAAAGGATCTCTTTCTTAAAAGCAGTAGCCCACTTACCCATTTACATAAAATAAAAATATGTCACCTGCGTGTTATATAATGTGCTTTGCAAGAGACATATTAGTCCTCGATGCTACTTTGATTCAAAACTAGGACTACACAAACCACAGATCTCTCCAGCAAATATGTTATCCTACAGAGTTCCTACCTGTATAATTATTCCATGAGATTTAGCTGACACATAAGGATCTCTGCAGCAGGTGCCTTAATCCCATAAAATATTTAAAAATACAGAAATTGCAATCAATTAAGCAGAACATATTTACTGCCACGTTTCTAGTTGTTTCCAATTTCTTTGTGTCACGGTTTAAAACAATTAAATGTATAAGTTGAGGGCCAGATTTTGCTTCAGAGTTGCGTCAATATGTTGATACAATAGTGAGGCAAAAACAAATTTGTTAAATAATGTAAAGCGCTCCAATGTACTCATGATAGACCTGCTAAACATTTGTGAGGTTTTAAGATCTGATGTTACTTTCTGTGAAGTCATAGATTTTGATGCCACTTCCTGTGAAGCCACATGCGATGTCATGTGCCCTGATGTCACTTTCTGCGATGTCATATGTAGTGATGTCACATCCTATGATATCATGCATGGTGATGTCACACCCATTCTGCCTAAATTGATGAGTTCCTACTTCTTTTTTTAGGACTTGAGCTCTTCTCTTGCCCCTTTTCACTGGGCCCTGTAGAGAATGGAGGCAGAACAACATATGGCAGAAGTTGGTTCTTTATTAGAGAGAGAGTGCACAGTCCACACTGTGCGGTGTACGCCAGCATTCTGATGCTCAACTAGCGTACCCTTCCCATGATTTACCACGCCGGGTGACGTCAGAGGAAGACTAGAATGTGACACCACATATCTCCCCCGTTTACAATATTAACACGAAAGGAAAAGGAAAGAGCATGCCCAATTCACGTTTTAAAACTATTGTATAAATATATATTCCTATATGAATAAATGCAAGTTGCATTAAAGGTCAATACATACTAATAAATATTAAAATACAAAGTGCATTAAAAGTAAATAAATATTCTGTAAATATGTGATGTCACTGGAAAGCTAACATGTGACTACTATTAAAGAGAGTCTTTAAAAAAAATGTATTTATCATTTTAGCAACAGAAAAATATTGTATAGCTGTGAAGTGTGCATACATTCTCTTCCCATATAACACAGTAATCATTCAAATGGTTGCAGTTAAGTAAAGCAGGTATGAATATCGTCAACAATGGAAACATCAGTTGTCGTTGTCGTTGAAGCAATACATCCATGACATCTTGCATTTTTAGTGCGAACACCGCCACTCCCAGCTTGGGGCAGCAGTACTGTCAGCCAAGACCCAACAGTAATACCAGGCTGAACATACAGAGGAGGGAAATGCCGTGCATATATAACGCTTTATACAATTATTGTGTGCTTAGTCATCATCTGATTGTGATTGTGCCAGCATATATGCCGTATAAGGACCCCAAGTATCCCTTGTTCGAGACGTGGAGGGCAACCCCTCAGAGTAGCAATTGAGCTGGTCACGGCAATATGCCAGATCTTGTAGCCATTGCTTCAGCTTCGGTGCCTGTCTTCCACCCCAGCATAGGGAGACCCTGCATTTAGCTAGTTGCAAAGATAACACCACCAATTTACAGACTCCCGCTGGGACTTTGGAAAGTACCCCCAACAGACACACCTTAGGATTACACCCAATCGGAGCACCCGTCATGGCAGACAGCACCTTAGTCACTTCCTACCAGAATGCACCACACTGCATGCAACAATGAGAGTCCCTCAGTCCATATTTATGCAGGTGAGCAGGAGTATAGTACATCTGGTGGAGGTATTTATAATGTATGAGCTTAAAATTGCCATTTACTGCAAAACTCCCGGTCATCCTACAGCTTTCCTCCCATTCTTCATCCGTTAGCAGATGTGGAAGACCTACCTCCCATTTAACCCTGGAGTTAAACATTGCGGCACCTTCGTCTAATTGTGAGGAATGATAAAGTTTGGAGACTAATTTAGTCTTAGTAGTTGTGGTATAGAGGAACTGTAACGCCCCAGGGCGATCAGCTCTTTAGGAAATCCCGGATACAAGCTACGCATGGTATAGATAAATGTGGACACAACTTCATTTACCCCATCTTTTAAAAAGTCCTGCAGCTTGATAAATGTCCCACCTATAAAGGCATCACCCATGATGCACATCCCGGCATTCTGCAGTAGTTTAAGTGCCCCAGACTCACCCGTCACGATATGTCAGCATGATGTAACAAAGGCATTACAGGCGCGTACAATGGCATCCGCCCTGCTCTTCTCCACAGCTCTGCCCACGCCCGAGCCATACATTGGTCCGTATCCACTTCACCTCTGTCGTACACTGAATGTGGGTTCACTATCATAGCCTTTAGGGGCAGGGGTGTACTGCACCAGCTTCAACCGCCACAAGTGACGTGAATGGTGGCGCCGTCTGCCAGTAAAAAGCAAAGTGTGCCTGTGTACAGAGATAGTATAAGTGCATGTCTGGCATCGAGAAGCCGCCCATTTCATAGGGCTTCGTCAAAGTTTCCCACCTTATGCAGGGTTTCTTACCCCTCCATGCGAGCGTGATGAGCAAAGAACGTAGTGTGGCGAAGAAGTGTCTCGTCAGAATAATCGGGATAGTAACGAATAAATATAAAAATTTAGGAAGCACCACCATCTTGATCAGGGCAACCCTGTCAGCAAAAGACAAGGTAAACGTATCTACTTAACCACCTGATCCTCAAGTTTCGACACCGCCACCCCATAGTTAGCCCTAATAACTTCTTTCGGGTCCTGGTGCACCCAGATGCCAAGTTACTGCACAGGGTCAGACGCCCACTCCAATGGGTAGTTCAGCACAAACGTTGTTGTACTACACGTGAGAGGTAATATTATGGATTTGCTCCAATTAATAGTTAAGCCCGAGAGCCATTTGAAACGGACATACTCCCGAATAACCTGTACCAAATATTGCTCTGTCTCCCGTACATACAGTAACATATCGTCAGCATACATTGATACTGCTAATGGTCGTTGAAAAATTTGTAGCGCTGAACTGGCATGCCTCTGCCGTAGCACACATGCAAGTGGCTCCATCATGAGTGCAAATAACAAGGGCGAGAGAGGGCACCATTGTCTAGTGTCCCTTTTTATTGGGAAGGCTTCCGAGACATGCCCATTAACCCGCACCCTGGCCACCGGGTCCGTGTATAGTAACTTTATCCAGCTGGTAAAAAGAAGGGCACCCCTATGCGGTGTAACACAGCAAACATATATGTCCATGCGATCAAATAAAATGCTCTGGCAGCATGTAATAGAACCGCCACCGCCGGTACTTCATTTCACAACTTGAACCATAACCATCTATCCGCGGTATCTGTAAGCCCATCGTCCTTTCTCCACCACAAGACTTTGTTACATTTTGCCATCCTAGCCATAGACCAAACTTTGTTGTCGCTTAGCAAAGGGAAAGGATTATAAAGCTCCTTCATTTGCAGTGGGTCGCTGAACTTGCTGTCGCCTATCCTGCACATCAAGCCCATTTTATCTCTGACCCAATTGCCAACTTTCAAGTAACCCTCCTTCACTCCGTGCTTCTTGTCAAAATACTCTTTGTATATTTTCGGAGCTTTGGCAAGGTTATTCCAAACAACAGAAGGTGACTTGCTCTGTAGTTTAAGGTTCATCCTAGTGTAGGGTTCTCTGCTGTGCAGAATTTTGAATGGACTGTATCCCGTGAGAGTGGGTGTTATATGATACGCCCATACCGTTTTGGCCAATTCCGTCTCCCAATTCTTACCCACGGTTATGGCAGCCTGGACCGAGCCCATGATGACTCGATTGAATCGTTCAGCTGAACCGTTTGCCGCCGGATGGAACACAGGTGTATGCCTGACTTTGATTCCGTTCCTTTTGAGGAAGTTTGCCCATTTCGCAGAGGTGAATTGAGGACCATTATCACAATTAATGGTTCTCGGCATGCCTTCCCTCAAGAATGTACTGGTAAGAAAGGAGATGATCAAGGAAGAGTCCGCCTTTTCACAAACTCTCAACTTCGGCCACTTGGAATATCTGTCAATTAACACCACAATGTACTTCAGCACACCCCAAGAGTCCAAAATGGGTCCCAAGATGTCGACTGAGAGTTCCTCCCATGGGTTTTCAGGGTGTGCGTATTCTCCCAAGGGCGGTCTCAACATGGTCAATGACTTTTCAGCACTTGTGCAATGCCTGCAAACTCTTAAGTTTTTCTCTATGTCTTGTTGATGCCAGACCACAAATATTATGACTTCACTCTTCCCTTAGATTTTATGATATTGAGATGTCCTTCATGCATTAGGTCAAGAATAATATGGGTTCTTAGAATGCTTAGAGGGATGACTTTATCTTCCCTGAGAAGAAACACAGTAGCATCACTGATCGATAGTTCATCCCGGATTTCCTAAAACTTACTTTGGTCATTACTTAGTTTCTTTTTTTAATGGCCACCTTTGCATAACAAGCTGTCTTACTTGGGTAAGAACAACATCTTTGAGATATGCGGACTGCCAGTCCTGAGCGCTGATGACATCCTCTTTTTCATCCATAAACGCCACACTGTATTCATCCCATTCATTGTGTAGCTGCTCAATCCAAGGCACCGGAGAACTGCTAAAATAGTCTGCTTCTTTGTTCTTGCTGCCTGGGAAATACTCCATGTCGTACATGTAATTTAAAAGTCTGAGAGTCATTTTGGCAAAACAGGGGGTGGCTTTTACATGACCTCTAGATGAGAACCTTAACCAGGGGCTAATGGTCTGTCCTGAGAGTGAATCTTGATGCCCATAAGTACTGTCTGAATTTTTCTATGGCCCAGACGGAAGCCAACATTTTTCTCGATTACACAGAATTTTTCCTCAATGGGGGCGAGAGACCTCGAAGCAAATGCTATGGTAGCTTTTGTTCCATCTATAGACCATTGTGAAAGGACTGCCCCTAATCCTTTCTCACTAGCATCCGTTGTCAATATGCTAGGCGCAGTCATATCAATCCCTGTAGAGGAAAGGCCAGACAGATGTTGAATTTTATGCTTTTAAATTGCTTGTCGCATTCAGAATTCCAAGTAAAGATGTTCTGTTTCAAAAGTTGGCGCAAGTTGTATGTTTTGGTGGCAAAGTTCCTTATGAATTTACTATGGAATTCAGCCCACCCAAGGGGGATCTGACGTTGTCCTTTTATTTTGGTGCAGGAGCTGATTCAATGGCACAGATGATGTCCTTCTTGGGAGCGATGTCCCTGTCACTTATTTCGTGACCTTAGTATGTGACATAACGGAGGGCAAACTTGCATTTGTTCAGTTCTGCTGTAAGTAGATTCACAGCCAATTTCTTTAACACTTCCCTCAACTTGATGCCATGATCCTCCTTAGTCTTGCCCATGATGAGTATGTCGTCTTAAAAGTATATGACGCCTCTGGTGTCCTTAAATAGTCTGTGCATCATCTTCTGAAAAAAAGGCGGCAGCTGGCGCTAAGCCAAATGCTAAGCGCAAAAATCTGTTGCAACCAACGGGAATGATGAAAGACGTAAACTTCTTTCATGACGGATGTAGGGATATTTGGTGAGAGGCCGCAGTGAAGTCAATCGTAGAGAATCATTTGATCCCTTTAGTCTGCTCCAGCAATTCATTTATATTAGGTAGTGGAAACTTATTTATGATGATGTTTCAAATGGTTCAATAATTGTACTCAATTCAAGATGGTTAAGTTCAAGTTGCACTGCTTCCCTGGAATTAAATGGTGTGGTTCAAACTTTGTGACTCACAGGTATGGCCCTTTTTTCAAGACAATCTTAATGGAGAAAGTTGACAACGTCCCTATTGCTCTACTAAAAACACTAAGAAATACTTTTTTATTTCTTCTGCTAAGGACTCAGCAGGGTCGTTAGTAATGAGCACCTGATCCTTCCAATTGGGGTTGTGTGATTCCTAGTGCCCCTTGGACTGCCCAACCCAGGAAAGAAGGACCTTTTTCTGCAAATACAACTTTCCTGTTGGTGTTCTACCTTTAAATTCAAATTTAAGGTGTCTAAAACCCAACATAGGAATTCTCTCCCCGGTAAAAGTGACTGGATGAACGTCAGTGGGATTTAGCTGTTCACCTAGGACTTTTGCAAACTTATTTTCCCACACATCTCTCTGTACGATACTATACGTTGACCAGGAATCGACCACAATTGTCATGTCAACACCACCGATAGTAATAAGACAAGATGTTTTTTTCTTTACAATATTGTCAATATCCAACACAAAATCGTCACTCCCAGATTCCTCCTGTATCTCATCATCACTCTCATACAATACACATTTCACTGTGGCATTGCCTGACCTCCTCCTGCATACTTGGTGAAGTGTCCCATAATGCCACATCTAGTGCATCTGAAACTAATTGCAGGGCAACTCCTGTCATTAGCTAAGTGTGCCTGCCTGCCGCACCTATAGCAGCTGGGAAGTTTATCCATAAAAGCTTTGCCTAGTGTTGGACTGTGTTTTGTCCTATCCTTATTTTCTTTAAGTATAGTATTACATTTCTTGCCCCCCGGAACTTTCTTATCAGACACTTTGCAAACAGTAACGCTGTTCTCACTCTCTTTCTTTGCAGCCAAAGTGCAACTCTTGGACATTTCAGCTTTCTTAACAATTGCTATGATTTAATTGAGGGGTGCCTCCCCGCTTACCCACAACTTTTCTTGTGCACTAGTGGCAACAGTATGCATTATAATTTGGTCGGAAATAAAATCATCATGGAGAAACCAAATTTGCAATCGCTTGCAAGTTTCTTTTAGGGCAGCCACATAGGCTTCCATGGTTTCTGTGTTGTTCTGTTTACGCTGAAAAAATTGTACCTATCAATGGCTGTACAAACGACAGGTTGATAATGCGTTTCCAGGTCTTCTAGTGCATGCGTAAAGACAACCTCATCCATTGCTTCCCTGACTTTCTTTACCATTTCATTATATACCCTTAAGCCTTCTGGACCAAGACTGTGTAACAGAATTTTCTTTTTCCTTTTACTCAAGAATTGTTCACTACCTTCCTCTTCTATGGCTGTTAAGTAATATAAAAAAATAGCAATTCCAATCTGCCCATTTCATTGCCAGTTCCCCTGGCTTTGGAAGAAAAGGGAAAGGCGGTGTTGAAGAGAATGTCTGTGCACACATGATGACAATACCAGAGAACACTGAAGTTCTAAAGAAGAGTACGTATTAAGTTGTAGACGTGTGAGGAAAACGGCAATGAACTTGCAAATAGGGGTACACAAATTCAAGACACCAGATTGTGCCTGTGAGGTGTGCGTATCAACCAGCCAAAAGCTTCAAGGGATGCTCTCTTGTAGACTTCCTTTAAGCAAAAAAAACGAATTATGGTGTGAGTTTCACTGAGCGAGGCTCATGAGGAAATGCGTTTAAAAACGCATCAATATTACAATCAAGGTGTGCGTATCACCGAGCCAAAAGCTTCAAGGAGATTCGCACTGGTAACTTACACTCAGTATGGCAATAAGTTATGGTGTGCGTATCACCAAGTGATTCTCAAAAGGAGATATGCTCAAAATTGAGCAATAAAATGCATTGAAACAGCCAAGGTACACAATTAGCGCTGTAGCCGTACAAAGGTGGAGCGAATGCCTCAAAGATTGAAGTACATAGCAACCGCTCAAAATGACCGCCAAGTAAAGGTTACTCTAAAATGGCCACCGATGTGAGAACGTGACAGATCTGTGGAGAATAAAAGGCAGTGGCGTTAAAATCGCCATTGACACAGCCAAAGTACAACAATTCGCGTTGTAGTAGTACAAAGATATAGTGAAGGCCTCAGGAATTGAAGTACATACAAGAGCTTAAATTGGAGAATTTCAAAAGAAGAGGAGAGTAAAGGCTAAAGATCCCGCACCAGTCAGAAATACCCTATATAGGCTAAATCTATTATTACATTTTATGGTGCACAGGGGCCTGGAACATGACCTCCATATGTTCCAAAAAAAAAAGTGACACAAGTGCCACTAGAACAAATTGGCCCAGGGCTTAACTAGTATATTCTGTGAATGGAGCTGGTTTATAATCCACAAATTTTAAAAGCTCAACATCAAGAAAGTTGAGTGCTGGGCCACCCCTTGTTCAGCTTAATTTGGCAGCTAAGTAAGGTTTCCTTTAAAATAGCTGCTGACGTGAAAACACGACAGACCTGAGGAGAATAGGAAACAGTGGCGGGAAAATTAAGCAGCTGCATATACATTTGTAAGTAGAACAAGCCACTAGTAAGGATAGTTCTCTCTCTCTCTCTCTCCAACATGATAACGGTAATAAGGCAGAATGAACAGTTCGGCAGAATGTTCCAAGTAGTATCTGGCAATCAAGTACATCACCGCATAAGAAGATGCCAGGAGATAACCAGACAAACTGCGGGTGCAACGCCAAGGGTCCAAGAGTATCGTCGCCAATTTGTAGAGAATGGAGGCCGGACAACGTATGGCAGAAGTTGGTTCTTTATTAGAGAGAGAGTACACAGTCTGCACCTTGCGGTGTACGCCAGCATTTTGACGCTCAACAAGCATACCCTTCCCATGATTCCCAACGCCGGATGACATAAGAGGAAGGCTAGAATGTGACTTCGCGGGCCCCAAGTAACAAACTGGAATATACCTAACACTGCACCATTAGCTATTAAATGCCATCACCTACCTCCGTCTTTTAGAGAATGCTTGCCATAGGTGGAAAACTTCTCTATACTTCCAGGATGTGCAGAGTGGCTGTTGTTTCAGACACTGCCGGTCATCCTCCGCAAGAAGGACCTCCAGTCCCAGCAAGACATTTTCCTGAAAATGTGTAGACAGTTGGTAGAAATAAACCCATTTTCATTCTCCAAAGCATATTTGTTCAATCAAAGGATTGGTTGATAATTATTTCACTATGTGAAACTGTCATTCTAAGGCTTTGATTATTTCTTAAGGTCACTGGAAGATTCCCTCTACTAATGGATGATAATACAATCCATGTGCCCCCTTCATCAGTAGATACAACAATACAACAATACAACGACAACAATACCACCACCCTTCTGGACAATCTCGCCTACCTCGGACTCAAACAACTTGTTAATACCCCCACACACTACGCAGGTCACACTCTCGACCCTATATTCACCTCCATCAAACATATTTCCTTCAGTCACACCACAGCTCTCCAATGGCTGGACTACAGCTGCGTTCACTTCATTTACAATAAGACCACAACCCACAACCATCCTCAACCTACCCTGCGAAGAAACTGGAACAAAATCACCATCGACCAGATCTCCTCATCGCTTCTTCAAAACCCCCCTGCCCAATCATCGAACCCCAACCAAGCAGCCATTAACCTCACTCAATGGCTAACCAACACCGCTGACAACCTAGCACCTTTTAAAAAACGTCAAATCAAACCAGGCAGCAAAAACGCCCCCTGGTTCAACGAGGACCTTAAGAAATCCAAGAAACTCTGTCGCTCCCTTGAGAAGGCCTGGAAAAAAGACCCAAACACCAACACCAGGGACGCCTTCAAAATTGCCACCCGCATACACCACCAATTGATCCGGACTGCCAAGAAAACCGCATTCAGAGACCGACTAGACAAAAACGCCCACAACAGCAAGGAATTATTCAACATTGTCAAAGAGTTTACCAACCCCACTGCCAACTCCAACGACATCTCCCCCTCTCAAACCCTTTGTGACTCCCTAGCTTCGTTCTTCCACAACAAAATCGCAGACATCCAGACCACAACAGCTTCGACAACCAACTCGAAGACCAACCCACCCAACCCTCCGCCGTACCTCCACCCCCCTTGAACATCCTTAATGACTGGAACCCAATCTCCACTGAGGACACCATCCGCCTGATGAACTCCATCCACTCAGGATCCCCAACAGACCCTTGCCCTCACCACATCTTCAACAAAGCAGACTCCATCATAGCACCACACCTCCGAGACGTCATCAACTGCTCCCTCAACTCCGGCACCTTCCCAGAAAGCTGGAAACACGCCGAACTCAGCGCCCTTCTGAAAAAACCCACAGCTGACCCCACCGAACTCAAAAACTACCGCCCCATCTCGCTCCTTCCATTCCCTGCCAAGGTCATCGAGAAGGCTGTCAACAACCAGCTCGCCGCCTTCCTCGAAGCCAACAAATCCCTCGACTCCTCACAGTCCGGCTTCCGAGCCAAACACAGTACTGAGACCGCACTCATCGCAGCAACAGACGACATCCGAACTCTACTGGACAATGGAGACACAGTCGCCCTCATCCTCCTCGACCTCTCCGCAGCCTTCGACACAGTCTGTCATAACACCCTGTTACAACGACTCAGAAACATCGGAATCCAAGGAAAAGCACTGGAATGGATCACCTCATTCCTTGCCGGAAGAACTCAGAGAGTACGCCTCCCACCATTCAAGTCAGAGTCCACTGAAGTCATCTGCGGCGTGCCACAAGGATCCTCACTCAGCCCCACCCTCTTCAACATATACATGAGCCCCCTCGCGACTATCGCATGCCAACACAACCTCAACATCATCTCCTACGCTGATGACACTCAACTAATCCTCTCACTCACCAAAGACCCAAACATCACCAAAACCAACCTACATGAAGGAATGAAAGAGGTAGCCGAATGGATGAAGCATAGCCGTCTGAAACTGAATTCAGACAAAACAGAAGTCCTCATCTTAGGCACCTCCCCCTCTGCCTGGGACGACTCTTGGTGGCCAGAAGCCCTTGGAAAAGCACCCATCCCGACGGATCGCGCACGGAACCTAGGCGTCATCCTGGATTCCTCACTCTTGATGACCAAACAAGTCAACGCCGTCTCTTCATCTTGCTTCAACATTCTTCGCATGCTCAAAAAAACATTTCGCTGGATCCCCACCGAAACTAGAAAAACGGTCACCCACGCACTGGTTACAAGCCGCCTGGACTACGGAAACACCCTTTACGCCGGTACCACCGCAAAACTTCAGAAAAAACTCCAACGCATCCAGAACGCATCAGCCAGACTCATATTAGACATCCCGCGTAAAGAACACATTTCTGGTCACCTGAAAGACCTCCACTGGCTCCCCGTCAATAAGAGGATAACTTTCCGCCTCCTCACCCACGCACACAAAGCTCTCTACGAACTTGGACCCGAATGCCTCAATACACGTCTTTCCTTCTACACCCCCTCCCGCCAGCTGCGCTCTTCCAACCAAGCCCTCGCTGCTATTCCCCGCATCAACAAAACCACCATGGGAGGAAGATCATTCTCCTACCTAGCGGCCAAAACCTGGAACTCACTTCCCATGCACCTTCGCCTCACTCAAAACCACCTAGCATTCAGAAAGCAACTTAAAACCTGGATATTCGAGAAGTAATTCCCCACCCCTCTTCAAGCGCCTTGAGACCCTCTGGGTATGTAGCGCGCTATATAAATTTATTGACTTGACTTGACTTGACTAAATCACAAAACCTACCCACCCTTGGATTGATTTTCTTGCTAAGTAAGTTCCATTGTATGTTTAGCACCTCCCACAGATCATGGCGTCTGCATTTGAAACTCTACAAAATTCCACAGGAAATGCTTCCTGCATGTCGTTTTATAACTATGCACACCACAACAAAATATTCATTTCTAGTACAGAGGCAGAATTGAATGTTAGCAATAGCGATTACATTTGAAACTTTAATGGATATGACAGAAATGTAAGAGGCTATGCTTCATGAGGCAGAAGTGCATCCAAGCACATTCAATAATACAGATACAAAAAACCAATGAATATAAATAAAAAGGAATAGTGTTATGACACACTTACCTTTGCCAGGGTAGTGAGTTTGGGTTCTCTATTTCACCTGGTTACATAACAAATATAATGATTTTACATGTATTACCAACATTAGTACCTCCAATCTGATTTGTATGTCACTACAGTGACCATAAATATTTTGAAATACAAAATAATTTCCCCTTAATTTCGATGATGGATTAAACCCATATCTGTGACTGGGGGTGAGAGTCTGAAAAGTTTCAGCGCTCCGTCCATTGTCTCCTTGTGTTTGCTTTGTGCACCCTAAGTTGGCAGGGTATGCCCAGACGTGGGTCCCTTGCTCATTTTGCCACTGGATTCAAGCTAGTCTGGCTGATGAGGGGTGTTACCCTGAAACCAGTCCCAGGATGCTTGTTTCCAGTTCTAGGAACACATGGCTTGGCAGTCCGGGATGGACTGTTCCCATGAAGCACAGGGTCAAGACTAGTTTGCATAAAGCTGGGTCTGAACGGAGGTGGCAAAGAGAGCTAAATAACGATGATGGATTCAACCCAGATCTGTAACTGGGGGTGAGTGTCTAAAAAGTTTCAGCGCTCCGTCCATGGTCTCCTTCTGTTTTACTAGGCCAATATTCACTTTCTACAAACCCAGTGTAAAATACAATATCAACAATACCAATGTGTACTTCAAAAATATCGAAAACCCAACTATCAAGTACAGATATATAGAAAACAAAAAAAATTAAATGAGACAGAAGAATATAAACGCCATAAATATGATGAACAAAAAATTGGTAAAACATTAAAATCCCACACAAATAAATATATAACTCAAATGACAAAATTAAAGTAAGATATTACTGAACAAATCACATTTAAAACAAAAATTCCTAACAAATAGGAACTACACCGAATTACTGAAGTTTATAAATAGAGGATGCTACAAACAATGACAGCTTGTGCCAAACCTTTGGGTAGAGAAAGGAGAACATCACTCTTCACGACAGAACCAACGACAAGTCCAATAACTCTTAACGAATACCTTGCTGTAATATTAAATTAAATATTTGTTTTTAAAAAGCATTAATATAGTCTCACTACATATCTTCTGAAAATATATCTGATTGAATATATTACAACAGTGGACATCTACAATGTTTTCTGCACATTTAACCCTTTCGCTGCGGGGGAAATTCCGCCGCAGCGCTAAGGGGGCAGGGGGGGTCGAGCGGTGTTCGCATGCTCGTGACGGAGCCGCTCCGTCACGAGCCGCGGTTGAGCTGTGCTCGTGACGGAGCGGTTCCGTCACGAACGCGCCCGCTCAATGGAACGCTCAGCGCAGGCGCAAAATTCGCGCCGCGCAGGCGCGCCGAGCGGGCCATGACGGAACCGCTCCGTCATGAGCACAGCTCAACCGAGGCTCATGACGGAGCGGCTCCGTCATGAGCATAGAACGGGTTAAAATGCCATGTCGAAAGAAGACAAACAGCCTAAACATTGGCATTGCATTTTTTTTTTATTTAACTACAAAATTAATAGGCATAAAATTAAACTAAGACTTCTATTTTATTTAAATGTATACCATTTACACCTCCCACAGTGTGAACTGAACCCACATATACTGCATCTTAATGAAGGAAACCACTATTAACTTTTAAGGGCTACACCTGCTCTAAACAAAACACGAAAAAGAGAACAAACACATTAGAAGTATAATAATGGCCAATGCGTGTGCTACCATAATTAGTGAAGCTTCAGAAAATGTCAAAGAGAACAACCATTTGCCTTTAATTGCTGAAATAGAAATAAGAAACATAGTCCATGACCTAAAAGCTGTTGCATCAAGCTCTGCAACATCTAATTACACAATAATCAAAAACGATGCCTCCTGAATTACAAGCAACGTATTAGCCAAATACCACCAGGACAAAACCTCAAAAAAACTATAAACAGAAAAACCGGCCTCAGTACCTGTTACTGATTAAGAAATATACACCTCCACCTCCCTTCTTGCAGACCTCTATTATAACAATAATAATGAGAAAATAATTCTATGCACTCAAAATAGCATACTAACGGTATCCCACCTGAAAATTTGAAGAATGGAAGAGGTCTTTGAATGCTGCTTCCCTTTAGCCAAACCCACAGTATTCATGAACAATATCACAATAACAATATTCCCTTAGCCGATGTCTTTCTGGCATATAAGCAAACCTTAACCTACTGTAAATACCTGTCAACAATGCATCCAAGACACTACCACTCTTCTCCTAAGAGAGCGCGTGCTGCATCGCATTTTGCGATGCAGGGCACGCTACGAAATTCGTTTTATTAATTAAATTGTTTACTTACCTCCAATTATCCATATGCCGGTTTTTAGCACCCCCCACCATTCCCCTCCCCCTCCCCACCTCACTGCCCCACCGCAACTCCCTACACGGGCCGCGGCTGCGCTGCAGTGTCATCGTTTGTAAGCATTTGGTGGAGTGTTGGCCCGGAGGGAGTTGACAAGATGTTCTTCGTTGGCCTTGATCCTGCTGCGAGGGTGTGCAATGACAGCGGTGGCATCAGGTGGGCAAAGTGAAGACATGATGTTACCAATGATGGTCGCTCCAGGAGAGTCCAGTGTTGTGGCTGTAGTTGAAGTCCCCGCTGGTGGAGGTGACGTGCTCGACCGTGTGTCCTGCTATAGGGCTTGTTGCAGTGACTTTCTGCTTGCGTCTGATGTAGGTGACCTTCCACAGGAGTGGGTGGTGTCCTTGCCACTGGGGTTGTCCATGTGGAAATGAGTACACCAAGTAGGATGTTGTCGGTGGATGGGAGACCCTCTGGGACAATTATGTCTACAATGATATTGGAGAATGGGGGCCAAGGCCTTGTGGGCCTACACATGAGGGTGCCACAGAGGAGGTGCTTGTGCTTGTCCCGATCTGGGAGTTGAGGTGGGTCATGGTCACCCTAGGGTCATTAAACAGTATGGTCATTCGGAGTGAGCCTCTGTAGGTGATGGCAATGCCTCCTCCTTGATGGTTGTGGTGCTCCTTGTGGGTGATACTGCAGCCGTCAGTGATGGCGATGTCAGGTCTGGAGCAGAGGTTGGGCCTGGCAGGTGAGGTGGCGTCCAGGGTTGATGGCAAGGAGGGTGCTGCTGTTGTAGCGGTGGAGTGTCCAAGAGGAATGCTCCTTAGTGCTGAGCGCGGTCCAGGGGCTGGCGGACGCAGACGGGCTAGCCTATGGTTATCCTTTGGCATGGGAGACGTCCAGTACATCATTAACTACGCAACTCCTACAACACAGGTGCCTTTACATCGCATTTGAGTACAACACATTGTGAGGTCAGTAGTGGGGTAATTTTAAGTCTTTTGAGTGGGTATGGGTTTTGGATGTCGGATCTGAAATTTGGGTGCGGTTTTGGGGTAAAACATTACATTTGGGGTGTGGATTTTGGGTAGAATATGAAAAATGAGGTGTGATTTGAGTCGATTTCAATTTTGTGTGTGTATTGAGGCCTCAAAAAGGAATTCCTGGGTTCACGGTTAGGATTTGGGTGAAAAGGTTAGTTTAGAGTTGCACTCATTGGCGTGGGAATAGCGATGTTCATGTCTCCGCAATACAATGCCTAACCTACTTTTGCAATGTGCCTAGTATTAGTTTGCATTGGAATGGAATGCAATGTCATGTAATGCGTTGTAACTATGTATGTGCCTTTGGCACACAAGTGTTAGTCCTGCTGTGCATGTACGCACACCAGATGCCCTTGAGAAGTGCTGGGGGGGCTGGTCAGCTGTGAGGGGGTAAACGCCGGAGGGAATACTGAATGGTGCCTGGACGCGGTGATGTGTGTGTGAGTATGTGTTGTAAATATTGTAATGAGGGAAGTCTTACGTTGAAGAAGGTCCCATGTCTTCGTAGATCTTTCTCCCCTGCGTCTGCTTCCAGGAACAGGAATTCGGCAGCCAGACTCCCTACCCTTAGTCAATCAAAATGCTGCGGTGCGGCAGTGTGATTGCTAAACTGCAATGGGACAAGTCATGCAGCCAGGGACCGAAGTGGTGGGCATATTCTCCATGCAGGCTGTAATGCAACCTGCATTGCGAACATTGCATTGCACGCATGACTACTTTGCACGCATGACTACTTTGGGCTGCCTGATTGGACCACACAGTCATTGCGCACTTGAGTGGGCATGCCAATCCGCCCATGCCTTGCTCCGTGTTTGGAGTAGTCCCACCCAGCCTCCCACGCCCTGAGGATACTTGGCATGATTACATCAGTTATTTGGAAATTTAAGGATCAGTAATGGAGGAATGACACGTAAAATACCTTTTGGAACTCACAGCAAATATCCTAATAAACCAAACAGTTGTTAGGTTGCTCATAGCAGGTTGATGGTCTTCCTGGATACTTACATCACACTGTTTCATGAGGTCAGCCCAGCAACATGCTTTTCTTGCTCACCCTGATTTTTCCACAGTACAGTAAGATGTTCATCGCCTGATCCCTCTTAGAAGCAGGGGTGATTTCAGACTTGATTCTAGTTTCAGAACAGCCCCAAGATGTATACTAGATCATAAGCACCGCAACTGCATTCCATGCCACATTTGTGTTTTTTTTTTATTGTGAACACACAGTGGAGCTGGATGGGCAACAAACATACAATATACAGAATGAAAAAGCAAAAAGCTAAAGGTTTGTGATCTTGTTAAATATGTGAAATGACTGTAAAGTGTCAAAACCACACTATGGCCACACTTTATTAATGTAAAATGGAGAAGAACAACCTCCATTATAAGAAAGCTGCTTCACCTATGCCAAGCAGGCAAACATGACAACTCTGTTGCATGTTCAAACTCTTATAACTTTATTGCATTTTCAGTTACTGTAGTATCATCATTGGTGCCCACTGTTTTCTTCTATGCCCCTTTTAGCAGAGCTGGATACTACCTATGCTAAATGATATCTTCTGCTTGGAATGGGTGCATGTCTTGCTGCTCAGTACACTCAGGTATGTGTCTGTTTATGTACATGATTTTTGATATTTCTTGGGGGACAGTAGATCCCATGGGGAGCAGTAGAGATCAAATGTCACTGACTTCAGGTGTTCCTCTAATATTTTCCTACAGTTTGGGTAAAGGGTAGCGAAGCTACGGTGGTCCCATTGACTAGGCAATGATAGTCAGACATTACCGGATTGGCCAGCCTCTCTAATCCAGCTTCAGTACTGCACCCCTTTTGACAGGGGCCCTGCCCCTTCCAAAGGCAAAGCCCTGTCTGTAAACTCTAGATACCTATAGGCCAGTCCACCTTTCTGTGAGCAATGGAAAAGGGTGCCTTTGGCAGAATTTGGTCCTCAGTGCAGAGGCACAGTGGCAACCCCTGGCACCATCAGTGTTAGCAAGAGTGTGCAAAAAGCGCTATTTCCTTTCTATGGCGTCCACACCTTGGCCCTCACCTGGACCCTCAGACAGACCTTTATGACTGATGCACTAGTGGAGTGACAAAGGGTGGGTGCAATCCCTCCACTTCACAGGCATGATGCCGAGGGGGGAAAAGAGAAAGCAGAGACGGACAAAACCAGCCTGCCTGTCTTCACTTCCAGGTAGTAGAAATGCCTTCTTGCAATGACTTGAAGGCCAGTTTAGCAGTGAGCCACAGAAGATGTACACTATACACAGTATGGGATTGGAAGGGCACATGTTCCTCTCTGAAACCGGGGAGACAATGAGCTTCCGGTTGCTCCTGCGTTTCATGAGCCAGTAACATCCCTGGACACAGGGTAAAAATAAAAGAGTGCTATTACAACACAAGTGATTAACTTTCAAAGTACAGCCCACTCTCCTTCCTGAACTCATAACCTGGCACCCTCAGTCATTAATCCGCATTTCAACACAAACGAAAAACTATCTGCCGAAATCAGACACATAAAGAGCTCAGGGAGGACAGAATACCCTATTGTGAAAGTCAACCTCTCCCCACTTTTTATTTAAACAGGCTCAAAACAAAAGTGACATTGTTGGGCAATGTTGCGTGCAACATTATGAGACATGGAAATAAATTTCACACTTTTGTGCATATTTTCAAGGCGAAATCGCCAGGAGTGGAGATGGAACTTTTCTGGCGATAATGGTCAGATCGCTAGGTATCGCCGTCGGTACACAGTCAAAATATCAAATCTTTAATTTCGACTTACACTTATATCGAGTTGCTAATATCGAAGGGACAGAATATCGATGTCCAGAATATCGATGGCCAGAATATCGACCCTAAGGTAAGTAATATCGAAATTACTTATATCGATAGCATATATATCGATGTAAGTAATATCGACATTACTTATATCGATAGCATATATATCGATGTAAGTAATTTCGATTTACTAATATGTGTTAGAAATTTTAGTTAAGTATTTAAATTAATTGTTATAATATGTGTTTAATATGTTTTTATAAATAAAAAATATATAAAAGTAAATTATATGTTTTACTACCAGAGCGGGTTGTGGGTTTTTAGGGGAATAGGGTGGGAAGTAATTTATTTGTAATTAAATAATTATTTTTTAATGATTAATTTATTTTGCAATTAAATATTAATTGGCAATGAATTATTTTAATTGATTAATTGATTAATTAATTGATAATTTATGTATATTTATAAGTAAATCATATGTTTTACTACTGGAGCGGGTTGTGGGTTTATAGGGGAATAGGGTGGGAAGTAATTTATTTGTAATTAAATAATTATTTGTTAATGATTAATTTATTTTGCAATTAAATATTAATTGGCAATGAATTATTTTAATTGATTAATTGAATAATTAATTGATAATTTGTGTATATTTTTAACTAAATTATATGTTTTACTACCAGAGCGGGTTGTGGGTTTTTAGGGGAATAGGGTGGGAAGTAATTTATTTGTAATTAAATAATTATTTTTTAATGATTAATTTATTTTGCAATTAAATATTAATTGGCAATGAATTATTTTAATTGATTAATTGATTAATTAATTGATAATTTATGTATATTTTTAACTAAATTATATGTTTTACTACTGGAGCGGGTTGTGGATTTATAGGGGAATAGGGTGGGAAGTAATTTATTTGTAATTAAATAATTATTTTTTAATGATTAATTTATTTTGCAATTAAATATTAATTGGCAATGAATTCTTTTAATTGATTAATTGAATAATTAATTGATAATTTATGTGTATTTTTAACTAAATTATATGTTTTACTACTGGAGCGGGTTGTGGGTTTATAGGGGAATAGGGTGGGAAGTAATTTAATTGTAATATTAATTAATTTTGGGTAAAGGAGTATTTTTAGGGTTCAGGGTCAGTTTTGGTTTTTTGGGTAAAGGGGTATTTTTAGGGTTCAGGGTCAGTTTTCAGTTTTTGGGTAAAGGTGTATTTTTAGGGTTCAGGGTCAGTTTTCAGTTTTTGGGTAAAGGGGTATTTTTAGGGTTCAGGGTCAGTTTTCAGTTTTTGGGTAAAGGGGTATTTTTAGGGTTCAGGGTCAGTTTTCAGTTTTTGGGTAAAGGGGTATTTTTAGGGTTCAGGGTCAGTTTTCAGTTCTTGGGTAAAGGTGTTTTTTTTTAGTTCAGGGTCAGTTTTCAGTTTTTGGGTAAAGGGATATTTTTTGGGTTCAGGGTCAGTTTTCCCTACTGTTGCACCCACTGGAGTGGGAATAGTAATTTTAACCCCTACGCTATCCAACACTTTCCCTACTGTTGCACCCTCTGGAGTGGGAATAGTAATTTTTACCCCTACGCTATCCAACACTTTCTCTACTGTTGCACCCTCTGGAGTGGGAATAGTAATTATTGTTAAGTAAGTATATATTATATATGATTTGTTAATATTATTTTTTTTATTAAATATGTATTATTATTTTTTTTACCATTATTAAATATATTTAAATATGTTTAAGTAATTTATAAGTATTATTTACAGTATTTTTCATGTTATTTTAAACCCCAAAAAAAACGATATATTTGACAACGATATTTTTAACATCGATATTATTTTTTCGATATTTTGGTACTTACCATGTTGTACATAGGGCGTCGATATTCTTGCAATCGATATAATTACGTCGATATTTGTGTAGGTCGAAATTCTGTCCGTCAAAATTCTGTCATAGATCCATCGCCGTCTAACGCAGGATTCACTATTGCCTTGGTTCTTATATTAACGGGTGTTTTCACCACCTAACCCTAGTTCTATCGCCATATAGCGTCGGCTTGATAATAGGGCACTAACATGGTGATAGATTTCAGGGTTAGGCGGCTTTAACAAAACTGCCAATAACTTGTGTTGGCGATAGCTATCGCCCGCACTTGAGAATGTTCCCCTCAGAGTGTTGAGGCTTCCCCCGCACTCAAATGACAAGAAAGTCAAACCCCTATTTATTTATTTATTTAATGTGATTATATATAGCACAAACATTACCCGGAGGTGTTAGAGCTCTTTACAAAAGAACCAGTTGCGTTACATAAGGACTTTGGATTACATGAGTTACATAAGAGATATAAACAGGAAAAGAACTGCAAAGGTACAAGTGGAGTGAAAGGAGGGAAAAAATTTCAAATGTACAAGTTGTAGAGTCATTCAAGGAAGAGATACAAATAGATAAACTCTAAAATCACATAGGAATGGTAGTAAGTACAAAGGTCTACTACATATACTAGTTGTTGGACTTGGCCCTTCTGGCAGGTTCACCCCTGAACTTTTTGCCTAGTGACTTCTGGTCTTTGCGCACTTTGACACTGTGGCGCAGTGTAAAGTGCGTGCTCTCCCTGAGTGCGAGTGTGAGATTGGCCCGCTCTCCCATAGGAATGCATGGGGAATGTCTGTGTCCCTGGTAGTTCCTGATGCGTGAGGCGTGCATGCTCAAGTTTGGTATGTGCACACTCGTGTGATTGAATGCTTCGCAACGATGTATGTGGCATGACTGTGTCTTGTGCGGAAGCGCCACTTCTAGGAGTTGGTATATTAGTGTAAAATATGCCTGGCGTGTGATTGGCTGGAGCTGGCTGGGATGCCAGGCTCCAGGAAGTCTGTGTGGGTCTGCCCCGGTGGTGAATGGATAGATTGGCATGCTGATGTGAGGGAGGGGATGCACCTGTGTCCTGAATGAGGCTGGGTTTCCCCCACACGATGCTGGCTCCGCCCCCTGTGGTGCGACTGATGACCCTAGCCTGCCTGATGAATGAAAGGGGTGGTTGAGCCATCAAGGGTGCTCCAAAACCAGCTGCAACTGGTTTCTCCCCCCACCCTGCACCTAAAGACAAAAGAATGTGGTGTATAAAAATGGGGCTGTGTCCCCACAGATGTTGTTCTCTTCCAGGATCCTGATAGGAGGGGGCTGCTGCTGGTGGGGCCCAGGAGGGACCGCCATGGGGGCTGTCTCCTGCCCTGTGCGCTGGCCCCTGGGCCCTGCATGCCCCTCCTGATGCCCAGGACCTTTTGCTGGAGCCTATTTTGCTTTCTTTTGCCCACTAAGCGCTGGGAGCGCTTTATCTCTTCTTTAGAGTGCCTGGGAGCGCTTTATGTGCATAGAGCTGGTGCCCACCCGGCATTTGTCACCCCGTGTTGTGGACGAGCGGCGCGGGTGCCATCCCGCTCATTTCCGCCTTTATCGGCCGCTTTATGCCCCCTAGCGCTAGGAGCGCTTTCTTTTAATTATTGCCACAAAGCCGGTGCCCACCCGGCATGGCCCTGTGATCACCGCCGCGGCCCCCGACCCCGGAGAAAGATAGCCGCCAGCATCCCCACCCGGCCACGCTGGGATTGGTCCAGCTGGTCGAGCCTCCTGATGATGCTGTCCCCGGGCCGCACGGCGATTTGCTGCCAGCCCGAGGACTCTGAAGTCCCGCCCCCGCAGTCCGGGGCTCGTCTGGGCAGGAAGGAGATGTCCGGCCTGCTGCCTGGTTGTGGGCGGGGCCGGGAAGAAGTTGTTTCCGCTTCCCCCTGCCTGGGGGAAGCCCTTGTTGCTGTGCCGGTCTCCCGGGTCAAGAGGGAGACCGGAGATGTTGCCGCCGCAGCCCAGGAGAGAAGGCTTCCCTTACCGCCGCCGAGGAGAGTGCAGATGACCCTGTGAGGGCAGACCAGTGAGTGGGGGCCGTGTGTGTGCTAAATGCGAGGGGGGGCGTCGGGGCACATTGCCGGTGCCCGCCCCCTCCCTTCCGCGGAGTTAGTTGTTTTGGAGCCGAGAAGGCTCCAGGCGCCCCACTTGTTTCCCGGGCCCAGAGAGGCTCTTGGTTGTCGCAGTTTGTTTCCTTCGAGTCCCCAGAGAGGGGGACTCCAGCGGCAGTGCATATTTGGAGCCAGAGAGGCTCTCAGCGGCATCCCTATTTCGAGCCTGTGAGGCTCCGGGCATTCCTTGAAGTGCGAGGCCAGTGAGGCTTGTGGGGGCATATTTGTTGAGCCCTGCATGGCTCCCAGCCCACAGTTGAGGTAGAGCCCCAGAGAGGCTCTTGGGGGACAGTGCTTTTGCTCAGAGCCTGTGAGGCTCCCACGATGCCCCTCATCATCCTCTACAGCTGCCCAGCACTTCGTGGGCAGCTGCCACGTTTAGGACCCTGACATTGGGACACAGGGACAGTCACAGGTGGTGACTAATGTGAGTTCTGGCGCATTTATGATTTATGTGCCAATGTGAGTACTGCACAATTGTTATTGCTACACCTCTGAATGTTGATGCATCATGTGTTTTCCTCCCTTGCACCGCTGAATGTGTTTTTATGCATCATGTGCCTTGTTCTACACTGCTGAATGTTTTTATGCATCATGTGCCTTGCTCTTACACCACTGAATGTATTTTGTGCATCATGTGTTATCTGCACCTCTGAATGTGTTTAGGCGTCATGTGTTTTGTTCCCAGGTCTATACCCCTAAATGTATGGTGATATTTAGTTGGTTGTTCTTGCTAGTACAGGTGGTGCTAGTGAGGTCCTGGTTCCCTGCGTGACCTGTTCCTAAGGTGGTTAGGATTGCGTAGGGGGTACTTACCTGATTACCAGTAGTTACTTGTTTTGTGCTACAGTAATTTTCTGTTATGTTCTAAGTGATATTCCAAGGGCTTGATACTGAGCTCGCCCCCTGACCAGAGTCTCAGGACCAGTGGACTCTATTGTGCCTTCCCTGAAAAAATTGTTGGGACTTGTCTGATCTCTCTTGGGCCCCTGGGGCCTCGCTGAAATGTGCCTCGCTCATTCCCCTCGGCAGCTCGTGCACGGCAGCCCGTCCAAGCCTCGAGCCGCGACGCTCTCCCCTGAGCCGCGCCGCTTCGCTGGGCCGCCCGCATCCTGCCTCCCCCTCCTCTTCTGAGCCGCACACATTGGTCGCCCCAGAGAAACGCTTGTACCTTCCCGGCTGCCCGCTCAAGCCTCGAGCCGCACCACTCTCCCCTGAGTCGTGCCGCTTCGCTGGGCCGCCCGCTCAAGTTTACTAAGGAGGTCACTCGCATTATCCCTGCAACCAGGTCGGGAGGTCCTGTCCGTAGGCTCTATGTTCTAAGTTCTAGGCCTTCAAGTATTGTATTCTAAGTTCTAAAAGTGCTGATTCCTGACAGTGGTCCAGGTGGCCCAGTCTTGTACATATCCCTTGTAAATTCTGCCCGTGCCTGTTGGCACATTGTAAAGTGTGTGTTTTATCTAATGTGTTTTGGTGTAATACAAAGGCTATTTTTATATATAACCTTGTGTGGAGTTTTCTTTGTGGTGGGCCTTGGGTGTTGTTGCTGGTGTGCGTGCGCAAATACTTAACTCATATCGCCTCCAAGTTTAGCCTTGCTGCTCGCGCCACGTTACCTAGAGGGTGAGCAGGGGTTATCTTGGCGTGTAACTCCCTTGCCCTGACTTAGGAGTGGTGGTCTCTGACTGACTTTGGCGCAAGCCCTAGCCAGCTAGGGATCCCATTTCTAACATTGGACGCAGCGGTGAGGATGAGGATTTGTGTTTGCGTTGTACCATAGTGGCAACTGGCCACACTACAAAACTCTGCATTTTAGATGACCACATTTTGGGGATTATTGTATGGTGCTTTTGCTAAAAATGTCATTTCTGTGGAAATGTGTTTCTTGTACACTTTGAGTTAGGTGTCCCTAGCTCGGGAGGGTAGATCATCCCTCTAAGTGCAGTGTGTTTTCTGGATTCACCAGAAGGGTGGGATCCAGTGGTGACAGCATAAGTGTGTTCAGTGCATGTGTCCCCCGTCCCTGCCCTGGAGTTATGGTACCTGTGTCACGTGTGGTCAGGTTGAGAAATCAGGGGTGGTAGAAACTGCCTTACCAGTCTGGGGAGGGGTGTGTGTGGATGAATGGTGTGTGACACTGGACGTGTGTGTGAGTTCTCTGGATGGGAGCTTGCTGAATGCTTGTGTACTCTTGTTTTGCTCAGATACCTAAAGTTCCGTGTGTTAAACTTTTCCCAAGAACGACTGCAGACAGTGGAGCCGGCTTTTGATTTCTGTGGTCTATTTAGAGACAGATGTTTGGAGTTGGTAATGTTCTGGGAGGAGAGAGGCATAGGGGATGGAGTGATTCCAAAAGGAGTGGCTGAGGTGTCTTCCAGCCCAGTGTGGTGGAAGAGGGTTAAGTGTAGCCCAGCTAGGTCTCGGTGTAGGGGCTCACGTCCTGTCTCAAGAGGAGAAGGAGTGGGTGGGACTGCATGTCTCCAGGTGCCCGAAACCCAGTGTCAGGGCCTGGAATGTTTCTGCAGGGAACATCAGGTCGGGGGCCTAGGCTGTACCAATAGGTCATTTGAGGAAGATCTCCCAGAGTGTTTGAAGAATGTAGAACATCAGTGAACATGATTTCATGGGTGGGCCTGAAGCTCATGGGAGTTTCCCCTGCCCCTGTGCCATTGTGTTAATTGTTGGGGAGTGACCCTAAGGAAGGTTCTGGTCTTCCAGCCCAGTGTGGTGGAAGTGGCTCAGAGGAGCACAAGCCTGGTCTTCATAGTCTGGGTGTTTTTTTCTTAGGAACACCAGGTGAGGGAGCCTAGCATGTCCATATGGAGCGTCCTTCTAGGGAGATCTCCCAGTGTGGAGAGAACGTGGAGCGCCTGTAAGCAGGGCTCTAGTAGTTCTGTTATCTGGCAGTACCGCTCCAGTTGGGAGGGTGCAGAAGTCCAGATGGAGGGGTGCAAGGGGGATAGGTTCCCCAGTGGAGTAACCAGTGGGTCAGGGGCCAACCAGAAGGGTTGTGTCGCCAAGGAGTGACCAGGGTGATGCCACTTCTGTCCTGAGTGCCAGGCAGACTTGCACACGACACATTAGTTATGTGTCACCCTCAAGGAAGTCCTGGTGCGCCAGGCATCTGACCAAAGGGGTACGTCCCTCGGTTGGGGAGCCAGTAGCCGGTGTGTCCAGATCTGGACGTAAGGGCAACTGTACGTAGTGTCCTGAAGTTACAAGAAGGAACTCCTGCCTGAAGAGAAGTAACCGGGTAAGCTGTATGGGGGATTGACCTGCAGTGGTTGCCTTGCTGCTGAAGGAGGAGTGAATTTGAATCCCAGTTGGTAGACCAGTTAAGGGAGCTGTGACTCTGTCATGACCAGCCTGGTGTCCTGTAGGCACCGCACTGAGCCGCGTCTGCCTTCGGCCGCGCAGCCTATGCCGCTCGCCGTCCCCGTCTCGACGCGGTCCGCGAGCCCCCGCCTGCGCCGCATCTGGCAACCCGCAAAGTGCAACGCCTCACTACACCGTTCTTGTGCTGGTCTGACCGTGGTCACTGCTGCTGAGGGAGTAAAGGTCCTGAGCTGGTGGGAGAGTTGTGTTCTGGAGGGTGATTCAGAAGTAGAGGTAGTGTGGGGCATTCTTGCCCGTGACCTCTGGTCAGCCTCAGGGTGCGGACCCTAGGTTGAAGGATCAGAGGTAGTTTGGAACTACACTGAGAAAGGGAGTGGAGAATGGCTATGTAGGCCAGGGGTTACCACCCCCCACTCGTTGGATTGGTAGGGACCAGTGGTATCTGGGTGGCCTAGGGCCTGGTCCTAGCCGTGGACAACTAAGGAGTACCAGTGGGGTAGCCTAGTTGGGCCTGTTTTTTAAGTATGTGCTTGACTTATGGATCAATGTGGCGTAGAACTGGAGGGTGTCCCTGCAGTGCGGGCCCGCGTCCATGTTCTATCGCCCCAAGCAGGGAAGTCCATCACGGTGGTGATTGTTCTCCCCTGTGTTTTGGCTGGAAGGGGGTTGTGTTGGACTTGGCCCTTCTGGCAGGTTCACCCCTGAACTTTTTGCCTAGTGACTTCTGGTCTTTGCGCACTTTGACACTGTGGCTCAGTGTAAAGTGCGTGCGCTCCCTGAGTGTGTGTGTGAGATTGGCCCGCTCTCCCATAGGAATGCATGGGGAATGTCTGTGTCCCTGGTAGTTCCTGATGCGTGAGGCGTGCATGCTCAAGTTTGGTATGTGCACACTCGTGTGATTGAATGCTTCGCAACAATGTATGTGGCATGACTGTGTCTTGTGAGGAAGCGCCACTTCTAGGAGTTGGTATATTAGTGTAAAATATGCCTGGCGTGTGATTGGCTGGAGCTGGCTGGGATGCCAGGCTCCAGGAAGTCTGTGTGGGTCTGCCCCGGTGGTGAATGGATAGATTAGCATGCTGATGTGAGGGAGGGGCTGCACCTGTGTCCTGAATGAGGCTGGGTTTCCCCCACACAATGCTGGCTCCGCCCCCTGTGGTGCGACTGATGACCCTAGCCTGCCTGATGAATGAAAGGGGTGGTTGAGCCATCAAGGGTGCTCCAAAACCAGCTGCGACTCCCCCCACCCTGCACCTAAAGACAAAAGAATGTGGTGTATAAAAATGGGGCTGTGTCCCCACAGATGTTGTTCTCTTCCAGGATCCTGATAGGAGGGGGCTGCTGCTGGTGGGGCCCAGGAGGGACCGCCATGGGGGCTGTCTCCTGCCCTGTGCGCTGGCCCCTGGGCCCTGCATGCCCCTCCTGATGCCCCGGACCTTTTGCTGGAGCCTATTTTGCTTTCTTTTGCCCACTAAGCGCTGGGAGCGCTTTATCTCTTCTTTAGAGCGCCTGGGAGCGCTTTATGTGCATAGAGCCGGTGCCCACCCGGCATTTGTCACCCCATGTTGTGGACGAGCGGCGCGGGTGCCATCCCGCTCATTTCCATCTTTATCGGCCGCTTTATGCCCCCTAGCGCTAGGAGCGCTTTCTTTTAATTATTGCCACAAAGCCGGTGCCCACCCGGCATGGCCCCGTGATCACCGCTGCGGCCCCCGACCCTGGAGAAAGATAGCCGCCGGCATCCCCACCCAGCCGCACTGGGATTGGTCCAGCCGGCCGAGCCTCCTGATGATGCTGTCCCCGGGCCGCGCCGTGATTGGCTGCCAGCCCGAGGACTCTGAAGTCCCGCCCCCGCAGTCCGGGGCTCGTCTGGGCAGGAAGGAGATGTCGGGCCCGCCGCCTGGTTGTGGGCGGGGTCGGGAAGAAGTTGTTTCCGCTTCCCCCTGCCTGGGGGAAGCCCTTGTTGCTGTGCCGGTCTCCCGGGTCAAGAGGGAGACCGGAGATGTTGCTGCCGCAGCCCAGGAGAGAAGGCTTCCCTTACCGCCGCCGAGGAGAGCGCAGACGACCCTGTGAGGGCAGACCAGTGAGTGGGGGCCGTGTGTGTGCTAAAAGAGAGTGGGGGCATCGGGGCACATTGCCGGTGCCCGCCCCCTCCCTTCCGCGGAGTTAGTTGTTTTGGAGCCGAGAAGGCTCCAGGCGCCCCACTTGTTTCCCGGGCCCAGAGAGGCTCTTGGTTGCCGCAGTTTGTTTCCTTCGAGTCCCCAGAGAGGGGGACTCCAACGGCAGTGCATATTTGGAGCCAGAGAGGCTCCCAGCAGCATCCCTATTTCGAGCCTGTGAGGCTCCGGGCATTCCTTGAAGTGCGAGGCCAGTGAGGCTCGTGGGGGCATATTTGTTGAGCCCTGCATGGCTCCCAGCCCACAGTTGAGGTAGAGCCCCAGAGAGGCTCTTGGGGGACAGTACTTTTGCTCAGAGCCTGTGAGGCTCCCACTATGCCCCTCATCATCCTCTACAGCTGCCCAGCACTTCGTGGGCAGCTGCCACGTTTAGGACCCTGACATTGGGACACAGGGACAGTCACAGGTGGTGACTAATGTGAGTTCTGGCGCATTTATGATTTATGTGCCAATGTGAGTACTGCGCAATTGTTATTGCTACACCTCTGAATGTTGATGCATCATGTGTTTTCCTCCCCTGCACCGCTGAATGTGTTTTTATGCATCATGTGCCTTGTTCTACACTGCTGAATGTTTTTATGCATCATGTGCCTTGCTCTTACACCGCTGAATGTATTTTGTGCATCATGTGTTATCTGCACCTCTGAATGTGTTTAGGGGTCATGTGTTTTGTTCCCAGGTCTATACCCCTAAATGTATGGTGATATTTAGTTGGTTGTTCTTGCTAGTACAGGGGGTGCTAGTGAGGTCCTGGTTCCCTGCGTGACCTGTTCCTAAGGTGGTTAGGATTGCGTAGGGGGTACTTACCTGATTACCAGTAGTTACTTGTTTTGTGCTACAGTAATTTTCTATTATGTTCTAAGTGATATTCCAAGGGCTTGATACTGAGCTCGCCCCCTGACCAGAGTCCCAGGACCAGTGGACTCTATTGTGCCTTCCCTGACAAATTGTTGGGACTTGTCTGATCTCTCTTGGGCCCCTGGGACCTCGCTGAAATGTGCCTCGCTCATTCCCCTCGGCAGCTCGTGCACGGCAGCCCGTCCAAGCCTCGAGCCGCGCCGCTCTCCCCTGAGCCGCGCCGCTTCGCTGGGCCGCCCGCATCCTGCCTCCCCCTCCTCTTCTGAGCCGCACACATTGGTCGCCCCAGAGAAACGTTTGTACCTTGCCGGCTGCCCACTCAAGCCTCGAGCTGCACCACTCTCCCCTGAGTTGTGCCGCTTCACTGGGCCGCCCGCTCAAGTTTACTAAGGAGGTCACTCGCATTATCCCTGCAACCAGGTCGGGAGGTACTGTCCGTAGGCTCTATGTTCTAAGTTCTAGGCCTACAAGTATTGTATTCTAAGTTCTAAAAGTGATGATTCCTGACAGTGGTCCAGGTGGCCCTGTCTTGTACATATCCCTTGTAAATTCTGCCGTGCCTGTTGGCACATTGTAAAGTGTGTGTTTTATCTAATGTGTTTTGGTGTAATACAAAGGCTATTTTTATATATAACCTTGTGTGGAGTTTCCTTTGTGGTGGGCCTTGGGTGTTGTTGCTGGGGTGCGTGCGCAAATACTTAACTCATATCGCCTCCAAGTTTAGCCTTGCTGCTCGCGCCACGTTACCTAGAGGGTGAGCAGGGGTTATCTTGGCGTGTAACTCCCTTGCCCTGACTTAGGAGTGGTGGTCTCTGACTGACTTTGGCGCAAGCCCTGGCCAGCCAGGGATCCCATTTCTAATACTAGTGGCTAGAGATAAATATATATACAAATTGCAAATTCTCTCAGGATTACATTTTAACAGCGATTAGGCTTAGGCAATTATATATTACATATTTACAGAGCAGGAAATTCTTGCCATCGTTCAGCCAGGTGTTCAGGTGGTGTTGCACTCAAGGGTGCTTCTTGGGTGACCTAAAGTCTTGGGTCCAGAAATGAGAGGGGGGAGATGATGAGGATGCATGATAGGAAAGGGTATGTGGGTTGGCTGCCATCTTACAGTGGTATGTTGCTCCTATGGCTGTGATTACGCTACATTTAGTCCCTGCCTTCCCTTCCAAATTTAGCACGGATGGTCTTTCAATTGCCTGCTGAAAGTGGTTGCGGGGAATGAACACTTTAAGTTATACTTACAATTTAGTCATGCGTAAAAGACCACAGACTCCGAAGTTCAGTTTATGGATTTTATTATAAGGCCAAAAATAATTGGAGATACTCTCATCTAAGGATTAGCGAATATAGATACATAAAAATCAATACAGAGCCAAATCTTCGCATATAATTAATTTGGCATAGAAGGCACAATGTAATGAAGTCCAGAAGTAAGATACACCCCAAGATGGAGGCGGAATCTAAGTCCTTTTTCATTAGGAAAGAAAGCATAGATCATCTTTCCCTACACTACTCTCATTGAGGATATTCCTGGCTACTTTCCCCTATCTCAATTCCCAAAGTTGTCAGCACGTGTAGACTTCCTGAGAAGTACTCACGTCAAAATGGGTCAAGATAGCTTAAGGCTATGGAGCTCGCTCTTGGGATGCTCCCTCTCCTCCGAAAATCTGGAAGTCTGATTTTCTGTCCCTGCGCATAATACAAAAAGACCAAAGTCAGCCCCCCCAAATGTATCACATGACAAATGATTTCACTTTCAAAGGTCTGCAGTAATTTTCCATTGCTTCTTTAATTAAATTCTTCTTTTCTTCGTGTAGCCTTGAGGTTCAGATAGGCCAGGCACAGAAGGTATCCTCCCTTCACGCTTCTCAGACTCTTCAAAGACATTCCGGTTATCTCGTTAAACTAAGAATAGCGAGGTCGAATTCTTGTACCTGCAGTGGGATGAGCCATACTTTACCGGGTCACACAAACAATTCATTTATTTATTTCTTTTAGCTATCAAGGATTCAAAACTGTCAACAACCTGTAGATCTGGGCCTACAGTGCAGGCACCTTAAACACACTAAGTTACAATGATGTGGATATAATATCATCCTGCAAATTATACATACAGGAATGATATTGTCTCTAATACATATCGATCCTACTTAAAAATACACATTAAAATTCTATATTTAAGACGTTGAATAAATGTATTTGATAAACATAATACACTGCACACAATACAAATATAGATAAGTGCGTTTAAACCACGAGTATAATGCACCCAAATAGTTTAGAGTGCTGTAAGCTGTCTATCAGCTGTCACTCTCCAAAACTGAATGCTTGGGGTCTTCTCTGGTCCAGATATACGTTCAAAAAGTGTTCAGTCTCCCTAACAGAGACCCTAGAGGTGTCCCAGGTGGAAGGAGAGCCTTTGTAGTAGACCTGGGCTCTGGGTCACAAAAAGTAAAGAGCTGATATTGGGGATCAGCGGATCTTTCACATGCAACCCAGCTGAGATGACAAAAAAGGGTCAGATTACACTGGGCTTGAGGGAATCGCTCTGCCACCTGGCAAGGTGGCGGGTGGTAATGGATGGTACACTGCAGGTGTTCATACAGTCAGAATTGGCCAAGGAGCTCTTGCCATCGATAAAATGGAGAGTTGCAGGTGACCAGAAGTTTTCTATGCCACTGATTACATCACATAGTTAGCTTGGATTGCAATCTCCACTTGCATTATCATGGGTGGTTTATAGTGTTGTCCGATACTGTGCTTTAGTTAGGTGGGGTGTTTGCAAGACTCCTCAATTGTTTTATGCATAATTAGTAACATATTGTTAATGACAAGCACCCTAAAATAGTATACCTCCTACACAATCCTCTGTCTGTACCCTTCCTATTTGGTTTGGGGCGGCTGGTTGACATTTTTTACTTCAAATTGTTTTAGAGCTCTTCTGATTGAAAATCAATACGGGGTAACTTTCTGTATGCTACTGTACCTGTATTTAAGATTATTTTTTGTTTATATGCTGTATTACCGTAGGTATGCTAATAAAAGGGTTTAAACTAAATCCAAAGATAAAATAAGTTTGATATCAGATCGATTGATACCCTCCAAAATACAAAAAGTCATTAAAAACTGGTCTTTTGAAAACTAAAGGAAAATAAAAACTATAAATACAAAACTCTATCTCATTTTAGTAAACAAAACATTTAGAAGATAGTGTAATACAACTCCAAAAGAGACTGTCTTCAGGGAAAGACTTTCACACCTGTAAAAATTAGAACATTGCATATTCTCAACTATCACCCCTAAATAAATGAAATCTTCCTAACACATTTACGTTTTCCATACACCCCAAATTGGGTTAGTCGCCCCAGTTTACCAATTAACTGTTAGCCCACAAATACCTACAACATTAAAACAACAAGCATATGCTAAACAAATACTAAAAACGTTAACCAATGCATTTAGTAACAACAGATTACACAAAAAATTAACTAAAACTACACATGAGCAACCTTCTTAATTCAAATAAATATATACCTGATCCAACAAAATGGAAACCAGTTGCCACATTACTTGAAGTCCACTATGCAATGAAATGAAATACTTTACAAAAGATTTACCAATGAACAACATGTAGTGAAAAACAAATAAAAAAGACACTACAAATAAATGTCAATCAATGTAAAAAGTATAATAATGTTGTATTTTTCAATTGGTGATTGGATCCGGGTCATCAAGATTTGTTTTTTCTAGCGAATCAATTGTGGCATTTAGCTGTTATCATAGGGTTGTCACCATAATTAATTCAGACCTACTATGCTGAGTTTACTCTACCAGCAAGGGAATCATCAGGCATACAGTTATATAATTGCTAATGTATTCAAAATTACATTTGGAAAAAGCAAACTACTATCTCTGCTACAGGAGCTGCTCGTATAAGGGAAAATAGGTGGGGGAGAGGTGTGGTAGGGGGATCCGGGGGATGACGGAGACAAACAAAACTTACCTGCTGCCCTCCAGCATTGCGTCACGCTCTTGTGCTCCTCTTCACTGCAGGCAGGCACCGTCTCCCAGCCTGCCCTGCAGCCAATCATGAAGCTGCTCTCTTGGGCTAGCAGCTTCGGGATTGGCCTGAGTGTAGAGGATTTGCACCCCAGGACAGACTGGGAGTCTGTGCCTGGTCTCTCTCTAACCAAGCAATGCAGCTGAGTTGGAGAGAGCACATGCGGGTTTGGCCAGCTTGGGACAGCCGGCCAAATCCACATGTGCAGTGAAGGCAGTGCCCAGCACTCTCCACCCAGCCTGTCGCCACCCTGCCCCCACCCCCAAGCATTGGCACAAGGTAAAATAAAACAATGATAAAACGGATTTTAAACCTGTTTTATTTTTTACTTTTTTTGAAGTGCTGGCAAGGGGGTAACGCTCCTCCTCCATAGTGGTGGAGCCACTGCTACTCTGCTACCAAGGCTTAACAAGGATTCTCAAAGTGAAAATATTCTATCCCAAGGTTTTGTCAGAGGGGTAAACAATATCACATCCCTTTCCTACTAAGGTATGTATTCTGTGAGATTACATGTAAAAAAAAAAGTTATTTGCAGGTTTTAGCTCTGTGCAATAACATTCTGTGGGCCTCATTTATGAGGTTTGGGATAGGGCTGTGCTGCAAGGAATCTTGCTGCACTGCTCTAAGTCAAAACAAAAGGGCAGGAATGTGCCGTATATGTAAGATATGGCCCATTCCTGTCCTTCTTCCCTGCGCCGGCACACAATGGGCTGATGTGCACCAACGCAGGCACCCTTGCACCATGGTGCAAGGGTGCCTGCATTGCTGGGATGATTGCTTTTGTGCAGGAGGGTACACCTTCCTGCACAAAATCAACTAAAAGAGGCAATTTCCTCTTTCCATGTGTCCTGCCGAATGCAGTACACATAGAAAAAGGAAAAATGAGGAGAAATGTAAACATTTTGACTTGCTGTGCCTCCCTAACGCCACCCCTGGGGTGGTTGCAAGGTTCTGACACATTCACAGGTTTATGATTTCTCGTAATTCTGGAAATGCTTCTGGTTCCATGGGTGTTTACCCACAGCAACACCAAAGGTATGCCTCTTTCACGCAGTTTTCTGTGCTTCCAGCAGTCACCCTCAAACGCTCCATGCTATCCAGCTTGACATAGCCTCTCAGCCACTGTCCTCCTGTTTCTCCTGCAGTCTTTCAAGTGCCCGATGCGTTTCAAGGCTAAACGCCTCTTCTTCCTGGGGCTCAAAACATAAAACAGGCAGTGCTCTCACCCTTCGTTTTTCTAACTTTTATTCAATTATAGGGAACCGCCCTAAGTGGGCGAGGCTTGTAGGAATGATGGTTCACGTAGTCCTTGGTGAGAGTAACAATAGTACCTATATATATATATTACCATAGATGCCCTGATACAAAGACGCACTCACATAGGATGATTAAACAGAAACCTTTTATTTTCAAAACCAGCATTTCCTTTTCAATTCTATTCCTAGCCTAACGCGTTTCGGAGCTGGTATCTCCTTCTTTATAGGCATTGCTAGAAATTCACAGATGAAATGGCACACCCTCTCTCCTTTTCTGCATGCTGATTAAGTAATTGCCCCCCGGTGGGGCTCTCTCAAGTGAGTTGAAATATCAGTGCATGCTGGGAGTTGAAGTGTGCAATGCCAAATCTTTTCCTTCAGTGGGATCTGTTAATTTGCCATGGAAGACTGCACCCCCATGCAAATGGATTTTGGGGCTGCAGACGCTTTGAATAACTCGGAGTTTATCAGCGGTACAGTGGACTTTAAAAAAACAGATTTGCTTTCTGCGGCCCACTGGAGGGCTGTGAAAATGTTTTTATGATTATTGTGGCAATTTAACAGAACCCACTGAAGGGGAAGAATTGCACCTAGGATATGGAATGCCTTGCCCCCGGTAATCAGAACGAAACCCTCCACCCCCTTCTTCAAAAAAGAAGTCAAACTACTTCTAAAGCATAAAAATTTCTCCTGATCCCAGCCCTGTTGTGAGTTGATACCAACCCGACGCTACTCAACTACAATTAATTCATGATGAGCTCTAAGCAAGAATAAGTAACACACTCCGGACCTTCAACGATAACCTACAACATACACGATCTCATGTTAGCTACTCATTTTTATGTGAGTATCGCTCAACTTTCTCCTTTGATGTAACTTTTGTAAAGCATTCTGATACCCTCGAGGGGTCTAGTTTGCACTATATAAATCTTTAAAAATAAACAAAATATGCCTTTGCACTGGTCTGAGCGCTGAAGAAGCAGAGACCATGCCTGTTTGATACTCACCTCCTGGTTTAGACAGACCACAAACCCCTCAGAGGTTCAACACAGATGAGGGGTGAGAATCCCGAACTGTTGAGGTGATCCATCTCCCTTCAGGGAAAGAACTTTACAGTGGAACTTTTGCCAGGGTGAAGAGAACTCCCAAGGGGTTGGGTAGTTCTCCCCATTTTCAGCTGGGCTAGACACATGTTAGACCTGGCATCCTTGGTGTAGCTTTTTGCCTTCAGGCCTGTTTTTTCTAACTCCGTTTTTGCTGGCGTTAGGACTCAGCACATTTTACCACTGCTAACCAGTGCTAAAGTGCTTGTGCTCTTTCGATAAAACATGGTAACATTGGCTTTCGCCCAATTGGCATATTTAATTTTGTTACAAGTCCCTGGTAAAGTGGCACTACAGGTGCCCAGGGCCTGTAAATTGAATGCTACTAGTGGGTCTGCAGCAATGTATGTGCCACCCACTCAAGTAGCCCTTTAAACATGTCTCTGGCCTGCCATTGCAGAGCCTGTGTGTGAGTTTAAACTGCCATTTCGACCTGGCAAAATAAACCCTTTGTCAGGCCCAACTCTTCCTCTTTGAAACATACTAGTCGCCATAAGGTAGACCCTGGACATCCCCAACAGCAGGGTGCAGTGTACTTAAAAAGTTGGATATGTGCTTTTATGTTTTACATGTCCTGGCAGTGAAAAATGTAATTAATTTTTCACTACTGCAAGGCCTACCTCTCCCATAAGATAACTTGGAATTGCCTTATTTCATTTTATATGTGTATTTTCCAAATGGGAAAAGGAACTGGTTCATGTTTGGTGTTTCTGGAATCCTAATTTTAAAAATCCAAATTTATGGTGAAGTCAGATTTGAAATTACAATTCTGAAAATGCCCGTTTTAGCAAGTTGGCATTTTCTTGCCTTAGCCATTTCATGCCTGCAGCCCTCTGGTCACATGACTGGGTGTAGCTGGCAGTTGGCCTTTGTCTATTCTTTCTAAACAGCTGCATACAATGTGAGCTTAGGTGCCACTGGATGGGCTAACACTGGCAGAATGGGAGGGAGGAGCGGGGCACAGCCCCAAATACATTTGGCTAGGCTGCGTCTAGCCTCCATAATAAAGGGCTGCATACCCCCTATAGTTAATCTGGAGCCAGGGTTGGGAAGGCAGGGCATCTGTGCACTTTAAAGGTATATCTCTAGAAGATTCTCCCCAATTCAAAGGCACAACTGTTTATAAAAAAGGACCCTAGACACCATCTTTTGAGTACACTTCTGGGCCTGTTTATACTCTACCAGGAAGAGGGACTGCTGTGCTGCTACAAGGACTGCCACTATTCTGGACTGCTGCTTGAAAAGAACTGCTGCCCTACTGGGCTGAACTGCTGCCCTCTTGCCAGGGGAAGAGGAACCGGACTTGCAATTTAATCTTCAACCTAGGATCACAGAGTGACTCAAATGGCTAGTTTGCTGGTCTCCTGATCTGATCCTCTGGGACATAAAGGCTCCCCAACCATCTCCTGAACACAGCTGCAGTGATGCCTCTCAGGTCCTGGACCCCTGATGTGGCTCACAAGGCTCTTAAATCAAGCTTTTAGGCTCTTAGTGATCGCAAACGGCTTGTTTGCACCAAGACCACATCGCTTGCACTAAAATCCAGCACAAACCTCAACCAGCCCGCCTCTTCACACAGCCGCATCGACAGCCTGTGGGGGACTGCGTATGTGTTGCTCCAGCCCACCCGTCTGCAATGCTCAGCCTGCTTTTCGCACCACGTGGACTACCGCCCATGATGCTCTCCTTGCTCCTCGCGACCCTCTCCTACGCGAACGGCAAAACTTCAGCTGGGCTAATCTGCGACTATATCCGACCTGTGCTTCAATACAGTCAGCCTTAACTTTTGACCTTGACCTGGTCCAGTGCGATCAGATAACCTCGATTGGCAATTTATGCTTTTAGGCGCTATTTTACCATATATTTATTAAAAAATCATTACACCAGTTCTACTGATTTTTGTTGTTTTGGTCTTGTTTTATTTATTAAATTAAACTCTATTTTACTAACCTGGTGTGGGATAGATTTGTTTTGTATTTTCACTGTTTTACTATTTGAAGTGTTGCACAAATACTTTAAATGAACACATCACAGATGCTATGGCCAATGATAAAAGGCTACTCAGAGCCCCTATCAAGTCATTCCAAAGATGACCTCAAGATACTAACCCTTAGGATCACAGAGACATCTACATCTGATTATTGTGGAGGGTGTGCAGTGGGGTACCTCCAACTCTCAGTTTGTGTTATGTGGAACAAATACTTTACACATTGCCTCTAATTAAAGCCTGACTGCTTTGTGCCAAGCTACCAGGGGGTTGAGCACAGGTAAATGTGGGGTTTGCTTGTGCCTTACCCTGACTAGGATTGTAATTGCTGCTTGACCAGTGCTCACACCCCAGTCAACGAGTGACCCAATTTCTAACAATATCATATACCAATTCATTACCTGATCCCTCATCTTCAATGGGGCTTAACATAACATGTGTAAAGGGACCTATTCGGCCTTGCTTGCGTCTGGATGGCACAGAAAGAGGCCATAGCAGCCTCCTTAAATAACCTATCAATACTGAGAGACCTGTAAACATCACAGAGGTCTGCCAAAAATTGCTGTAAAAGAGTCTAGGAAACACAAGATATAACACTACACTGCAAGCCCATAAATACTTTGAACACTGACATCCTATAGTGACAAAAAAGATAATGATAACATTGTCCACCTTGGTGAACCACTTTATTTATGTCTCTTATTGGCAATCATATAAAGGAGAACTGTAATGCAGTCTATCTAGGCATCTCTCTGATCCACCACTCACTCTTTATCCAAACCTTGTTCCACTCCCGGATCCATAAAATCACACAGTAGATGACTTGTACCACAGCAAACACAGGATATGCGATTGAAAAAATGAAAGATAAACTACCAATAGATTAAAGGAACCTGTAGAGCTAATCAGGGGTACCAATATAACACAAATTATTAAAAGGTGCTCTGTCTCATACTTCCTTATCCATCATAGCATTAAGCACTGCATCCCATTACACAATAACTGGGCCTAGGTGGTCCTCATGTCCGACATGAAAATACTTCCTGCACAGGCTGAAAGTATAGACAGCACTCTTCTAACTACATACTGGCACAATGTAGCGTGCAACCCGCTTGGACAAGCCTTTCAGGGCCCCACATATGGGTAGAAAACGCTATTTAAATTCTATAATGCAATACATACATTTGCCTCACTAGAAATAACAGTCTTCTGCTCAATCGGAAAAACGTGGAATAATTTGACTTTCTAACAAAGATTGTGCATTACGTATGAAAACTCAAAGTAAGCAATCCCATGCTACCCACAGTGTTGACTGTAGTGTCAACACTACACTCACCACTAAGGGGAACGTTGCACTCTCCTTAGTGTTGGCTGTAGCGTTGACACTACAGTCAATACTGAGGGGAGCCAAATTGGGGACTACATGTACCATGATGCAATGGAGCAAATTTTTCTAGGATATGATGTAGAGGTCGCCACACCATTTTCCCTGCCTAAACTGATTTTCATGACCTTCTCTATCATTTATCACATGTTCTTAATGTCCCTTTGTATAAAATTTGCATTCCTGCCCATTGATTACACTTCATCCGACCCGAGCCGGAGAGTACGGCCCGAGCCGGAGAGTACGACCTGAGCCGGAGAGTACAGTCCGAGCCGGAGAGTACTGTCCTAGTGCAGAGAGTACGGCCCAAGCCAGAGATTCCAGTCTGACTACTGATGTAAAGATACAATATCTAAATGATCTCTGTGAATACCAAATGTCATAAAGCTAGTCTTTTGTCTCAGATTGCTTTTGTGAATCGGGACTGTTGTGTTTGGTTCATAAAGTTCTTCCTTGTCTTCCTGTAGCAGAACTGTAATCTATGTTTTAATTATCTCCCATTTGTATTATGGTAACTCTTTATATCTTGGCCTCCATGCTTATCTCATAAATATGCTGCAAAGTGTACAGAATGCTGCTGCACAAGTGATTTTGACCCTTTCTCACATGGTGCCTGTTTTCTATCTTCCCCTACTTTACATTGGCTACTGTTGCAACAAAGATGCACCTTTAAGGCCCTGTCTTTGGCTTATATGGTGCGAAGAATAAAGATTGTATCTAAGATGAACGGTATGACTGTATATGACTGCTCATATTCTTTTTCATCTGGTGGTAAACTTTTGCAGGTCCCTTCTGTTACAAGAAGCTGCATCAGAGGTCACTCTTTTTCCTACAGGGCATACATAATTTGGAATTCTTTACAACTTTTTCTAAGATTTCCTCAACATATGAATTTTTGGGATGAACTTCAAGACCTTGCTGTTTAAACTCAGTTCACTTCTGCTGTTCGACTCTGGTAATCCTCCTTTTAACACCAAGGCACCATTTGTTAGAATAGCAGTTTGTGCTTTAAAAAACATGCTAATTCATTCATCAATAGTCCAGGGGTCAGACTTGGTACAGGGGCGGCCTTAGGCATGTACAAGTTATGCACCTGCACAGGGCCACCAAACCCCAGGGGCCACCACGCCAATTTATATCCTTAATATAATAATCCTCTAAGGATGGATACATATTTGCGTGGTGGCCCCTGGCAGGGATTTGGCCGCCTCCAGCTCTGTTCCACTTTCAAACACCCTGACCCCCCCTCTTTACTGGCCTCCGCACTTCGTCCCACCCGGACCTCATCTTCCGGGGCCCCCTACCTACGCTCACTGCCCAGGGCCGCCATGAGCCTAGAGCCGCCCCTGCTTGGTACTCACACTCCGGCAAGCTGTGCAACAACATTTGTAGATGCCTGTGTTGGCCTACTAAAGCCAGATATGTTCACTTTGCAAATGCTTGGTTGTCAGGTATGTGAGAGCTCCAGGAGGCAAAATGTGAGTACTGGTCAAACATTAGCCTGCTGTGGTGGAAACACAAAACAAAAGAGAATTACATTTTACATCCAATACTGTAAACAAAAAGAAAATATAAACACATTTTTAATGGGTGATGATTCTGTATAGTTTTGAGACAAAATAGTCCCTCATGCCTTTCAATGCAAGCACTCCAGGCGGAATGATACACCTAACAGCCAGCAGCATGAGGTGAGAGAGCTTTAGGCCCAGATTTATTAAGCTTTTGCGTCACCTTGGCAACACACAAGACGACGCGGGGTAACTCAAAGGCTTATTTGCAATTTACCAATCTACACAAGGCCTGATTTGCACGGCCTTGTGTGGCTTTGTAAAGAAATGTAATTTAACGCTGCAGCTTTAACTGCATTGAGTTACATTTCTTAGTGGAACGTGAACCATAGGTGTAGCATGGTCATACCCGTCCATCCACCCATGTACTTTAGACGATTCTAGATTACTACGGTTTGCAAGCTGGAACTGCATGAAATTGTTACACCTACCACTGAGAGGGATAACGAGGAGAAATATGTGTATTTCTCCTGGTTACTTCCTCTTTCTATATGTGATGTATTAATTATGACACATATGAAGAGGAATATGTCTCCTTAGATTGTTTTTCTGCAGGAAGATATCCATTGCTGCGCAAACACAATCTTGCCATGGTGCAAGAGTGCCTGCTTTAGCGCTAGGCAGCCACAAGTGCGCCAGCACAGGCAACTCTGCTTGCCGGCCTGCATTCTGAGACCCTTTGAGAAATATGCCCCTAATCTGCAATAGAACACATGTAACTTGCCTCCCTCTGTATTTAGTGGACCCTCTCTGAGCATACACTGGCAAAGCAAAAAGGCCGGGTATTGGCTGTTAGGCTTTTGATTTTGTCAATTCTAGTTTTGTCAAGACTCTTCACAAACATTATTGTTAGGAAAGCTAGTCAGCCTACATAAATTTAAACTTAACATTGGCTAGATGTCAAAATAATATTTTGGTTAAAAAAAACACACATTGTCATAGTAGTCCATAGCACTAAAGCGAACTACTTTGTGTGTGGATGTGTTCCTAGTGAAAGGGCAGAATGTCCTCACTCAAGCTGAAGTTAACTGATGGCTGGAGTGAGTTGATCTAGTGTCCCACAATGGAGTGGGTGAAAGAAAAATGTGAATGACACAATAATAAACCAATGCATAAAGAGAGATGGCTGAAGGTCCCTAAAAGTATGTATATTATGCGTGTTCATTTTAGCAAATCAAATGGTCTTGGATAATGTCTGCTCCGAAGGCAGAAAGTATGCTAAATTTACTGGAATTTGCTGGGACAGATGGATATAAGTCGTGTGACGTGCCATAATAGTAAATGTGCCCCCCCCCTTGTTCTTTGAGTGACAATAGTTTTTGCAGAAAACTCTGCTGTAAAAAGGCATACTGAAGGCTCTCATAATGTAGACGAAAAAGTGCAAGACAACACAGTCACGATGGAACTGATTTTTGTATCACTTTGAACATGAATTGTGGCCCAAATGGTAAATAATACATAAAATGTCTACTGCTATCGTGTAAAGGGCTTCATTCTGGAGCAGAGGTCTCCAACCTTTTCTATAATAAGAGCGACTTATGTTCAAGGAAAATTCTCCTGAGCTGCTAATATTATTAGAGATGTAATAGTTGCCATATCAAACAAGATTACGTTAGTGGCCACATTATGCGAAGATTGCCATCAATGAACACTCCAGTGCATCAGGCACGGTTGTCAGCAGCAATGTAAAAATGCTTTGTCAGTGTGGCATGTTTACACGGGTAATACAGAATATAAATAGTTGCAATGCCCCTGGCACCAAGTTAATAATATTAGTGAAAAAAACTCCCAGACTCGTTTGATTTTTCTCACTCAAATATCAGTTTTAAATGTATTTTGGAAAAGCACCCATTGTTCTCCACACCACCATACGAGTTCTGAGAATAAACACATTTTCGTCTCAGATACATGCTTTTCAATGTTGGTATTCATAGATTATTTCAACCAAGCATAAGCTTTTCATTTAGTTGACTAGGCAGCACATACAAGAGCTACTTACAGTTACCTGGAGAGCTACTCGTTGGAGAAGCCTGCTTTGGAGCATACACTACATTAAATATAACGATTAACATCTTTGGTTATACATGTGGGGATATGCTGCTCTCTACAGGCAAGTCATGGAACTTTTAGCCAGTGAAAACAGTGCACAGTGATCTAATTTCAGAATCAAACATTGAAATCGATTACAAACAAAGGCCACCGATTATAGTGGGTGTAGGGATGAAATGAATAAAAAGGAAAGAACAGTATGCAAATATTAGCTATCCAAATATATGGAAATGTGATTACTGGTTTGGGTATGTCCTTTATTAAGCAGTACTCCCCGTGGAGCAAAACCTTGTACACAATAAATGAATGACTGTGCTGTAACCTATCCTAGCTGTATTCAGGGCAGTACCACTCAACAGAGCGGCGGGTGTAGTGGCAATGGGGCCCTGATGTATGAGGGGGCACATTACTACAATTTTTGCTACCAAACAAAGGGGCTGTTGCCCAGATTTTATTCCTGCATTAGAGGCTCATTGGTGCCTTGCTGCACCACGGGCTGCATTGTTGATTATAGTGCTTCGAATTAAAGAAAGCAACCGACTGAGCCCTCGGAAATATGCATCAACACAGCACCAAATTATGTGGCAGGTTCGGCTGAATATTTCGAAATGAACTGTCTGGGAAACTACCTGCCCGCAAATACCCTTAGAAAATCATCAGGCAAGCTATAAAGAGAGCAGGCAACAATTTCAGAGAGGCATTAGAAGAGACATATCGAAAGCTATAACATAGTAGGATTACTTTTGCCGCCACCTTTTCACACATATTATCCAATCGAGTACAAAGGTTAATTTGTGAACACTGGTGAATCCTCAACGCCGCGGGAAAACAATAGGACCCCCGCTTGTTGTCACTCAAGAGAAACCAAAATATCCAGAACATGGTGGAACTCAAACGACCCGTGTTAAATAACGACAACACCCTTTGGTCACTGGGCAGCATCCATTTGACAGAGATTCTGTCTGCCCAAACTCACAAGCAACCAAAACTATAAATCCAGGGACCACTAAGCAATCAGGAGTCACACCAATTGCAATCCTGCAAATGCTATTTATATATTAACATGCCCTGCAACCTCCACCACATTTCGGATGACTACTAGAAAGATCAGGATTAGGATCAATGAAACCAGGAGCAAAATCAGGTGCCGCTGCCCTACCACACTAGTGACAGCACATATGTAAAAGTGGCACATACTGAGAATAAAATCCAATGGTGATCTTGGAACATGTGGAGAACTACTCAGGAAACATGACTATGCAAAATGTTCTCCGCATCAAGAAACAGTGATGGCTGTACTATCTAAAAACTCATGTTACAGGCCTTAATGATGTAATTCCAAGGTTTCAGCTGAGCACCTCTAACTAGCTATGCCTCTAGTAATGACTTCAGAACTTTGAGGTTGCACATCTGTTTTCCACATGTCACACCATAACATTGATTTATTGTATGGCATATATTAGGGTACATCATCAAAGGCCTTATACCACAACACATAGCTCGCCCTTTAAATGCTACTTTTGTGCTATTTTTACGCAGATACATTTACCTGATTCTGACCGTATTTTGGCCCACAAACTTGACCATAGTTTTGGCCCAGAGTTCAATTTCCTACTATAAATTAACAACACCTGATATATTTTATTGCAGTCTATCTTCTTCCCATGGATCTTGCCAGGGAGTAGGGATAATCACTAGGCCCAGAGGTTTGATGTAACATTACATGGCTATACTGACATGCCCCCACATGCACTGTTTTTTAGGTCGAGCCTGACGACCTGTTGAGTATGCTTTGTGGGTTCAACTCCACCCATTGCTTCCCATTGCTTTTCATTTGTCTGTGTGAGTGTCCTTTCAAAATCTTTTCTTGCTAATGGGCAATCCTTCCTCTTTGTCCCTCCTTTGTTTTGCTTCCTTCTCCGGCCAAATAAGGTATACTTATGCTTTAGGTGTTTATGTGTTCCTTTGAGGACTACGTTTTTTGTGTGTTCCTCTTGCTCAGCACAGCACATGCTTCCGATTCACCGCTCTTTACTTTTTCCCCCCACCACCCACGTGTCTCTCTGTTTGTTTTCTTTTACATTTTCTTTCTGTGAAGGCATTAGATATTGTAGCCCCTCCCACTCACACTTGCTAAGCATGGCGACAGCTATGTAGGTCACAAGCCTTTCTTATTTTCTGCATGTGCTTTCTCTCCCACATCGTAAGCCGAAGCTCTGGTGTCAAAAACAGAACAGCCATCTTGCAATGGCCTGAACTACCACTTGTTGTAACATGACTGAAAAATAGAATTCAGGACACAGCTATTGTAAATTAAAATGGGCAAGTGAAGTGAAGTAAACCAAACTCTTTAGTTTTGACATCATAAAAGCTACGTGTTTCTGTTCAAGTTTAACTGCGAGGCAGTAAACCGTTCAATATGGCCTCGAGCGCATACACCCGCGTAGTATCCACCTCCAATTTCCAAGCAGCGTAATGTCACAGACATGGTAATAGCGATAGAAACAAGCATTGGCATAGCCAATATGTCTCGCTTTTGGAACCTTGTAAGTATTTAGTTATGCAGCACAATATCCTTGGTGCATCAATATCAACATTTGCATGGTTAAAAACGTATAAGGTTTCAAAGGTGAGACCTATTGGCTATGCCAATGCATTCTATATGCCGCATGGCACACTTGAGTTGCAGAATAATGCATCAAATTAAGAGCAAGGCACACTGGTGTTGTACAACGGTGCATTATATACATGCATGCCAAATTGGTGTTGCAGAATAGTGCATTATGTACACTGTGAGACAAACTGGTGTTGAAGAGAAGTGCATATAATGCAGTATGGCATGATAATTTTGTGCAACAGTGCATTAAATGCAGAGCATATCACACTTGTGTTGTGCTTTAGTGCATTATATACACTGTGTGGCACACTAATATTGCACAACAGTACATTAAATACAGCTTGTGGCACACAAATGCACACTGGTGCATTAACAGTGCAAGAGCAGCTGCTGAGCACCAGCAGAACCCGGCCCACTTAAAGCACTGCCGCTAGTTCATGAATGTAGCCTCTTTACCCTCTATAGACTGAGCTGAAAAAGCTAGAAGGTATCTGCTGGTCAATGCTGGCCACAAAATGACTAAAACATAATCCAGCCCAAAGGTCCTGGAATATTGCTACTATGGTTTCTTTTTGACTTCGGTCTAAATGCTTAAGAGAATGACTGTAATGTAGTTCACCCTGAGAGATCTCTGAACCCCATCACTCTTGAACATGCCTCCTCATCTCCAAGAGCCAGAATGAATAACCGCTAGCAGAGACCTCTCGAGTGGACTGTATATACAAAAATACACAAAGTGTAAACTGCACTTTTGTACCCCACACTTCTCATCCATCGCAATACTACGCACAATTTCCCCTAAACAAAATTACACATCTTGGCGGACAACAAGCACTCCATGAAAACATTTCCCACACAGTTTTAAAACAAAAACTACACATCCTAGGAAATGTATCACGCCACCTGTAAGGCCACCGCTCCCGCGTACTGTACAGGGGAAGCAGGCACAAGCCCTGTTGAATTGTAACTGGATGTGGTGTGTGGGATCAGTCAGATGGATATATACCTTGGTTGCCAGCACTGCAAGTATGAACATTTAACAACAGGGATCGCCAATTCCTCGTCATCAAACAGAAACGGTAAATTATCGACACTCAAAATAAACCGCTTCTCCCTCCCTCAGGAGTCCTCACAGTTCTACAGAAAACGAGAAAAAAAAATTACTGACTGACAGATTACATGCTACAAAAGTCCTTTACACCTTGTACAAACACTTACCTGTGCTTTGCAGTGACTCGTAAATAAAGGTAAAACAAACAAGGGAGGAAGCAAGGCAGGAGGAAAGGGCGGGCAAAAAAGGCGGACGAGATCCAATAAAGTAGTTTGGGAGAAGCTGCGTGAAGGGATTTGGGGCTAAAGGCTGGAGAGTTTGTAATCCATTTAATTACATCAAGCGGAGCCAGTATCCGTGCGGTGTAAGCTAAGAGATGCACATGAGGGAAACCGTACAGCCAAGTGACGCGTGCTGCTTATCAAAGGAGCGTGCTGTGGAAACGATGTGCATTAGAAAAAGTTCGGAACATATGGGACGAAATATCTCTCGAACAGAATCTGTTAAACTCTTGCATTGTTATTTGCCTTTAACTGAAAGAATGTTTACTACAAGAGGTCTGCTGGAATCTTTGTAATGCATGGATTCCAGCTCCGTCAGGCTGGCGAAGGGAGGGTCACACGGTACTGTAGTGTAGTTCCTATATTACCAATAGGCTCTGCGCATTGGAATAATATAAACAGCAGTGTAGACGTAGGACTAAGGTCGACTAGGTCTCTACTGACTATATTAGACTTAATTAGTTTCGCCAGTTAGCTCAGAGGTCACTAAAAAATTTCTCGAATGTTCAGGAAAGAGTTAACTCTCCAGATTAGACAAGAAGGGATTAGCTTCTGACAACCGTACAAACATGACAACTTTGCTCCCTCAGAATAGAGTGTATCTCTAGAGTTGTGTGAAAATAATAGGCAGCTATTTCACTCAGTCAATCGTGCATACTTAGTTTCACCAGAGTGCAGAGAAATAGAGAGACGGGCATTTTCAATAAAAGGTGGTATTTATTGAACAGTCTTCTTTCTCATGCAAGAGAAATGAATTGCCACGATTGCAATACTTATTATGAAGTAAAGTGCGTACAGTAAAAGAAGTATTACAAAATAATACTGTAAAACCATAGATATGGTTTCTTAGCCATATGATACTTAAAATAGATAAAATATATATACATACATAAAACCATTGACTAACGTACTCAACTGGTGCTTCTAACTACGCCTACCCCGATGTACCTGACCTAAGCCTAATACTTGGGAAGGAGTAAGTAAGTAGCAGTTTAAGTTAAGTTGGTTAAGATTGTTTTTGCCAAGGATCTGATTCAAGAATTCTCTTTAAGGGTTTAGTCAGCTCCGTACCTTAGTAATAGAATGTGGGAGGTCTGGTATCTCTTTCTTCAGGACTTGACCTCCCAGCAACCCGCAAGAGTGACTCGGGAACACCGGAGCGGGATTTTCTCGGCGTGAGAAAAAGTAGCTTCTCCAGCGCGTCAAAGGGGAGGGGCGGCTTCCGTGGGCTCTCGCATCAGCTGGGCTCTCGGGCAAGTAGATAGCCGCTCTCCTGTGGTAAATATTTTACCGTATCATTTTTCCATATAATTACAAGTTCAAGAATAGCTCAATAAAATGAAAGGCAGAGTCCGGGGTGTCTGAGTCTTAAAGGGCTTTAATTCAGAAATGACTCGAGTCAATGGAGATCTATTCCATCAATACAAGGGTTCGGGTACGCAAGAGAAGATGTCAGGAAAGATGTCCACGATTTATTCACAGTACATGGCATATATAGTAAAATGACACAATAGCATTGCATACAGTAGGCGTGACTAGTGAAATGTATATGATAAGAACACATGTGCGTAGCAAAAAGGCGTGAACATGGGTGTGCACAGAGGCGTGAACTAGAAACATCACAGAAAAGTGTCATAAGTGGGTGGATGCTTGGTGAATTCTTGCAGAGTCAGCTGAAACCTATGGCCTGGATGCGCGCGCAGCTAATATGACGTGTGATTGACGTGCGTCTGGAGGAAGCTAAGAGTCTGACTTTTAACACTAGTAAAGGAGGCATCAGTCTGGCATGTCAGATCGACCTGTTCCTGAAACATATCTGATATCTTGTGTTTGGAGGATGTTAATACTGGAGGAAAAGGTCTTTCGGGCAGAGGATATGCTACACTGAATGTATGCGTGTCTAGGTGCAGATGCGCGGAGCCAGGGCCTACCATGGTAACGGGAGCAATGAATTACATGAGGAGGACAGGAAGGCTTCGCCCTTTACTCTGCAGCCGGGGAGCCGTTCACTTATTTTACTATACAGGAATGTGTTTTCGAGGAGGCTGAGCTGGCTACGCTGATAACTTGAAGGCAAAATACTGTTTTTGGCAGGCAGAGCAGGCCGAGCCGGGCACCGCTCGCTTGGCAGGAAGTAAGGCAGAGGTCAGGGATGCATCTCATCTCCACGTTGCAGCAGGAGACAGAGACGAAAAAGTGATTCAATGGCAGGAATCAGGGCCTAACTCGGCAGAGCCAGGAAAACGTGAAAGTGCACCATGTAAAGACGGTGGCACGGCATACTTAGGAACTGAAATATCAATCCATTCATGGTGGATCTGAAAGAGGACATGTTAACGTTGGACGCAAATGTATTTGCGTCTTCAAATTCGGTTGCGGAGGGAAGTTACATGTACTTTAACTCGTACATGGAGACGATGGGGTACTCGTTAGGGGACATAACTGACCATAAAAATTCAAATTACCTCATTCCCTCCTTGTCCCCTACGGACCCATTAGGATATATCTATTTTCATGAGACCATCTATTTGTTCGTATAACATCATTTGTTCTTCTTTCTTTAATCGGGAATGGGAATGTGCACTTGAGCGGGGAATACAAGATGTGGCGCACAAGCCGCAAATCGATGGCCCACATTGAAGACATAGACAGCAACTGAATACAATGGCCAATATAATCCCTAGGAATGACAATAGCTTCCATCCCCAGGCTGTTACTACACCCCAGAGCCAACCGGACCAAGTCCAGGAGCCTGGGTTCTGGTGTATCTGATGGGCAATTTTGTGAAGTCTGGTGATGGCCTTATAGACCGAAGGCGCATTATTAGGAATAAACACGCAACAACTGGATCCGATGACTCTACAAGCCCCGCCCCTTTCGGCCAGGATGACGTCAAGGACAAGGCGGTTCTGAAGAACAACAAGTCTCATAGCAGACTGCTCCTCTGTTAAGTTGCCCAAAGCTGAAGTGGTCTCATTCACTACTGCTTCGAGAGTTCTGGTTAATTTGCGTATCAATTTACTATTGGACACTGTGCCTAGATAGGGAAAGAATCCTTTATTGAAATCTGTATATTGTTCCCATGCGGTTTCAGTATAATCAACTAATGGAAGGTCTCTTTTGTGCCTAACTAGATTGAGGCGGGAATTCCTGTGATAATCAGGAGGTGCTAGAAAAACAGGAGGCAGTAGGAATGCAATGTAACAGGTACCATCCCAGTCTAGGGGTAAACGTATATAGGCTGTATGGCCAGAAATGAAATAGGAATGGCGGGAAGCTTTGAATGTAGACTTGCCTTTATCACTGAATTCGATCACAGTAGTACATTCACTATGACCTAGGTGTACTGAACCATTCTTTCTGACACATAATTCACCTTTGACTGGTAATACTGACATAGATGGGAAGTCCGGACTAGTTTCTGACTGAATGTTTAGAATCATGAGGTTGAATGTAAAATTGCCTAATCCATACACTTCGTTTTCTAGGTCGGTCCCTGTCCTTTGGGGGAGACCCTCCTTGTCTGGGAAACATGCCTTATTCAGAACTGTGTTCAGATTTCCCCATACCCAATTACCCTGGAAAACTATGAAATCAGCATCTACAGAATTAATTAAACTAAACCATACACCACAGGAACCATTGTGTGTAAACGGATACGGAAAACTATGAAATCAGAATCTACAGAATTAATTAAACTAAACCATGCACCACAGGAACCATTGTGTGTAAACGGATACGGAAAGAGGGGCAGAACTCCCTGATATTTCTGATAGGGAGGGAGTCGGCCACATATCCAACAATTGGTAGCATTGCTGGTCTGATGGGAATGGTGTAACATACTGATGAATGAATTGTTGCGCAGCGCAAGTCGATAAGACAGTTCGTGTGGAGGTAGCTCACTAAACGTGTGTTCTGCAGTGTCATTAGAAAAAGAATGTGCAATCGGAAAATACATGTACAACATCAAGCTGATGCCAATTAACGTAAGACTCAGAAAAAACATAATAATCAGGGTGCAGATACACCTACTACGGAGATTTTTACAGTAACGATTTCTTTTCATGATCTCCTGTCTATCTCTCTCTCTATTTGGATCTAGCTTGTACATTGTCAGAAACTGCCTAACCGCTTCACCCGAGGGGGACTTAAACAATTAAACTGTCTGACTTACTAGACCTCAGTTTTTGTCTGTACTCCTCTTGGGGAGTTTTCTCTCGAAAAGGGAGTTTTGTGTCTGTCTCTGGTACTTGAGAGTTCTGGGAGTCAGGGCTTGGCGAAAGTCCATGAAACTTTTTCACGTGACTGGAATGTACCCAGCCCTTCCTCCCCTCTAGCTTTACTGCAGTCCGGGTGGTTAACAAAACAATCTTCGGCTCCTTCCAGCGGGGCTCCAAAGGGCTCGTCCTATCGAAGTTCCGAACAACAACAGTGTCCCCCGGGACCAGTGCATGTGGCTTCACCTCGGAGTTGTCTGGGAAGGCTGCAGCAACCTGTGAACGACAAGATTGTAGTGCAGACATCAAGGAAGCAAGGTAATCTGTCAGCATAGTACTTTCGACATCGGTTATTTTTCTCGGCAGAGGCGTCCCCCACATATTAGGAGGTCTACCGAAGACCACCTCATACGGAGATAGCCCTATCCTAGAATGGGCTACCATTCTCATATAAAACAGTGCAACTGGTAATGCTACTATCCAATCTACGCCTTTCTCTTTACACACTTTAGCAAGGCGAGTTTTCAGAGTCTGATTGTGGCGCTCCACGAGACCTGCTGCCTCTGGATGCCGGACACAGTGAAACTTCCACTGGTACCCCAATAGGAGTGAGATCTGCTTCATCAGTTCAGACGAGAATGGCTGACCATTGTCTGAATACACGACACGGGGCACACCGTATCGAGGGAAAAACTCACGAACCAGCTGCCTGGCAGTGGTCGGGGCTGTGTAATCTGGGACGGGATACGCTTCTGTCCATCGGGATAGGGCACATACAACTACGAGGACATACTTACATCCTCGGCACCTGTCCATCTGGATATAATCCATCTGGAGGACTTCAAAAGGATAGTCAGGAGGATGAAATCCACCTTGCTCTACGGGAATCCCTTTTCCTGGATTGAACTGACAACAGATCATGCAGGTACGCACTTTCTGTTTTGCTGCTGCTCGTAAATGCTTGTTGAACCATAGATTCTGTAAACTGTCTAACATGGCTTTTTCACCTAAATGAGCTGGGCTATGTGCAGTGTTGATGATAACTTGAACCATGGAGTCGGGGAGGAACCATGTGGTTTTTCCCCTCGTCATCCAACCTTGATATGTCTGGACCCCTCCTTGTTCAGCCCATTTCTTGATTTCGTCTGGAGTAGCATGTGTCTGTATGTCTATGACATCTAGTGTGGGGTCTCTGACTGTCATGCTGTGTGTCAGTGATGATACATCAGTCTTTGTCATATCAATCGTCTGTGTATGAGTCTGTGCTGTATATTTCGCTGTCTGATCTGCAAAGTCGTTACCCTGGGAAATCTTGTCTGTTACTTTCGTATGTGCCTTGCACTTCATGATGGCTATGGCTGTAGGCAAATGTATTGCTTCTAACAGTGCTTGAATGAGGGGACCGTGCTGGATTTTGGCTCCGTGAGAGGTCAGAAAACCTCTCTCTTGCCAGAGGACACCGAAGTCGTGAACGACTCCGAATGCATAACGTGAATCTGTGTATATGTTTACTTTCTTGTTCTTGGCTCGTATACAGGCTTGGGTCAGAGCAATGAGCTCTGCTGCTTGGGCTGACAGGGTGTCAATGCGATGTGTTTCTATGACTTCAGTTTCAGTGGTCACTGCATATGCGGCCACTAGCTCTCCTGTACTTGTTCTCATACATGAACCATCCACATAGAGTGTCAGGTCTGGATCGGGTAATGCGACATCTGTCAAGTCTTGTCTGGGTTTCGTAACTGTGTCGACTACATCTACGCAGTCATGTGGAGTAGGATCTGTTGTGCTCGAAGGTAAAAGTGTAGCAGGATTCAGTGTATTACAACGTCTGATTTCTATGTGTGGCTGGAATAACGTCAGTTCATAACCTGTCAGTCGTGCTATAGTCAAGTGTTGGGTCTGTGTTCTGTTTAGGAGAACTTCCACAGAGTGTGGAACCTGTACTCTCATTTGGTGTCCCAATACAATGGAATCACTTTGTCTGATTGCTAGAGCTGTCGCTGCAACTGATTTTAAGCATGCAGGCAAGGCCTGGGCTACTGGGTCTAATGTGCTCGAAAAATAAGCACACGGTCTGTGTTTGTCTGCTTGAAGCTGAGTGAGAACCGACAACGCTATGCCACCGCGTTCTGTGACAAAAAGTGTAAAAGGTTTGCTGTAACATGGTGTTGCTAAAACAGGTGCTTGACATAAGGCTTTCTTTAACTCGTCAAAAGCTTGAGTATGTTCCTGAGTCCATGGGAGGACAGTCGAAGACGCTGCCTCCTGTGTTGTCAACTGTATGAGTGGTTTAGCTAGATATGCATACTGAGGAATCCATTGTCTGCAGTAAGAGGTGAGGCCAATAAAGGCTCGTACTTCTTTCTGTGTCTTGGGTTGTGGAAGATGTGCAATTAACTGTATACGATCTGGTGTCAGCTGTCTCCCCTCTTTGGACAGCAAGTGCCCAAGGTACACAACTTGCTGGGCACAGAATTGTAGCTTCGAAGGAGACACCTTGTGTCCCTTGTCCGCCAAGAACAACAGAACTGTCAGTGATGCTTGTTCACATTCTGGTTCACTTCGGGCGGTGATCAGTAGATCATCGACGTACTGTAATAGGGCAGTATTGGGAGGCATGTGAATATCGTCAAGTTGTCGTTTCAGCGCTTGGCTGTAGATGCTGGGGCTTTCTGTGAATCCTTGAGGTGCGCGTGCAAATTTGAAGCTTCGGCCATTTAAACAGAATCCGAAAAGATACTGGCTTTCCGGATCAATGGGGACACTAAAGAAGGCGTTCTTCAGATCGATTACAGTAAAGAACGTCGCCTCTGAATCAATAGCTGTCAATAAGGAAGAGATATCCGGGACCACAGGATACTGGGGTACCACGCATTTATTCAATTCGCGTAAATCAATAATCAGTCGATAGACTGGAGGTGCATTTGGATCAGTACGTTTAAGAATCGGAATGATAGGAGAATTACCAACATTTGAGTCGGTTTCTACAACCACTCCTTGTGCAATGAGCTCGTCAATGATTTTCAGTAAAGCCACTACAGCATCTGGTGGTAACTTGTATTGTCGAATACGTGGTAGTATAACTCCTGGCTTGAGTGTAACACGGTACGGTGTAATGTGCATACAACCTACATCAGTAGGGCCTTTCGCCCATAAATGTGCAGGAACATTCTGTAACCTGGGATCAAAATCTCTCAACACATAATGGCCCTTGAAGTCACGAAGGAACAGCCTGACTCCTTCCGGAGAACAACAAATTACAGCTCCTAGAGCTTTCAGGGTTTTTATACCAAGCAAGTTTTCTGGACATGATTTCGTGAGCAATAAATCAGTAGTTCGGGACAATGGACCAACTGCAAGGGGCACTGGTTTCGATACTTCATTAACAATAGGCTTTCCTGAAAATCCAAGGGAAACATTCTGTGAGCCTGAGAGGGGTGCCCCTGGAACCTCTTCATGACTGATGGTTGTTCTGCTTGCCCCTGTGTCAATCAAAAACTTTCTATCTTTCCCTAATACCTGGCTATGTACATAAGGACCCTCTTGATCTACAGGAACTTCAATAAGGGGCAAGCCAACCTCCCTCTCTAGGCTGTTTCATGTGTATTGCTGATAATCGGGGTAATCAGATTGGGCATACTGGTACATCTGCTGTGTGACATGCTGAGTAGCAGCAATGGGCTGGGGCTGTGGTACTGCTACGGCCTGCTGTGGAACATGCATAGGTTGTACATTTTGTGGAACATGCTGCTGGACCTGATCCTGTCTGGGCGGACGTGGTCTCTCTTTGGTTTTACCTGTGGCGATATTGTGCTTCAAAACTGCGCAATCGTTTACATAGTGACCTGGCTGTTTACAATAGTTGCATGTCCCTTTAACGGGAGCCGCTGAATTATTTGAATGTGTCGCGCCTTTCTTCTGACCATCTGCTGGAACTGACTGAGCAACTAACATTTTCATTTTCGTGTCTTTCATACGTCTCTGTTCGTGATCATGTTCCTCTCTAATTCTGTTCTGGTGGTATTGTAACATTTGTAACATTTGGGATGGCGAATTGGCTTGCCATGTGCTCTCAACTTTCAGTACACGGTTCTTAACCTGGGGCAATGAATTTTCGACTAATTTGGATACAAAAAGGTGTGGATATGACTCGCTACTTGTTTTCAGGCCACTATTAATAGTAAAACATTTCTCAAATCGGGAATAAAAATCACTAGTGTCTTCATCGGGCTTCTGTTTGCAGGCTGAGATCGCATCCCAGTCCTCCTTTTTAGTTGCTAACAATCTTGGCAAAACCTGTACTAACAATCCTGGTAATGCTTTAGTTTTATCCCCAAGACCTAGACCTGGGGTTCGAGTTGTTTCTTCGGCTTCTAATGCCGCCCAATCAATCTTTTTGTCTCCCACCTCCCATTCTTTTTCTTTGAGTTTCTCGTAAGTACCGGCAGGCAATAATACTTTCAATATTTTCATAATGTCGGGTTAGGTGTAATCTCCCATGAGTAACATGTCTTTTAATTCCCGGTGAAAACCTGCGGGGTCTTTATCATGACTGGGCACTATTTTCTTCATTTCTAATAATTCCATTTTAGTTATAGGCGTGTATACATACACACGTGCAAAGGTATCATCAGGATTCCGGATTGGATGTACTTCTCGTAAAGGATTCTGTTTGTCAAAGTTATATGATTGCCTGACTGGGGGTGGAACGGAAACAAGATGTGGAGTCAAGAAGGTTCTATATTTGTGACGTTGCTCTAAAATCGTTTCAATTAGATCGGTACCTAGACCTCTCCATCGTCTCAGGAGTAAGTCTTGCAGTAAGTTATATAACGGACCTGGATCAGATGCTTGGTTTTCATACTGTATGATGAGGTGTTGTGTCATGTATATACCAGCTAGTCGCTGTTCTTCTGGAGTAAGACTTAAAAACGTTTGCACTACTGAATCGTCTTTATATATACTGTCATCCCCGGCCCACTGTACTGCGGACCGGGCTAGTTCCTGATCACGTAGGGTATTCAGTTCTTGATAACCTACTCTGTCTTTCAGTACTTTGTCAGTATTTTGGAATACATGCTCAAGGGTACATCGCTCTGGTATCGGACAAAGGTAACGTTTCTTGTGTTCGAACGTTTCTTGTTTACGAATGGGTCTATCTAAGGGCCTGTCAAAAGGATACGGTCTAGGGAGTTTCTCTCTACCTACATATGCCATCATTTTTCTATTTGCCTGTTGCGAGGTTTCTGCTGGCTTCTCTGGGTCATCCTCCTGCGAGGAGTCCTGATCGTCTGATTCAAGTGGCTCTTCAGATTCTCAACGGGCATGTATTGCTATTATTTCTTTACGGATCTTTCTAACCATAGCATGTACACATTTCTCTTTATCATGTTTACCCTCAGATATATTCTGGCTCCATCTGGTCAATCTATTCATTTCATCTTGTGGAAAACCTGCCTGATCTTGTTCCCTTATTAAACAATTAACCAAAAAACGCATGATTAAACCTTTGTTCTCAACTTTCTGACGTGACATGGCTTCACCAACACACTCCGGTCTTTCTCCTGTTCTAATAAAATGATACATATTGTCTAGATGTTCTGGCATTTCTGGCAGTAAAACTAAATAATCGGTAACACGTCTTAAACGTAGGGATGCTAATAACATGGGCCCTGTTTGTCCTGGCACTGGATCATATCTGCAATCAGTAAGCTGTTCTTGAAGTTTTTCGGCTGGAGCTCCTTTAGGTGTTCGTGACATTGCGAAATTTCTCATTGTCATACGTTGTAACTGTGGCGGGGTACGGAAACCTCCTCTAGCACCTCCTGAGGCGGAGGCTTGAGCATAACCTGACTGTAGGGTCGGTATTTGTGGCGGGATTGGACCCTGGACAAAAGGATTAAGTGGATGAATACCATCAGGGAGAACTACCGGGGAAGTGACAACAGGTGCAGGAAGTGGTGGAGGATGTGGAGCAGGATGTGGTGCGGGTGGAGTTTGCTGTTGCGGACCTGGGGGTAGATGATCGTGGGGTAGGTTAACGTCAGCAGGTGGTACGGGTACATGGGCAGGTGCATTAGTATATGCGGGAGCTACATCGTCTAAATAGGAAGAAAGGAAAATGTCTGCTGCGGTCTTATGACGTAATTTAGTCGGAACCAATGGAGGGGGCAGGTCCTTCGGTATTTCCGGGGTCGCCTTGGGCAGGCCCTCGGCCAGAACTGGATACAGTCCTGTCACAATGGCATTACTCTGTCTGTCGTGTTGTTCCATTCTAACTCGTTCTCCTTCTTCTATTAGTTCTTTTTCTTTGGCTTTTTCGGAATCCTCTCTACTTTTCTCTGCTTTTCTGAGTGCTTTCTCTGTCCGTCTATGTGCTTCTTTACGCCATAATTCAATGGCATCTTTCTGTGACTGTCTGGCTTTCTTCTTCCACAACGCTTCTTCTACTCTCATGATGCACTCGGCATCCCATGTCCCTGTAACGGGCCATCTCTGATTCTCTGCTAAGTCTTTCGTGTAATCCACCCACAAATCTAGATATAATATGGCATCTAAGCCGTGCTTGTGGTACATAAAATGACCAGGAGTGTCCCTGGGTGGGATAGGAACAGCTTCCTCAAGTATCCCTTTTCTAGTTCCTATCTGTCGTAATTTCGAGAATAAAGGCATTGCTGCCTCTAAAATGGACACGAAAACAATGAACACAATATAATATGCAAACAGTCACTTATACCACGACGTTAAACACATTGACACATTTCGAACATAAATTGACAACCCTCTAATTCTATAACGAGAACAAAATTGAACCGTTGAATACAGGAATTACTTGATATACTGCTAAACAGTACAGATACACTGCTAAAACAGTGCAGACCGGGTCTGTGTACCCAAACCCGTCTTGACCGGATACAAATCAATGCACCCGTCTTGATGCGTCCCCAGCAACGGTACTCACTGGGAAGCACGGAAAGGAAGGCCTCGGAAACTCGACTGGACTGGACTGACGTCACCGCTTCTGCTGCGCACTACGCATGCGCCTCGGCACTACAGGTGGGCCTCTCGACACCTCGGACGCTGCTCTCTCGGCTGGGCTCTGGTCGGGATCCTCCGCACTCCTCACCACCTCGTCTGGATGTCGATCGCAGTCTCAGTCACCTCCGTGGGCCTGAGGGAGATACAGGAAATCCTGCAGATGCGCTTGGGGTCCGTCACGGCCGTGGCAGGGGGCTAGGCCTGCGACGCATTACCGGCGCGTGGGGTGGGGGAGGGGTTCCTATTCGGGCGCCAAATTATGTGGTAAATATTTTACCGTATCATTTTTCCATATAATTACAAGTTCAAGAATAGCTCAATAAAATGAAAGGCAGAGTTCGGGGTGTCTGAGTCTTAAAGGGCTTTAATTCAGAAATGACTCGAGTCAATGGAGATCTATTCCATCAATACAAGGGTTCGGGTACGCAAGAGAAGATGTCAGGAAAGATGTCCACGATTTATTCACAGTACATGGCATATATAGTAAAATGACACAATAGCATTGCATACAGTAGGCGTGACTAGTGAAATGTATATGATAAGAACACATGTGCGTAGCAAAAAGGCGTGAACATGGGTGTGCACAGAGGCGTGAACTAGAAACGTCACAGAAAAGTGTCATAAGTGGGTGGATGCTTAGTGAATTCTTGCAGAGTCAGCTGAAACCTATGGCCTGGATGCGCGCGCAGCTAATATGACGTGTGATTGATGTGCGTCTGGAGGAAGCTAAGAGTCTGACTTTTAACACTAGTAAAGGAGGCATCAGTCTGGCATGTCAGATCGACCTGTTCCAGAAACATATCTGATATCTTGTGTTTGGAGGATGTTTATACTGGAGGAAAAGGTCTTTCGGGCAGAGGCTATGCTACACTGAATGTATGCGTGTCTAGGTGCAGATGCGCGGAGCCAGGGCCTACCATGGTAACGGGAGCAATGAATTACATGAGGAGGACAGGAAGGCTTCGCCCTTTACTCTGCAGCCGGGGAGCCGTTCACTTATTTTACTATACAAGAATGTGTTTTCGAGGAGGCTGAGCTGGCTACGCTGATAACTTGAAGGCAAAATACTGTTTTTGGCAGGCAGAGCAGGCCGAGCCGGGCACCGCTCGCTTGGCAGGAAGTAAGGCAGAGGTCAGGGATGCATCTCATCTCCACGTTGCAGCTTTCGGAGACAGAGACGGAAAAGTGATTCAATGGCAGGAATCAGGGCCTAACTCGGCAGAGCCAGGAAAACGTGAAAGTGCACCATGTAAAGACGGTGGCACGGCATACTTAGGAACTGAATTATCAATCCATTCATGGTGGATCTGAAAGAGGACATGTTAACGTTGGACGCAAATGTATTTGCGTCTTCAAATTCGGTTGCGGAGGGAAGTTACATGTACTTTAACTCGTACATGGAGACGATGGGGTACTCGTTAGGGGACATAACTGACCATAAAAATTCCAATTACCTCACTCCTCCAAACCACTGTGTCTTTGCTTAAGGCAACCGTTGGTATTTCATACCTGAAAGGTGCCGGGTTTGACGTAAGGTTGGACAGAAGACGTCACTAAGAACTAACAGTTCTTACTGGACTCCAGGAATTCTTGTTCAAATCAAAACAAAAGCATGGGGGGAATTTCCCGGGCTGCTGGAGGCTTGGTTTCTTTAAATGGGAGTAGCCATGCTGTGCTTTGGACTGCATGGGCTATTACTGAATATGGATATGATTCTTATGCCTTTGTAAGGATATTATTGATTATAACTGCACAAGGGCATGAATCGGGAATATCGAATTAGGGTCCTAGATAGAAATACAACACCCACTCCGCGCATTAATGTCCATCATTACTAAAAAACTAAGCAATAATAAACATGTAACAATGCATGTGTGTTTTCCAACCCACCCCAAAATACATATTTCGTATTTGAAATGGTATATGGTAAATACACGAAAATGAGTATTGGTACTGTACGCTTTTCAAGCAGTGTCATCATTCATAAAAATGCATATATATATTAGCTGAATGATTTGCAAAAATTTACACATGAAATGGCTGTGAATACAGAAAAGAAGGTTGAGACCATTCCATCACATATTTATGCAAAATGCTGTATGTGCTAGAGGCTGAGGTAAAATATTGTCTCTAGTATCCTAAAAATAGAAGCTCTGTTCTCTAAGAATAGTTCAACTTTAAGCAGAGTGCCATGTGCCCAAAAAACAGGTAAATATTTTGGAATTGGAAAAGATAATTTCGTTTTCAGGGAAAAATAGTTCCAAATTTTTTCAGTAGCTTTGTTTATCAAAACTGAAGGCCGAATTCAGAGTTCAGGGAACGCTGTGTGATCATTGTTTTTTAAGAATTATTCTCGTTGACTGGTGAGAACATCATATCAGACAGACTCGCAAAAAACGATGTTTTGATGAGCAATGCTCACAGAAGGTTGTACCTGTATGGTGCTGCTTTCCTCTCGTACCTCACCGCCACCTACTCGTAGTGGTGAAGTCTCAACGAATGCCGTCATCAGCATAGGTAGCCGCTGGGGACAACACGATGCATGAGTCGTTACCGGACCTAGCAAAGTATCGATATCCTTTGGGACTGCTGATGGTAGTGTAAGACAGATGTCTAACACGCATTCTTCTCCGCATAGCAGACATCGAAGCACAGGTAAGATACAATCCTGCCAGATTGGTCTGAATGAAAGAAACCAGGTTGTAGTTAGATCTCTTAGCCGGGCCAATCCGAGGACCTTAGTGATACGGTCTCGGTATCGTATTGCTAGGATCGTTTCTTCCATCGTTGCTAGAGTCTTGTCTGTGAATTGGCTTGCCATATCGGAGCAGAAGGAACAAAAATAAAATTCCTGCCACGAGTCCCAAGATTAATGGTAGGCCGCCAAAGACAGAATGGACAAAATTCGGGAAGATGCCCAGAACTGTTTCAAAGGGTGCTAACAGTGCCGAAAAAACTGTCTTAAATACATGTGCGATGCCACTGGTATCAGACATGTTTAAGATTTTGCTTAACATCTCTGCGAAATGTGCGGGGCAATTTGTCGAAAAAAGAGAATGTATCTCTGCCGATGTCCTTGCCATTTGCAGATCATACGTTTCTTTGGATGACGTTAGAGGCACAGTTGTCTGTAAAAGAATAGACTTCATTCTGCTTAAAGTATCAATTTGAATAGAAGAGATATTCAACGAAGGCCATAACCCAGCCCCCGTATCTGGATTGCTGTGTGGATACAATACTTGCATACAGCAAACGACCCTGGAAGTTACGGTCAAGAGATAAGCTTTCCCTGGCACCATCCCACAACAGCTGTGGTCACTTATTAAAATGTAACTCCCGTTACTAAGTTGTTTGAAAAATGTCTCTATCTGTTTTGCAGGAGTGCCATGCAGGTGACATGAAAGGTTATTTGAAGACCCTTCGCAGGCTCCATGCAAGTTTATACCTTGACACAGAAGTGTATCGCTTAGTGATTTTTTACTTTTGTACCACTAAGGAATACATCCCTTTTCCCTTCACTATAACATCTGTGTGTATAGGGTAAATCCCATGTTGATTTGATGTATTCTTTACCCAACTTTTCATACTGGCCTGCAGGTATATACTCTTGGCAGTATTTAAACTGGAAAGTTGTTATCGGAATTTAAATTGTTCCGTGTATTATCCATTCAATGACAGGTCTCTCTGACATTGTCAATGGTAATCTCTCAAGTTTTTCGATGCTCAGAATCGCATAATCTGCTCCTTTTTGTGTTAAACTGATTTGTTTATCAGTAAGGTTAAAGATACCGAATAATGACGTTGTGTTGATTAAACGCCATGGTACGTAGCCTGAACGCAGATTTTGCAACGTCCAACCAAGCTGTACAATAGAACGTAATTGAGACTGTCCATGTTGTAACATTAGTAAGTCCTGTTCTGTTATATCAATAGCAAATGATACAATGCTGTCCAATGAATATATTCCGGAGGACAGAGTTGTTAACCCATTGTCCACTACAGAAAGTGATTTTTCCAAATTAATACGATCAATTTCTCGTATTTTTTCTACTGTTTCAATTTGCATTACTTTCCAAGCTTCGTTGTACGCAGCGTATATACCGGCCGCTATGAAACGTTTTTGACGCTGTTTGCGTGGTCCCATTATGAAATCACGCAAGTCAGCACCATCTTTAAGTAAAGTCAAGTGTTGCTTTATTTCAGCCAGTGTGGATTTCTGTAGCCAATCAAGGCATAGCTTCCCTACACTGTATGTTGTAACTATCCCTGGATGTTGTCTCTGGGAGTATCTTGGGTCTGGCCTGGTCATTTTGAACCCCTGTGTTTTGGGAATCTATCTTGACAGTTATTTGTGTCTGTTGGCCAGATCAACCACTTTTTCCAATTAGGATGTGTTCTGTTTTGGTGAAAAATATGGGTTATGTCTATCTCCACATCTGTAGTGCTATCACTATCAGTTATGGGTTTCGGAATAGACAGTGTATTTAAGTCTTTTATCTTAGCTAAGCCAAGACAAGTAGTTTGTTGAATTGTGTCATTCAAAAATATCATTTGTTCTGGGATCATGCAGGCCCTAAATAATGCTTCTAGGCCCTGTACTTGCCAATCTTTGGTACCCCAGATCGTTTTTGTTTCAATGTTGTTTTTCGAAAATTCAAAACCAAATGTATACATTTTGTCATAACATTTTTCAGGATAAATCAATTTAGTATTTGTCAACATTGTTTTCATACCTGTCCTATTTAACATTTTAAAATAAAATGTTTTTGGATCACTGTTGTTAAACCCTGAGAAGTACTGGAATTTCTCATAAAATGTTTTTGAGCTGCCTTTTGGCGGTGTTGGACAGTGTTCCCATTGGCTATAAGATAAAACATTTCTAGGCTGTGCAGTTGTATGCAAACAGTGATCACCAAAGTGGTTATAACAGTATAACTCTTCATAATTCGATGAACCCTGTAAGTAATCATGTTCAGTAAATTTGGCTGACATTACTAAATCTGACATCATATTATTAATGTTTTCAAAGTCCCAATCATCAGAGAAAGTACTTGGTGTCACAAAGTCACTTAATGAAACCTTGAACTGGTGTGGATACTTCAAGAGCTCAACCGGGCCAAAAATGTCATATTCAGTTCTGTCCCATGCTACCCCACCGGGTATTGCTTTGGCTGAGATGTTTACTGACAACAGTTCTATTTTCTCGATGTGGAAGGATGTGTGAGGCTTTAGGACCAAGTTGATGTTGTGACTTGCTGTGTCCATTGTACTATATTTTCCATCAATGAATTTTCCCAAACATAGAACCATGATGAGCCAAAGCAGGAGAGTAAGTACACCTAACACAATCCAAAGTTCAAACCATGGTGACATCAGATATGTTTCTTTTAGTTGGAGAGAAAGTTCAATTATTTTGTCTTTGAAAGTTTTTGTTGCAGGCGTTTCTTCATGCTCACTTGGATCTTCAGAAAAGTCATCGAAGTTGATGAAGTGGTGGGATTTTTTCCGGATTTTCATTTGCTTTTGCATTTTTCTTTGTTTCATTAGAATAGTCAGAGGCTACATCATTGTAGATTGGTGTTTCTTGACGAACTGTTACAATTTAGGTTTCAAGAGGCACAAGTTCCATGGCATTATTGCATAGTCCTTTTTTATTCACTGAAGGTTTATCAAGTTTGATTGGTCTCTCAGCATGAGCCTCTTGGATTGTAGCAAATTTTGGTATTCTGCTATTTCTTGGGAGACCACTGGGCCTACTACTTATTATTGGCCACATGATTGTGGTTTTACCAGGTCGATTGATACAACTCGGTTCTCCTTCTTACCAGCAAGGGGCGGTAGTACAACTGATCTCGTTCCGCTGATGGCTAAGACAGGTACAGCTTTTCTGTAAGAAGGCCCAAATTCCCTCTTCACCGCGATCTTCTCTCTGACCTGATCCCAATCTTTGGAATCCAGACAGGTCTTGCTGGGACAGGTGGTTTTTCTTCAGTGGTTGTCGGCTGTTGTTTAAATTTTATGTTACTCAGGCTTTTTCTTGTTCCATTTAGATCCTGTAAGACAGCCAAATGGTCTTTGATATCAAAGCATTTTTCTTCTACCACTGAAGTGCGACAGTCAAGATCCTGAATTAGTATTCTAGTACCGAACAATAGTTCGTATGGAGTGAGACCTTTTAGAGAATTTCTTGGCAGATTATTAAGACTACGTTGGACACTTGTTAAATGTTTGACCCACCCATCACCCGAACCTAATACCCTTGCCGTTATAGATTGCTTTATGTCCCGGTTTTTTCTTTCCACTGCCGCATTTTCCCTCAGGATGGAAGGGAGAAGAGTACCGCAATGCAATGCTCATGCTGTACCGGGCCTCTTTGTAAGCTCGAGAGCTAAACGCAGGACCCTGGTCAGAATGTAGCATGCCAATTGCGTATATGCCGATAAAGACTCAAAAATCTTTTTATAACAGTTCTGGCGTCAGCCGAATGCTGCTGGTCTACATATTCAAGTTAATTTGTCTTAATAATTATTGGGATGCATTCTTCTGGTTGGATTTCTGTATCATAGAAAGCCTGAAGCTTTCTAACAAAGATGTCCTGGCAGTATGCTGGTCCGGTTCACAGCTGCGATCTCTGTTGCAGTCTGGACAATCCATTACAAATTTGTAAATTTGCACGCTCATTCCCGGCCACCAGTACTCTGATTGTAATTCTATTAAAGATTTCAAGATCTGTTGGTGCCACGGACCCAGTCCCATGTGTGCGCTTTCAATCAAGAAAACTCTCTGGTTCGTGTTTGGAATTACTCTATCCCACACTCCAGGGATTTGAGCAAACGGAACAGAGTTTGCATCAATTATGTATGTATTACTGAGTGGATAGTTGAGAGGTAATGCTGCATAATTTCCTTTTAATGAGGCTTTTACCGCCAGCATGGTTTCCCCATCTATGTGTTTTTCTGAACGCTTTTCAGTGGCTACGGAAGCCGGTTGAACCGCTTCCGCTGTGGCTGTGTTAGCCAATGAATTTCCTGCAACGTGAACGCCATCACATTGATGACTCAGTGCGTGTATCACGTGAGTCTTCTGTAGTTCTTTCTTTAAAAGAACTACTTATTCCCAAAGTGATTTATTCTTTATTGTGGCACCTGTGTCATCTTTGTAACCGTTTTTGCTCCATGTCTGCATGTCACTGTTGTAAGACTTGACGCAGAAATGCGAATCGCACACTATTAGTGTCGGGAATTCACGATCGGCATTTTCAAGCGCCATCTTTAAAGATCTTATTTCAGCTCGCTGAGCTGCACAGTTTCTGATTGATTCCATTTTGGTAATCATCAATCTGAATTTTGTATATTTTATGGGGTTTGCTAACCCTGGTATCTGCAGTTTCCACCTGAATGTATTCATTCATGTCCACTGTCTCCAGATGATTCATCAGGATCTTGCGAGCTATGGTCACTTCTGATGCACTGTCTAGCATTGTCTGGGCCCACTCTCCGTTTTTCAGCTGTGTCCTCAGAATCCTCAGCATGTTTAATCTTTATACTTGCTACCTTCTTTCTGGGATATTGTGATTTATTACTTTGATGAGCAGGTTCCTTGTCTTGGACTTGACGTGCTCTTCTCTGTGTTCTGATCGTCCTCTCCTTTCCGATTTCTCTGAGGAAGATCGAGAAAGATTGAGTGAGAGCGATCGAGAGGGACGTGTATCAATATCTTGATATCTATCAGGTTTTCTTAATTTTTCCCTATCTCTAAGGTTGTATCTTTTTTCAGAGGGTTCCCTTTGGGGAGACTTCTTTCCTCGGTCTGGAGATTTTTCTCTCCGTTGAGGAGACCTTCCTCTGGACTGGAATCGTTTTTCCCTGGGAGTGGACTGTTTATTACCCTTCCAGCTCCTTTTTGGTGTATTCAGATTATTTTTAATAAAGGTTTTTTCAGGATTTTCAGTTAGTTGGGGTTTTACCGGTTTCCCACCCAAACTATCTCTCCCTAGTTCTTCATAGGATTTTTCTATGATTCGGGCAAGTTCAATTGGTTGTTCTGCTATATCTTTCTCCTTCAATTTCTGGCGGATCGCCACAGATGCTGCTTCTCCTTTTCTGTTGGCTAATAATATAGCTGAGACCTGCTTGAAGTCTTTCAATAATTTCATACCCAGAGTTAAAGCAGGTTCTGGACCGTACTCATTTTGAATCTGTTTAAGTTCATCTGGTATAACCGCCATAGACGGAACACCATGTGTTTTTGTGTATATTGAAGCAAAGACTGTGCCCCAAGTGTCACAATCTTCCACATGTGGTGCGATCCCCATTGGAAGACAGACAGTCAGAATTCTGTGTTTTTCAGTAGGAGTAGTATCTGGAAATACTGCTTCTATTTTCTGTGCCAACCAGAATGGAATTTGTTCCCGTTTTGTGCGTATTTTACCAAGATATGATTGTATGTTCTGCGGTGTGATTTTGTTTCTGTTCCCCTGATGAGGGGTCGGCTGTGGGATGTTAACTATTGGTTGGACTGTTGAAGTCTGCATGACATATTGGACCAATTGTCTATGTATTTTAATTAGTAGTTTTAGTTGCACTAAAAGTTCCTGGTCTTGCATTTGATCAATGTCTGGATGTGGTGTGTAGCCATGTAGTGTAGTTGGCTAGAACCGGCCACATTGCTCCCGGTCTACCTAGTGGACCGTGCCTGGTGATGTGATTATTATCTTTTAGGGCGCCATTAAACCAGAGCAGGTGCTCTTGGTAATTTAGTGGGATTTCAACGTCCTCGAAAGGAGTGTATATACCCGGAGGTTCCTCTATTTTGTAATAGTGGAATTCTTTTGTTATAGAGTTTGCTGCTGGAAAGTGTATCCATGAATAGAATACCTCTGTCTGCAGATATTCATGGGCCTCTACCACGAATATGACTGTACCACCACGTGATGTCAGTCCATTTTTTATAAGTTTAAGAGTTATAGTTCTCCTTACGTTGACCGGAATGAGTATAACACTCGGGTCATTTTCTTGGATGGCTGTGTCATCCTCTATGAGTAGAGCTGCTATTCTAGCTTGCTCCCTTTCTTCTTCACTTTCTGACATTTTTACTGACAAAAAGTTTTTTGTTGCAGATCTAGTTTCAAGGAAACAAAGATTAGGTGCACAATATTTTTGGAACACTGTATTCTTCAACGTTGATTAAACCAAAAATGAATACATAGGAATCTCTTCCTACTAAGTTCTGGCGGATATTAACCACATGACTGCTGGCCATTTTCCCCCCCTGTGCTGGAAAATGCCATTTTGCTGTTTCCATGACGAGCTCAGCTCGTCATCAGCACACGACACCCGTGGGTGATGACGAGCTGAGCTCGTCATCAGCATCGAAAGGGTTAACCTTTCACCCACTCCAGACGTCTTTTGGAGTTTTTACGGAAAAAGGGTTCTGTGTGAAAAAGCACGACTGAGCTACTCTAGTGTCTTGCGTTAGATTATCTCCTTACCAAACGTTGGGCGCCATGTAGTGTAGTTCCTATATTCCCAATAGGCTCTGCGCATTGGAATAATATAAACAGCAGTGTAGACATAGGACTGAGGTCGACTAGGTCTCTACTGACTATATTAGACTTAATTAGTTTCGCCAGCTAGCTCAGGGGTCACTAGAAAATTACTCGAATGTTCAGGAAAGAGTTAACTTTCCGGATTAGACAAGAAGGGATTAGCTTCTGACAACCGTACAAACATGACAACTTTGCTCCCTCAGAATAGAGTGTATCTCTAGAGTCATGTGAAAACAATAGGCAGCTATTTCGCTCAGTCAATCGTACATACTTAGTTTCACCAGAGTGCAGAGAAATAGAGACGGGCGTTTTCAATAAAAGGTGATATTTATTGAACAGTCTTCTTTCTCATGCAAGAGAAATTAATTGCCACAATTGCAATACTTATTATGAAGTAAAGTGCGTACAGTAAAAGTAGTATTACGAAATACTACTGTAAAAGCATAGATATGGTTTCTTAGCCATATGATACTTAAAATAGATAAAATATATATACATGCATAAAACCATTGACTAACGTACTCAACTGGTGCTTCTAACTACGCCTACCCCGATGTACCTGACCTAAGCCTAATACTTGGGAAGGAGTAAGTAAGTGGCAGTTTAAGTTAAGTTGGTTAAGATTGTTTTTGCCAAGGATATGATTCAAGAATTCTCTTTAAGGGCTTTGTCAGCTCCGAACCTTAGTAATAGAATGTGGGAGGTCTGGTATCTCTTTCTTCAGGACTCGATCTCCCAGCAACCCGCAAGGGTGACTCGAGAACACCGGAGCTGGATTTTCTCGGCGTGAGAAAAAGTAGCTTCTCCAGCGCATCAAAGGGGAGGGGCGGCTTCCTTGGGCTCTCGCAACAGCTGGGCTCTCGGGCAAGTAGATAGCAGCTCTGCTCCAAACCACTGTGTCTTTGCTTAAGGCAACCATTGGTATTTTATACCTGAAAAGTGCCATGTTTGACGTAAGGTTGGACATAAGACTTCACTAAGAACTAACAGTTCTTGCTGAACTCCAGGAGTTCTTGTTCAAATCAAAACAAAAGCAGGGGGGAATTTCCCGGGCTGCTGGAGGCTTGGTTTCTTTAAAGAACGCGTTGTGCTTTCTAGGAGTCGATGGGAGTAGCCCTGCTGTGCTTTGGACTGCATGGGCTATTACTGAATATGGATATGATTCTTATGCCTTTGTAAGGATATTATTGATTATAACCGGACAAGGGCATGAATATGGAATATCGAATTAGGGTCCTAGATAGAAATACAACAGTACCTGGCATCCTTCATTAAAGGTTTCTTCCCCTTCTGGTGGTGCCCCTGTGTCTCCATGACAACGGGATGCTAACACAAGGGGTGGGGCAGAGACATAGGGGCGGGATTTTACACAAGTCTACCAGTGGGCCTCACTCCCTACTCACTCAATTTAAAAGGTCTGGTCACGCCACTGATCTCTTCTAAAAACATGGGGTGCTGCCTTCCCATTATCTGCTACACTCAGTAGCCCACTGCCCACAATATGGATACACTCGGTGCTCTATTATCTATGCAGAAAATAAAATGAGTTTTCACACCTTCCATGGACATTTACTGTCATCAGCTAACTACAAAGGGGTACTTCATGTTCGTTTTGCATAATTACTCACTTTGCATACGGACTTGTAACATTGTTTTGGCATTTGTATAGCGCTTACTGCTCCTAACAAGGTGCTGAAGTGCTTTGCAGTGCTTTAAAGTTATTGTTTGCACCTTTAATATAACTCATAAAATCCAAAGTCTTTATGTAATGCGACTGGTTCTTTTGTAAAGCGCTCTGACACCTTCGGGTAATGTTCGCGCTATATAAAATCCCATTTAAATAAATAAATGTAAGATGGCGCTTTATGAAACACCGAAATGAATAAACGACAACACTCACTTTACTGAGGGCAAGCACACATACAGCACCAGAATCCTACTATTCAGCCTACTTACAATTTTTCACTAAAATGCATCATTGTAAGTTGTTCTGGCGCCATCCATATAGCGCCTCGCATTCAGAAAATCTATAAAGGAGCTATGAGTGGAGGCGCAGAGAAATGTTTCAAATGAAAAGCAGTGACTGAATTGGGCAAAGAGCACTTTTTCAGCAGCTGGATACTGTCTATCTTTCCACGATCCCCCCTCCCCTTCCCCATCCACGCTCCCAAGTGACATTCCGCCCAAAACTGAGGAGAAGTAGCTAGAGATGGGTGGGGCCTAGACTGAAGGTCCAAACTCCACCCTTGGATGGCAGAATAACTACAACCCCTGCTTTCCACTACTGCCTCCACAAGCTCTGTGCTTCCCTTTCTGCGTAACCCCCCCCCTTTTTTTTATGCCTGAGCAAGAAGTGCTTCACCTGGGGGCTTTAGGCGCTTTGTGACGTGGATTTGGGCAGTGGTGGTATCGCGTCTGATTACTGATTATACAACAGCTTGCAAAGAGGGTGGGTGGGCTCCTTGCCAAGGGATACTGGGAACAGGCTGTCAGCCGGCTCTGGTGCCCATCACACCGCCTCCCCCTGGAACGAGCCGTGTAAATGCAAAATTAGCACAGCTGGGGTAGGGATGCACACATCTGTGTACATTTTCCTTTTATCTGCTACAGCTGCCGGGAGCCTTTCACTGCTATCTGACACGGACTGGGCTGTAGTGAATCTCATTTCATGCAGGGCAGGTAGGCTGGGGAGGAGTCAGTGGTAGAGGCGTATTGGCCTGCTAATGCTAGTGAATTGGGACAATAATTGTTACCTCTTACACTGCAGGCTAGACTAGTTCTACTGAAAAGCATACTCACCCAGTACCAGACAGACCACATCCAGCAGCACAAAGGGTACCCTGTTCTTGTCAAACATTCTTTCAGCTCCTCCGGCGCACACAACGAGAGCAAGACCTGTGTGGGGCCTACGCGGAGACCTGTGGTCAGGAGCAGCTCACGGGCTCGGGTAGCACACAGACTCATTGTGGGCTCAGGCTGCCCAGCGATCGCGAACTGCGTCACAACATGCGTTCTCTGGCTAGAAGTTATGTCTAATACATGGACATACGTGTCGTGAAAGTAAAACTAACATGAAGATGAATGGGACTAGGAAGGCAAAAAGTTGTGCATGTACAGCGTTTCCTTTACGGAAGCCAGCAGCGCAGGCCCGATAATTGCTAACAGATGGCGCTGCTGCTGTCTCCCGCGAGGGAATCGCCATGCATGCACAAGCACTGATAGGAAACCGTGCAAAACATGCACGAGTTTCAAGTAAAGTGCTGAGCGATTACAAGAGGTCCCTATAAGCAGTGCTTACAAACTCCGTAGCGAGACCTAAAAAGATAGTAGCGGGATGGTGTGCATTGCAAACCGGCAACTATTTGTAGGCTCAAGCATGGGGACGAAGGCAAGAGGTGCCCTTTTCTGTCTGTGTTCATTGAACTGCAATGAGCTGAACAACTAATACGCACCAAGGTACACAGAGTTAACAGGCCCCTGAGCTACAGCAATGCACAAATAATACAGTGGGAGATGGGTGAACGAGCAGAGAGAATCACTGAACATGACCAGGGGTAAGGCATCACACCTTAGGCAGGGGCAAGACCCAGGTGCACCAGAATAGTAAGTGAAATAAATTAATCTAATCATGGTTGTTCACAGTTGAGGCCGGCATACCTTGGTGGGAGGGTGGGGGGTCACACAGGGGGGGGGGTCACATGGGGCAAGGGGGTCGTGTGGGGAGGGTTTAATTTAATAATAAAAAAATTAAACTTGCCTTCTCGCCGGCTGAGTCCTTGGTCATCTCTGATCCTCTCCTGCTCTCCTGCCCCTAGCAGGAACAAGAAGGAGGCTCCCATCCCTAAGCCAATGTAAATGTAATGTAAATGTGCATGTATTTATATAGCGCAAATCACTGACCGAGGTCGATATCTAAGCGCTTGCTTAGGGAACCCGTCCTGGTATTCCCCTGTGAGATAACTCCAGCAGGGTATCCACAAGGTGAAAGCCAGGCATCCCGCCGCGAGGGGCCGTTGTGGAGATTAAGCAAGCTATTGCCCAGAGTCGCAGAGTGTGAACCCGTGGGTCGAGAAGGCACCGGAGCGAGAATTATCGAGTCCGTGGAATTTATGAGCCCAAGACCCGCCGAGGCGGGGAATTGAACCCAGGTCCAGGGCCGATCTCAGATTCCGGGTCTGCCGCCTCTAACCCCTGAGCCACACTTCTCCACCAATCACAACGCTTCAGCATTGTGATTGGCAGGGACGCCGCCCAGCCAGGGGCTAATGGTCTGGCCATGTTCTCCATGTAGGGCAGAGTGTGCGGTCGGTACAGCACTCCTCCCCTGCCCAGCCCAGGTCGCAGAGCAGCCCCGCAGACATACCCTCTGCTTTCTCACTGTGCAAGAAGCAGAAACATAACATGGAGCTCCTAAGCATAAACACCTTACGCCTTAGGACATCAGCAGCCCAAACACATCAGGTACTAATCACAGGGGCAAAAATCACATCAGGCATAAATCATCATAGCATTGCATAGAATATCCTAATATGCATATGACATAATCAACAGCAGTGTACCCTAATAAACACTGCACACCAGGGTACGAAGCATAACATGTGATGCCAATACCTTACTAACATGGTGCACAACCTGAAATCACTTAGGAGAGCCTATAGGGCAACACCTGACCAATATAACATGCTAGGTATCCCATAAGCAACTGTGCATCATAACACACCTGCCACACAGTTCCTGTCCCTCACATCGGTGTCTCTAAGCAGGGGCCCTGTCCTAGGCTCGCCCCGCAATGCTAACAGAAAACAAAGGGGGGGGGTCGCAACTCGCCCCGGTTCCTTCCTTGGCAACTGGCCCGGTGCTGCTGAAGCCTACCAGTCTGTTCCTGGCGCCCACTCTCTGAGCCTAATTACAGCCCCAAGTCAGTACTGGCTGAAGCGGGGGCCCCGTCATGGGCTTGCCCTGCAATGTCACCAAGGACCCAAATTGGCCTGTTACCTCAGAGATGCACAGCTGCCTGCAGCCGTGCAGCGCAGCTGCATGTAAGGAAGAAAAATCAGGAATAACCTTGGCACTCCCTATGTACCCTTGTGAGGCTCGCTGATGGCCCCAAAAGAACAGAGCATCCCGTGATCAGGGAAACTCTGGTCCCTTAGGCACTGACCTGTGGTCAAGGCCATCTCTGCATCCGGCAAGGCTCCTGGGGAGTCTCCGTGCCCCTCTCCTCCTTGGCGGGTATGATCAGTACTCTCAGGACTCCCTTTCTCCTCCTTGGCTCGCGGAGGTTGTGTAGCCGGAGCGAAGTCTCCGCTGACCCCGTCTTCAAGTGCAGGTACTCGGGGCTCTCCTCCTCGGTACGGGAGCCCTGAGGGTTGGCCCCAGTGTGGGGTAGGCTCCCGCCTGGCTTCTACCGGCACTTCCTCTCTGCTGTGACTCCGCCCCAGTCAGACGGAGTCACCTGACTTCTGGTTTTCTCTGCAAAGGCTCACGCAGGGAGCGCACGGACTGGCGGGGTGGACTCCCATTTCGGTACCGAAAACCTCAAACCTGCGGATGGCCACCCACTCACCAATGCAGAAAAAATGCGGGGTGCACACCCGCTCCAAAGGCACTACTGCGGGGTGGGCTCCGGCTCGGTGTTAGAGCATAAATCAGCGGTGTTGGCTCCCGCAAAACAGCATCATAGACGCGGGGTAGGCTCCCGCTCTCCCCAACAAAGCATTGGGTGGGCTCCTGCTTTACCAGCGGAGCACGGGGGAATCCCACATGTCAGGTTTCCCTCCCAGCCTCACGCTGCCAACGCCAGCTTCTCTTCTCTGCTGGTAATTTAAATATAGTGCTCACGAGGCACTAGGAGTCCTCAAAGTCCTTAAAAAAGGCAGAATTAAGGAGTCCTTGGTACTTGGGAACCACAGCACAGCACAGCGCTGCCAGGCAGGCCAGCACACAGGGACCCCAGGAGATAGCAGCTGGGTCCCGCGGCGGTTCCTCCTAGCAGAGTGTCCCCCCCAGTCCAGGTAAGCACAAGAACAACCTTAAGGGGTCATAGTCCCTACATTTATAGGACAGTTTCCTTTGTCTGTAGAGTACAGGGCTTGGGGAAATCAGTTCCAACTGGTTCTGGCGCACTCATTTTACCAGGCTCCTCTTCCCTATAGTTAGGTAGGGGCTCCTCATCAGACACACAACAGGGGAGTGGAGCCAGCATTCACTATGGCAGGCACCTTCCTATTCAGGGACCAGGAACTTCTCCCCCCAATACTCAAAATGTAGATGTCCCATTCAGCCTAGCGCTGACTCACCCTGCCCCTCCTGGAGCCACACACTCCTCCCAGCCCCTGTCACTCACAAGCCTGACATGAAATTCACATCAGGTAGGCTGACACATAGCACACAGAAATGCCAACTTTTAGAAAAGTGGCATTTCTAAAATAGTTATAATAAATCAGCGCAATACCATTGTGTATCATTTATTATCACTATTCCAAACATAACAAACTTGACCATGCTGCTCCTCTCATATCCGGAATTTCCACTGAAACACTTATCAGGGAATCCCCAATGCATTCATATGGGAGGGCAGCCCCACAGTAGTGAGAAACCAAAATTGCTGTTTGTCACTACCAGGACATGTCACACACTTAAGGTACATGTCCTACCTTTTACCTACAATGCACCCTGCCCATAGGGATAGCTAGGGCCTACCTTAGGGGTGACTGACATGTAGAAAAAGGGGGGTCACGGACATGGCACACACTTTGGGTGCCACGTCACAGCGGCAGTGACACTGCGCGCACAGGAACTGCAATGGCAGAGGCCTGGGATAGGTTTGAAAGGCTACTTTGGTGGGTGGCGCAATCAGCACTGCAAGCCCACCAGTAGCATTTAATTTACCAGCCCTGGGTATATGAGATACTACTTTACAAGGGACTGACAGGTAAATTAAATAGGCCAAACAGGTGTAGATCAATCTTACCATATTGAACACAGAGAGTGCACGCACTTTACACTGGACAGCAGTGCTAAAGTGCCCAGAGTCCTAAAACCACCAACACCATGTCAGAAAAAAGGCTAGGAGAGAGGCAAAAAGTTTATGGAAGACCCTGCAAAAAGGGCCAAGTCCAACAAGAGATAAGTCTAAAACTCGTTCTAAGGAAATCTTAAAATGTTTCAGGTGTGATAGCCCTACTCACCTTGCCAACAATATGTTTTGCCCTGCTTTAAAACAAAAGTAAAATTCCAAAAGACCAAGGCAGCAGACCAGGTCAAGCACTCCAGATCCTATAGTTCTAAATTTAGGGTGGTGCAAACTTCTTCCTACACCTGCTACCAATAGGTGTATAAGTCAGAAATACACAAACATAAAATGGAAGGTGCACACAATTAGAGTCAAAAAGGCAGTAATGTATTAAATATCTTCTTCTTTATTTAGTAGTATTCATTGGACATAGGCACAGCCAATGCGTTTCGTTCCATTTGCCTTTAAGGAACTTCGTCATGGCGAAAGAGTATAGTTCAGTAATGTCACCAATATTGGACAGAAATATGAGGATCAAACAAGCAGCTACCAATTGTGGGTCAAAGTCCTATGACCTGTAGAGACGGTGTCCTCACTAGGTGAGATTGGTCCAGTTGAAATCCTAAAGTTGTCTTCCAAGTTCGCCAAGGCTGACTGATGTCAAGTATACGATCAGATGATGTGTACAGTTGAATTTTAGCTCCACGGGAGGTCTAGTGATTCCCGTGGGGAATATCCCTAAGTTCTTCGTGACTTCGTTCTCCGGGAAGGGCCAAATGTGTAGGCGTAACCGCCACCAGTCTGCAATGTAATACGGTGTTCGTGGCAATAACGAAGTCACGAAGAACTTAGGGATATTCCCCACGGGAACCACTAGACCTTGGAAGACAACTTTAGGATTTCAACTGCACCAATCTCACCTAGTGAGGACACCGTCTCTACAGGTCATAGGACTTTGACCCACAATTGGTAGCTGCTTGTTTGATCCTCATATTTCTGTCCAATGTTGGTGACATTACTGAACTATACTCTTTCGCCCTGACGAAGTTCCTTAAAGGCAAATGGAACGAAACGTGTTGGCTGTGCCTATGTCCAATGAATACTACTAAATAAAGAAGAAGATATTTAATACATTACTGCCTTTTTGACTCTAATTGTGTGCACCTTCCATTTTATGTTTGTGTATTTTTAAAACAAAAGTGTTCATTTTGTGGGTGAATTGGCCATTTTGAAAAAGTCTGCAAATAGAAAGCCAAGCAAAAAGTTAAATGTGTTGAAGATGGTGATTACAGTAATGATGATGCTAACTCTTCTTCCTTGCTGATGAGAAATGTGTTCTTAAAACTAAGGATAAAGTTGCTGAGAATATCTATATAGTTTCCAACAAAAAAAAATTGTGTGATATGACGATTGGTGGGGTGTATATTGAAATTTATGCTGATTCCAGATCTCCCTATTCCATTGTTAATGAAAGTGTTTGGAACTCCTTATTTTCCTCCAAATTAGGTGCTGATCTCGAAGAACTGGATATTTTCCCCGGAAGGGTATTCTGGGGAAAGAATTGATTTATTGGGTTTCTGTAATTTTGTTTTCAGGTTCAAGAACCGTGAAAGTCTTGGTAAGTTGTATATCTCTAAAAAAGGACATTCTGTTTTAGGCTGGTTTGACCAGGGCAAACTTGACATTTTATTAGATCCCAATAGCCCCAAACCTCCAATTGTTCTAGCAGAGAGTGAGGTTACTGGCAAAAACATGCTCAAGTAGTTTCCTAATGTCTTTAATGTTAAAATCGATAAGTTAACTGACTTTGTGCATAAAATAATTCTCAAAAAGGATGCTTGTCCTAAAATTTTCAAGGCCAGAAACATTCCTATTACTGTCAGGAGAGAGGTATAAAAAGAATTGAACCATCTAGTGGCTGAGGATATCATTGAGAAAATTGAGTCTTCAGAGTGGATTTCTCCTGTTGTTATTGCCAGGCATGCCAATGGCAATATTCGTTTAGGCATAGACTTAAGATATCTTAACAACAATATCCTTGTCAACCAGTTTCAATTACTATGGATTTCTGAGATGCTTTCGTCTGCTAAAGGTGCCAAATCTTTCTCGTCCATTGATCTTTTGGCAGCGTATCACCACATTGTTTTACATGATGTCTGCAAAAATGTTAATTGCTTTTATCACTCCTGTTGGTTGCTATCAGTACAAAAGGATGCCTTTTGGACTTGCGTCCGCTGCTCCTGTGTTCCAGCATCTTATGCATTCTTTATTTGGTCAACTGGAAAATGTCCAAGGTTTCCAAGATGACATTCTTTTGTACGGAATGGTTAAAGTTGAACATGACTCCATTCTTAACAAAGTTTTAGAGATATTAGACCCCAGAGGCTTTACTGTAAACACTTTTCTAAGTGTAAGTTTGCTGAAACATCTGTTACTTATTTGGGTCATGTTTTGTGCTCTGATGGTGTTAAATCCAAACCTGAGTTGGTTGAAGCCATACTCTCTGCACCTGCTCCCAAGAGCAAAGATGATGTTCGATCTTTTCTTTGGCCTCACTGAATTTTATGCTAAGTATATTATAAAATGTTCTTGCATGGTCTACCAAATAAGGCTACTCTTAAAAAATAGGTCCAAATTATTTTGATGTTCTGATTGTGAGAGGGAGTTCAGGGATGTCAAATCTGCCATTGCTGAGGCCACTACTTTATCTGGTAAGTGTGCTCACCACTGACGCCAGTTTGAAGGGCTTAGGTGCTGTTTTATCCCAGAAAAGAGATGGTGGTGGTCAGGCCATCGTCCCTATGCTTCAAGATCCCTTACTTCTGCTGAGGAAAAGTTTTTTGTCATTGAAAGGGAAATTATAGCCGTTGTTTGGGCTTTGGAACAATTTAAGACTTTTATCTGTGGCAAACAATGTAATATTAGAAGTGACCACAAACCTTTAGTCAATCTTCTTACTACTAATGGCATGATCAAGGATTCTGCACGCATTGCTAAGATGTCAATGCGCCTTCAGGGTTTTGTTTACAAGATTTTTTATGCTCTGGGGAAAGACAACGACTTTGCTGATTTTTTGTCCAGGATGCTGTTGAAAATTAAAGAAAGTATTTCCAATACTTGGGATGATTTCCATATTGCTTTAGTTCATGATGAAGGCATTCCTTTTATCCGGCAGTAGGTCTGGTTGGAATCCTATTCTGAAGGTTCTGTTGTTCCCTAAGTGTTTTGTCTATTATTAACAATGGTTGGTCTTGCAAAAGTATTCTAAGTCCTGACTTGAGGTGTTTTTGGGAAGTGCGTAATGAACTTTCCTCTGCTGAGGGCATTCTTTGGAGAGGGGATAAAGCTGTTCCTCCTTTCAAGCTTAGGGATTCTATTGTTAAATTGTGTCTTGAGGGCCATTGTGGAATTGTGAAAACTAAAAAAATTGTCATGAGTGGTTTCTGGAGGCCTGGTTGAGATATTTTTGTGGAACATATTGTCATAAATTGTGTGATTTATGCCAATTGTGAAAAATCTCCTAAAACTTTGCGACCCACCATGAGTACCCCTTGCATTCCCAATGGTCCCTGGGAAACTGGCATGCTTGTCAAGGTTAAGAAACCTTGGAAGGTGAAGAAAGGTATTAGTCCGTTTTTTGGTCCTTTTGAGGTCACTATGGTTTTGAAAAATGCTGTCACATTAACCCCTTCTCTGCTGCGCGGATTTTACCCCGGTGCTGAACGTTCCATTGGGCCTATGGAACCATGACGGAACGGTTCCGTCATAAGCACAGGCCACCTTATGCTCATGACGGAACCGTTCCGTCATGAGCATGGAAGGGGTTAAATGATGGTAAAGTCTGGAATCTCAAACGTATTGCTGTTCTCAAAGGTAACAAGGATGTTTATTTTGATTCTACTTCTTGTGTAAAAGACAATTGTTTGGATGATGTGGATTCTTATTGTGGAGATTTGGTCATTGCTGATGTCTGATTATATTTCTTGAATATTTTGGGTTTTTTGTATTTTGGGGGGAAGGTGTGTAGTGTTGGGGGTTTCAATATTCAGTGGCTCCTTCAGCTTTCAAGTGTGCATTCCGCATTCCTGTTTAGAATGTGAGTCTGCTCCTTGACAGTTGCTTGTTCGACCCACGACCTAATGGCTGCTTTGTTCGTGGGTGGTGTATTTCTTGCAAATAAAGTATACGTCTACCAACCTTGTACTGAATACTTTACAAATGGCTAAATACACTCCTGCACTAGGTACGAGTGGATGCCAGTACACTGCACACATTATGCTCCAAAGGGATGGGCAGAGTAGGTGCGGGGAAATGGGATACCTATATTCTCAATATAGAGGCCAAAAACAATAACCATCTGCCATGAGGCGGTCACCTCAAAGGCCCCAGAAATGTTCACTTTTATACACCAGGATTCATGTTCACTGTATATTTTCAATACTATATGTTTTTTCTGTTGTAGGCTGGCGGCCGAACCAAGGGATGTTAAGTTGCAAAGCTGTCCTTGTTCCTTTAAGGACAACTTGTCATTATTTTGTGCTCACGCTCGGGGCGCTTGTTGCCCTTCAAACAAGGTTCTGAAGTCTGGTGTTTTCTGGTGTTCTACTGTAACTGTGTTGTTAGGCAGTTACACCGAGTTCACCAGAAGAGCAGTTGTGGGTGTTCTGTTTCCTGTCTTCCGACTTCTAGTAAAAAGCGTTTTTCAGCTACCTTGTTTCGGAATCCTTCATTCAACAGATGTACCAGCTGGTGATGCTGACTGTTCACCTGGACACAGTACAGAGACGGCACTCTTATATATGGTTGAACACCTCCGCTCTGTACTAGATGCTGGTCAAATGGCGGCACTGGTCCTTTTGGAGGTTGCGAAGAGTTGGGGTCTCACAATGGTATCCTACGCCGATGATACCCAGTTGGCGGTGGCCCTTAACGGAGAATCCGACCAACTGGCATCCAACTTTGCGGATGGTTTGAGGGCAGTTGCCAGCTGGCTAACGGCCAACTGTTTACAGCTCAACGCCCTCAAAACCGAGGTGATGGTACTGGGAAAACAGCCTGATCTGTGGGGTGCAAACTGGTGGCCTAAGGAGCTGGGACCCCCCCCAAAACCTGTGCCGGAACTAAAGAACCTTGGCGTTTGGCTGGATTCCAAACTTACCTTCTCGTGCCACACTAAGAAGGTGGCATCTATGTGCTTCGTCATCTTACGTGGTCTGAGGCCTATCCTTAAATTCTTCGATGCCCCCACTTGCCAGATGGTGGTTCAAGCGAGTGTACTATCTAGACTCGACTACGCCAGCGCATTACTTCTGGGCGCTAACCAGGCGGAAGTCCTGCGATTCCAACGGGTCAAAAATGCGGCAGCCAGAGCCCTGGTAGGCCTCCCACGTGTCTGCTCAGCCCGTAGCACAATTGTTAAACTACACTGGTTGCCAGTCATCAGACGCATCGAATTCAAGGCCTTATGTTTTGCTTTCAAAATTTTGAAATCTGACACTCCCGCTATCCTCCAGCATCTCCTGACTCCTTATACTCCTTCGCGTAGCCTGCGCTCTGCTGGCCAAAGTCTGGCACTTGTACCCCGATTCCATAAATGCAGATTGGGCGGTCGATCGTTCATGGTGTTGGCCGCCAAACTGTGGAATGCACTTCCTGTCCACATTCGTTCTTTAGAAAACCTTTTCGCCTTTAGGAAAGCTATGAAAACTTATCTTTTCCCCCTGCCCTATTAGCTTCCTTTTGATCTCTGCTTGTTGGTTATGTTCTTTCCAGATATAGCGCCAGGACGCCCCTTCGCTGGGGCAGCTGTGCGCTCAAAAATACACTTAACATAACATAACAATGATGTCTTATTGATGGTCTCTGATTTCTCTCTGTAAGGAATCTCCAAAGCAGTATAGATTAGAATGAAGTTCCTTTATTAAGTACACCAACACATGCGCTCCGAGGTGCGGAGCGCTGAACCTACCGACCCTGCTACCAGCTGTCATCTGTCAACATTCCAGAGACAGCTGGTGATGTTCTAGTGCCACATTTTCAGGTCTCTCTGTTTTGATTTTGCACTGTGACAGGGCAGAGAAGTGCCACACCTTGCCATCGCTGAGCAAGGCTGAATTGCAATACACCTCCTGTACTACCTGTGGCTCTGTGTATCTATTGTTGCCCTTGCCTACATGTCCACTTCTCTTCACCCTCACAGTGTCCCCAACCTCCAGAGTAACTGGTCTACAACCATGTTTCTCATCATACCTTTCCTTTCAGATGGCTTGTGCCAACTTCATCTTCTCCTCAACCTGCTCAGTAGTCCAGATAACTCTTTTAGCTGCCTTGGCCCAGCCTACATTTTCTTTACACAAAGGTGTCCTGCCCCACATAAGTTCAAATGGACTGTGGCCAGTCGTAAGACATGGTGTGATGCGATATGCCCACACTGTTTTACACACCTCCTGTCTCCATATTTTGTTGTTATTTTTGGCCAACTGAATAATTCCCTTAATGACTCTGTTGAATCTTTCCACCGCTCCATTGCCAGCGGGGTGGTACACTGATGTAGTTTTTTGACACACTTTGTTTCTTAGAATATAACTTTTAAATGTGTAAGAGGTGAACTGTGGGCCATTGTTTAGCTAGATTGGAAACATGGGCAGATTCGGTGGGCCTCATTGTGAATTCCCAATACGGGTTCAGAAAAGGAAAAGGGACGGTCGAACAGTGTCTGAATTTGGCACTAATCATAGGCAAGTACATGAAGGCAAGGAACTCTTCCATCCACCTTGCCTTCATGGACCTCTCAAGTGCATTCGACACTGTGTGTAGAAGCAAGCTCTGGCAAATGATGGGGGATATGGGCTTTGAGGAACCCTTGGTCACTTTGCTTCGTAGAATGCATGAATCGACAACTGTAGCCATAAGGTTCAGGCCAGGGGGGGGGGGGGAAGACAACATCTATCCCCTCAACTGAGGGCGTACGACAAGGTTGCATATTAGCCCCTTTTTTGTTCCTTGTGTACACAAATGGCCTGGAAAAGTATCTGTTGGACCATTGTCGTGACTTTCCAAAGGTTAACGGCAGGAGCATACCAATGCTCTCTTATGCCGAAGACACGGTACTTATGACCCTCACAGGAAATAGCATGCAGATCTGTCTTGATGCCTTTAATACCTTCATGTTGGACCTAGACCTGAAGGTAAACTTCACAAAATCTTTTGCAATGGTCTGTGGCCCAAAGGGGACTAAATCTAGAAAGTTCATGGTAAATAACTTTACCATTGAAAAGGTAGAACATTTTAACTATCTGGGAAACCTTTTTAATAATAAATTGAGTTGGGCCCCATTAATGAAGGTTCGAGTTCAGAGCGCTAGTCGCTCTATAGAAGGTCTGTTTCGCTTCTGTGGTAAGTTAGGTCAAAAACCCGTCACACATCTAAAAACCCTGTATAGATCAAAATGTTTGTCTGTGGCCACCTATGGGGCAGGGGTTTGGGGGATTGAAAGCCCTGCCTCGATACAAGTCATGGGGAACAAATTCATAAAGCGTGTACTAGCAATTCCACCAGGTTCATCAAACAAATTTGCTCATGATGAAATAGGATTGAGCTATGTGAGTGATACCATTCGTCTTTCACCCTTATTATTATGGGGCAAAATATGGTTATCTGAGGATCTTCAGTTCTCTAGAGACATTCTCCAGGACTGTTTAAACCTGGAAAATGGGAAGCAGATCCCTTGGTTATCATATGTTAATGAAATGCTTCATAAAATAGGTCTGGATGATATCTATGATAACCCTGAAAAAATCCAGGGAGACATTAAAACCGTCATCAAAACAAGTTATTGGAAATCTTCACATGCTGATTCCCTGGTTAGGCCATCTGGATGTATGGTTAACTTACACCACCAGTTTTATTTAACTTTCACAACTCATGTGCAATGGCGATTTTATCTCACAAGGTTTAGGCTAAACACTCTGCATTTTCTTTTTGCCTTTCCTAAACAAGGGGGTTGGTGTGAGAGGCTGCCCCCTTGTCCTTGTAATAACAAAGTTAGTCAAAGTACTATGCATGTTGTCCTCTTTTGCTCCTTATATAAGGATCCAAGAACTAGGTTTATTAAGCCTATTTTGAAGGGGAAGCAACCATGTAACTACAAAGAAGGTTATGACTACTTGTTATCATTGTCATCTTCTGGAGTGTGTTGCGCCATGCTAAATTTTATACGAGTGTCTCTCCTGATTAGGAAACAGTATGATTAATTTGGCCTTAGACCTTTTGTTCATGTAGAATGTTGTGTTGTGATTTTTATCTTTTTGCTCCTTTTGATGGCCTTTCTAGTATGAATATTCTATGAAATAACGCTTGTTGACTTAAAGTGATCGGTACAGGCCCTATTTTCTGTTTGTTCTGCCATGTTAAACTACCTGTGAATATATTAATTAATGTTTTCTTACCTGCTCAATGTGTAATTTTAGATTGCTTTCTTTTAAAATATTTCTAAATCATGTTTTGTAAAATGTTTTACTTTTATGATTCTTCTCTGAATCGAATAAAGTTTTTGAACCGAACCGACTGACAGACATTGACTGACTGACATGCCTGACAGTGACTTACTAGTACTGACTGACTGACACTGATTGACTGACACTGACTGACTGACACTGACTGACTAACTGACTAACTTACACTGACTGACTGACACTGACTGACTGAAACTGACTGACTGACATGCCTGACATGACTGACACTGACTGACTAACACTGACCGACTGAAACTGACTGCCACTGACTGACTGACACTGACTGACACTGACTGACTGACACTGACTGACTGACACTAACTGACTGACATGGACTGACTGACTGACACTGAATGACTGACACTGGCTGACACTGACTGACACTGACTGACTGACACTGACTGACACTGACTGACTGACATTGACTAACTGACATTGACTGACTGACACTGACTGACTGACACTGACTGACTCTGACTGAAACTGACTGATACTAACTGACACTGACTGAATGACACTGACTGAATGACACTGACAGACTGACACTGATGGACTGTCACTGACTGACACTAACTGACACAGACTGACACAGACTGACACTGGCTGGCACTGACTGACACTGGCTGGCACTGACTGACTGACACTCACAGACTGACACTCACTGACTGACACTCGCTGATTGACACTGACTGACACTAACTGACACTGACTGACTGACACGCACTGACTGACACGGACTGACTGACACTTACTGAAACTAACTGACACTGATTGACACTGACTGACTGACATTGACTGACACTGACTGATTGACACAGACTGACACTGACTGACTGACACTGACTGACTGACACTAACTGAAACTGACTGACTGATACTGACTGATTGACACTGATTGACTGACTGACACTGACTGACTGACACTGACTGACACTGATTGAAACTGACTGACACTAACTGACACTGACTGACTGAAACTGACTGAAACTTACTGACACTGACTGACTGACACTGACTGACAATGACTGAATGACACTGACTGACTGACACTGACACTGACTGACTGTCTCTGACTGACACTGACTGACTGAGACTGACTGACACTGACTGATTGAGACTGACTGAAACTGATGGACACTGACTGAAACTGACTGACACTGACTGAATGACACATACTGACTGACACTGGCTGAAACTGACTGACTGACACTGACTGACATGACTGACACTGACTGAAACTGACTGACACTGACTTAATGACACTGACTGACTGACACTGACTGACTGACTGAAACTGACTGACTGACACTGACTGACTGACATGACTGACACTGACACTGACTGACCAACTGACACTGACTGACACTGACTCACTTAAACTGACTGACTGGCATGCCTGCCACTGACTGCCACTGACTGACTAACACTGACTGTCTGACACTGACTGACTGACACTGACTGACTGACTGACACCGACTGACACTGACTGATTGACACTGACCGACACTAACTGACTGATATGGACTGACACTGACTGAAAGTGACTGACACTCACCGACTGACACTGACTGACACTGACTGACTGACACTTACTGACTCCCACTGACCGACTGACACTGACTGACATTGACTGACTGAAACTGACAAACTGAAACTGAGTGACTGACACCAACTGACCGACACTGACTGAGACTGACTGACTGACACTGACATTGTCTGACTGACTGAGTATGAAAATTGGCTTGGTAGTTTGGTCTGCCCTGTTCCCATGATGCACTGGGCGAGGGTCAGACTAATTTGCATATAGCCAAGTTCTGAGCTGGGATGGTGCAGTGAGCTGAAAAACGGTGATGGATCAAGCCCTGATCTTTGGACTGGGTAAGAGTGGTCTGCTTAATTCAGACACTCTGTTCATCACCAACCCCTTTTCTGAATCATTTTTGTCCACCATAAGCGTGGAAGGGTATACTCAGATGTGAGTCCCTAGCTCATTGCACCATCAGGATTCAAGCAAGCCGGGCCGAAGACGGCTGAAATGCCAGAAACCGGTCCCCGGTAGCTTGTTTCCTTCCCAGTATAAGAATTGGCTTGGTAGTTTGGTCTGCCCTGTTCCCATGATGCACTGGGCGAGGGTCAGACTAATTTGCATATAGCCAAGTTCTGAGCTGGGATGGTGCAGTGAGCTGAAAAACGGTGATGGATCAAGCCCTGATCTTTGGACTGGGTAAGAATGGTCTGCTTAATTCAGACACTCTGTTCATCACCAACCCCTTTTCTGAATCATTTTTGTCCACCATAAGCGTGGAAGGGTATACTCAGATGTGAGTCCCTAGCTCATTGCACCATCAGGATTCAAGCAAGCCGGGCCAAAGACGGCTGAAATGCCAGAAACCGGTCCCCGGTAGCTTGTTTCCTTCCTAGTATAAGAATTGGCTTGGTAGTTTGGTCTGCCCTGTTCCCATGATGCACTGGACGAGGGTCAGACTAATTTGCATATAGCCAAGTTCTGAGCTGGGATGGTGCAGTGAGCTGAAAAACGGTGATGGATCAAGCCCTGATCTTTGGACTGGGTAAGAGTGGTCTGCTCAATTCAGACACTCTGTTCATCACCAACCCCTTTTCTGAATCATTTTTGTCCACCATAAGCGTGGAAGGGTATACTCAGATGTGAGTCCCTAGCTCATTGCACCATCAGGATTCAAGCAAGCCGGGCCGAAGACGGCTGAAATGCCAGAAACCGGTCCCCGGTAGCTTGTTTCCTTCCCAGTATAAGAATTGGCTTGGTAGTTTGGTCTGCCCTGTTCCCATGATGCACTGGGCGAGGGTCAGACTAATTTGCATATAGCCAAGTTCTGAGCTGGGATGGTGCAGTGAGCTGAAAAACGGTGATGGATCAAGCCCTGATCTTTGGACTGGGTAAGAGTGGTCTGCTTAATTCAGACACTCTGTTCATCACCAACCCCTTTTCTGAATCATTTTTGTCCACCATAAGCGTGGAAGGGTATACTCAGATGTGAGTCCCTAGCTCATTGCACCATCAGGATTCAAGCAAGCCGGGCCGAAGACGGCTGACATGCCAGAAACCGGTCCCCGGTAGCTTGTTTCCTTCCCAGTATAAGAATTGTCTTGGTAGTTTGGTCTGCCCTGTTCCCATGATGCACTGGGCGAGGGTCAGACTAATTTGCATATAGCCAAGTTCTGAGCTGGGATGGTGCAGTGAGCTGAAAAACGGTGATGGATCAAGCCCTGATCTTTGGACTGGGGTAGAGTGGTCTGCTTAATTCAGACACTCTGTTCATCACCAACCCCTTTTCTGAATCATGACTGACTGACTGACATAGACTGACCGACATTGACTGACTGACACTGACTGACTGACACAGACTGCCACTGACTGACTGACACTGACTTACACTGACTGACTGACACTGACTGAAACTGACTGATACTAACTGCCACTGACTGAATGACACTGACTGACTGACACTGACTGACTGACACTGACTGACACTGGCTGACACTCACTGACTGACACTCACTGATTGACCCTGACTGAAACTGACTGACACTGACTGACTGACACTCACTGACTGACACTGACTGACTGACACTCACTGACTGACACTGACTGACTGAAACTTACTGACAATGACTGACTGACACTGACTGATTGACACAGACTGACACTGACTGACTGACACTGACTGAAACTGACTGACTGACACTGACTGACTAACACTGACTGAATGACACTGATTGAAACTGACTGACACTAACTAACACTGACTGAATGACACTGACTGACACTGTCAGATGTGACAGGAAGGTCACGTCTGGGAAGGAGGTGTCGAGCAGATCCCAGAGCTCAATGGCGTGTTTGCGTGCGGAGTGGGTGTTGAGGAGTATGTAGCGGAGGTGGTTGGGTCCAGTCTTTTGGAAGTTTGGTGGTTCTGTCGCAGGTGAAGCTTTCGGTGTGGCAGGAGAAGTGTCAGTGGGTCCGATTCAGGGTGGTTTGGAAGCAGGTGTGGTATCGGCCGGTGTTGACCGACTGACACTTACTGACTCGCACTGACTGACTGACACTGACTGACAGTGACAGACTGAAACTGACAGACTGAAACCGACTCACTGACACTGACTGACACTGATTAACTGACACTGATTAACTGACAGTGACTGACATTGACTGACTGACAATGACTGACTGACACTGACAGACTGACAATGACTGACTGACACTGACTGAGACTGACCGAGTGACACTGACATTAACTGACTGACTGACACTGACTGACACTGACTGATTGACATTGACTGACTGACACTGACTGACTGACACAGACTGACACTAACTGTCACTGAATGACTGACACTGACTGACACTGACTGACTGACACTGACTGACTGACATTGACTGACTGACACTGACTGACTGACACAGACTGACACTGACTGACACTGAATGACTGACTCTGACTGAAACTGACTGATACTAACTGACACTGACTGAATGACACTGACAGACTGACACTGATGCACTGTCAATGACTGACACTGACTGACACTAACTGACACAGACTGACACTTACTGAAACTGGCTGGCACTGACTGACTGACACTGACTGACTGACACTGACTGACTCTGACTGAAACTGACTGATACTAACTGACACTGACTGAATGACACTGACAGACTGACACTGATGCACTGTCACTGACTGACACTGGCTGACACTAACTGACACAGACTGACACTGGCTGGCACTGACTGACACTGGCTGGCACTGACTGACTGACACTCACAGATTGACACTCACTGACTGACACTCTGACACTTACTGAAACTGACTGACACTGACTGACTGACACTGATTGACAGTGACTGACTGACATTGACTGACACTGACTGATTGACACAGACTGACACTGACTGACTGACACTGACTGACTGACACTAACTGAAACTGACTGACTGACACTGACTGATTGACACTGACTGACACTGATTGACTGACTGACACTGATTGAAACTGACTGACACTAACTGACACTGACTGACTGAAACTGACTGAAACTAACTGACACTGACTGACACTGACTGACAATGACTGAATGACACTGACTGACTGACACTGACTGACTGTTGCTGACTGACACTGACTGACTGACACTGACTGACACTGACTGACTGACACTGACTGACTGACACTGACTGAAACTGACGGACACTGACTGAAACTGACTGACACAGACTGACTGACACTGGCTGAAACTGACTGACTGACACTGAATGACATGACTGACACTGACTGAAACTGACTGACACTGACTTAATGACACTGACTGACTGACACTGACTGACTGACACTGACTGACTGACACTGACTGAAACTGACTGACATGACTGACACTGACACTGACTGACGAACTGACACTGACTGCCACTGAATGACTAACACTGACTCTCTGACACTGACTGACTGACACTGACTGACTGACTGACACCGACTGACACTGACTGACTGACACTGACTGACACTGACTGACTGACACTGACTGACACTGACTGATTGACTGACACCGACTGACCCTGACTGACTTCAACTGACTGTCACTGACTGACACTAACTGACTGACATGGACTGACTGACACGGACTGAAACTGACTGACACTCACTGACTGACACTGACTGACACTGACTGACTGACTAACACTTACTGACTCCCACTGACCGACTGACACTGACTGACATTGACTGACTGAAACTGACAGACTGAAACTGAGTGACTGACACCAACTGACCGACACTGACTGAGACTGACTGACTGACACTGACATTGCCTGACTGACTGACTGACACAGACTGACCGACATTGACTGACTGACACTGACTGACTGACACTGACTGACTGACATTGACTTACACTGACTGGCTGACACTGACTGAAACTGACTGATACTAACTGACACTGACTGAATGACACTGACTGACTGACACTGACTGACACTGGCTGACACTCACTGACTGACACTCACTGAGTGACCCTGACTGAATCTGACTAACACTGACTGACTGACACTCACTGACTGACACTGGCTGACTGACACTCACTGACTGACACTCACTGACTGACACTGACTGACTGACACTTACTGACACTGACTGATTGACACAGACTGACACTGACTGACACTGACTGACTAACACTGACTGACTGACACTGATTGAAACTGACTGACACTAACTAACACTGACTGAGTGACACTGACTGACACTGACTGACTGACACTGACTTTCACTGACTGACTGACACTGACTGAAACTTACTGACACTGACTGACTGACACTGACTGACTGGCACTGACTGACTGACATTGACTGACTGACTGACACTGACTGACTGACAATGATTGACTGACACTGACTGACTGACACTGACTGTCTGACACTGACTGACTGACACTGGGTGACACTCACTGACTGACACTGACTGAAACTGACTGACACTGACTGACTGACACTCACTGACTGACACTGACTGACTGACTCTCACTGACTGACACTGACTGACTGACACTTACTGACACTGACTGACTGACACTGACTGACTGTCACTGACTGATTGACACAGACTGACACTGACTGACTGCCACTGACTGATTGACACAGACTGACACTGACTGACTGATACTGACTGAAACTGACTGACTGACACTGACTGACTAACACTGACTGACTGACACTGATTGAAACTGACTGACACTAACACTGACTGAATGACACTGACTGACTGACACTGACTTCCACTGACTGACTGACACTGACTGACTGACACTGGCTGACTGACACTGACTGACAATGACTGAATGACACTGACTGACACTGACACTGACTGACTGACACTGACTAACTGACACTGATTGACTGAAACTGACTGATACTAACTGACACTGACTGAATGACACTGACTGACTGACACTGACTGACTGACACTGGCTGACACTCACTGACTGACACTCACTGATTGACACTGACTGAAACTGACTGACACTGACTGACACTGACTGACACTCACTGACTGACACTGACTGACTGACACTCACTGACTGACACTGACTGACAGACACTTACTGACACTGACTGACTGACACTGACTGACTGTCACTGACTGATTGACACAGACTGACACTGACACTGACTGACACTGACTGAAACTGACTGACTGACACTGACTGACTAACACTGTCTGACTGACACTGATTGAAACTGACTGACACTGACTAACACTGACTGAATGACACTTACTGACTGACACTGACTTCCACTGACTGACTGACACTGACAGAAACTTACTGACACTGACTGACTGACACTGACTGACTGACACTGACTGACTGACATTGACTGACTAACACTGACTGACTGACAATGACTGACTGACACTGACTGACTGACTGACACTGACTGACTGACTGACACTGACTGACACTGACTGACTGACACTGGTTGAAACTGACTGGCTGACACTGACTGACATGACTGACACTGACACTGACTGACACTGAGTGACTGACACTAACTAACATTAGATCTCACCTTTCATTAAGTTAACACCATTTGCTTTGCTGTACAATACCATTAGCAAAGCAAATGGCTTTAACTTAAGCAAAGGCGAGACCTATTGCATTTTCATTGCTTGTTAGGTCTTGCCTAGGAAGCGCTATCTCTTCGAGGCATACTGTATACAGGATATGGGCATAAAGCTCTGCCCACTTTCACCCATCTTTTTAATTGACTCATTTCCTTTGTAAATGGGTGCTTTTCATTGGTCAAAAGGCTTAGTAGTCCCTCTTTAGTACCACCTTGTCTCTTCTTTGAACCTCTCATGAGGACACACACTGTTACACCTGTTATTACTTCCTAGCTTTTACAACCTCAGAGCACTATTTTCTTAAAGGACTTCAGGCAGGACACACTCTTAATCCTGTGCACTAGCACATCTTACCCTCAGAGCACTATTTCCTTAAAGGACTTCAGGCAGGACACACTCTTAACCGCTTCAGCGCGGCGCGAATTTTCGCGCTGTGCTGAAGATTCAAAAACGGGCGTGGTCGTGACGGAACGGTTCCGTCACGAGCACAGCCCAACCGATGCTCATGACGGAACTGTTCCGTCAAAAAACGTCAAAGGGGCTAATCCTGTGCACTAGCACATCTTACATTTATATGAGACCATCTATAAATTTCCCTTCATCAGCTCCACACTGAGTACAACCTAATCCGGAATTAATGTAATTATTCTTTTGTCACACTTCAAAGCTACTAATTGTATCTTGAATGTACTTGTGGTACTGTCTTGCATGCAATGCATTATAGGTAGGGTGGATTTACCATATCTTCTGCAGGGTGCAGTACCATATGTGACCAAAAAAGGTCCCATGGATCCTCTTTCGGCCACATATGGTACTGCTCCCTCAAACATAGCTAGGAAAAAAACATTGTCATTTATAATGGCAATAACTCTAACAAATGCAAGACCAATTGCATTTCCAATGCAATAGACCTTACATTTGTTAAAGTTAGAGCTGCTGGCATTGAAAATGACATTTTTTTTTACTTTTGCTTTTTTATACCATTGTAAATAGTGTTATGCAAATATAATAAGTTCACTGCAAAAAAAACGAAAGTAAAAAACATTGTTCTTTTCTTAGCCAAAAGCGCTAACTTCAACAAATACATGCAAGATTTATTGCATTGCTAATGCTTGTTAGTGTCAGCTGTGTTGACGCCAATGTTCTGTGAAGAGCATGATGCATAGGGAGGATGTGTGATGGAGATTCCACCAGTTTCTGTTGCAAAAGTACAGATAAGAATCCGCTGTGCTGGCGGCATTACCACACTGGTGGGTGCATTGTAGCAGTGCTTATGCAACCTAGCTTTATATTTTGGAATCAAACTTACACCAAGTTACCTGAATTGTGCAATCACTCACAATTTGGGTTATCACAAGGCCAGATTATCGGCCAGTCTATGGGGCTGATTTATGAATCTGTGCGTCACTTTTGCGCTGCCAGTGCGTCACTTTTTGTGACGCACCAGCAGGGTAAAAAATGTGCATCTAGGTAGAAGCGTCACTTTGTAAATTCCTGCAGCACATTATACTTGCACCAGGTATAATGCATGCAGGGGGGTGTTCTGACGCAAGTAAGCCTCGTAGAAGTGACACCTTGAAATCTCATAGATTTCACTGCGTCACTTCTAGGACACAAATGCGTCAGTATCTTATGCCTGCCATGTGAAATGACCAATTGATGGAGTTGCATTACTTTCTAGACACACTCCAGCAATGCGTTGTTTTTGTGCCTACAGATACATCAGAAATACTGACGTATCTGTAACTCCTTGGGACATGATGTGTCATACTATAAATATGACGTATCCAGCATGTAGCAAGGCGGGCACAATGAAAAGTGACGCATTGCTGTTTTCACGCAGCGGTGCGTCACTTTTCATAAATGAGGCCCTATATTTTTTAATCCAGGCTGATCAAACTATTGTGACACACACTGAAATTAGTTATATATTCCCTTTCTAAAACATTAACCTAATAAAAAACACACCTGCGAAAGAAAACCAGTTATCAAGCGTTTGAGAGATGTGTAAATCATTTTCAGATTTATTATTAAACCAAAAGAGAGTGGCAATTGCCCAGCTACAAAAGAAGCATGACAACTTTACACGAATTATGTTCACCTAACAGCTCTAGGCTGTTATACGAAAGAATAAGGAAATGGCCAATACCTTTTTCTAAGAAAGGTGCAGCACCAGAAGTTTCTTATTATTTTACTTAATGGCGTACTCCTGCATATCAACAGCGACAAATCACTCCAAAAACGATATATGATTTACTGATATCTACACTATGTCAAATGTATTTGTATTGGATGAATAAAATCCCAGAACAGCAACACAATATATTACCTGAAACTCCTCAAAATAGACAACAGATGGCAGTGTTCTTCCACCAAGGACTATACAGAAATGCAACGAATGTTACTGCCAGAGATTTTGAAATGTACTTGATTGAGGGACAGGTGGATTGAAGTGGGGGTAAGGTCAGATGAAAAAAGTTGTTTTTATCAGGATGCATGGTCCCTGGAAGAAATGTAAACGTGTGCATTTAGTTAATTGGCAAATGTAAAGACTGCTTGTAAGCCAGAATTGCCCTTAATTTATGGAATTACTGGAAGCTTCGTGTTGACAAAGCTATTTACTTTTAAGAGTGATGTAACTGTGTTAACAGGGGAGTTCTGGAGTGTGCATTTAATGGGACAGACTGTGTGCCTGTTACTTATATCACCTTTTTAAAAAATCCTAAACCTCAATCCTTATGCATATTTTTCAGGAGCCTGTCTTATACTATGCCTGAAGAGGTCGACATGTTTCTGCCTATCAAGCGCCCTACACGAGCCCCAGGAGTTCTTCAGGACAGCAGATCCTTATGTTCCCAACCCCTTAAATGTAGACACACGTTAACATTCATACGACATCAAGCATATAATATCTGTTAGTACGGCCCTGTGAACCAGCAAGTGCTGGATCGGCACTAACTACTACTATACAGGGCTCCAGGGAGAGGTTTGCGGGGAAATTCTTGAAGTCACTCATTCATGGCACTATACAGATTTCTGTTGAACGTTTTTAGTCATTTCCTAGACCTACCAACATTAAAGGACAATTGATGAGATTAGGTACAGGAATTTTGGGATTTTCTAGATCTTACTTCCATATTCGCTGATCCTCCCTCTCAAAAGTACTCACCATGAGTATGAGGAGTCTATTCACCACTCCAAGTTTCTTTGGTGAACGAGGCACGTCCTTTAATGAAGCATGACACCTGGGGCCGGGAGGGGGGGGGGGGAGTGAGGCCATACCTATCAATTTTTTTAATACGTTTTTGCTCCACACATGGAGATATAGTGTTATGGACTCATCACCAAAGGGAAATTCCAATTTGAATCAGTTTGTTCCATTGCTGTCACCAGAGGCGCAACTAGAGTCAAATTTCGGGTGGGGGGGGGGGGGGGGTGAATCTTAAGGCAATCGGCATAGTCGAGCTGCAGGGTCTCTTAGAAGGAGTGAAACAACAACAAAGCCCCATTAACTTGCACAAGGTCTTTTAAAGACCTGTGAAGTGCTCGGGTGCAGCTGTGAGCGGGCATGGGAAGTGTCTCATCCCTGGCTGCCACACACGACGGGGGGTGGGGGCTGAAGCCCTTTGAGGCCAATGGGTGTTGCACGCCTGGCTGTCACTTTCTCGCCCACGGTGGGTTTCTTTTATGTAAATGTTCAAGCCTTGGCCCATAGATTGCTTCAAATTGATATTTATTCGCGGAAAAATCACCCATAATGGGAATGCAAAAACCAATAACGTTTTATACAAAACATGTGACATTCGAAAACAATAAAGAGAGAAAACAGACTATTTACATCATTGTCTTGTTATTCGGGTATATAGGTGGCGCAGAGCGTTCATGGCTACTTTTTTTCAGCGCCTCGGCATAGGAGAGCTTATGTTGGGGGTGTATTTTATTCTCCATTTTCTCTCTTTTTGTCAAAGTGCTAATTTCTGTTCTTATAGTTCACTAGTGAACCATTTATGTGCGTCAGCCCGCCGATTTAATCTGAGTTTCTTGAGAGGGGCGTACATATCGCTAGCAGTTTGTAGCCAGGATGCAATGTGAGCTTCATCGAGATCTAGGTCCTGGGTAGGCACTGGGGTTGAGCCAGCTAGTGAGTGCATAAATTCCTTTTTATTGAGGGTACCCCAACTTCTTATCATGCCCCCCTCATCCGAGGGAGAATTAATACTGGTAGTAAGCGTTATTGAGAATGTTATAATTCATCAGATGATCATATATACAGTATATACAAAGTTAATTTAATGTGCACTCGGTGTTGTGATATTCTCTCCCTACTCGGGAGAACTGCAACGACCATCATGCCCTCCTGACACTAAGAGGTGTGCCAAAGGCTCGGTCAGTTGTACTCATCACAATGGAACCCAATTACGGGTTAAGGTCGTTCCCAAAATGTTGAATTGCTCCTTGCTTACAAGGAACAAAGTACCAGAATCAATGCAGCAGGTCAGTTTGAGTGTCCCACGGCGTCTTCTCCTCCCCAGCCTTTTCAGGTGTGCAGGCGGGGCGTGGTGGACAGGGAGAGCGGCCAGGTGGCGTGAGGCGCGGGTTGCAGAGGCTTCTGGACCTTGAAGTCCAGCCCCACTCGCTCGCAGCCCTGTCCAACGCACGCTTAGCAGGGGTGCAGTGTCCAGCCTTCCCAGGCGGCGAAAGTGCGCAGCGGGACCCGCGAAGCGGGTACCGCAAGTTGTTAATGAAGAAAAGGGTCTGTCAGCGCCCTTAGCAACAGCAGGTCAGTTTGAGTGTCCCACGGCGTCTTCTCCTCCCCAGCCTTTTCAGGTGTGCAGGCGGGGCGTGGTGGACAGGGAGAGCGGCCAGGTGGCGTGAGGCGCGGGTTGCCGAGGCTTCTGGACCTTGAAGTCCAGCCCCACTCGCTCGCAGCCCTGTCCAACGCACGCTTAGCAGGGGTGCAGTGTCCAGCCTTCCCAGGCGGCGAAAGCGCGCAGCGGGCCCCGCGAAGCGGGTACCGCAAGTTGTTGATGAAGAAAAGGGTCTGTCAGCGCCCTTAGCAACAGCAGGTCAGTTTGAGTGTCCCACGGCGTCTTCTCCTCCCCAGCCTTTTCAGGTGTGCAGACGGGGCGTGGTGGACAGGGAGAGGGGCCAGGTGGCGTGAGGCGCGGGTTGCAGAGGCTTCTGGACCTTGAAGTCGAGCCCCACTCGCTCGCAGCCCTGTCCAACGCACGCTTAGCAGGGGTGCAGTGTCCAGCCTTCCCAGGCGGCGAAAGTGCGCAGCGGGACCCGCGAAGCGGGTACCGCAGGTTGTTGATGAAGAAAAGGGTCTGTCAGCGCCCTTAGCAACAGCAGGTCAGTTTGAGTGTCTGTCAGTCAGTGTCAGTTAGTCAGTCAGTGTCAGTGTCAGTCAGTCAGCTCTGCTCACCTGGTTTCTCTGGCTCTACAATGGCTCTGCTGGCCTGGTTCTCTGGCTCCAAAGCAGCTCTGCTGACCTAGTTCTATGGCTCTAAAGCATGTCTGCTGACCTGGTTCTCTGGCTCTAGAGCAGCTCTGCTAACCTTGTTCTTAGGCTCTACAGCAGCTCTGCGGACCTGGTTCTCTCCCTCTAAAGAGCTCTGCTGACCTCGTTCTCTGGCTCTAAAGCAGTACTGCTGACCTGGGTCTCTGCCTCTAGAGCAGCTCTGCGGACCTGGTTTCTCTGTCTCTACAGCAGCTCTGCTGACCTGGTTCTCTGCCTCTTGATGCACAGAGAGTGTGTGTACATCAGGGGGTCTCATCTCCTCAAATCGTTAAATACAGCACTGAGCTGCTGCCCGACAGAGGGTCAAGATAATGTACACAAAGGCTGATTACCCTCTGTTCCCGCAGCCCTGCTTCCCGCGGTCCTGCTTCCTTGTGCACAACACCAGGGCACAAGCGTGGAATCACAACAGATGTACATGCGGGTTGCACAAAAGGCACTTGTGTTTATTCTGTGGTGTGTCTGCATCACCTCTAAGCAGTGAGTGTCCCACTGAGGCTCATTGCATCCTTGCCGTGCAACATCTAAGATGACGCTGCACTCCCTGTGTGACGAGAGCCCATGTTTCTTCCAAGGCCTGGCTAACTACCATGAAGACCGCTGGGTTCATGTGCGCAAACCAGAACATGTATTACAAATATACATTGTATCCTTAACTAGGACCATTCAAACATACCTCTGTAGTCCAACCCCACCTCACACGTAATATACTCGTAAGCTCATCATAATGTGCAAATGAATGCATGAATAGATTGCTTTAACCCCTTCAATGCTTGTGACAAGGTCAACTCGTCATGGGTGTTACCTGCGCTGTGCGTTTGACGAGTTGACCTTGTCACAAACAATGGGATTTTGAAAATTGCAGCACACAGCGGGAATATACGATAGCAATGATGCGGTTAAAAAGCTTAACACTAGCGAGATAAGGTATGTTGGTGATGCAGCACAATTCCCCATTTTGCAAGGGTGGGGGTCTGAAGCAGGAGAGGCTGTCAGCGGCCATTACAAGCATGTGGACGGCGCTGCAAATGCAAAAAAAAGTGCTTTGAGTCCTTTAAAGGAAAGAGTGTAAATCCGCCCGTAAACGATTCAATCCCAGTGGGCATGCCTAAAAGGAGACAGGGTGGGCACAAAGAATTTATTGGCGTGCCTTCAGTGCAATCATTGCTCTGCCTTTGGCATAATTTGTGACTCCAAACGACGTGCATGAATGAAAGCTGAAGGCAGAGCTGGGACGAGGCTTCCGGAATCGTATCGATTCCAAGAAGTCTCGTATGACGAGGGTAGCGCATGCGCTGCTGACGTCAGGCCGAGACCTAAAAATGACTACAGGAGAAAGGACATAACATGAACTTTATCTACGGCTTCCTTGCTTTCAGAAGGATAAAAAGGATGGGGGCTCTCTAAAATGGGAATGGCGAAAGAACCTTCACTAAGAATCCTTTCCAAGTAGTGCATATGATGTAATTAAAGGAATAAAGCAAAACCAGAGGGGCAGATGGACGGAGTGTTCAACATTGCAAGCACTCACCCCCAGTCAACTGATCTGGGTTTAATCCATCATCATTCTTTAGCTCACTCTGCCACCCCAGATCAGACATGGCCATATGCAAATCAGTCTGACCCTGTGCCTCATGGAAACAGTCCAGCCCACAACTGCCAAGCCATGTCTTCCCTGGACCAGAAACAAGCATCCGGGGACCGGTTTCTGGCTAATCAGGCATCATCAGCCAGGCTAGCTTGAATCCAGTGGCAAAGTGAGCAAGGAACCCATGTCTGGGCATACCTCGTCAACTTAGGGCGAACAAAGCAAAACCAAAGGGGATGATGGACGGAGTGTTGAACATTGCATGCACTCACCCCCAGTCAACTGATCTGGGTTTAATCCATCATCATTCTTTAGCTCACTCCGCCACCCCACTTCAGACATGGCCAAATGCAAATCAGTCTGACCCTGTGCCTCATGGGAACAGTCCAGCCCACAACTGCCAAGCCATGATTTCCCTAGACCGGAAACAAGCATTCTGGGACCGGTTTCTGGCTAATCAGCCATCATCAGCCAGGCTAGCTTGAATCCAGTGGCAAAGTGAGCAAGGAACCCATGTCTGGGCATACCTCACCAACTTAGGGAGAACAAAGCAAAACAAAGCCCATGCCCTCTTTGATGCAAGGTGGATCAGAACTGAAAGTCTGGTGTCAGGGGTGGCCCTTAAATACTATATATTGTGGCATTAGGGGTGTGGATGCAAGTGGCCATTGAGCCACTAGCACCAGCGGCTAATATACCCCTGAAGTGACCACATCCAGGGGGTGTAGTACACCTTTTCCACCCAGAATGCACTATTTCTATCACTTTTTTAAAATGGCAGAAGTCTTCCTCGACTATACAGACCAGGCAGCCCACCGTAGAGGTGATGCTAGCCTTCCAGGTGGTGTGCGCCTCCTGACTATCTAATTTTCCCACCTGCCCCAATGCAAATGTGCCTGGGGCCAGGGGTTGGCTGTTCCTTCCTCTGGGAGGCAACCTGGTTGAATATCAGAGGCCATGTCACCTTTGATGTGCCACTTCACTAGTCATCCTGGGAGGGAGGAGGTGTGAACTCCTTTCTGCCCAGGCCTTTATTCCTGACCCCAAGGAGTGTTCCCACTGCCTGGCAGGAGGTCAGAATCCTGTTGTGGTTTCAGAAAGTGAGGGCTTCCAGCCAGAGCACAGGAGAGCTGGGGCAACCAGGTTGGCAAACTCTAAGGTAGCCACCTGGGTATAGGCCACATCGCTCCTGGCATGAGATTCATGACTGGGGTGAGAAGGTGTATTGTTTAATACCAAACATGACATATTTCGGTGGTACCATACTATAGCTGTCTATCTCGGGTTTGCCCAGGTGCCAGCCCATGTTATCCTATGGACCATCTATCACTTGTAGTGTCTACTAATTGTAAAGGGCATATAAGCTTGACCTACGGTAGTTCTTCAGGCAGAAATTTGGCAAAACATTTCTAAGTCCCACTTCATGCAATTTGGGTACAGGAGAAGTAAACTTTAGCACCCTCTAAGGATCCAGGACCAGGGGGTACTACTTGGCGGTTAGGACGCAGTCTAACAGAGGATAGCAGCAGGGCCCCCCACATGCCCAGTTATTACTAGTCAGCTGGGCACTTGCAGGGAAAGGCCTGTGGAAGCTTGATGAGTCCTGTGTAGCGTAGCAGGGCAGACCTTCTGATCTTCACAGGTTCAAGAGTATTCTGAGTAGAGGTCTGTGGTGTCCACTATTATGCCTAGTGCCAGCCTGTAGGTGGAGGGCAAGTCTTTGTATACCACCCAAGCCAACTATGTTCAGTTCCTCAACCCCCACGCTGGGTTTTGTGCCCACCCGACTAGAAAGATAAAGGGAAGGCAGAATCAGGTGTGAGCTGCATTTATCAGTGACAGGACAGGCCACCTTTGAGGCCAGCCCCCCCAGTCTACCCATTATAGCTCAGAAAGGGGCTGGGTACAAATTGGCCATCCTGCTTAGGAGGGGAACAACCCTCGTCATAGCCAGGGCCCTTTCTTAACTGACTGGAAGCAATACAGATATCACCACAGGGGAGGCATTAACAGTCAGCTGAGACTGAACACTGGCAGAAAGGCACATGTGGATTAGGTAGCAAAATGACAACTTTCTGTAAGTGTCATATTTAAAATAGTTAGATAAAATCCAACTTTGATGTTAAGTTGGATTTTATATTACAATTAAAATGCATCCTTTTTCTAGCTGCTCCCAAACTTAAACCAAGCATTATGAGTTCTTAAAATATAATTCAGTGTTTCCCTAATGGGAAGGCAGACATACTACAGTAAAACATGATTTTGTTTTTTCACTGCTGGGACATGTAAAACATTCTGTTAGAGAAGTATGCCCATTTTCCCCCTCATATCTTTCTAGAGTCTTCCATCTGCATATCTCACGAGTCATCATTTTCTAACTAAGCACAGTTTCTTCACTTTCTCCTTCTGCAAATATTTCCTTTCATTTACCCCACTTCACTATCTCCCCACATACACACAACCCACCTATCTGTAAACACTGCATTTTCCTTTGGAGCTGCCCATATTTTAGCAGCTGCTGTGCACCTCCTTCAAAAGCTTTTTGGAGTAATCACAACTGGCACAGGTGTGACTAGCAGTCTCTGCACTCTACAGACAGGCCAGGAATTGGATGTTCATCTAGTCTGAACACATTTATGACCTACTGGCTGCCATTCTGAGAACCTCACACTGCATTAAGCCTAATTTCTTGATGTATCAACCATGTTCCGTCATAAATATTGTGGGAGCTGAATGACATTAACCATCTGACCCCAATATTTGATCACCCGAAAATCTCTAGTTGATCTATTGGTTAGAGACTACACTCCTAATCAGAAAAAACACACTTTAGCAGAGTTCAAACAGAAAAAAATATCAGACACATAAAGGACTAAGTTCCAGGACAAAAATAGAGCAAAAAGGGTATTTACAATATTAGCCCTTATCAAGCTGGATTCAGGAAAAATACCTCCACCGTAGACCAAGTATTTAGATTTCAACTAATTACTTGGAAAACAGTATCAATAGAGGGTGGCAGCCTCTATTTGATATTTGTTGACCTGAAAACGGCTTTTGATTTGGTGCCCAGATCCAAACTTTGGGGGTCCTAAGAGATATGGGGATTCCAACTTACCTACATGACCTGCTTATCAAGCTGCATGATGCCACCTATGCTCAAATAAGATGTGAAGGGGGTACAACAAACTAACAGGCTCCCAGTTGGCAGAGGTGTGAGACAGGATTGCGTGCTCGCACCGACCCTGTTCTGCCTCTTTGTCAAAGCACTCATTCCACTACTTGCAGAGGTCGTAGATAATGATGCCCCTAAGTTAGCAAACATCAAGGTGGCAGCAATGATGTTTGCTGATGATACCCTCTTGTTGTCCAAGACGCTGATGGGTATCCAGAGGCTATTGGACAGGTTTGCCGTATTCTGCAACAATAGGGGTTTGGTGATTAAAACCACCAAAACTAAGTTCATGATTGTCAATCCGCCCAAGAAAACACGGCCCAACCCACAATTAAATGGGATAACACTGGATAGGGTGTCTGTGTTTGAGTATCTGGGTGTCACTCTTTCAGAAGATATGCAGTGGGTGGGCCATATAGCTAAAGCCATGCTCAAGCTAGCCCAGATCACTGGGGACATAGCCAAAATGGCAAGGGAATCATCAACCAAACCCATTGGCCCCACGATTGAGATGTACAGGGCGCAGGCGAGGGAAACCACATTGTATGGGGTGGATCTCTGGGGACACTGCTCTCCCGCTCCTTTAATAGCTGTGGAGAACAGTTTCCTTAGACAAATTGTGGGTCTTCCAGCTAGTCCCCTTGCGGCTAGATCTTGGCATCTCTCCGATTGAAGACAAGGTTGCCTTAAGACCCTTAACCTTTTGGCGAAGATTGTGGGCGACCCCTGAATTAGCAACATTCCAGGCAGAAACTAACGAGCTATTACCCTACCCTGGGCTATTGAAAAAGGTTCCTTGTTTGGCACATGTAAAGTACGAATGTGAAAAGCTAGGCAAACCAACCCTGTGGAGTAGAGCAAGGGAGATTAGCCCCTTGGTTCCCCGAGCTATATTACCAAGGATGTATAGAACCCAAAAGCTGGAGTCCATTCAGTCAAACCCCAAATTAGGTCCTCTTACAACTCAGTTTCTCGTTGTGTAGGAAAACTACAAACTCAAAATCTTCATGAACGATATTTGACCACAGGCAGCAAGGAAACTATATGTGCAGTTCAGACACAGTACCTTACCCCTATGCGCTTTCACAGTAAAATGGGTTGGGCAATCTGAACGTGGGGGCCCTGCATGCAATAGCCAAGAGGAAACAGAACTGCATGTTTTATTCTTTTGCCCAGGATACCAGGAAGCAAGGCGTTTTTGGATAGTACAACTTTGCTGGAATTTGGGGTTTGAGCATTGTAGGGAGGCTTTTCGAGTTTTAAAGTATAATACCTCCAAACCTATTGTTTTTGCTGTCTCTCGTTTTTTACATACAATGTGGCGAAGGAGATGGGGTTTCATTGAAAAGGAAAAACAATTACAAATTGCTAATTTGCACGTATCGTCAATATAAGAGTATATATAGCAAGTAGTCATTACCCTAGGGATACAGCCTTCTTAATTTAATCTTTTTATAAAAGCGTTTAAGCTAAATGTGTTTTTAACATAACTTCCTAGTTTTAATTACTTATTGAATTACTTCTGTTTCCTTTTGTCTGCTGAGTATACTTACATTAATTGAACTGATTGCTTTGGGATTATGTTCACTTTATGTGTCCTCCCCCCTCCTCTTTTTTTCTGGCAAATTCTTCATGTCCTTATAAATTGGAAACTAAATATTTTTAGAATTTGATGTTTTGTACTCTATGACCTGTTCACATTTTTTACCCTTATTGTTTGTTTTTTGTATACTTTTATGGTCCTAGCGACCGAAAGAAAGGTCTTTGAACTGAAAACTGTATTTATTACATAATTATCCAAAATGCAGTACAGAGTAACTTAAGTAAATGCATGGATCAGCATGAAGGCCCAGTACAGAATTACAGATAAATGCAAAATTACGAAACATATATAATCCCTAGTTAGGCATAATCTAAGTAGACATTTCAAGTGTCAGACCCATATATAGCACCAACATCATGTCGAGCCGCCTAAGAGGAAAATGGCAAAAAATCCCACGTAACACAGAATCCCAGAATTTTTTATTTAAAAAAGTCACACAAGCTATTAATGGATTCTGCAAATTCAGCATCGTATGATTATTATTTATTATTTATTTAAATCACTTATAGAGCGCAACTGTCACCTGGCAGGTATCCTGGCGCTGAGAGCTTACTCCTGAGCTACAAGCAGTGGGAGACTGTTTATGGGGAAGGACGTGACGGGGAATTAGGGAAGAGCCACGTTTTAATTCGCTTTCTGAATGGCAGGAGCTGTGGAGTTTGACAAATGTTGGCGGGCAGACTATTCCAAAGCTTAGCAGCAGCCACTCTGAAAGATCTTCCCCCGGTCCTTACCTTGTTAAATCTGGGTACCGTCACAAGGCAAGCTGTAGTGGATCGTAAAGTTCTGGTGGGGATATACCAGGTAAACATTTTTTGTAGGGATCTAGGGCCCGATCCATGTAATGCCTTGAAGACAAGGCAAAGAGCCTTAAAAGCTATTTGTTGCTTCAAAGGAAGCCAGTGTAGCTCGGCTAAGGCTGCTGTGGCCGAAGATCTCCTGGTCCAACCAAGGGCCAGTTTGGCTGCTGCCGACTGGACTCTTTGGAGTCTGTCCAATAGTACAGCTGGGGACTCGAGCAGGAGAGCATTACAGTAGTCAAGGCGACTAAGAATAGTCACCTGACTATCAGTGCTCGGGCCTGGGCGGGGAGTAGTGGCATGATTTTACGTAAAGAGCGCAGAAGGGCCGAGCAGGTGGAGACTGTTTTTGTTACCTGCGTTTCCATGCTAAGGTTGTTATTTAGCAAACACAGCCTTGCCGTTTATTTTTTTTAATGCAGTAACTACATTTAAGGACACTCTTCAAAATACATTTTGGCCGTCATTCAGAGCAAACATTCAGTGTATTTAGTTTCCTTTTGTTTAAATTGCTCAAACAGTTAAATAATTGTCTCGTAGTGCACACAGTCTTTCAAGCAATTTGTCAGCTTGATTTCTCAACGTACGGCTACAGGGCCATGGCCCCCGCTGGGGCGCATTCAGTGCCTGTACATCGCACGCCTCCGAACGCCCCAGCTCGGTGATTCTGAGTGCATCTGCCCAGCTATAAGCTGTGCAGGGACAGCGTGTGCCTCGGGGACATGGCAGCTGTCTGCATGTCTCTGCCATTTGCTCTTTCTGCCTGTGAGTCCATGGTAACACCTAGTACTTCCCATTGTCCCTTTGTGCCTTTTAGAGCAGCACGGCCTTCTATGTATAATCCATATGATTCTGACTCAGATGGAGCTCTTGTTTCAGGCTAACCGGTTCCAGTGATTTATATTGTGAGAAGTTGGCCCGATATGCAACGTTCGCTATTCTAGCGACCGCTATGTATCGTTCCAACGACCCTTATGGTGTTTGGTTGTAAGTCAACCTATAGACCAGCTATCCTAGTAGCGTGGATACGAGCAGTCTAAGGCTAAAGACTCGAGAGGGCGTGTTAAGCCAGCTGTTTACCACACATGTACCCCTTGAACACCAAGTGAAAGGACACCACACAAGTGTTATGAAAATAAACAGGATATTTATTAAGAATCACAACAGCCCTGTACTCTTTATGAGGACAGGGTACTAAGCACAAACCAAATCTCTTAGGCAAATACTTCAAGTGCACAATTAAAACAAGTGTCCGAGGACACGGAAAGTTTAAGGTCTCGGGCGGACCCGATAAGGCAAGTCGGAAGCGAGGGACTCGGGACCCTAGAGTAAAGAGGCTATGCAGGCACCGAAATGCCGAGTTACCTAGCCACGAGGGCTGCGGCTGCACAAGTCTTACAGGCGTCGGGGTCTTCGCTGACGAGCCAGGAGCCGGAAGAAAAGGAGTTGCTGGCCGGCGACCAGTGATGAATAGTTCGTAGCGATTCAAGCCTGGATCAAAGATTGATGACACCTGAAAGCAGAGGGTACCAAGTTCATACTACTAGCCAGTAGTCAGAGGGTACCAGGAGGGCACTGGTTGGACGTCACCTCGACTAGGTGAGTGGGCGACGCTAGGCTCTGCAGTCTCACGGACCAGGAGGAGTTGTCGGCGACCACGGTGGAGGTGCGAGCTGTCCCACGAAGAATGATGCTGTCGGCGTCGCTGGGCCCAGGATGGGGCAACAAGCCTTGGCAAATCTCAGGGCCACGTGGTGGGCCTAAGATGGCGTCTTGAGTGGACCAGGAGGGTCCGGGGTGCTCCTCGCAAAGATGGAAGCAAGGGCCAGTCTGGAGCAACCAGACCAGCAGAGTTGTTTGTCGGTCGTCGTCAAGGAAGGGCACAAGCCAGCGGCTAGTGACCAGACAACGGGCTGAGCAGCGAGCAGAAGGGCCCCACGCAGATCGTGGAGATGCTGGGAGACTGCACTTCGGTGCTAGAGCGGCTCAGGGTCGGGGCTTCTCGGACCCCAGAGCACTCACCAGGGAATCGCTTCGATGGTCGTGCTGGTTTAAGAGCGTGCAGGTTCTGATGATGGCCGGTCCCTCGAGGTCTCGTCGCACCCACAGATCACAGCTGAGCTGATGACGTGGGTAGAGGTCAGAGGTGCCAGGGAAGCCGGTTCTCGTCGAGCTGGGCCGTCGGATTCCTTGAGGAAGGACTTACAGCAAACCGCAGAGTTCTTAGATGGTGCCCGCTGATGCAGGGTGACTACTCCTTAGTCACAAGGGAGAAATCTTGAGAAGAGTCTTGAGTGTCCTTTCGTAGAAAGTAGTTCTTGATTCAAAGATGATCTAATTTGGAAGGGTCCCCGCTCCGGCCTTTATTCTAAAGAAAGGGGTGGGTACATGACTAGGTCCTGCCCTAAGGGTGGGACCAGGAAGGGGGGTAGTTACACCCCTCTCCCCTGCCGGGCTTTCCCCAGGCCAGGGCTGGCGCCCCTGGAACTGGTTCTGGCCGGCAGATGCGTAGTGAGCACCGGGGTGCCACTCCGCAGTCACCTTCTCGCAAAAGCCCTACCTACCCAGAATACACAAACCCTGTCTGGGACGGTGCGAACACCGCCCTCGACAGGAAACCCTTTGTCCAAGCTCTCCTCGCTGGAAGGACTCCCAGCAGCAGGAGGTCAGACTCGTGTCTGTGGTGGCAGCATCCATTTTGTGGAGCTGAGGCTTTAGTTAACTTTAACGGGGGTTCACAGTTACGTACATGTCGTGTCCCTCTAGAAGGGCGGAATGCTAACCTCGTCGCCAGAATTGGTGAGGGGGCCGCATCCCGATTCGTATGACACCTTACTCGACATGTTTTGATAACGCGACACCGAAGTTACCGATGTGGTACGCGTTATCATGGAACAGCCATTGGGTCTTGATTCCGCAAGCTGCAACCGGGCTCGGCTCGGGCCTGAACCTAGCTCACACGAGCCCACGCACTCTGCCTTCAGGATTGTTAAGGTCTGCCATAGGAGTGACTGATAGGGACTCGGGTGTCCATTGTATGGTTAGATATAGAGCTACTATACCTAAAGCGAAGGGTGATTACACGACTTCGCCCCAGCTGTCGTGCAGCCAGTTGTGTCAAATTTAGGAGGCCAGCCAGGGGTGGCATAATACATGCTGCAGTCCCTGGCGGCCCTGGGTACACCTATGCCCTGCGTTACGGGGTCTGATAAGGTGGCCCAGTACCAATTGGTAAATGCACCTAGGGCACATCTCGTAATTTAGAAAGAGAACAGCCAGGCTGTGGGTCTGATTGGCAGGCCCACAGCCAGAGAAAGTCGTAAACCAGTGAAACAAAAGCAAAAAATCTGGGTGATCATAGGATTGCAGACCCTACTCTCCTACATGACCCCCCCCCAAACGTCGGAACAATAAGCTAACCTTGACCAGGTGAGTCTTCTTGTTCTAAGTGGAAATATCTGGAGAGCCCATCGGCATTGCCATGATCAGTACCAGGTCTATGTTCCACTGTAAAGTCCATCCCCTGTAGGGAAATGGACCACCTTAGCAGTTTGGGGTTTTCACCCTTCATCTGATTTAGCCACAAGAGGGGCTTATGGTCGGTCTGAATCTTGAAGTGAGTGCCAAACAAGTATGGCCTCAGCTTCTTCAGGGCCCAAACCACAGCAAAGGCCTCCCTCTCAATAGCTGACCAATTCTTCTCTCTAGGGGTCAGCCTTCTGCTTATAAAAGCAATGGGCTGGTCTTGACCATCGAAATTCAGTTGAGAAAGAACAGCTCCCACACCCAACTCAGAAGCATCTGTTTGGACAATGAATGGTTTGGAGTAGTCCGGACTCTTGAGGATAGGCGCCGTGCACATGGCCTGCTTTAGGTCATCGAATGCTTTTTGACAGCTCGCTGTCCACTGAACCTTCTTTGGCATTTTCTTACTTGTCAGTTCATTTAATGGTGTCACGATGGAACCATAGTTCCTGACAAACTTCCTATAGTAACCAGTCAGGCCCAAGAAAGCTCGAACCTGAGTCTGGGTGGTTGGAGGAGCCCAGTCCCTGATTGACTGTATCTTGCTCTCCAGTGGCTGAACCTGGCGTCCACCTACAAGGTGGCCCAGGTATACAACCTGTGTCTGCCCTATCTGGCACTTGGTGGCCTTGATAGTGAGGCCTGCCGCTTGCAGAGCCTCTAACGCTTTCCGCAGGTGGACCAGGTGATCCTCCCAGGTGGAGCTAAAGACAGCGATATCGTCAAGATACGCCGCACAGAAGTCATCCAGCCCAGTAAGGACTTGATTCACCAACCTTTGGAAGGTGGCAGGTGCATTTTTCAGACCAAAGGGCATCACCACGAACTGATAATGCCCACCAGGGGTTGAAAATGCGGTTTTAGGCTTGGCGTCCTCAGCTAACCTGATTTGCCAATACCCAGCGGTCAGGTCAAACGTACTTAAGTAGTTGGCCGAAGCCAATCTATCGATAAGCTCGTCCGCCCTTGGTATTGGGTGGGCGTCAGTCTTAGTGACTGCATTGAGACCCCTGTAGTCTACGCAAAACCTCATCTCTCTCTTACCACCCTGGGTGTGAGGTTTCGGCACTAGAACTACGGGACTAGCCCAAGGGCTATCCGAGGGTTCAATGACTCCCAGCTCCAACATTTTCTGCACTTCACTCTTGATGCAGTCTCTAACGTGATCAGGCTGCCGGTAGATTTTACTCTTAACGGGCAAGCTGTCACCAGTGTCAACCTCATGGGTGCACCAATCGGTCTGACTGGGTGTTAGAGAAAACATATGTCTGAACGACTGAAGAACCTGTTTACAGTCGCTCTGTTGATGTTCGGAGAGGCTGCCACAAAAGACAACACCATCTACCGATCCATCGTCAGGGTTCTGAGTGAGCAGGTCGGGGAGAGGGTCACTCTCTTCTTCCTGTCCCTCATCTAGGGCCATGAGCAAACTCATGTCCTTCCTGTCGACATATGCCTTGAGCCTGTTGACATGAAGCACCCTGTGGGGGCTCCGGGGAGTTCCCAGGTCGACCAGGTAGGTGACCTCTCCCTTTTTTTCCAGGATGGTGTAGGGCCCGGACCATTTGTCCTTGAGTGCTGCTGGGGCCACCGGCTCCAACACCCACACCTTCTGTCCGGGCTGGTAAACAGTCAAGACAGCCTTTTGGTCATGCCAAGCTTTTTGAAGTTCTTGGCTGGCCTTAAGGTTTTCAGATGCCTTCTCCATGTACTCAGCCATCCGCGAGCGGAGGCCAAGCACATAGTCCACTATGTTGGCTGCAGGCTTTTTGAGAGGTCTCTCCCATCCTTCCTTCACCAAACACAGGGGTCCTCTTACAGGATGCCCGTACAAAAGTTCAAAAGGGCTGTAGCCAACCCCCTTCTGTGGGACTTCTCTGTAGGCGAACAAGAGGCAGGGGATCAGGACGTCCCATCTACGCCGAAGCTTTTCAGGTAGTCCATGAATCATCCCTTTAAGGGTCCTGTTGAATCTCTCAACAAGCCCATTGCATTGTGGATGATAGGGTGTAGTGAACTTGTAGTTGACACCACATTCCTTCCACATAGCAGTTAAGTAGCTCGACATAAAGTTTGCACCTCTGTCGGAGACGACCTCCTTAGGGAAGCCCACTCTGGAGAATACTCCAACTAGAGCTCCTGCCACAACAGGTGCTGTAGTGGTCCTAAGGGGAATAGCTTCAGGATACCTGGTGGCATGATCCACTACCACCAGTATAAACTTGTGCCCTGATGCTGTCGGTGGTTCCATGGGACCGACGATGTCGATCCCCACCCGTTCAAAGGGCACCCCCACCACAGGCATTGGTATAAGGGGGGCCTTTGTCGTGCCACCTGACTTACCACTGGCTTGGCAAGTGACACAGGAGCGGCAAAACTCCTTGGTATCTTCGTTCATATGAGGCCAGTGAAAGTGTGAGACAAGCCTGTCCCACGTTTTCGTCTGGCCTAAGTGACCTGCTAAGGGAATCTCGTGGGCCAAGGTAAGTAGGAAACCACGCTGAGACAAGGGTACAACCAGCCTCCTGGTCATGCCAGGCTTGGGGTCTCTTGACTCAGTGTACAGGAGTCCATCTTCCCAGTATACCTTGTGGGTACCTGTGGCGTTCCCAGCAGCCTCAGCAGCAGCCTGCTGTCTGAGGGGTTCAAGAGAAGGGCAGTCTAACTGGTCCTTCCCCAGGTCCTCCCTTGAGGGTCCCCCTGAACCCAAGAATTCAACTTGATCAAGTTCGAACTCCCTAGGCTCAGTTTCCCTCAATTCCTGTAGGTCAGCCTCCTCTGAGACTTGATCCACGACCTGGGGCAAGGGGGAAGGCGCAGCCTTAACCCTACCGCTCTTTTTCTTGGGAGGTGTCTGGTCCTTTGTTCCAGGATCCAGCACCTGTTCAGTGGGGCATTTCCTGACCTGTGACCTAGTCACAGCGAACACATGTGCTGGCAAACCTAACATTTCCATGTGAGTCCGGTGCTCCACTTCTGACCATTGTGATGACTCCAAATCATTGCCCAACAAACAATCCACTGGGAGGTCTGGACTAACTACAACCTTCTTTTGGCCAGTTACCCCTCCCCAGGAGAAAGCTACAATTGCCATACTGTGATTGGTAGTGACATTGCTTGCATTGGTCACCAGGAATTCTGTACCTGGCATGATCTGTCCAGGGTCCACAAAGTTAGGCGTCACCATGGTGACGCTGGCACAAGTGTCCCTATAGGCCTGAGCCATCTTTCCATTTATGAAAGGCGTCTGTCGGTATTTGCCCAAAGTATTGGGACTTATGTCAGGGGACACGTCCGCGTCCCCTGTACTGACAAGGACAGCCTGAGTGAGCGTGCCAACTAAGGTGTCACGACCCTCAGAACCCAGGGTTAACCCTACTAAACCCTTGGGAGGCGCACTACCACTGCTGACTGTACTAGGGGGCACAGGTGCCTTAGGGGCTGCAGTGGCAGGAGTCTGCCCTCCTCCTTTCTTGGTGCACTCACTAAACCAGTGAGATTTACTTTTACAGTACTGGCACCATCTTTTGGATTGGCCTTCTTTCTTCTTTTGGGGAGCCTGACCCCCACCCTCTTTGGGTTGTTGGGGACCTGTCGAAGACTTCTGGTCATTTTGTTCCCCCTTAGAATCCTTACCCTTCTGGTCTGCTTTCTTCTGACCACCTTGATTCTGGCCCTGGTTCTGTTTAACTCTCGTACGAACCCATCTGTCTGCCTTCTTTCCCAATTCTTGGGGAGAGGTCAGATCCGAGTCGACAAGATGCTGATGCAACAACTGGTTCTGACAATTGTTTAAAATTTGTTCTCTCATCATCAAATTATACAATCCTTCGTAATCAGTAACCTTACTGCCCAGCAACCAGCCCTCAAAAGCCTTAGTGGCACAATCGACAAAATCAGACCAATCTTGAGACTGCGTTTTCTGGGTATCCCTGAACAGCACCCTGTACTGCTCAGTGGTTAGGCCGAACCCTTCAACGAGTGTATTTTTCAAGACTTGGTAATTGTTCGCATCCTCCACCCTTGTGGTGAGGAGCTTGTCTCTTCCTTTTCCTTCAAAGGAGAGCCACAAGATAGCTGCCCACTGACTCTGGGGTACACCTTGCACAGTGCAGGCCCTCTCCAAAGCAGTAATCCATTTGTGGATGTCGTCCCCTTGTTTAAAGGGGGGCACTATCTTACCAAGGTGTTTTGTATCAAAACTCCTTTCCCTATTGCTAGGTATAATGCTGCCACCAGTGGGGACCGCCCCACTTAACTGTTGCTCTCTAGCAAAGGCAAGCCTCTCTTTGGCCAGGGCAAGTTCTTCCCTTTCGATCCTCAGATTAGCTGCCCTTTCCTTAGCTTCGTATACTCTCCGCTGAGGGGACGTCATCCCTCTTTGCGAAGAGTTGTGAGAGCCATTGGTTTGAAGGGATCTGCCAGAGCCTCTTGACAGAGATCTGGCTCGTCCATTCCCAATGTTAAGCTGACCTGATAGTGGCCCCAGGAGTCCCCCAGTACCACTGTCATGTTTGCTTAAGTTGGACCTGCTTAGTCTAACGACTTCTACCTGTCCCTTATCTGCCTCATCCCCAGAGGGATCCTCATCCTCATCCTCCTCCACATCTTCGTTCTCAGTTGCGAGGTGGATGAGGTCAGGATCGTCTCTGGTTCCCTCAAGGGGAGGCATGTCTCCTTCTGGATTAGAAGGGCTAAGAAGCTTCTCAGCCTTTCTGGCATCATAAGTCTCTAGGAGACCAATCAGAAAGGAGGTGGTGGGGTTAGCCCCTTGCTTAATCTTCCTAGAGGTACATACTTGTCGTAACTCATGGAAGTTAAGCGCAGTATATCTTGAAGGAATGACCTGTGGAGGGTCAACTGACACAAGGGGAGACTCATGGTTTCCTCCTTTGTCCGACATACTGTTTCTAGTGTGGTGTAAGTGATGCACCTACCTACACTATGGGTTTACCTACTGGTCCCTTGCTAAGAGTTGCAGCCAAGGTGTGCTAAGCCTTGGGGAGCTGCAACAGCTGGTTCAGTAGAACTCAGAGTATTTTAAGCTTTAGTTATATGTACTAATAGTACTTATGTGATCTTTCAACAAGATATTCTTAGGATACGCGTGGTAAAACAACAGCAAGCTCAAATCCCAACCGCTGCTCACCAATGTGAGAAGTTGGCCCGATATGCAACGTTCGCTATTCTAGCGACCGCTATGTATCGTTCCAACGACCCTTATGGTGTTTGGTTGTAAGTCAACCTATAGACCAGCTATCCTAGTAGCGTGGATACGAGCAGTCTAAGGCTAAAGACTCGAGAGGGCGTGTTAAGCCAGCTGTTTACCACACATGTACCCCTTGAACACCAAGTGAAAGGACACCACACAAGTGTTATGAAAATAAACAGGATATTTATTAAGAATCACAACAGCCCTGTACTCTTTATGAGGACAGGGTACTAAGCACAAACCAAATCTCTTAGGCAAATACTTCAAGTGCACAATTAAAACAAGTGTCCGAGGACACGGAAAGTTTAAGGTCTCGGGCGGACCCGATAAGGCAAGTCGGAAGCGAGGGACTCGGGACCCTAGAGTAAAGAGGCTATGCAGGCACCGAAATGCCGAGTTACCTAGCCACGAGGGCTGCGGCTGCACAAGTCTTACAGGCGTCGGGGTCTTCGCTGACGAGCCAGGAGCCGGAAGAAAAGGAGTTGCTGGCCGGCGACCAGTGATGAATAGTTCGTAGAGATCCAAGCCTGGATCAAAGATTGATGACACCTGAAAGCAGAGGGGACCAAGTTTGTACTACTAGCCAGTAGTCAGAGGGTACCAGGAGGGCACCGGTTGGCCGTCACCTCGACTAGGTGAGTGGGCGACGCTAGGCTCTGCAGTCTCACGGACCAGGAGGCGTTGTCGGCGACCACGGGGGAGGTGCGAGCTGTCCCACGAAGAATGATGCTGTCGGCGTCGCTGGGCCCAGGATGGGGCAACAAGCCTTGGCAAATCTCAGTGCCACGTGGTGGGCCTAAGATGGCGTCTTGAGTGGACCAGGAGGGTCCGGGGTGCTCCTCGCAAAGATGGAAGCAAGGGCCAGTCTGGAGCAACCAGACCAGCAGAGTTGTTTGTCGGTCGTCGTCAAGGAAGGGCACAAGCCAGCGGCTAGTGACCAGACAACGGGCTGAGCAGCGAGCAGAAGGGCCCCACGCAGATCGTGGAGATGCTGGGAGACTGCACTTCGGTGCTAGAGCGGCTCAGGGTCGGGGCTTCTCGGACCCCAGAGCACTCACCAGGGAATCGCTTCGATGGTCGTGCTGGTTTAAGACCGTGCAGGTTCTGATGAAGGCCGGTCCCTCGAGGTCTCGTCGCACCCACAGATCACAGCTGAGCTGATGACGTGGGTAGAGGTCAGAGGTGCCAGGGAAGCCGGTTCTCGTCGAGCTGGGCCGTCGGATTCCTTGAGGAAGGACTTACAGCAAACCGCAGAGTTCTTAGATGGTGCCCGCTGATGCAGGGTGACTACTCCTTAGTCACAAGGGAGAAATCTTGAGAAGAGTCTTGAGTGTCCTTTCGTAGAAAGTAGTTCTTGATTCAAAGATGATCTAATTTGGAAGGGTCCCCGCTCCGGCCTTTATTCTAAAGAAAGGGGTGGGTACATGACTAGGTCCTGCCCTAAGGGTGGGACCAGGAAGGGGGGTAGTTACACCCCTCTCCCCTGCCGGGCTTTCCCCAGGCCAGGGCTGGCGCCCCTGGAACTGGTTCTGGCCGGCAGATGCGTAGTGAGCACCGGGGTGCCACTCCGCAGTCACCTTCTCGCAAAAGCCCTACCTACCCAGAATACACAAACCCTGTCTGGGACGGTGCGAACACCGCCCTCGACAGGAAACCCTTTGTCCAAGCTCTCCTCGCTGGAAGGACTCCCAGCAGCAGGAGGTCAGACTCGTGTCTGTGGTGGCAGCATCCATTTTGTGGAGCTGAGGCTTTAGTTAACTTTAACCGGGGTTCACAGTTACGTACATGTCGTGTCCCTCTAGAAGGGCGGAATGCTAACCTCGTCGCCAGAATTGGTGAGGGGGCCGCATCCCGATTCGTATGACACCTTACTCGACATGTTTTGATAACGCGACACCGAAGTTACCGATGTGGTACGCGTTATCATGGAACAGCCATTGGGTCTTGATTCCGCAAGCTGCAACCGGGCTCGGCTCGGGCCTGAACCTAGCTCACACGAGCCCACGCACTCTGCCTTCAGGATTGTTAAGGTCTGCCATAGGAGTGACTGATAGGGACTCGGGTGTCCATTGTATGGTTAGATATAGAGCTACTATACCTAAAGCGAAGGGTGATTACACGACTTCGCCCCAGCTGTCGTGCAGCCAGTTGTGTCAAATTTAGGAGGCCAGCCAGGGGTGGCATAATACATGCTGCAGTCCCTGGCGGCCCTGGGTACACCTATGCCCTGCGTTACGGGGTCTGATAAGGTGGCCCAGTACCAATTGGTAAATGCACCTAGGGCACATCTCGTAATTTAGAAAGAGAACAGCCAGGCTGTGGGTCTGATTGGCAGGCCCACAGCCAGAGAAAGTCGTAAACCAGTGAAACAAAAGCAAAAAATCTGGGTGATCATAGGATTGCAGACCCTACTCTCCTACATATATAATTTCCACTTGTGTTCAGTTGATGTTTATAAAGTCTTGAGAGATGGAGAGTGTGGCAGCTTGCTTTCTTGTCTCCTCCACTGCCTTGAAGTTGTTTGCCTGGTGTGATTTATCTGCAGGTTGAGTTCCGGAGCAGGACACACACACATCCAAGCATATTGCACTCACTTGGTTATTGGCCAGCACAAAGTGCCTGAGAGCTCGGCCCGCTTGTTAGAAGGCATTGTCGGACTGGGAAAGATTACGGCCCCGGACATCAAAATAAATGCGCCCCCCCCCCATGTGTAATTAGATGGATAAAAAAAAGCGGCCCATTTTTTGAACTTGTTGCAGGTTTGAACTCGTAAAGACACGCAGTACGCATGATTTTACAGTGTATAGTAGACTGCATGGATTAGAGCTTTCTACAGGCTGTTATTGTTTTAACATCAGGGAAGTCAACAATAACAAGCATTGGCATAGACAATAGGTCTCGCTTGTTATATTTAATTAGCAGCAGCAGCATTTCTCCTGCGCCAGGCCACATCAAAGGCTCTGTGCCACTTTCACCCACACAGCAACACTTACAGACATGCAACACCACTCACACCCACGCAAGCCCACTATCATCCACGCAACACCACACTCACCCACGCAACGCCACTCACCCAAGCAACACCACTCACCCAAGCAACCCCACTCACACACGCAACGCAACTCATCCACGCAACCCCACTCACCCACCCACGCAACGCCACTCACCCACGCAGAGCCACTCACCCACGCAACGCCACTCACCCACGCAACACCACTCACCCATGCAACACCACTCACCCACGCAACACCACTCACACATGCAACGCCACTCACCCACGTAATGCCACTCACTCACTCACTCATGCAAAGCCACTCACACCCACGCAGTGCCACTTTCACCCACACATCACCACTTTCAGACACGCAACGCCACTCCCACCCACGCAAGCCCACTATCACCCACGCAATGCCACACTCACCCAAGCAATGCCACACTCACCCAAGCAACGCCACTCACCCAAGCAACACCACTCACACACACAACACAACTCACCCACGCAACCCCACTCATCCACGCAACCCCACTCATCCACGCAACGCCACTCATCCACGCAACGCCACTCATCCACGCAATGCCACTCATCCACCCAACATCACTCATCCACGCAACGCCACTCACACATGCAACACCACTCACACATGCAACGCCACTCACACATGCAACGCCACTCACACATGCAACACCACTCACCCACGCAACGTTACTCACACATGCAACGCCACTCACACATGCAACGCCACTCACCCACGCAACGCCACTCACCCACGCAATGCCACTCACCCACGTAACGCCACTCACCCAGGCAATGCCACTCACCCATGCAACGCCACTCACCCACGCAGCGCCACTCGCCCACGCAGCACCACTCGCCCATGCAGCACTACTCACCCACGCAGCACCACTCACCCACGCAGCGCCACTCACCCACGCAGCGCCACTCACCCATGCAGCGCCACTCACCCAGGCAACGCCACTCACCCAGGCAACGCCACTCACGCAGGCAACGCCAATCACCCAGGCAACGCCACTCACCCAGGCAACAACACTCACCCACGCAACAACACTCACACATGCAACGCCACTCACCCACGCAACACAACTCACTCAAAGCCACTCACACACACGCAGTGCCACTTTCACCCACACTGTGCAGTGCACAATAGGTCTCGCAGTACGAAAGTTGGAGCTATTGGTTTTGCAAATGACAAAGCCCTTTATGTTTTTAAAATGAAAACAAAAATAAAAGGCATTGTTATTTGCAATTGTAATAGCTCCAACTTTCCTACTGCAAGACCTATTGGCAACGCCAGTGCTTGTCTCCCTTTTGGTTGTTGACATCATTTCTCCCCCTCCCACACCCCCTGCCCCACCCCTCTCCTCCGATACCGTCCGATCTCCACTCTCAATGTGTGAGCAAAGAGTACAAAATTGGGCCAAAAGGATGAAAGACAGCACAGATGGCACTGGGTGTTGGCGGCAAAAGGTCAAGTATTTCTTTTTACATTTGGATGAGGGGTATTTAAATGTAGAGGTTAGTGGATGTGGGTGGCAAGAGTCCACATTTCGTTTTTTTTTATTTGGGCAGGGGTAGGGAAGATAAATATAATGGGCGGGGAAGGGGTATGGAAGGTAAATATAGGGGAAGTTAGAGGTTGCTGGCAGGAGCCAAGTATTCCTTTTTTAACCTTCAAAGGAAAAGCTATGCTTGGTATGGCCCTCCATTACTTCTCTGCCCCTGTGTAGATGCTGATTGTAGGGGAGAGGATGATTTGGGGAGCCAAAAGTGCATAACAGGCATATTTTTCACCACAGGAATCTAAAGGACATCAAAGACAACTCAAGCTTCAATCTTGTTATCTCTTCGATATCACACAGAACCACTTGGTGAAATAATTCCCATTATCCACCACTTCCCTCCTTTAATTCCAAATGTTCATGTTCTGTACAGTTCACAAACATGGTCATTTGAAAGGATTTTGATAAGTTGTCCCTCAGCCATGAAGAGGGTCCATCACAAGCCAGACCACACACAGTCCCAGGGCGAGATAATGCAGGTTGTATCATATGAGCTCACTGTGACACACCGCCGACTGTTTGGGAGTTTGAGTTGTCATTTTTTCTTTCGCTTTTCAGTTCCTTTTTCTCTTTCTCCCCCTGGTTTTCCCTGCTGCATATACTGCTCTCGCGCGGAGCATGCTTGCCTGTGGGGGCATCTAATACTTGTACTCCAAGTTAAGTGATGCTCTTTCCTCCTTGTTTCTTGGACTGCCCGATAAATAACTGTGTGTATCCGCGCTAACCCTCTTGGCTAAAAAGGCAATCGATAACTCCACTACGCTTTACACTTGTTTCTTAGACTTTACAGCTGCTTTCGATAAAGTGCCTAGATCCAAACTTTGGGCCAAAATGAAAGCCTGGGGCGCGCCGCCAAAGCTACTGGGAGCAATTATAGAGCTATACTCGCACACCTGGGTTCAAATAAAAAAAGGAGACGGCCGATGCCTAACTAAGAAATTCACAACTTTGAACGGCCTAAAACAAGGCTGAGTGTTGGCTCCCAGCCTCTTTAACATCTACACCGCAGACCTAGAAAGTGATCTACGTACAATCCAGGGAGATCCACCAAAACTGTACCAAACACCCATAGCCAGTCTACAATATGCAGACGACATTGTGCTCCTCTCAAAAACCCCGATCGGCCTACAACGTTTGATTTCCAAACTCGCGTTATACAACACCAAAGCACAATTAACTATAAACCTCAAAAAATCAAATATCCTATGCTTCTCCAGCTCGCGAAATAAAAAACCAAAATTTGTATGGAGGATAAATTCTTCTACATTAACACAGGTGGACAAATATAAACACTTGGGCATTTTACTCGACCATCAATTAAAGTACAATCACCACTCAGAACTGGAGAAATCAAAAGCCAAACAACTTCAATTTGCCTTTAAAACCATACAAAAACACCTAAGTGGCAGTTCCACCGGCCATATGCTAAAGATCGTAGCTGTCAAATTCTTGCCATCGCTCACATATGGCTCGGAAATGATGGCAATCAGGGACTCCACAGTGCTAAATCTCGCCCAATCCAGACTATTTAAAAACCTCTTTTCTATCCCGAGACGCATCTCACAAGCCCAAATACGTTTGGAATATGGACTAACTAATCAGACTCCGGCAAGACAAGGTGCTCTGGCCAAATACTACTGGCGCATGAGGGATGCTGAAGACAACACACTTGCCCACCTCTGCTGGCTAGAGGTCGAAAAACAGGCCGGGTCCCCTAATTCAACATACAAATACCTTAGGCAAGCGCTCGATTAATTAAAGCTGGAAGAAGCCTGGCTTTCACCTATGTCATACAACGCTTTTAAACAGCTTACAAACAAAGCCATCAAACAAGAATCGCCGCTAATGGACAAAGCCGCAGTGGCTGGTAAAAGCCATGCCTGGATTGTGTTGCCAACTTACAAACACCTGAAACCTCAACCATACTTGCAAGATTGTTTTAGGGAAATTAAGCCTTCTGAGCCTGGGATGCTTTTCGAGTAAAGACCTCATCCCCAAATGGCAACGGTCCTGGCCAACTTCTTCCTGTCGTCTCTGCTGCAACGCCGTAGAGTCTTTATTGCATTTAATATGCATATGCCCACGTACTGCAAAAATCAAGGAAAACGCTTTTGCTACCACTCTTAAGAGAAGCTCAGGCGAGAACTTGCAGGGCGGCAGTGATAGAATGCCTTAGTGGATCTCGGATACAACAAGCTTGCAAAACTATAACATTCTTGGGTCATGCTGCTGAAGAGCTAGAAAACAAGGCAATAATTAAAGATGACCCTGGCCAACTGGTCTCATCACGACTGACCCTGGACCCCCACCTTCTTTCTTAACGGATACCCCTTTAATCTCACTTTTCCAGGTTGCGTTCTTCACTCTGAGTCAAAATGTATATCTTCCACCAAATTACATTTATTCCCCAAAGTATTTGCACCTTTTCCCAGAACATTCATCTGTTGTTTCGAAGTTCCAATGAGATAGTTATACTTTCCTTCAGCTATATCTGTATAATTTTACACTGCGATTGCATATTTGTGTAAGTTAGCTAAGATTACGTTATTTTAACTTATTATTTTTCAGGCGATTTTAAAGTTGTTTTTGCGTTGACTTCACCATGTACATGCTGTTTGCATGGTGGTAAGATCCACCCTTTTATGATTTTTACAAATCAAATAAAGTACATTATATATAACTGTGGTGTGGAACCTCAAGCAGGAGGAGGTCAGCCTCAGAACTTAGCAAGAGAACTCTGGCGTTTGAAGAACCGAGGCGGTGTGACAGTTGGAAACCACTTGCCGTCGGATGAGTTGAGAAGTAATAAACACAATATTACCTTCAATGTCGTATTGTCTTACCATGCGCAAACACCACAATTCTGGCGACGCAGGACGGGATGCGATGTAGGGCACCTCAACAAGACGAGTATCTTCGGATCTGTGGTAACGCACAGAAGTTACTATGGACAGATCTGCGGCTGGATCGATTGTCAGCGGAGTGCTGTTTCTTCAGGAACGCAGTAGAGGGAGTCTCCGATCCAAGAAGATGCACCATGTGCGGTGCTGTGTTGAAGAGCTCTGGCGGAAGTGGCCTATGAGATCGTATGAGTCCATGCAGAAGGTTTAGTTAAGACTGCTGCAAGTGGCCTGTTGAAGTGCGCTTTCTTCTTTAGTCTAAGGTATGTGCTGTCTGCTTTTTCGGTGCTCAGAGGAACGTCTGTTTCGCCCTCTAGCACTGATTACATATCCTGCATTGTTGAGCACATAAAGAGCCCATGGGAACGTCCCTTTGCCCTCTGGCTTGTTGTCTTTTCGAAATGCAGTGTGCATGCGCTAAGTTATATTGCAGAGGTTGGCTTCAGCACGTCAATCAAGTTTTAAAAACAAGAATAGCAGCTGAACTGCGTACGTTCAATCACCTCTCAAGTGCCTCAGAGGTCTTCATTTTAGGTGTAGGAATCATGGAGGAAGGCCTGTTTCACCCTCCAGTTTCCATTTTGTTTATCTACAAGGGCTTAAATTGTAACTGTGTCCGGAGACTAAAGCGTATGTCCTTCATTATTTTGTCACAGGTTCTGTGTTCTTACTGTGAATGTAAACAGCACGCCATGAGGTGAAAACTTGAATGACAAATGAAAGGTACTGTTTTTTAAAATTTGTTTTCAATACAGTTAAAGAGTTCTGTATTTAGAACTGAGCTTTTGACGTGACTGTCAGTGTCCATCAGACCCGCTTGTACTATTGTGCAAGTTTGAAGAATTGTTGCTGGTACTATTTTTTAAATGTTTTATTTAATTCATTCTTGCTGACACACTCAGCTTCGGTGTAGATTTTGAAAGAGCGCATGATCAATTTGAATTGACTTTCATTACTCATCAGATTCTCTTCTATGATTGTTCAGTGTTTACACTATTGCTGCTGTGACTATTTTTATCTGTTCTCTCCGACTCACCCAGCGCAAATATACGTTTCTGAAAGTGTGAGTGGCTAAAGCGCTCAATATTACTGTTATAATGCAAAACATTACTGCACCATCTTTCTTCTTATCTTCTCCTGGTGAGCCTGTAATTAAGTGGTCAAAATGGAAGAAAGTTTTTTTTCGATTATGTATGTGTGTGTGGAACACAAGCATTGTTGTTATATTGTTTAGGTGCTGAGGGGCAAGATGTTTTGGAAGATCTCCCTAAATTACCACTAACGGAGGCTCGTGATCTGAATGAATTTGTGATCACCATAGCTAGATTAGATCGTCACTATCTTCCAAAAGTTAGTACCATTTTGGAAAGATATCATTTTGGTTTACGCACTCAAGGACAAAATGAGTCGGTAGAAGAATTTATCACTAGTATGAGGAAGCTAGTTTCCAATTGTAAATTTGGGTCAGCAATTGAAGATAGAATTAGGGATCAAATCCTATTGCATTGCAACAGCGACAAGATTTGTGAGGAATTGTGGATGAAAGATGAAACACCTTTAGAAGAAGCTCTTATTGTTGCAAAACGTGTTCAGCATATGTTGAAGTGTGTGGGGGGAGCTTAAAACTGATAAGGTTCCGAAAGTAACGGAAAAAGAAGAGGTTACTGATGTGTGCTAAGTCAAAACTCAGAAGTATAGTGGTAAGAAGGTAGACACTGATGTGAAATGTCAGAACAAATCAGTCCCTGGGTTTAATGGAACTTTTTTCAGGTGTGGGATGGTATGTCACATGGCTAATGATAGATGTTGTCCTGCCTGGTCACAAACCTGCAACCAGTGTGGCAACAAGGGACATTTTAGCAGATGCTGTTGTAACAAGAGAAGAAGAGGATTCAAAACTAAGACTCAAGAAATATGTCAGGAAGTGGTGCTACAAGTGGAGAGGAATTGTTTCCCTCTGAGGTGGTTGGCAGAAATGGTAAGCAGATTTCTATGAAGTTTAACTCCTGCTCTCGTATTACCATCATCTCCAAACAAACATTGCTAGAATGGTTTGCGGGTGGATAGGAATTGTTGCCCATGGACATACAGCCTGGAGATTATGGAGAAATAAAGATAGAGAGGCTTGGGTATTTTGAGGCAGACATAAGCATAGGTGTTAAGGTGAAGTCAAGGAAGATTTACGTATCCTGCAAAGGTGATAACCTCTTGGGGTGGGTTCACCCACCAGAGTGAAGTAGGGGTTAGTTTACATCCCAACAAAGTTCCCCAGGTACAAGTTGATGAGGTATGTCTCAGTAAAGACAAATATATAAAGGTATTTGAAAGTATTTTTCAAACAAATTAGGGAAGTTACTAGGGTACAAGCATACGATCAAGCTTAGACTAAATGCTTGCCCAACAGTTGCTAAAGTTCATAGAGTTCCCCTTCAAATGCAAGCTACAGTGGAGGAAGAGTTCAGGAGATTGTGTAAGTGTGGAGTATTTGAACCAGATGAGGCGATTGAGTGGTTGGCTCCTATTGTTGTTGCACACAAAGGCGATGGTGACATTCGTGTTTGCGTGGACTTACTTGCCCTAAACCAAGAGGTGATAGTGGACACGTTTCTGTTTCCCAATATTGAAGAAATGGTAATGACTTTCGTTGGGGCCCAGATATTCTCAACTCTAGATTTGGAGTCGGCCCACCACCAGATTGAACTTCACAAAGATTTGCAAAACCTCACTGTGTTTATTACCCCCGCTGGAACTTATCGTTCAAGAGAATGCCTTTTGGACTGATTTCAGCTGCAGCAGTGTTTCAGAGGATCATGGGTAGGATCCTGAAGGGCTTGCCCGGGGTGAAGTGTTATCAAGATGACATTCTCATATTTGGAGCATCCGGTAGTGAACATTATCACTGGGCGAAGAATGTTTTGAAGAAGTTTCAGAAAGCAGGTTTAACCCTCAAGGCAGAAAAGTGTGAATTCAGTGTTTCAGAGGTCAGTTATCGGGATACAAAATCTCAGAGTTTGGAATCAAACCATGCCCAGAACTAGTGGAGACTATCAAATCATTAGAGGCTCCCATGTCAAGGGAGGAACTTGCTTCTCTCCGTGGCATGGCTGAATATTATCGCAGGTTCATCAGAGAATTTGCCAGTAAGACCTTTTGTATGAGAAAACAGTTAAAGAAAAATGTGGAATTCGTATGGGACACACAATGTATCAATGAGTTCACTGTTGTGAAATCAGAATTGAATGATGCAACTTGTTTGAAAGCCTATGATCCCCTGGGTGACATAAGAGTGGTATGTGATGCCAGTTCCAAAGGTATGGGGCCTCTATTAATTCAGATCAAGGATCGAAAGGATAATTTGATAACCTGCATGTCAGGGACTTTGAGGGATGCAGAATGCAATTATTCTGTCATAGAGAGGGAATCTCTTGCTGTACATTGGGCTATTAACAGGTTCAGACGTTTTTTGTGGGGCATCAGATTCCCTGTCCATGCTGATCACAAGCCTTTAGTTGAAATAATTTCCAAGACGGGGCTCGACTCAATCTCCGCACGTATCAAGAGATGGGTAGTTAGCTTGCAGGAATTCAGTTTTGATGTACAGTATGTTCCAGGAGCGAGCAATAACTGGATGAGAAAGAGGTGGTGAGTGTGTGTTACTGAATGAACTATTTCTAAAAAAGAATGGCTAGAGGAATTACAACTAGATGAAGAGATGGCTCAAGTTATCAGAGTTGTGTTATCGGGTAAACTGAGCACTACTGAGTTGGGATGCCACAAAGGGAAAAGGGGTAAGATTCTGGAAGAATTGGATGTCGACATGAGGGTTTTTCGCTGAGAGGGACGAGATTAATCCCACCCATGAATCTGAGACAGAGAGTGTTACAACTTGCTCATCACAATTTGCTCATCAGGGTCACATGTGCATTGTGAAAACCAAGGGGAGACGTCAGAGACATTTTTGGGTGGCCCTCTCTTGACCATGATGTTGAGGGTATAGTAAGGGATAGTATGGAGCGTGTACCTTGTGACAAAGGTCTCAAAGCCAATCAGTTACCCATGGTTTGAAGTGTCCTACCAAAATATCCTTACGATGAGGTTGCAATGGACATTTTGGGCCCTATAAAGGGATAACATGTAACTCCGTACATGATTGTCTTAATGGACCTGTATTCCAGGTGGGTCAAAGTGTCATGTGTACAACACATTTCATCCTCAGCAGTGATCAGATTTCTCAAGGATGTGTTCAAAAGAGAGATTTTTCCCAGATATTTACTAACAGATAATGGTGTATAATTTTGTTTACATTAGATTGAATGTTATTTAAAGCAGTGTGGTACTGAGCACAAGAAATGGGCTTTGTATCATTCTGAAACAAATGGTGCCATAGAAAGGCTGATTAAGACATTGAAAGAGGGCATACAGCTGGCAAGCGTCAATGATCTGGTTTGGAAGAAAGAGTTGTCTAATAGGTTAGCTGGCTATCATTTCTCTCGCATGGTTCCTCTGGAAAATCTCCTTTTGAATTGTTCAAGGGAAGAACTCCTTCAACAAGTATGTGTCCTGGTTTGATGTTCTGGAACAAGGGTTGTGTTGGTAATACACCAGGAGAATGGAGGGAGAAGAAGATTACTGCCCAACAGAAGACAACAATTTTGACTCTAGCAAATGTGTGAAACATGTGGTGGTTAATGAGGGTGATTTTGTGAAAGTTAGAGCGCCCACAGGGAGTTCAAATTGTTCCAAGTGTACAAGGAAGTTGCAAGTGATCAAATGTTTCAACAATGCTATGTAGACACATGATGGTCGCATATGGAAGAAGTCCAGAGTTGCTGTTTTTAGGCAACCGCTTGTACCTTCACTTCCTAAGCCATCCAATCCACAACAGGTTAGCAGTGGGTAGGGTAGTTCAGGCTTGCAGGTTGCTTGCAGTAATGTTCCGACAACACACAGGAGGAGTGTTGGAGAGATCAGGAAACTGGCCTATCTCAAGGATGTTGTAGTGCAATTCTTCAGTTGTAAATTCTCACACTTCCTAGTTTATACATATTACATGTTATTCTCATGTGTTATAAGGCTATTGTTCTAGTATGTTTGAGGGTGGGTGTTGGGATTTTGTTCATGTTTTATATAATTCTGCCTTGTTTTGTATGGGAGGGAGAAGTGTGGTGTGGAACCTTCATGAAGGATGAGGGCAGCCACAGAACTTAGACAGAGAACTCTGGTGTTTGAAGAACCCGGGCGGTGTGGCAGTTGGAAACCACTCGCTATTGGCTGAGGTGCAAAGTAATAAACACAATATTAACTTCGAATTCGTATTGTCTTAGCTTGCGCAAACACCACAATACCCTTTGTTGTGTTTTACCAAATCTCCGTTATCACTGATAGTATTTCTGATGTGAGCTTACATTTTGTATGTGTTCACTCATGCTGTACAAATGCATAGAATTACAAAACCTTAAAAAAATGTGTTGCAAAAAAAGTTGTCCCTCAGCCAAATATTCAATCATGTTGGAGATCTTATATCAGAATAAAGGATGCTTTTAAATGGGCCACTGCATGTGCAATACAGTTCTTCCTTAATAATGTCTAACCATTTGTTGAATTCAAGAATCTTGCAGCTTATACCCCTTTTAGGGGTAAGGACCTACACCCATAGAGTTCAGTACCTTCATCTTGAAGTATAGTTGGACTAGAAAAAAGCACAAGGAATTGCAATTTTAGAATTTTTTGAATATGGTGTTTATTCTTCTTCAGTTCATTTCTGGTTCAATGGCTGTTGTCACATTTTCAACAGTTGAAGACTGTCCAACAGTTCAAGACAGCCAACATGTGCTTTGCTCTGTAAGGAGGTGGCCACCCGCAGCGGGTTGGGCACAGGCCTGCAACCAACCAACTTCCACTGCACATACAAATAGCACTGGAAAAGGCAATCAAGCAAGAATCAAACATGGCGGGTAACGTAAATGATGAGGTGTGTTGTGTGCTGTAGTATGTGGAAGTTTGACAGTGGTGTCAGAAGTGGAATACTCTGACCGGAACACCATGAACAACCTTATCCAGCAGCTGGTGGAGAGCCACCAACAATTGCACCAAGCACTACAAATACAAAAGTAAGACCGCGACACATCCTTTACGATGCAACTTTTACCATGCAGTGCCTTTACAACGCAGGTTTTCAACGCAAGTTATTACAACGAATTGCGCTGGGGGCACTCTAGGATAGGTAATAGTTTAATTTACTGTCCAACACCTTCCCTACTATCCACGGGGACTGGAGTTGGAATAGTAAATTAAACTATTCACAATTCAGCACCCCCAACGCAAGTCGTTGTAACGACTTGCGTTGAAAAACCTGCGTTGTAAAAGCATGCGTTGTAACAACGTACATCCGTAAGACCAGGCTGATCAGTAGGAATTTCAACAAATGATCCAGGTACAAGGTGCCCAATGGGTATCAACTCAGAGAAAAATCAAAAGGCTTTTCTACAAACCAGTGTGTTCAACCTCCATTCAGATGTTTTTTTACGGTATTTGGGGGAGATGAGCATAATGCTGATGGGCTCATGAATATTAGGGGCATAGCCCCTATAGTTATAGGAGAGATACAGGCCACATACTAATCCACAAATTGCGATGGAAATAGCTTGTATGTGAAATCAAGAAAGCAATTAGAGAGCCCATATAATACAGTTCTGAAATCTACACCTTGTACCCTCAGAAACCCCAAGAGAATATTATTACTGCATGAAAAGGTTGTGGACAAATGGCTACATACAATTTGGTTGGGGCCTACTTCTGAGAACAACACAGTAGCCACCCTTATCTCAAGAATGGGTTATGGGTTGTAGTCAATAGTGGGTGCTTGTAAACCAAAAAATATTTCCTGCCCACCTGAGGGGGACTCATTAAATATGTCCTCATCCACCTGACAGTGACTCAAACATGTATACATGGGTTTACAAAAACCTACCCCACCACTGAACTGGGTTATAGATAGGAAGTGAACTGATTCCCTTAGCTGTTATTTTCCTTCCAACTTTACCAGAAACCTGTGGTCTTGGGAACAGCATTTCTGATTTTGTCCATCTTTTTATGGAAGCACTGATATATCAGCCCGATGATAAAAACCTGAACGTGCCCAGTGACACAGGGGGAAAAAAAGCCATAATCAGGTCTGAAAATAGAGGGGAAAAGCCCACCAGCTCCTTGCAACCAAATATCAGGCAACTCAGGGAGACTAGGTTCTTTAGAATGTGTATACCTATCATAAAAACAAGTACAGCACAACATGCTGCAGTATCCCTTATCACCAGCCAAAGAAGAGGATGAGGGTATTAGGCCTGGGAGAAATTTACATTTCAGGTATTTCATGCTACACTTACTACACAAAATTCCCAAAGTTACACCATTATGCCACTTCATGTAGTTTCCACACCATTCACAGTAAAAATGTACAGCAAAAAAGGTTGTTCACAGTAAACATTCAGGACAACTGTTTGAGAACAACAGTGAGCAGCTGTCATTTGTGGTGCTTTCTTTGCACTATTATTTTAGAGCAAAATACAATCTCTCATAAAAATTGACACAAGGGCACTTTTTGCACTAAAATATTGCCCTAAATACCATGTTTTACTTTGTGTAATTACCTGTAAATTTGTGTAATTACACAAAAACAAATTATGTGAATTTCACACACCCCTAGATACACCAACCCCCTCAAGTCCCTAGATTCAGAGATAAAGAGGATTAGTCTATCACATAATACTAATGGAAAATGCTACCCAGTTTTCAGATGCTTTTCCCTTGCAAGGAACTACTATCTTTAATACTCTTCACTCTATGAGAGCATTCATAGTCTTCAATAGGATTTAGTCTATTCGTATTACTATTAGCGTGGCAACTACAAACCTTGTTCCATATAGCCCAGGAAAAATGGGAGGATTGAGAATAGGCTAAATTTTCCCTGGTTGAGTACTTTTTAACTCTTTTGGGAATGTTTGGAGTCTGTCATGGAGCAGCTGCTGTCAACCTTCAAAAAGCTTAGATACTACAAGAGAAACAGTGCAACCAAAGAAGATTGGTAGACATGCCAGCTTCACCCTAGTATGAAAGTCTTGGTCTGGTTTTCTACCTCAAAGCGTACATTGCTAGCTCAGTGGAATGAACCATCATTGACTGGTCTTCACCAGTCATGATAGATCCAAACTGAAGGCTCTGTCAGACTTTGTATAACCTTCCCTATGATTATGGATCACAGAGCCGTACGACGCCATCCCCTGCATGCAGCGGTATTGCTCAAAAGGTTCCAGATCCCACCTGGCACCTGGGGAGAATTCAGAAGTTAAGGAATCTGCAGCTAGATGTCTCTTCCAGATTGACATGGCCGGAGTTTCTGCAACTGCTTGGATGTTAACAACCCCTGGGGGAAGCCTTACACAGTTGGCATGCAATATATGTATTATATAAAGCCATAAGAGACGACATCCCTGGGCAGGATTAGGATCAAAATGAAAGAGGAATGGAAGAGCCACCTCATGGTGGAGATGCAAACATGTTTAAAATTCTACGATTAACTTAAACTAGTACAGCTTAAGATCCTGCATAGTATCTACATGGTCAACAATAAAACCCACAGGGTATATCCCTCCTGACAGGTGAAGTGGCCCATGTGCCTTTGGGAAGATGCAACTTTTACATACATTCTATGGCCATGCTCAATAATGGGAAACTACTATTCTTTAGCTCACTTCGCCACCCCAGTCCAGACACAGCTATATGCAAATCAGTCTTGGCCCTGTGCCTCATGGGAACAGTCCAGCCCGAACACATGTCTTCCCTGGACCGGAAACAAGCATCCTGGGACCGGTTTCGGGGTAACACCCTTCTTCAGCCAGGCTAGCTTGAATCCAGTGGCAAAGTGAGCAAGGGACCCACGTCTGGGCATACCCTGCCATTTTAGGGCGAACAAAGCAAACACAAGGAGATGGTCTGGGCATACCCTGCCAACTTAGGGAAAACAAAGCAAACACAAGATGATGGACGGAGCGCTGAAACTTTTCAGACACTCACCCCCAGTCACAGATCTGGGTTGAATCCATCATCATTCTTTAGCACACTTCGCCACCCCAATTCAGACACAGCTATATGCAATCAGTCTTGGCCCTATGCCTCATGGGAAAAGTCCGAACTGCCAAGCCATGTCTTCCCTGGACCAGAAACAAGCATCCTGGGACCGTTTTCGGGGTAACACCCCTCTTCAGCCAGGCTAGCTTAGTGGCAATGTGAGCAAGGGACCCAGGTTTGGGCATACCCTGCCAAAGTAGGGTGAACAAAGCAAACACATGGAGATGATGGACGGAGTGCTGAAACTTTTCAGACACTCACCCCCAGTCACAGATCTGTGTTGAATCCATCATCATTTTTTATCTCACTTCGCCACCCCAGCTCAGACACAGCTATATGCAAATCAGTCTTGGCCCTGTGTCTCATGGGAACAGTCCAGCCCAAAATGCTGTCTTCCCTGGACCGGAAACAAGCATCCGGAGATCAGTTTCGGGGTAACAGCCCTCTTCAGCCAGGCTAGCTTGAATCCAGTGGCAAAGTGAGCAAGGGACCCAAGTCTGGGAATACCCTGCCAACTTAGGGTGAATAAAGCAGACACAAGGAGATGATGGTCTGGGCATACCATGCCAACTTAGGGCAAACAAAGCAAACACAAAGAGATGATGGACGGAGCGCTGAAACATTTCAGACACTCACCCCCAGTCACAGATCTGGGTTGAATCCATCATCACTCTTTAGCTCATTTCACCACCCCAGTTCAGAAACAGCTATATGCAAGTCAGTCTTGGCCCTGTGTCTCAAGGGAATAGTCCAGGTCGAAATGCCATGCCATGTCTTTCCTGGACCAGAAACAAGCATCCTGGGGTCAGTTTTGGGGTAACATCCCTCTTCAGCCAGGCTAACTTGAATCCAGTGGCAAAGTGAGCAAGGGACCCACGTCTGGGCATACCCTGCCAACTTAGGTTGAACAAAGCAAACACAAGGAGATGATGGACGGAGCACTGAAACGTCTCGGACACTAACCCCCAGTCACAGATCTGGGTTGAATCCATCATCATTCTTTAGCTCACTTCGCCACCCCAGTTCAGACACAGCTATATGCAGGAGGCGCCTGAAAACACGTGCAGGGCTCCCGCAGCGCGGGACGCTCGTTCTGGTTGCTACTGATGCCGGGGACACCAGAGGGTGCCAGGACTCCCTTATCCAGCCTGCTTTGCAGCTCGTTGTCGTCACCCTCATCTGGCTACTCCCGGAAGCACTTCAAATCCCGGCAGGGCTCCCACAACGCAGGACGCCAGTTCTGGTTGCTGCTGATGTTGGGTACACCAGATGGGGCCAGGACTACCCTAGTCAATCTGCTTTGCGGCACACTACCAACACCGTCAAATGGTAGCGGCAGGAGGCACTTCAAAACCGGCGCAGGGCTCCGGAAGCGTGGGACATGCGCGGGCATGCCCGGGCTATGCCCGGGTCAAGAGCGGGCCTTTCTGCACCCGTCAGCGGCCAGAAGAGGCTGGGCTGGGCCAGGTCTCTTGGTTTCAAATCGGAATCCCTCGGCTTGGGGCCCACCTGAACAGGGCTTCTTTGACTGCATTATAAAGGTCAAGAATAAGGTACTTTGTATATTTCTCTTTTAATTGGTGTCTTATTATCGAATTCCCTGATATTTTGTTTCTCAGCTCCCCTAAGAACTTTGACTAGGAAATCTGCCACCCACCGGCGTCACTAAGGGGGTGCGGACCACACCGGGTGACACCTGCCTGACACCATCGCCATGGGGTGACACCAATCTGCCTACAAGCAACAAATACTGCAGTGCACGCAAGCCACGCACGCACCACCTACCATAGTAGTGAAGATGGTGCGATGCGCGACGGCATACCCAGTTTGTGGGTCCCAGGGCCGTCAATCTTACAACGCTACCAATGACGGCCCTGACCCAGCCCCCGCGCTGTGCTGAGTACTTTGACATGCGCCACTGCCGCCACCACCACGCACTTAGACAATCTCGGCAGGGGAGTGCTGAGGGCGATTTCCAGAACCCAGACGCTAGGGGCCCAGCCATAAACACAGTGGAGTGTAAAGATAGGGGCGGCTCTAGGCTCATGGTGGTTGTTGTGGTGGCCCCTGGGGTTTGGTGGCCCTGTGCAGGTGCACAGCTTGCACATGCCTAAGGCCGGCCCTGGTAAAGAAAAGGAGAGCCTGGTGACCGCGTAAGTGTTTTTGGTAAACTTAATTCGTTTTTCAGCAAAGCTGTTCTATTAAAAACCGAAAATTAAGATGCTGCTCTCCTTTCACGGACCAGGCTGCAGCTTGGCTCCTAGACTGTCTGGCGGTCTCACAGGGAAGCTCTGAAAGCCCCGTTTACTTTCGGTCTCTGGGTGCTCAGAATGATGCCCTGTGGCCACTGGGTAGACTTGGCAGACAGTGTCCCACCAGTGTTGGCTCTTCCCAGCGCCTGCAAGGCTTTCGCTTGCCTTGGAATCCCTCTTGGGAGGTGATTGGGGGTGGGTGGGTGCTGTTGCATCAGAGTTTCCCTGTGGACTGATAGTTCAGGTTTCTAGCTGTGGGCAGGGTGCCTTCACTCACTCCAGGACGGATTGCACCTCGGCTCTGAACACCGAGGGATTATTGTAATACATTGGCACGTATAGCTCATCGAAGCCCGGGGAGACACGGGGAGCTGTGTGGGGGTGCTCTGTGTTCTCTGTGTGCAGAACGTTACCTTGCACTGCCTTCTCAGCACTATGCTTCATCTGTAAATTATCTTTGAAACAATATCTGCAGCCCCAAGCCATGCCCACTGTTCTTAAAAGAAGTCGGCCATATTGACTTTACTGTGTACATCCTGCCCTCTCTGGCAGGCCCTCCCTGTCCCACTCTGCCCTCTCTGGCTGGTCCTCCCTGTCCCACTCTGCTGGTTCTCCCTGTCCCACTCTGCCCTCTCTGACCCTCCCTGTCCCATCCTGCCATCTCTGGCAGGCCCTCCCTGTCCCATTCTGCCCTCTCTGGCTGGCCCTCCCTGTCCCATCTTGCCCTCTCTGGCTGGCCCTCCCTGTCCCATCTTGCCCTCTCTGGCTGGCCCTCACTGTCTTATCCGGCCCTCTCTGGCTGGCCCTCCCTGTCCCACTCTGCCCTTTCTAGCTGGCCCTCCCTGTCCCATCTTGCCCTCTCTGGCTGGCACTCACTGTCCTATCCTGCCCTCTCTGGCTGACCCTCCCTGTCCCACTCTGCCCTCTCTGGCTGGCCCTCCCTGTCCCACTCTGCTGGTCCTCCCTGTGCCACTCTGATCCCCCTGTCCCACTCTGCCCTCTCTGGCTGGCTCTCCCTGTCACACTCTGCCCTCTCTGGCTGGCCCTCTCTGTCTCATCCTGCCCTCTCTTGCTGGCCGTCCCTGTCCCACTCTGCCTTCTCTGACCCTCCCTGTCCCATACTGCCCTCTCTGGCTGTCCCTCTCCATCCTCAGGACTCTTAGAAGTCACTGCGGGCAGACCCAGTGGTCTCCGCTCGGCTACTTCCCCTTTCATCTCTCTGCTATTAGCTGGTACAGATATTTGGCACCACACTTTCATCATTAGAGCACCCTGTGGCCCTCTGGTCCCTGTCACTTGTTAATGGATAGCTTGCTCTAATGCAACCTCAGGACATGAAGGTCTTAGAGCACTGAGATGATGCCCCCTCGTCCCATTCTATTCCCAGGGCACTCTACTGCTCTTAGATCACTAAGGATAGTCAAAGACCGGTTTTTCCCTAGGCACTGTCACCAACATACTCTCATTCCTAGTATAACTCACACCAAAACAATGCAGACTCGCACCTACTAAATTGTAGGCATCATAGATTCACACCTACAATGTGTGCAGTTGTGTGAAAAACCTTTCCTACTTATTTAGTTCCCAAAAGATTATTTGGAAATAAGGCATCCAATCCAGAAATCTGTTTGACCTCCTGATAACAGGTTCGAGGTCTGTAAGGTCCAGCCAGCCTTTCATCCATCTGAGGTCAATAAAATGAGAACCACCAAACATCTGTTATTAAGCGACAAGATGCCTCTACGGCTAAACGTGCACTTTACAAATACAGATTACAGACGTATTCGGTCTCTTATCAAAGCCAGACCCTTACCCTAACAACAATTCCCACCCAAATGTAAACCTTAATCCAATTAGTCAACATTCCTCCATAACATAGCAGTTAATCATAACCCTAATTTATTACACATATTTTGCAATTCATCTTTTTTATAATTAAGCCTATTTTGTTTTCCATTCTAGAATTTTGCTGAAACCCACCTACAGACAAAATCAATAATTGGCAAAGCCAAGAGGTCCCACCTTTGAAAGTGGTAGCTGATCTTTTGACTTTGACAGTGCTTGTTGCCGATTCTGATCAACTGCGGCTAACAAAAAAAACAAGCATTGGCATAGCCAATAGGTCTCGCTTTTGGGACCTTATAAGTATTTAGTTTTGCAGCACGATATCCTTGGTGCAACAATGTCAACCTTTACATGGCTAAACACTTATAAAGTCCGAAAGGCGATTAAATTTACAAACGTTACTTACCAACTGTGTCCACTGGCAGACTCGGAGCGGAGGAGGTCCATGCGGTAAGTCGTGAGGGGGTGACACCATGAGTTACCCGCACCGGATGACACCAACCCTAGTGACGCTACTGGTGCCACGCATTTCCCCAGACCCCCCAAGAGGCCGTGCCCGTACTGCGTATTGTGGCATATATAAGATCAGTGACTCTAGCCCACGCAGAAATGGGCAAAAGGAAAATGGCAGTTGGTCAAGGGGGCCCCCAGGAAGCAATACGGTGGCGACCATAGATTCTTTTTTGATTAGAGCGGTAAATGTTATAGGAGATAGCATTGACCAAGAGAAGGCTTTCTGTGGAGACATAAATTTGCCCTGGGATCTGCTGTGGTCAAGAATGGAGAGGCACTGAAGACAATAGGGGATACAGTCGGGGACAAGTGCCCCCCTGTTTTTGTGCCTGCTTCAAATGAGGCCCCTCCTGCTGAGCTGGCTATTCCTACATGTATTTCCACACCCAAACTACCAGTGAGCGAAGACTTAATCTTGGATTGTCCCCCTACCAAGAGGGAGGGAACTGGCTGTAATAGAGTCATGAGGCAGTCTCTGCGGACAAAATCTCCACCACCAGCCAAACCCAACCTCGAACTGTTGTTGAATTCCCTCTTTGTAAGACTGGAGACAATGACTGAAGATCTTTTAGCACCTATAATATCAAAGTTGGCAGGGATTGACACGAGACTCAACTATTTTGTTCCCACTTGTAATAATAGTCTCATAGGGCCAGAGTATTCTTGACCTGCCCACTGAATCTGCTCCCCTAGTTGCTGTTTTAATGGGGTTCCATCACTAACACAAGGCATAAAGCAAACTTCTCCGGACCTTATTCACAAGACCACCCACTGGTGTTATAACAATGTGATCAATGGTCCTATACATCGTCTGACATTATTAAGGCCAGAAGAGTGGGTAGGAACAAGAAAAATATAGAGGGGGACTGAGTAATTGTGAATTTCAAACACTCTGCGCTGGCTAAAGCATTAGCTGGATGCCATTATAGGAATAGCATTAAAATTACAATTAGAACTGCTACTTTAGTCTTTTTATCCTTTTAAGCAGCTCTTAAATAATCTTCAATGGCAATTGCCCTTTAAGTTGGTTAAGCATGCCCAAAACATAAACGTGGACATGATTCTATCTATGATTAACCGTTTCCAACGCTTAGGTAGCTCACAGGGCCTGATGAAAACGATTGACTAATGCCGGTGGCAGAAAAGATGCAGGGCAATAAATTGCCATTCAATGCCACCAATAACTTGAACCCACATGCATCTATGCTTGAACTAACGCCATACAACCCCTCAATTCTCACCCTACATCTGTTACCTCTGCTGTCCTCTGCATGAAGGTACTCTTGTGGAACATAGCCAGCCTTAGGTCAAAAAGGGGCAATACATCCTGGGAAAATGTTCTTGTAACACACCACATTATTGCCCTATTAGAAACTTGGGAGTCTAAAAACTGTTTTTTTCTGGATGGCTTTATCCCATTTTGTAAACATGTTACCCCAACAAATATGGGAAGAGCAAGGGGGGGGGGGTCTTCTTTTAATGTTCTCACTTAAACTTTCCTATAAAGCCGCATTGATAGATTGGCGATCACCCTGTGTGCTAGCAGTGGAATTGTCATGTAAGAATCTTACCCCCTGCTAGTTGTTAATTTGTATAATTCCTTCTCTAGAAGTCATGAGGCAGAACATCTTCTAGCTTTAGAGGACTTCCTGGAACATTATGGGGAAGGCAAACAAGCCTACCATGACACACTAATTCTAGGGGATTTTAATACTCACCAATGCAGGCTTACTTGCATTTCCATGATGGAGCAGGGGGTCGTTTACCACTAACAGACAACTTTGAACATACACCATCAGGCATATTTTTTAGAAGGTCTCCTCTCAGCCTATAATTTACATTGCTTACAGCTAACAGATGTGTCCTCTTTGGTCCCTTCCTATGCAGGAAGTGGCAGCCCAAGTATAATTGACTACATCAGGCTCTCGGCACCATTAACCTCGGCTGTGGAAAACCTGAGCATTTCTTGGAACTGCCATAGTGACCGTAGCCCTCTAACATTGGATCTATCCTTTCTGGCCGCTCCTAATGGGGTGGCCGCTAGCCATATCTCCAACACAAACATTAGCACTAAAGATCAAGCATGCAGGCTGAAGTGGGAAGTTATTACCCCAGAAAGCGTCCTAGACAACCTGTATGCCACTTGTGCCAAAGAGATACAGGCATGCATGGATTCCACTTTGCATGATAGAGCTATGACAAAATTACCAAGCAGATAGCATCCAACCTAACCATTCAGAGGAGGGTAAGATGCCCGAAAGTCAAAAGGTGGTCTGACGGCACATGTTCAGCAGCTCACAAGGAGCTAATGCAGGCTCTAAAGCAAAACCAGAGGGATGTAGCATGAGTTAGGGGTTGTAGGAAGGCTAACAAGCACACAGTTCTGGTGAGGAAGAAGCAGTTAAGAGAGCAGGCTTGGGATTTTGGTCCATGGTCAATAGCCCTTTTTTCTACGACATGCCAAATTCTAACAGAGACTCTACAATATCTGCTAAGCACTGTGTCCTGCACTTTCGAAGTATTTACAAAGGCATCCATTTAGAAGAGACTGTGGGACAAATGGCTATTGGCTTAGCCAGTACTCCTGTCCACTTCAGCATAGATGAGGTCTATAAAGCTGTCAAAGCGACATCTGGAGGCAAAGCTCCTGGTCCAGACGGGGTACCTGCGGACCTATATAAGGCCGACTCCACAGTTTGGACAAATATATTAGCTCATGTATTGCAGCCTGCTCCTGTGGCTTTCCCCCTATTAGATTTGGGGGTCTCTAGCTGGCAGAGGTAGGTACCTTTGACCAAATAGGGACCCTTGTGTCTAGTCAGGGTAAGGGTGTACACTCCTAAAATAACCCCTGATCATCCCCTTGGTAGCTTGGCACAAGCAGACAGGCTTATTTCAGAGGCAGTGTGTAAAGCATTTGTAAACACATACAGTAACCCAGTAATAACACTACGGATGGACACCACACAAGTTGTAGTATAAAAATAAGTATTTTTACATAGACTTAACACAAGACCGCAAACGACAAAAATCCACAATACTGTACATTAAAAATTGTAGAATTAGTTTAGTTCTCTTTAAATGGTAAATGGGACACTTTGAGTTCACTGTACCTTTGTATGTGTAACGCTAAACAACAAAAGTGTTGCAGGGAAGGTGATGCATCGGTTCCTTCCGCGCAAGAACGGTGATGCGTTGGGCCCCTACTGATGCATAGGGGACGCGGTTCTTCTCGGTGTGGGGAGATGATGGATCGGTTTCTTACTGCGCTTCCATCGAGATGCGACCAGCAGCGCCGTGATGCAATGAAGATCCGTTCCAATGAACAAAATGGCGTCTTCTTCTTGATGCAACACGATGCATGCACGCCCGACGGCCGTGCAGCGACTCAACGATTCTTCTGAGACGCAACAGGCCCTGTGACACGCTTCTCCGGTGATGCGGCTGCGTCTGATGCAACGTCGATCCTCTTCTTTGGCGATGCAGGGGGTTATGGCGATGTGAAAGCTGCAGCGGCAACATCCTTCTTCAGTGATGCAGCAACAGTGGCTGCGACACGCTACTCTGATGATGCGGCGGTGATTGATGTGATGTCGATCTTCTTCTCCGGCGATGAGAGGCGCTTCTGCGTTGCAAAGCAACAGCTGTGTCGACAACCTTCTTCAGTGATGCGACGGCAGCTGCTGCGGCGGCGACACGCTTCTCCTTCGTGAGTCGCACTTATAGCTCCTTGCAACACGTATTCCCTCAGAAGGCCCAACACAACAGCAGGCACTGCAAAAGAACTCTTGGGGAGCTGGTTGGTGCAGTCTGTTGTCCCTGAGACTTCAGCAGGAGGCAAGCTCTACCTCAAGCCCTTGGAGATCCTTCCCAAGTTGAAAGAAAGTAGCACAAAAGTTCTTTCTCCTTTCTTTGGCAGTCAGGCAACCACTGCAGGCCAATCCCCCAAACAGCACTCAGCTTAGGGATAGTCTCCTCTTCAGTCTCTCTGGTTCCTCTCCTCAGCAAAAGTTTCTTCTTGTTTCCCAAAAGTGATCTAAAGTTCTGGGTTCTGGGTCCCCTCTTTTATAATCTTTTTCCCTTTATTCTCTGAAGGCAGAGAGGCCTTTGACTAGTCCAAACCAGTTCTGGTCAGTCCTGGAGCACTTTGTTGGCAAAACTCCTTCTTTCCTTTCACAGTGTTGGCCAGGGACATCAGACGCACCACAGGAGGTGGAGCCGGCATTGTGGAGGAAGGCACAGCCCTATTCAGGTCCCAGGTGCAACTCCTCCCATCCAACTACATGCAGATCTCTCTATTCAGCCCTGTGCTGACTCGCCCTGTCTCCTGGAATCCCCCAGCCCCTGTCACTCAAATGCCAGACAAGGAATACACAACCTAGCAGAGGCAGGTTTGGATAGTCAGGCAAAAATGACCTACTTTCTATAAGTAGTATTTTCAAACACAGAATGTTAAAACCAACTTTACTAAAAGATGTCTTTTATCATTCTGAGTTCAGGCATACTGAACTCGAATTTCTACCTAGTTCCCTGAGTCAATTAGGATTATAGGATGTTATAATCAAACTGCCCATTCTGGCCTATGGGGAAAAGGTAGACTTGCAATAGTGAAAAATGGAAATGGCTGTAATTCACTATTAGTGCATGCCACACACATCAGATCATGTCCTACCTTTTACCTACAATGCACCCTGCCCTTGGACCTACCATAGGGGTAACTAATATGCAGAAAAGGGAAGGTTTAGGGACTGGCAAGTGGGTGCACTTGCCCAGTCAACATGGCAGTACCAGACTGCACGCAGGCTCTGCAATGGCAGACCTGCGACACACTTTAAAGCCTGCTTCTGTGGGTGGCACACCCAGTGCTGCAAGCCCACTAGCAGCATTTGATTCACATAGCTGGGCACACTCAGTTCACAGTACTAGGGTCTGACAAGTAAACCAAACCAGCCAATCATGGAGTCACTAATCCATACACCAATTTACAATAGGGAGACCATATTCACTTTAGCACTGATCAGCAGTGGTAAAGTGCCCAGAGTCATAAAACCAACAAAAACAGGTCAGACAAAATACAGGAGGAAGGCAAAAAGTTCATGGATGACCCTGCAAAAAGGGCTAAGTCCAACACCCCCCTCATGGGCAATAGTGGTTATCATCCCCATTTTCAAAAAGGGTGCACAGGATGAGCAAGCATTTCATATACCGATCTCGCTTTTAGACTGCTGATAACATTATGGGTAAAGTGATACTGGATCCTCTAACAGAGTGGCTTGATCATTTTAATGTTATCTCTGGCTTACAGCATGGATTTAGGGAGGGTAAAGGGACGCTGGACCAATGCCTTAACCTGCATTTAGTGATTGGGAAGTATACTATTGCTAAGAAGGGAGTTTTACATTTGGCTTTTATGGATCTAACCTCAGCTTTTGATTGTGTAAATAGGACTAAGTTATGGTTGATTTTATGTGATTTGGGTGTAGATACAGAGTTGGTGGCTTTTTTATACATTGCCCATGAAAATACTACGGCTGCGGTTAGATATCATGAAGATGGCGGTCTGATGGATTCCTGAGCAGTCAGGAGAGGGGTCCGGCAGGGGTGCATCCTGGCCTCCTTGCTGTTTACACTTTATATTAACAAGTTAAGAGATTTTCTAATATCCAGCTGCAAAGACAACCCCAGGGCTGGCACCAAGATGATCCCTGCACTCCTGTATGCAGATGACACAGTCCCGCTTGCCAGAACCGCCGTGGGCTTCCAACAACTTTTAAATGGTTTTATAGCTTTTATGGACTCATTAGACCCGACTACAAATTTTACTAAATCACACACTATGTCTATAGGCTCCTGAAAGGCTGCCAAGTTTAGGTTTTTCTGCAAGGGGACTGAGTTAACTAAAATGCCCATTTTTCCATATCTAGGGGTACTATATGATGAAAAAGGGTCCTGGTGTGCGCAAAGAACACACAAAAAGAATGTTTTAGCTAGAGCGGCAGGTGCTACTTTACACTTTGCAAAAAGATTGGGGTCAAAACCCTTTCCTGCCCTGCTAAAGATCTATAAGTAAAAATGATTTCCCATGGCAACATATGGGTGTGATGTCTGGGGCTACAAAAATTAGAAGGGTATTCAGGGGGCTGAGAACAAATTACTGCGTAAACTCCTTGCAGCTCAGCCAGCAACTCCGGCATTTATTTTACACCAGGAACTGGGGGTGGGATACATCTCGGACCAGATAGCAGTAGCCCCACTGTTTCGCTGGCTTAGAATCAGGGCCTGTTCGACTCCAAATTTAAATCAACTCAATCACAGACTGCACCGCATTTGAGGGGGTTTACACATTCCCTGGCTAAAATATATAATGGAACAGACAAAATGGCTTGGATGTTCCGACCTGTACCTGAGCCCTAGGCCCTTGGGCCAAGCCGCTATCAGAGATATTAAACACCAGTTCCTGGACAAACGGCAGGTACTCAGGGAAGAGAAGGAGTTAGCCAAGCCCTCCGTGAAAAGGTTTGCCACACTGAGCCTGAGCCAACAGATAGGTATCTCGGAGTCTGGCTGGACCCCACTCTCTCCTATGAAACACACACCAGACGTGTAGTGGGGAAATGCTTCGGGGTCCTCAAAAATGTACGGAAAACAATGGATCTCCTTCCTATAGAAGTGAGGAAGAAGTTTGTGCACGCCCTCATTACATCTCGCCTAGACTATGGCCTTATTCTCTATCTGGGCGCTACTATAAAATGCCTGGGGAGATTGTAGGTAGTGCAGAACGCCGTTGCGAGACTGGTACTGGCGCAGCCTATGAGGGCTGCTTCCAAAAGAGCCCTTGATACTTTGCACTGGTTGCCAGTTAGGATGAGAGTGATGTTTAAAGCACTCTGCACATGCCATCGCATTACCCAGGACATAGGCCCCTCGTATCTGAAGGATCTTGTCACCAGCCATGTGCCTGGAAGGTCCCTGAGATCCAGTGGGACTGGCTTATTGATGGTGCCTAAAGTGAAGAAGGCCAGAATCGGAGGTAGATCCTTCCGGGTCTTGGCAGCTCAGAACTGGAATAAACTCCCTTCAAATCTCCGGCTGGAGACCTCCGAAGTTAGGTTTAAGAAGGCGCTTAAAACCCACTTGTTCTCTAGCTAAGTTGGTGCTGAGGCCATGGAGCCGGGGTGCTAGCACTTTATCTCACTCCAGCGCGGGGACACGCCGAGATGGCGTAACCATGCGCTTTATACATTTCTTTATTATTATTATAGAATCGTACCTACTTTTTGTTAGCAAAGCATATTATCGATTTATGTTGACTAGATTCCGCTTGAATTTGGGTCCCTGGCCATTGGCATTTCCTCAAAGATATGCAAAACCTGGCACACTAAAAGCCTGCCCATTTGACAATTTCTCAGAGCAAGTCACTCTACATTTAATCTTTTTTGTGACTACTATGACCCCTTGCGAAGAAAGTACATACTTCTGCTGCTCAGAGATTGTAAATTTGCCCAATTCAGGCCTGCACTGTTATATCTTCAAATGTTATCTGCTTCCATGGTCTGCTTTGGGGGGTGTTGAGCTTCATAACAGGGGCCAATAGACACAGGAAAAAGTTGCTGTTGCAGTAGCCACCCTGTCTCTCCAGGCTGTGCTAAGGTCCTTATTACACGACATTATGTGCACCTTTTGATATAATACCTAGAGCTCCTGGTTTTATGCTTAGCACTGTTGCACTTAACATGATGTATCCCCTGTGTTCTAAAACATGATGCTTGCAATATTAACGCTTGTCGCTTTTTTTAATTGACCTGTAAAGCTCTTTTTTAATTTATTTATTTATGTGATTTAAGTGTTATTTACAGAATGTACCCTGATGAAATGTGTTCTTTTTAAAAAGTGTTTGCTTTTATGGCCGAATAAAGTTCCTTTTGAATTTGGCATAATCTCATAAAATCAGCATTAAAAACTGGATTACAAAAGAGGAGAAGATCAAGTTTAAAGTCCTCTGTACGGCTCATAAAGCCCACTGGACAAAAAGCCAGGGGAACATGAACATTTTTGTACACCCTGCATCCCAACCATAAATCACAAACCAGCTGCATAGCATTAGATCTCTCTGTAACTGTGCAAGTGGACAAAAGACAGAGCCAGACTCTGCAGAATTTCAAGGGACAAACACTTCGAAATCACCTTGAGTGCAGTATACAACCATCGGCAACTCATAAAACCCCTTACAACATACAGGTTAGCCTCTTACTAGACATCAGATCTAATAGGAGTGAAAGGAATATCGAACAAGAGGTTGTGCCCTGCTGAAGAAAAGATTCTTGGTACTGCACGATGTGGAACGTTCACTTTAAACTGTAACACACACTGAAGTAAACCTGAGGGTGATCCCCGGCATATTTAAGTCGCCTAAAAATATAGCATAATAGATGGTTAACAATAGATAACTGAGAGGATTCTGAGAAGTATTAAATAGACAATGAGAGTGCAGCGTAATTTGAAATCGCTGCAATTTTAAATAGCTCCGCCCAGCCGACTCGGCCCTACGGCCTCAGGTGAGTGTCAGCGGCCCAGCGCTCCAGCCACATCTCCCTGCAGACGTCTGCCCCGGCTTCCGACCACGCGCCAGCCTGCTGATCCAGCCACGTGCCTCTGACGGACGCCTCCCGCATGCAACGCTGCAGCCTCCCTGCCATTTCCCACGCATCTCGCGTGCGGAGACCCTGCTATTCCCCATGCATCTCGCGTGCAACGTTGCTGAGCTGTTGCTAGGCCACCAGTGCTCACCTGCACTTTTCTCCTGTGCTTCTGACCCTCTAGAGACGGTGCACTTTCGAACTACAAGCCCTCCCGCCGTTCCCAATGGCCATGGCCGCCGTACCCCCGCTGGAGCCCTTTGCAGTCACGGGCACACCGCCATCTCAGGCAGCCAGATGGAGAAAATGGGTGGAACGCCTGGAGAACTACTTTGTGGCAGCGGACATCGCTGTCGGGCGACGGCGTGCAATGCTTCTACACCTAGGAGGGGAGGCAATACATGACATTTCAAAGGATGTGGTGGAGGGAGGGCCGCCCCGGAACTACACAACGCTACGTGACGCGATAACAGAGTACTTTGAACCATTCGCCAGTGCGGATTATGAGAGGTTCCTACTCCACCAGGCCCGCCAGCTCCCAGAAGAGTCGGTAGACGTCTTCTATGCAAGGCTTAAAAAGCTAACCAGCACATGCACCCTCCCGGACGCTGACGACGAGATTCGCGCCCAATTCATACAAGGGTGCGCTTCCTCGAAACTGCGAGAAAGAGTCCTGGAAACAGACAACATGCCCATGCGCGACATCCTGGCGTTAGGGCGGTCCAAGGAACTATCGAAAGCCAGAGCCGCGCATATGGAACCAAAACCCGCAGCCACAGTCAAGGTTGAACCAGTGTGCGCCATCAAAACTAGTACCACCGACACACGCACGAAACAACCCCGACGAGGACGACCAGGCCCAGCTCACTCATCTCACGACCGCGCCTGCGTATGGTGCGGAGGAGCAACACCCTACAATGGAGCATGCCCTGCACAAGGGAAGATCTGCAGCGCCTGTGGAAAGGCCAATAGCTTTGCCAGCGTGTGCCTGTCAACACAGAGGAAAAAGCTCAATGGCCCGCCCCGAAGAGTGAGACAGATAGAGCCACTGCCGAACGCATCCACCAACAGCGACATGGACGATGACGATGCGGACGCAGCCTCCGTCCACGTCGTACGTATGCTCAACACCTTGGCTACTACACCATCCGCAGAACCCATGTGCACAGTCAACGTGCAGGATCAGGCTGTGGCGGCCCTGATTGACACCGGAGCAACGATCAACTTAATGGCGGCCAGCGTATCCGTATACCGGACATTAGACACTCCGCCAGTGCTCCATCCCACGAGAGTACAGGTGTACGCCTACGGCACCAGTCGACCCCTACGCCTATGCGGAGTCTTCCGGACAGCGGTATCACATGACTCCCATCAACTACACACCAAGATTTACGTGTTGCAAGAGGGATCGGTTTCCTACTGGGCTGCAGAACCGCCCAAGATCTAGGACTGATCCACTTTGCCCTAACAGTCCAAGCCCACAGCCTTGACCATCTCATGCTACAACACACATCACTGTTCGAAGGGATTGGCTGTTTGAGAGGACCCGCCATTCGCCTTCACATAGATCACTCGGTCGCCCCAGTGGCCCTCAGGCACCGACGCATCGCGTTCCACCTGCGACCCAAAGTAGAGGCTGAACTGCGAGTGCTTCTGAGGGCCGGGATCATCGAAAGGGTAAGCGGGCCCACTCCATGGGTATAGCCCATCGTAGTAGCCAAAAAACCGAAACAACCTGATGCTGTGCGGATCTGCGTGGACATGCGTATCCCCAACCTCGCGATCAAGAGGGAGCGCCATCTGACGCCAACCATAGACGACATCATCGGCGAATTATTGATTTGAGGTCAGGATACCACCAAATCCCGCTACACCCGGACTCCCGTGCCATAACGACCTTCTCCACTCATGCAGGCCTGTGGAGATATACCAGACTCAATTTTGGGATATCAAGAGCAGCAGAGGTATTTCAGAACATTATTCAGAATGTCCTGCAAGGTTTGGACGGTGTGCTAAATGTGAGTGACGATATTTTGGTCCATGCGGCGACTCTGGACGAACACATCCGACGCCTCCAAGCTGTCTTCACCAGGCTACAAGAGCGGGGTTTAACCCTTCACAGGGAAAAGTGCGAGTTCCAACGAAAAGACATCAGCTCTTTCGGCTACAAATTCTCTGATCAGGGCGTAGGACCAGACCCTGACAAAGTCAAGGACATCCATGAAGCTCCCGCCCCGACATCAGTGACCGCCGTCCGCAGCTTTCTTGGGATGGTCACATACTGCGGGCGTTTAATCAAAGACCTATCAGACCTCACCGGCCCCCTCCGCGACCTCACAAAATCCACAGCCACTTGGGAGTGGGGGCCGGAACAACAAGAAGCCTTCCAGAAAACCAAGGCGGCACTCTCAGCAGACACGACTCTGGCCTACTTCGACCCTCGCTACGAGTCACAGCTCGTGGTGGACGCCAGCCCGACCGGCCTAGGTGCCGTCCTGACTCAACAACAACTTTGGGGGGAATGGGCCCCCGTCACGTATGCGAGTAGGACCCTCACTGCGACGGAACAACGATACTCGCAGATCGAGAGGGAGGCCATCGCCATCTTGTGGGGGTGCCGGCATTTCCACATCTACTTATACGGACACCCATTTGTGGTAATCACAGACCACAAACCACTTATCCCACTCTTCCAGGGATCATCTTCATGACCCCCCTCGCATCGAGAAGTGGGTACTCCAGCTCAAAGAATACCAGTTCACAGTGGAGTATCGGCCGGGCACCAGGAACCCTGCCGACTACCTGTCGAGGCATACCCGCCCGGTCACTGAAGCAGAAGCCGCGGAAGCCGACGCCACGGAAGAATACGTCCGAATGATCGTGGAGCGGTCAAGACCTTTGCCAATCTCCCTCGAAGATGTAATACAAGCCACCAAGGACGACGACTGCCTACAGATCACCATACAGGCCATCCAGTCTGGAAACTGGAAACCACTCCAAAGCCCAGCATCATTCCGCACCTTGGAGGCCCAGGCAACGCTAAGAGCACTCCACCAAGTCCGAAGTGAGTTGTCCATCTCTCCGGAAGGATGTCTCCTGCGAGGCCCACGCCTGGTACTGCCTGACAGTCTCACACAGCAACCGGTCCTTTTGGCCCATGGCGCACACCAGGGCATTGTGAAATCGAAAAACCGCATTCGGAACAAACTCTGGTTCCCGGGGCTTGACAAGAAAGTTGAAGAAGTCATCCAACGATGTCCTGTGTGCCTGGCGACCGGCCTGCCCAATCCCCCAGCGCCTGTGATCACGATGGAAGGGCCGACAGCTCCGTGGGTGCATGCCAGCGCAGACTTTGGTAGCCTTCCCGGAGGGGAGTACATGTTTGTGGTGGTAGACGACTTCTCAAGATACCCCGAAATCGAGATCCTGCCCTCCACCGCAGCCTCCGAGGTGATCCCAAAGCTAGAAAAGATCATCGCAACCCATGGCCTCATGGAGGAGTTACGCACCGACAACGGACCCCCCCTTCAACAGCTGTGAACTAACAGAGTACCTACAGTCACATCGCATCAAACACCGGAAAATAACACCCAGATGGCCTCAAGCCAATGGAGAAGTCGAGCGACTAATGCAGACTCTAAATAAGACTATCCAGATCGCGATGACAGACGGCCAGAACGTAGAGCTGGCCCTCTTCCAGTTCTTACGAGAATACAGACTGACACCCCACTGCACCACAGGAATTCCTCCAAGCCGCCTATGCTTCAATAGAGCAGTCATGGACACTCTCCCATACCATCCCATGTAGGCAGCAGCTCCGATTCCCTGTAACCGATCCATGGAACCGCGAACAAAGTCTAACAAAGAGGCATCCCGGAGAAGAAGAGCGGCAGACAGCCCCATCCAGGTAGGCGATTGTGTGCTTGTGAGAGACCGCCATCCCGGGGGAAAATTCCGCCTCCCTTTCGGGTTAGACCCATGGACTGTCACCAACGTCAATGGCACCATGATTACGGCAGTAAGGGGGAGAGAGAAAGTCACCAGAATCGTGTTGTTCTTTAAAAGGATCATGAGCAGAGAGGAGGATGCTTTCACTGACCCTGCTGAGCCCTACACAAGACCGACCCAAAGCCCAAGAGAAGCAGAAGAAGAGGACACTCCCAGCGAGGAGGAAGACCCGGACATAGACTTAGCCACACCAGCCCCGAGCAGACATGAGTCGCAAGTGACCCAGAGCCCCCCAGGAACTGCTGAGGCCAAAGACTCTGACTCGGGAGAACCAGCTCAAACCCCGTCAGGCGAGCGCAGCCAAAGCCAGTACAATCTGCGCCCCTGCCCGAAGCCATCCCAAAGGTACCGAGACTTTGTGGCCCGCTGCAGACGTTGAAAGAGTCCGAGCTGTATCTCTTCCTGCACAAAAGTAAGACTGTTCTTTTTTTGCATCTCTGCCATATCCAGATACTGTGGATGAAAGTTGTGATAATTTGTGTTATGGTTATCTTTGTTTCATTTTGGGGTAAAGGAGGAATGTAGGGTTGCCGTAGGTGGGGGCAACCACGGCAACCCAAGATCAGAACTGCTTCAATGCTCCACCCCCCCTCAAGCGTGCGTTTGTTGGTTTGGCCCGACGTTGAGACGGAGGGCACGCTCTGTAGTAAATAAATAGCCCAGGGCCCTGGGAGTGGCAGGCAGTGTACTGACCACCAGCACATTGATGTGTGGTCTCCAAGTCATTTATTACTAGGCCTAAGGCAGTACACCACAGCCTTTAGTTGTGTGCACAAGAAAACGGGCACAGGACCTAACCTATGCAGGTGAACAAAATTACACCAAATTCGGCATAAAGCTAGATCTTTTCGCAGAAAGTGTGCTTTTTGTGATTTGTTGGAAATCTGTTCAGTCATTTTGTGAAATTAAGACTCCTCCCGGGCCCTCCTGGGCTCAAAATAAAAATTTAAAAAAGTTTTTGGTGCACCATTCCCATGGGAGATTTTGACACCTTCTGCGGGTATCACACTACAGCCAGTGAGATCCCCGTGTGGTGCCGCGGAAGCGTGAAATGGAAACATTTAAAAAAAGCAAAAATGTGTGGTGAGGTCTGTGGCCAATTGGCTGCTCTCTGGGTGTTGCCCACATGCAGGGGTTGAGCAAAGACCGTGAGCAGGAGGGGTTGGCTGCACATGGATGGTTGGATGCAGCAATGCTTAATTTAAGACGGGACTTTCCGGTGCTAAGCACCGGCACTTAATAGGTTTCCGGTGCTCAGCACCGGCACCTAATTGTCAACACCATACATAGAGCAATCCACCAAGTAGTGGTGCTGCTCACCTAATTTAGAGCTGAGCAGAACAACGGTAGTTTAGGAATACAACAGACATTAAATTTGCTAATACCTGCCTCCCCAGCCATTCCTTTAGCTTTGGGGACCTGGAATAATCTGAACTGTCGCATTTACATGCAGGAGAGATTGTTAGTAGTTGTTTTGGCAGCGAGGATAAGGGGCGATGGGTGGTGCAAGCTGCAGTGGCCTCCTGGTCAATGCCCTGGCACGTAATATTTTACAAATTAGGCACTGGTGCAGGGCCATGCAGGTCAGGCCCTGTGGACAACCCCATGATGCGCATGGCTAAAGGTTGTACAAGGCAAGGAATTGGTTATATGATCTTACTTTATGTTACTAAAAATATGACATTGAAATTCACTGAGAAAACACAAAGGTTAAAGTGGAGTTATACATAAGTATTGGTAATAAGATTTAAACTTATGGTAACAAAAATGTTAAAAACTTTAGACATGTGCTGGAAAAAACAAAGGATAAGGAGAAGTTATACATAGGTTTTCTAATAATAAAAAACTTAAATTAAAAAAACAACGAAATTCACCAGTTTCACATAGCTGAAATTACATAGTCTGAATTTCACGTATTATACTCTCGATTCCACAAAGAATATTATAGAGAAAATTAATTGTTAATTTTTCATTTTACACATCCATAAAAATTAGCAATGTTTTAGTTCTTACATGCAAAACAAACGCACCTTGCAGTAACATTTATTCACAGAAATGTTGTGTATAGCTCACTTTAAACCTCCTTAGCAAAGTGTCTGTTCAGTCAGATTTCATGTCAGTCACTCGGGCCCATGTAAGACCAGCAGTCAAACTAGATTGACTCCTTGATAAGATAAATAATGGTGAGGCAGAGTATGTCGTATTCTAAATGCAACTATGAGTCCTCTATGTAAGGAACATCTGCGTATATATCTCAACACAAAAAATACATGTTTTAAACTTAGAGTTGATTGATTTGCTTTTGTAGAGTAATGGTACTCTCAATATAGTGGCTGCAGCGCTGGGAATCAAGATTCTGCTATGTTATGTATATTTGTAAAGCACACTATCACCCACAAGGGTATCCTGGGGCTAAGCAAGTGTGTGTGCCTTGCCCAGCCTATGGTAGGTTGGTTCATTGAAAAGCGAGGTCTTCAGGTTCTAGTAGAATAACAGATTTAGGGAGAGAATACTAGAATCATCTGCCCCCGAATTCAGTGTGCGCTGAAATGTAGCTTCTCTTAAGATGCTTGAACTCGTCTGACAGCAGAGGGATGAGCCAACAAGAATTTAAAGTCGGAGAGAGAAGGTATGTGAAGCCAGGCTATATGTCGGAGGACTCCAGGAACCAGATAGATGTATTTAACATGCACTCAGCACTGGTTTCAGTAGAGCTTTCTCATAAGGCAGAAGACCGAATATAGCAATGGCATTTCGGTCAAAACTTTGATTTTGGGAACCGCAGTTGGGAGATGCAAAACAAATGCCTTCAACTGCCTTATGCAGAACGCATATGAAAAAGTAAACTTCATCTGACCGGGAGCCTGAAAATTAAGGAATATTTCCCTTTGCAGATATATCAAGAACACTTAGATTTTGAAGGTCAAATTATATCCACGCATCTGTAACTAAGAAGAGAGTAGGCATCAACACCAGAATCATCTTGCTCCCTGCTTCTGAAATCCAAGTTGGGGATATCAAATGTATCTGAATCTGAGCCAAGAGTTCTTCCATCCTTACGAACCCTAGGGCTCTAGGTATAGGGTCAGCAAGTGGCGGGTATTCAAAAGACCCTTTTAACTTCTCTTTAGCCGGATCCCCTGTAGTTATTGAGCAATCTGGCATCATGGCTCGGACGAACCTGGTTGCTACTCCCCTATGGATTGTAGTCCCTCAGCCCAATGCTAACTGGGCTCCCTTGGGCCTATTTCTTTTGATAGCAGAGAATCACATATTTTGTATAAATTAACTCAAGAATGTTCCAATTGCAAATGTATCTACCTTCTTTAATTATATATATTTCTTTTTTTTGGTATGATTGAGCAAAACATCTTGATTTCTTTAATTACATCCAAAAGTCAGGTGCCACCGAAGAGCTATTTTACAAAAGCTTCATGATCCAGTCTGGAGCCTGTGAATATTCGTGAAGCGTGAAATCTGCAGGAAGAAGTTTCCATCAGAAAAGTCCATAGGATGTGAAGAACTCCTCTATTTTGCATCCTTCGATGGCAGGCCCAAGACAAAATACCTCAGGCAAAACAATTCCTAAAAGGTCTGTTCTAATGGATTTTTGGATTAGAGTAAGTTTCTTTCGGATCTAACTAGGGGATTCATTTTGTTCCATGGTTTATTTCCCATTACATCCAAAATACGTTGACTGTGTTTCTGACAGTTGAACTGAAATGAGATATCAGATGTAGAGATGCTAGTCGAACATTCCTAGAAGACATGTAGTGTAAAGGTAGTCTTTGTAAATATCCCAGACCTTTGTTTTAGTAGGCCTTATGGATAATACAGAGCATTTTGATTTTAGATGTAGGCCGACTCCCTTCATGAGAGTTGAGCTGAGTGGAAACCAATAGATTTGAATCTAATGATTCACAGGTTCGCACTCACCGTTCACTTTTTTTAATATAATTTAGTTATTAGTCACATTAAAATTATTCAAAATAACTATTATGATTTTTACTTTCACTCACATCCTCACGGGCCCCCACTTAGTTTAGAAGTGCATCCCCGTCGTCAGGTGTATGCCCGCACTCTATCAAATGAAGGTTTTAGAGGGCGAGGACTGGTCAATGATGAAGCATGACACCAGGTGGTGTGCGAGACCAGTCCGTCACATTTTGTGAGATGCCTATGCTCACAATACATTTGTAACCTTAACAGGGTCACTACACTAGGAGCAGCTCTTTTGTGGAAAATAGGTAACAAAAGATTACCATCTGTTGAGGACCCCACACATAAGAGAGGATTGTAATTATTGAGGTATGGAGACTTTCGTGGTAAAAGTTCAGATACTTGCAACTAGCTCAAAGAAAGGAAAAACACATGGATGACCAACCAAGTTAATACAAAGCCTGCAATAAGTCAGTTCATGAAGCCAGGGAAGAATGAAAAGCAGAGAAAAAAGAAACTGTAGTGAAGCTAGAACCCAAATGTGATGCTGAGGAACTTATTAATTACACAGAGGTTTCACAAAATAAAGTGACAACAGACAAAGTACCCACAGAGGACTTTGAGTCTGGTGTTTACCCTTCACCATCAGTGAGGTTTAAAAAGAGCAAGAATAGGACACAAAAAAGTGGGTGGGTGTCAAGTTTGCAGTGGGAATCACGCAAGCAGACCGGATGCAATAGAAAAGTTAGATGGTGCCTGTAAGGCTAGAATGGGGTGATACAACTAATTTCTGGGTGTTGATTGACTGGATTTTGTGATGAGTTTGTCAGTACAGAACAGACATTAGACTGGAAACTTAGTACACAATTCTTTTTATTTAACTTTTAACAGTGCTGTTGTTCTTCAGTCTGTACTTTTGGAATAGATGTACATCCCCACATGTGGTTTCATCCTGATATAATTTCTGTAGGCTCCTGAGGAGACTTATTGGCTTCCCAGGATTTGATACACGCTTGGAGGAACACAAATGAAGTGCCAGGTAAATATAAGAGATTTTTTTCCATTATACATTGTGACCTCTAGCTCCGAGTGGGTTACCTAATGGAGGTGCTAATGGAGGTGCTAATCTTGAGGCCCTTTTGCTGTTGATAGATATCTATTTAATCAACAACTCCTAATCTCGTTCAAGTCAAGGCAAGAGAAACCCCCTCAACGATCTTCTGCTTGAAAAGAACCATCAACTCACCAGTAATTCTCAGAAGTGCCAAAAAGTGCTCCACTCTTGCCCACAAAATCGAAACAAACCTCCCGACTTCCCTTATAAGTTCTAAGTCCCCACATTTAGACCTTCCGTTAACACTGCCAGTTCCCACAGGGTCCCGAAGAAGCACCTAGGCAGCCTGTGCCTTTGCAGAGTTGTGTTTGGTGCAGTGCAATGCAATGCAGGGGGGCATCTCCTTCCCTCTCCCCTAGATTGTCTCCACTGGCAAGCGTTGAGGCTGGCTTCCCCTCACTGTATGGGTGATCCAGCAAACAAGTTTTCTTCTTCTGGCTTCAGATAAGCGCCTTCCACCCTCCTGCTGTCTTGGAATTCTTGTCTTTCACTCATGGCTGTTGGCATCCCTGGTTCTCGTTCCAGTTTCCTCTTCCTTAGTAGTCGGTCTAGCTTCACCCGCATCCTGTAGGAGAGGATCAATTAAAGTCTGTCTTTGCCTTTTATGGCATAATCTCCTCTTTCTTCCTGTCCCATTTCTCTTTCCTCTCCCCTCGTAGTCCTGCCTACTACTTTCTCTAATTTTCTTTCTACATGACTTTGCTGGGAGCACGATAGCGGTCAGGAGCTGCATGGCCAGCAAAGCTCAGGTATTTGTCTCTTTCTCAACATATGGCATCCCATAGAGTCTTCCGTTCAATAAGAAAGACTAATGGATATTAGGAGATGTAAAACTTGAATCAGTATTACAATGGTAAATATTAATAAAACAAGCATTGGAAATGCAATAGGTCTCGCATTAGAAAAGTTGGAGCTATTGGTCTTGTAAATCTAATAATTTTTTAAGTTATGTTTATGTTTTTATAATAGCAAATGTATTAATTTTGTTATTGTAAATGCCTATATTTATAGAATTTGCAAATGTGACACCTATAACATTATTTAACTATTTTTGTGTCATTTGTAATAAAGCTTGAAACATTGAGAGAACATCTTTGAACAAGTGGTGCTGAGTGATGCTGTGGTTGCGTTGAGTGATGCTGTGGTTGTGCTAAGTGATGCTGTGGTTATGCTGAATGATGCTGTGGTTAAGCTGAATGATGCTGTGGTTGAGCTGAGTGATACTGTGGTTGCGCTGAGTGATACTGTGGTTGCGCTGAGAGATGCTGTGGTTGTGCTGAGTGATGCTGTGGTTGTGCTGAGTGATGCTGTGGTTGCGCTGAGTGATGCTGTGGTTGCGCTGAGTGATGCTGTGGTTGCGCTGAGTGATGCTGTGGTTGCGCTGAATGATGCTGTGGTTGCGCTGAGTGATGCTGTGGTGGCGCTGAGTGATGCTGTGGTGGCACCGAGTGATGCTGTGGTGACGCTGAGTGATGCTGTAGTGGCGCTGAGTGATGCTGTGGTGGCGCTGAGTGATGTTGTGGTGGCGAAGAGTGATGCTGTGGCATTCAGTAATGCTGTGGTAGCGTATAGTGAGGTTGTGGTGCCCCTGAGTGATGCTGTAGTGGTGCTGAGTGATGCTGTGGTGGTGCGATAGAGTGAGGGCGATAGATAGATAGAGTGAGGGCGATCGATAGATTCACTAAAGTTCCAAACAAAGCTGGAGCACGTGAGCTCAGCAGAAAGAAAGGAAGACAGAAAGGAAGGAGAGAAGGAAGGAAGGAAGGAAGACAAAAAAGGGAAGAAGAAAGACCAAAAAGGAAGGAAGGAGGGCAAGGAAGACAAAAAGGAAGATAGAAGGAAAGAGAAGAAAGGGAGAAAGAAGGAAAGAAAGACAGAAAGAAAGAAGTGAAAGGAAAGGAAAGGAAAGGAAGAAGGAAAGAGGAAAAGTAGTTAAAATGAAAAAGAATGAAGGGAAGAAATGAAGAAAGAAGCAGAAAAAGCAAAAAGGGAAAAAGAAGGCAAAAGGAATGAAAGAAAGAAAGAATGAAAAAATAGGAAAGAAGGCAACAACAAAACATAGAAGGAAAATAAAGAAAAAGAGAAGGAAATAAAGAAGGAATAAATGAGAGAAACCAGTAAAAATGAAAAAAGGAAAGAATATAAAAAAGAATTACAGAAGGAAAGAAAAAAGGAAACAAAGCAAAAAAGGAGAAAAGAACAAAAGAAACTAGGAAAGAAAAGGCAAAGAAGGAGTCAAACCCAGAAGGAAAGAAAGAGGGAGTGATGGCAAAAAAGAAGGTAAGAAAGATAGAAAGAATACAAAAAGGAAAGAAGCAATGCAAAAAATTGGAGAAAAGGAAAAAGAAACAAACAAAGAAGGAAAGAAGAAGGAAAGAAGGAAGGAAAGAGAGTTCACAGTATGCAATATTGGATACTAAAGCTCAAATTGCATCTCACCTACATTTAAATAAAAGTGTAACAAGTGTGGTGCACATTTAACACAACAAAGTTTAGTTTTCTCACCAGGCAGCGTTTTTTTAAATAACAATTGGTTATGGTATGCTGTGAAATAGCAGCACTGAGATAAACAAAGGTACCTTTCAAAGGAATTTGCAACAGCATTGGCAAGAGATAGGAACTGATAAAGCTGCAATGTGCCCTGTGCTTAGAGAGGGAAAGAGATAAGGGCAGGGAGAGCAAGTAAAATATTTAATTGAAGAGATTAACATCCAAGTATGGTGTCAGTGATGACAGACTCGGATTAAAAGACGACGGAGCAGACTGTCTTTGAAGGAGAGATATGAAGGGCATCTGTCAGCCCTGAGACCCTTGCTTTGAAGGAAACAAGTTACACATCCTCACAACCCCGCACAAACACGGGGCACCAGTTGGAAGAAAGACATGGACCCGGCAAGTGCTGAGGGTTGCTACACACCATGTAACAAGGGGACAGACTAGTAAGCGGGACTGTTGCAAAGAGCCCGTCACTCCTTCCTGTGGGTGCATGACTGGCCCTTAGCATGGGCTGCAGAATAAGGCAGGTAGTGGGCGTTGCATCCTGCACTTCAGGGGCTTGGAAGTGACGGGTTCCGAAATAGAACCTAAGCCACCTTAAGTACTTCACATTATGGAAGCTTCTTTAGGGTTTAGTACCGGAAGAGCCGCCCTCAGAATGTCAATTCATTACGTAATTTCTCTCGAATTCCACAAACACATTTGCACTCACCTAGCACAATGAGGCTGGTGCCATTTTTAGCAACCCACTTCTTATGCACGTGGTTGTGCATTGTTTGCTTGTGCAAGACGTGGGGGGTGCATTCTTATGGCCATGAAAGGATGCATTCAAAAGCCAGGCAAAACCAGCTACCCGACCGCCAGCGGGTGGAGCACTGCAACGCCTGTGCTTGTAAATACAGCCAAACACAAAAGACCCCGACAGAAACATGCCAAACTCTGCCAGTCAATGAACTGTGAGGCAGCTGATCACAGCGGTTGGGTTCCTTGCTATCAGCTCGTCTGTCCAGACAAACTCCGAAAATAAAAGTACACTGGGAGAGGGGAGGAGAAATGCGAGAGACGGAGTGAAGAGAGCGTGAGGGATGGGACATTAGAGAGTGTTGACAGAGCTAGAGATAAGGGACAGAGAGAGAAAACCAGTTAAAGAGCGTGTGTGCAGGGAGAGATAGGGGAGGTGCTGGCGGCTGAGGAGGAGAAAGGAGAGTAAGGCTGTGTGAGGGGAGAGAGAGGGGAGGTGCTGGCGGTTGGGAAGGGGGAGGAGAAATGCGAGTAAGGCTGTGTGCGTGGAGAGAGAGGGGAGGTGCAGGTGGCATCAAGCTGGGGAACAGATGGCGATGGCTGGAGATTTGATGCTGTGCACGCGCATTTTAACTCATTGCGCTTGCGCATTGAGCTAAAAGCGCACATGCACTGCATCAAATCGCCAGTCTGGTTAAACTCTGGGAAAGCCCCTATACTCTCGCCAGCTCGAATGCGCAAAAGCATCGGCAGGCGAGACCTAAAAAAGTAACTGACTTTCGGTCACACTCCTTCTGGTGGATTATCTATCTAACCACAGATTGCTTACGTTGTGAATACCCCAGGCTTCAGACCGGATCCGGAGCGGTTTCTCAGCACTTCCCCCGGGCGTCAGGCAGTTCTGCTTGGGGACTGTCCCACCTCAGATGTGATGTCAGGACCGCTACATACCCAGCACTTCTATGTGCTAATGTTAGTTTATTTCTGATCTACGTCCCCGCTGTCTAGTGCTGCGTCATTGGAAATTAGATTGTAACAGTGTGCCAATCTTTAGCTCTGAATCTTATAAAGATAGCTAGCCTCGCCCTCGCCTCAGTTCCTCATATCTGGAAGACCACCGCCGATGGCAGATCATTCTCCTACCTCGCCTCCAAGACCTGGAACGCTCTCCCTACCAGCCTACGACAGACCCAGGACCTGCTGGCCTTCAGACTTTTCAAGACCTGGCTCTTCGATCAGTAGCAGCCCCCCCCCACGCCTTGAGACCCTCACAGGTATGTAGCGCGCTTTACAAATGCAGTGATTGATGAGTCCATTCCATGGAAAAGGGAAAGTGGTTGGGCCGGTGACGTATCTGCAGTTCAAAAATCCATCAGAAAGAGCATTACCAAAAGTAAGGAACTTTTTTCTTCCGACGGATACTTCTAACCACAGATTCCTCACCTTGTGAATAGATACCAAAGCAGAGTACTTCCCCAGATGGTAGCTTTACGGAATAGCTCAGACAGGAAATCCTGAAGGACAGACTGGACAAATTGCCCAGCTCATGAACGTGCAAACTGATGCCCACATGCTGCCTAGCAGATATCAAAGTTTGAAACACCACGCAGCAGCGCAGTGCTACCAGCTTTTGCTCTGGTGGAATGAGCAAGAAGACCTTCTGAAAGTTTTTGCGTGTACGGCCTAAAACAGGCCTGAATGTATAAGACAATGCATCTGGAGATTATCTCTTCTTACACTTTTTATGACCCAGAGATACCCAAAAAGAGCTCATCGCCCACCCAATTTTTCTTGGTGCAATCGAAATAGCAGCTCAAGAAAGCTGGCAGGGTGATATTCTGCTCTACGTAGAAGGGTGTGATGAGCATGGGTAGGCATTTGTCCTGTGTGGTAGGAAGGTCGTAAAGCATTGCCAGTCAATCCTCACACACAGAGGTGTACGTTGTGCAGGTGTCGGGTGCAGCAGGACCCTGCCTGACTGCTGCGACAGGACATCCTCCTGAAAGGGCAGCTGGAAAGGAGGACAGATGCTCATAGCCAGTAATTCAAGGTACCACATTCTCTTCTCTAAGTCCAGGGCCACTAGGATGACTTGAGCCCAGTCATTCCTGATCTTCTTCAAAACCTTGGCAGGAAAAGTAGAGGCAGGAGTCCCAATCTCCAACTGAAGTAAAAGACCTCTCAGAACGAGAACTGCCTTGGAAACTCCAATGCACAAACATGTAGACCCTGCATCTGCTCATTGGTGGTGATTAAGTTAATCCCAGAGTTCTACGTCATTGTTATAAGATACCCTGTGCCACCTCAGCTGCCATTCATGATGTACTATGGAATATCAACTGAGGTAATCTGTCTTGGCTTTTAAAGATCCTGCCAGGTGCTGTGCGACTAGGGAGATGCCCTGGCCCTTCAGCCACTTCCAGAGGCTCAGGGCCTCCTACAACTCCACTCCACCTTGTTGGTTGTAGTACTACACTGCTACAGTGTTGTCAGTAAGAATCTGCACCCGATCCGATCTCCCCCCCCTCCCCCTCCCCTTTGACGGCCGGGAGAAACACTTTCAATGCCAAGTGAATCACCCTAAACTCCAGCAAGCTGATGTGGAGACCAGGTCTTCTAATCTTAACTTCTCCCAGATGAACCACCCGACCCAGAAATAATGAATCCCTTCTGATCATTAGCTCTGGGTGGGCCAGGGAGAGGAGACTACCACCGGTCCACTGCAGGTCTTTCGCAGTCTTTTCCAACACCTGGATGGAATAAGAAAGGTTCCCTTGGCGCAGACCCCTGAGACTTCAGATCATTCCGCAGAGCACGCAGGTGCTACCTGGAATGATCCACCAGCAGGATACAGGAGGCAAAGAGGCCAAGAAGCATCAGAGCCGCTCTCACTGAGTTGCAGGTCAACGGTTGCAACATCGGGATCAGAACCTGAATGTCCTGGGCAAGTTGAGGCGCAGGAAAGGCTCGGAAGAGCAGGGTGCCCAGGATGGCTCCAATGAAGGTGAGCCATTGTGAAGGAGACAAGTGTGCCTTTGGCACGTTGATAGAAATACCCACCACTGTCTACACGGCAGCAGTTGTCTGGAGCTGGTCTGCGACTGTTGGAGGCAAGCCCACTTTCAGCAGACAGTTGTCAAGGTGTGGAAGGCGAGTATTCCCAACCTCTGCAGATGAGCAGCAATTACCACCAACACCTTTGTGAACACCTGAGGTGCAATGTTATGGCAGGAATGGATCACAGAGCTGAAAGTGCTCTTGGCCTACCTGAAACCGCAGATGACATTTGTGGGACTGAAAATAAGCATTCTGCAAATCCAATGCTAACGACACCTTCCAATCGCCTGGGTCCAGGGCAGACAGAACTTGGATCTGTGAAGGCATTTTAAACGTATCCTTCCAGGGGAAGAAGTTTAGAGGAAAAGATCTATGATAGGGCAATGGTCTCCAGCCTCCTTCTGCACTATAAACTAACAAGAATAACAAGCAGTCTCAATCTCGGAAGTCAGAACCCTCTTAGTCACTCCCTTGGCCAAGAGAGCTTGAACCTCTTATAGTATAGACAAATGGTCTTCTGGGAAGTATTGTGGTGTGGGAGGCATGTTGGAGGGTTGTGACAGAAAAGGGAGGGAGTAACTGCTCTGCACTATTTGGGTCACCCACTGGTCAGATGTGATGCTCTTTTACAAGGGGAGTTAAAAAGTAACGCGGCCTCCCACCTGGTGACCATGTGGTGTCGAGGGTGGCTTCAAGCAGTTTTTGATGCAGCTGTGGGGGAGGGGCGGGGGATTGGGTAGATTGTTGCTCATTGGGGTCTGGAAACTGGCAGCTGGATCCTCGGCATTTGCCTTGAAAGGGTTGTTCCTGTCAAGGAATGATTTGATGTTGCCTCTGCTGGTACTGTCTTCCGAAGCCTCGAAAGGGTCGAGACTGCTGGGGAACTGCTTAACAATCAGCATATGTAGCTGTGCTGCCCTTAAAATGCTTTAGTTAGGGCTGAACCAGCTTTGCCTCTTTAGATACATGTGCCATCAAATGGCATGTTTATGAGTGACTGACATGACACAAAATTCCATTGGAGTGGTTCTAAGCGTGGCACTGACCACCACAAGGGGCTTGACTGCTCTACCCAGGCAGTTGGTAGTGTCTAGCCTTGACCTTTTGGAGTACTTCACAGCATCTTGGCCTTCTTATATGATGCGCTGAATGTGAGGTTGAACATCTCGGACCATTGACAAGATGTTCGTCAACATGTCCCACAATGCATGTATCACCCCATGAGACAGCAGGTATTAACTGATGATAGAGCAAGATTGGCCGAGGAGAATATCCTATATTTTTAAACATAAAAATATATTTATTAAGTTTTGTATTGAGAAAGACAATACAATAAGGTGGTGTCAATACAGTAGCTAAGAACGTCACTGAAATCTTAACAGAGATAGTAGACAACGCAAACCCAAGAGTTGCAAACCAGGGAAAAAAAGGGGAACGGAAGGGGGATGGGTGTAAAATGGCAACAGAGCATGCTGTCTGGGCGTGTACTTAAAGCCAGAGGGAAAGAATACACCATCCATGTTCCCATCATCAGAAGGTAGAGACAAAGAGTAAGCCAGGCATACACTTGAATCAACGTGCATGTTTGTGTGGAAGAACCCCTTCTTGGTCATCAAATTAGGAAGAAGGAGTAGTTTCTGTCCTGTAACTCCAGTTCTGTAGTAGGGGTATCTCTGTTATAGTCATAATCTAGTGAATAGTCCCGCCCATGTGAGTGGACCTCGGCAATCAAAAATAATCTCTTAAGTTGTCAAAACATGCAGAAAACTGCAAAGACACTTAAGAGAGAATTTAAAGACAAATAATGCAGCCTATATCCACAGGCTACACTGTCCAGTACTTCAACTAGAAATTCCACCAAATAACACCACACATAATACAGCCTGCCCAGTTTCTACCATAGAGAAACTTGCCTCCCCCAGTAAGACACTGGAATGATAGAGAGGAAGGCATGGACAGACAAGCCCCATAGGCTGCCATTATGTGGCTTAAATAGGATACTGTGCCTTTAAGAGAACTTTCTAGAACTTCTCCCATTATCCCAGAATGCATAGTAGGTCCCTCTACTTTCAGTTCTTTTTGAAGGCGAAGCACGCCAGACCTGTGCATTCCGTACATGACGAAATATCTCCACCGGGGAGGAGGGCGGGCGCTTATGACTATAACAGAGATACCCCTACTACAGAACTGGAGTTACAGGACAGAAACTACTCCTTCTGTAGTAGGGGATCTCTGTGTATAGTCATAATCTAGTGACTAGAATGGCAAGCCCATCCCCACACCAAAGCGGCAGTGGAGAAGAAAATAACGCCACTACTGTGCGAACAAATTCCGCAGCGAAGCCTGCCCAACCTGAGCGTCTGCCCTGGCATCAGTGTCCAGGCAGTAATGCTTAGCAAAGGTATGAACCGACTTCCAAGTGGCTGCCTTGCAGATTTCAGCAATCGGCACATTACGGAGCAGAGCCGTCGTGGCAGCTTTGCCCCTGGTGGAATGAGCCTTAGGCTTACCTCCTAAGGTCTTATTAGCCTTTTGGTAACATAATTGTATGCAGGACACAATCCACCTAGAAATGGACTGCTTAGAGGGAGCAAGACCCGTCCTGACTGATCCATAATTAATAAACAACTGGTCAGACCTACGAATATCTTTGGTTTTATCCAGATAAAATTTCAACACCATCCTAACATCCAGGGAATGGAGAGACCTTTCCGCTGGAGACGAAGGGTTCTGAAAAAACATAGGTAAAGTTATGGTCTAGTTGACATGAAAATCAGAAATAACCTTGGGAAGAAATTTAGGGTGAGTGCGCATAACAACCTTAGCAGCATGAAACATAGTATAAGGTTCAGTACAACACAACGCCTGAATTTCACTCACCCTGCGGGCCGATGTAATGGCCACGAGGAACGCGCCTTCCAGGACAGGTGCTGCAACGAAGCCTTATGAATAGGTTCAAAAGGCTCCTTCATCAATCTGGACAGCACCACATTCAATTCCCATGAAGGCGAAGGAAGCCTGACAGGAGGGAATACTTTCTTCAATCCTTCCAGAAAATCTTTGATCACAGGGATCTGGAAAAAGGAAGTCTGTGAAGGGCATTTCCTGTAGGCAGTCAATGCAGCAGGATGAACCTTAATGGAATGAACATTAAGGCCAGACTGCGCCAAATGTAAAAGGTAAGGAAGGATGGCATCTTCCTTACAGGTCGTAGGGTCATGATTCTTAGACTGGCACCAGATACAAAACCTCTTCCACTTGTAAGCATATGAAGTTCGAGTCGAAGGCCTCTTAGACTCCTTCAGTATGTCCATGCAATCCTCAGGCAGATTCAGATGGCCATATTGCACTATCTCAGGAGCCATGCCGCCAAACTCAAAGACGAGAGGTTGGGGTGTAACATCCGTCCCCCGAACTTCATGAGAAGGTGCGGCCTGCACGGCAACCGAATGTGAGGAAGGAGAGACCGGTGAAGTAGGTCCGTGAACCACCACTGCCTGGGCCACTCCGGGGCAATGAGTATCATCCGAGCCCTGGACCGGTCCAGCTTGATGAGCACCACCGGAATCAGAGGAATGGGAGGAAAGGCGTACAGAAAGCTGTTTGTCCAGTCGATCCATAACGCATTCCCCAGCGTCCCTTGCTGGTAGTACCTGGAGTCGAAGTCTCTGCACTTGCTGTTTTCGGCGGTGGCGAACAAATCTACGTCTGGAATTCCCCACCTTGCGAAGACTTCTCCTGGTACTTCGTCGTTTATTACCCACTCGTGGTTTTCCTGAACCAGCCTGCTCAGTGCGTCTGCCTGAACATTCTGCACACCTGGTAGATGGGTAGCCGTTATCGTCAGTCCTCTGGCTAGGAGCCAGTGCCAGATCGCCTGCGCCTCCTGTGACAGAGTGCGTGATCTCGAGCCCCCCTGCTTGTTGAGGTAATACATCGTGGTGGTATTGTCCGTCTGTACAAGCAGAGAGTTGGTCTGGAAGGACGGAAGAAAGGCCTTCAGTGCCAAGTGAACAGCTCTGAGTTCCAGGAAATTGATGTGATACGTGGCCTCCATCGGTAACCACGCTCCTTGAATCTGTAGAGTCCCAGAGCGCGCTCCCCATCCCAGGAGAGAAGCATCCGTCACGACAGTCTGCGTGGGAATGTCCTTGTGAAAGGGAACCCCTTTGAGGAGATTATCCGCTGAACACCACCACTTCAGAGACTGAAGAGCATGCAGCGACAATCGAATCTTGTCGTCCCAAGATCCTTTCCTCTGATCCCACTGGTCCTCCAAGCACGCCTGCAGCGGTCTCATGTGCAGCCGTGCGTGCGGCGTCAGGAAGATACAAGAGGCCATCGATCCCAGTAGAGAAGACACCGTCCTCACTGTTGTAGATGGAGTTTTCATAAGAGCCTGAGCCTTCCGAAGGAGAGATAATCGTCGCTCTTCCGAAGGAGACACGCTTGCTGACAGCGTATTGATGGAGGCTCCCAAGTACTGTATGCATTCGACCGGAGTCGGGACAGACTTGGCCATGTTGATGTGCAGCCCCAGCTTGTTCAAGAGAACGCACGTCTTCTGGAAGTGTGCTTGCGCTTCCGAGAAGGAGGATGCTGGAGTTCTGGACTTTTTGGTTCTGTCCAGAGGTGTCGGGGATAACACCCGAAGACCCCGGAGTTCTACCTGTCTCGGTGCACAAATAAACAGAAACACAGGCTTCTCGATGGTGGCGTCAAAGACCAAAGGTTTATTACTGCAGGGACACAGAAGTCACAGAAACTACACACGGGCAGTATCTAGGAGCCTGTTCGATTTGTACAAAGAGGGTTGCTCCTTATATACTAAATATTAGGCTTCGGGCTAATTCTTTACATGATAGTACATTCCTAAACCTTTGCGTCCTAAACAATAAATATTTGGCGTTGCACAGGAATCGTCAACAATATCTGATGTCAAAACATTACGAACGAGGGGTTCCCACTGTTCCATCATAATCCCATGTCAACTTTTCATTCAAGAGCCGGACCGCCTCATCGTAAATTTCGTTACCTCCCCCTAATAAAGGCCCAGAAGGAAAGGAGCAGAGCCAGGTGTAGAAGATAGAAAAGCAGGATAAGAGATGTTTGTGGGTCGTAAATGGGCAAGGCTACCAGCTTCGGCCGCCTAATCATGATCAGGCCAACGAACACGAGAACCAGTATAGCAGGACTGGCCTCAGGCAGAGGAGGCAGCTTCTGTCGAGTCATGCAGCCATGGCGTGTTCTGTCCTAAGGTGCACGTGTCACTAGAGAACTGAATCGCCGGCTAAAGCCTACGTGTCCTTAATCGAAATGAAGTAATCAGAGGTCATTGCGTGTCCATTGTCTATGTGAGGGCAAGAAATACAAAATGGCTGCCATAATCTAAGATGGATGCCATGGGTAGATCAGAAATGTGTTTGTAACAGGAGTACTCTTGTTCGTAGCATAGCGAAAACACCAGGATATGCTAAATGAATCATTTGCGGTTCACTGATACCAAAATTATGTATTTACGACAATGTTGAAAACACGGGTTCAAATCGTCACGGAACCTCAGACCCTCCTTTTGCCCTTACATAGGCAATTACTTAGTCTATGTCAGAGTCTAATTCTATACTCATCAGGTCAGTGACATGTTGCTGTATCATCATCCTTTCTCGCACCTTTTCTCCAAACGCAGGTGGTTTTCTGAAACAGGTTGCAGCACAGAGACTACACAAAGCGGGACCACATTGGATAATAAGGCAGCACGAGAACAGGAATACTAGGATGACACCAATGACCATCAGAACCTTCCATCCCCACGCTGATAGCAGAGTCCAAAACCACTCCATTAAGGACCAGTTTCCCTTGTCTACGTGTATAGAGTCGGAAATCTTGTGTAGCTTAGAGATCGCCTCATAGACAGTTGGAGCGTTATTGGGAATAAAAACACAGCAGCTTGATTGGATCATTCTGCATACCCCACCTCGATCTGCAAGTATTACGTCTAGAACCATACGGTTCTGCAACGTCATGAGACGATCCGCCTGAAGCTCAGCTGTCAAGTTGCTAAGGGCACCAGCAGTTTCGGTAATAGTAGATTCAACTACCCGTGTTAGCTGACATATATTTCTACTATTGGCCACAGGCCCCCAGAACGGAAGGAAACCTTTGAAGAAGTCTCCAGCTTCCTGACCAGCGGTATCTTCCTTGCTGAAGACACCTCTTGCTACTCTGGTCTTGTGATAATCTGAAGAAGCAGTGTACGTTGGAGGCAACAGTCGAGCAATATAACATGAACCTGAAAAGTCCACAGGCAACCATGTATACGCTCTGTCTTGACAGATGAAGTAGGTACCCCTAGCAGTAAGAAAGGCAGGGGAAGAGTTGGACGGAAACACGTAAGTCTCAACGCACTCACTCTTCCCTAGCTGAGCTCTCGGATTCCTCCCATTTCCCTGCAAACAGACTTGACCTCGGTGAGGTACGACCCAGACTGGAGTGGAGCTTTTACGCTTGCTTTCTCCCAAACTAAGGCGATACTCTGTAGAATTCCAACTCAAATATACCCGTAATTCATCTCTAGGGTAGGATGGAGTATTATTGACGTCTCTAATCATGTCAATAATTCCCTGGACTAAAGCTTTGTTGACAGAGTTGTATTTAGTGGAACGTGGTGGACGCGGAGGATAGGTCTCGAGGGCATAGGCAAAAATGGTCTGAAAGGCCTGAAATGATCCATTATAGCTAAAAGGCAAAACTAGATAGGGAATGGCTTTATCCATAGTGTGGGGTATCAAGCCACACACCCAGCAGTCTGTAGTGTTAACTACCAGTTGGTGTTGGTGCAAGAGCTGTACAAATGTGTTATTAATGAATTCTGAGCGTCGAGCTTGTTCGTGTTCAGGAAACGAGTGAAAAGAATGTACAGAAGAAACAGTAGAAGAAACAGGATCAAGGGGAGGTACTGTAGTTGTTACCGGTGAAAAATTAAATGCACGCCTAAGACGATTCCACCCACCAACATTATCAAAACAATCAAAAATGTAATGGCACATTGCATTAGAAAACATTTGCTGTGAAGAATTTTGTAAAGTCTGTTTCTGCGAACATAAATTACATTTTCTCGTTGCAGCTCAGGAAGCTCCATCTTCTACAATCCGCTCGCGACCACTGATGATGTGTATGTAGATGAAAATGCCTCTATCAGCCCTGGGAGTTCCCAGAACTAACAGAAAGATCGACCTAGTGTGTGACCCCTGCAGATTCAACTAGGCACACAGCCACGACCCTACGGCTACCCAGACGGCAAGGCAATTTTAAAACAACAAAATAATGCAAAATATTAGCAAACTTCCTGGCTGGAGGCAATGTATCAAAATTCAAATGTATAACATAGGCAGTTTCCTGCTTTATTTGTCCATATTGCGAGATCGTAAATTGTATCTCAGTTTTGCAGGAGCTGTTTGATCTGGAAACAGTGTATTTTCAGCAGGTGTTGCAATGTTCAAGTTTGCAGATGGCAAATGTTCTTTTGTCGCAGGTGTCAAATGTTCAGAGTTCAAAAGAGCAGTATCAGGAGGAGAGCCAGAGTTCGGTGTGTCAGTGATTAGTTCTGCATCGCTGAAAGGGATAAACCTTGGTATCTGTTCAGTTTCAGAGGCACCGATTCCCGTCTTCACCCAGTTGTCGTAAGGAAGTGGCAGGGGCACACGTTTGACGTGTGTCGTGTGGATCCAGTTTTTTCGTCCGGCCACACGAATAGCAGTTCTCGTCGCCAATAGCACCTGGAAGGGGCCAACAAATCTGGGCTGAAGATTTTTCGTTCTTGCGAAATTACGAATGACGACGTGGTCCCCTGGTTTCAGCTGATGACCTGGACTCTCCGGTGGCTTTGGCAAAGCATCGAAAACCTGCTGGTGAATAAGACTCAATTTAGCAGTCAAGTCGAAAAGGTAATCAATTAACATTGGATATTACAGCTGTCTAAATTCCTTTGGCCTAGGTACCCCCCAAACATTGGCGGGACGACCGAACACTATTTCATATGGACTGAGCCCTACTCTAGAATGTACAGTCGCTCTCGTGGATAACAGAGCCAAAGGTAGTGCATCTGGCCAGGGCAAACCCGTGGGTGCTTGTATCTTAGCAAGTTTTAGTTTGAGGGTGCCATTGTAACCCTCAACTAAACCAGCAGACTGGGGATGGTTTGCACTGTGAAACTTCTGTTTAATCCCTAAACCGGCACACACACTCTGCATAACTTTCCCTACGAACTCACTTCCATTATCTGACCATACAATCCGTGGCATGCCATACCTGGGGAAGTATTCTTTGAGAAGAATTTTGGCAGTAGACAAAGCAGTGTTGTCCTTCAGTGGATATGCTTCGATCCATCTGGAAAAAGCACAAACTACCACTAGTACGTACTTTAGATTGTTGCACCGATCCATGTGAATGAAGTCTAACTGAATCACTTCAAAGGGGCAAGAAGGAGGAACGAAGTGACCAGCGGGTGTGGGGATTCCCTTGCCAGGATTATGCATCAGGCATACCATACAATTTCTCACCACTCTCTCTGCACACTTACTAATCCCATCATTCTTCCAGACTGGAGCCAACATCTTACAAATCCCTTTAGAACTGATGTGTGCTGCTCCATGCGCCATCGTTACTACTGCAAGCACGTACGCATCAGGCAACATCCAACGCTGTTGTTCCGACAAATCAATCCAACACCCACTCGAGTCCAATTTACCCGTATTCTCTTTCCATGCAAGCTTTTCCTCCTCAGTCGCCTCTTTCTGAATTTCTTTCACACTTTCCACTGTGTCCTCACACATTCCAGACTCAGAAGTCCATCTTGCAGACGTTGCAACATACATTCTACTCATCATATTCCTAGCTGTCTGTTTAGCGGTCTCATCCGCAAAAGCATTCCCACGACCAACATCATCCGTGATTGCTTTATGAGCACTGCACTTCACAATCGCAACTTCAGTCGGCAAGGTTAGAGATTCCAACAAGTCGTTAACTAGCTGACCATGTTGAATCTTAGTCCCATGGGACGTAATGAAACCTCTCTCTCTCCACAAACGGCCAAAACTATGGGCCACGCCGAACGCGTACTGACTATCTGTGAACACATTCACTCTCTTTCCCTTAGCTAAAACACACGCTCTCGTTAGTGCAATCAATTCCGCAGCTTGGGCAGAATTCTGACTCACTCTCGCAGTCTCCACAATCGTACTCAAAGTCGTTACTGCGTAAGCAGTAGTCACATCACCATTCTCCAATTTAAAACATGACCCATCAACATACAACGTGCCATCTGGATCTGACAACGGAGTGTCTTTTAAATCAATTCGTCCTTTAGTCTCTTCCTCGGTTCTGAAACAGCAATCATGGGGTTCAGAATCACTCGACTCCTGATTAGTCGGCAACAATGTTGCTGGATTCAATACATTGCATCTTTTGATCTGAATATGACTCGCTAGCAGTGTCAGCTCATAGCCTGCTAATCTAGCACTAGTAAGGTGCTGTGTCTTGGTTCGGTTCATGAGTGTATCCACGGCATGAGGAACCATAACCACTAGCATGTTGTTCATCACCAAACCAGCAGATTGTCGAATGGAAGCTGCAGCTGCCGCTGTAGCTCTCAAACAACTAGGCAACGCTCTCGCTACCGGATCTAATGTTGATGAAAAATACGCACAAGGGCGTTGTTTATCACCAAATCTCTGTGTCAGAACACTCAACGCGCAACCTTCTCTCTCGTGAACATAGAGCGTGAATGGCTTACTGTAATCGGGCGTACCCAATACAGGAGCTGAACATAGTGCATTTCGTAATTCAGAAAAACTCTCCTGACATTCAGCAGACCATGGCACCGGACTCGGAACATTTTTCCCAGTCAAGGCCACCAATGGTTTTGCCAAAAGAGAAAAATTTGGGATCCACTGCCTACAATATGAGGTAATACCTAAAAAGGCACGTACTTCTCTCTGTGTGCTGGGAACATTCATTTGCGTAATTGCTTTTATTCTCTCTGGGGTCAACTTCCTTCCCTCCTTTGACAAGAGATGACCTAGGTAGGTCACTTCTTGGCAGCAGTATTGCATTTTTGAAGGTGACACCTTGTGGTTCAAACTAGACAAATGATGCAATAGGGAAATTGTAGCTGCTTTGCAAGTTTCTTTGTCATCGGCAGCCACTAGAAGATCATCTACATATTGCACTAGAGCGGAACCAGGAGGAAGTATAAAGGAATCTAACTGACTTTTTAATGCTTGACTGTAAATGGACGGACTCTCACAATAGCCTTGTGGAGCACGTTTAAACCTGAAGCTTCGACCTCCTAGAGAGAAGCCGAAAATATCTCTGCTTTCTTCGGCTATAGGAATGCTGAAAAAGGCATTCTTCAAGTCGATAACTGAAAACCATGTGGCTGTAGCTGGAATCAACGTTAACAATGCAGTAATGCCTGGAACCACAGGAAACTGCGGAACCACAATTTTATTAACCTCCCTAAGATCGATTACAAACCTATACACTGGAGGCTTGGAAGGATCAGTACGTTTCAAAATTGGTAATACAGGACTGTTACAGACATTTCCTCTAGTTTCTTCAACCACGCCTTTCTTAATCAAATCTTGCACGATCAATAAAAGTGCACGTTCACCTTCACTAGAAATCTTGTATTGAGGAATTCGTGGAAATTTGACATTTGCTTTCAAAGTGACTACATATGGTGGAATTTCTTAAAGGCCTACATCGTTAGGACCAGTCGCCCAAAGAGAATCAGGGAGTGAACGCAGCTCTGGCGGGAGTGCATCCATTGACAAGTACATCGGAGAGATGATTCTTTTACCCAATGTAAGCTGTACTCCTGACGGAGAACAGTACAATGTCGCATATAGGCGTTTTAACAAGTCCAAACCAAGCAGATTTTCATTACAACCTGTCGTCAAAATCAAGGGTGCTTTCAATTGACGCGGTCCAACAGAAATAGACAAAGGACCAGATACGGGGTTGTAAACAGGGGCGCCTGAAAAACCTACTGAAACATTTGTTAAGCCGGACAAAGGTGCGCCAGGGAGTTTCGCATGAATGATAGAACTTTTTGCTGCACCAGTATCCAACAGAAACGGTTCGACTACACCTGATGTTGCTACTGCGACATAAGGCCCACTCTGATCCACTGGAACTGATACTACTCCCTCTCTCTGTCCATGGCTGTCCTAGTACTCAGTTTGCTGAAATCCCTCATCAACCTCACAATAGTCTTCAACATGATACTGTTGAGATCTATTTTGTTGGGCAGACTGTCCATTCCGCTGATCAAAATGATTAGAAGGACGATCATTCGTTTGTGGAGGCATAGCACCTCGTCCTCGACCTCTAGAATTCTGCATGGAACCACCACGACCTCTCTGAGCTGCTGCATTATTTTGCGCTAAGACTGGACAGGCATTCTTATAATGACCTTCTTTCTTACAGTACGCACATTGGTTCCACTGGTATTGTGGCCTCGGTGAACTATAATCTGTCCTTTGATATGACCCTTGCTGTGTATTAGTCTGATTCGTGCGAGGCGGATATGCTTGCTGTAAAAGAACTTTAGTTTTTAAGTCTTTCGTTTTCTTGTCTGACTTTTCCTTCTCTTCTTTATCCCTATTTTCATAATACTGTGCAGTTGCAAGTATTTGCGCAGTTGTAGAGACAGCCCACGCACTCTCGGAATCTTTCAATTTATTACTGAGCTCTGGCAACAGATTGTGTACAAATTTATCAACAAACAGTCTCTGTCCTCCTTCTGTGCTCATATCCTGACCACTGTGATCTACAAAAGTCTCTTCGAACCTTGTGAAAAAGTCGGAGACACTTTCGTCTTTCTTCTGCCTGCATGCGGACAACTTGTCCCAGTTAACGCGCAATGCTGGCATCAGAGTCTTCATTAAGTCAATTATTCTACCTGGTAAATTAGCAATTAGAGGTTCAGGTTTGGAACCACCTATTTGCTGACCATCTGCCGCAATTATAGCTGCCCAATCACCACCTAGGGCAACGGGATGATTCTCTTTACGAATTTTAGCCCAAATTGGTTGCGGAACTACATTTCCAAATAACATGTCAATGTCCGCTAAATTCATCACACAAGCCTCAACTGTCTGTGCTAACTCTTTATAGTATCCGGCGGGATTCTTACGCGGATCAGGCAAGGCCTGTTTCACTGCTAATACTTCAGCTCGCTTCCATGGAATGTGTATCCACACTCTCTGGAATTGCGCCGGAGCGGCAGCAATACCATTCACTGCGTCAGCTTGCACAGCTTCGCGCCAAATTGGAGGAACCTCCCTCATTGGATATTGGCGATTCTGCTTCGTACTACGTTTCTCTAACTCTCTCGGTGAACGAAGGGATGGGTCATTCCTATAGCTTAAAATTAGTTCCATCGCTTCCTTTATATCCTGACCAACTATCATACCTGCAGCAAACTCTTTCTGAACATTAATTAATTCTTCTAGATTTGATTCAGAGTCATCTTCCTCTAATTCCTCACGCAAAAGGGAGCACATCTCGAACACATATCATTGTGTCGGTTCTTTCCATTGCATAAATGTATCTAATACATCTCTAGTACTATATCTTCTACTTTTTGAAATCCATCTAAGAGCGGTGGAATCTAATATTCCCCGTTCTTCAGTACTGGGAAGCTGACTACGTCTCTGAACAGAGTCAGAGGCAGGAGTCTTAATTAAAGTTTTATAGAAGGGAGACAGAATATTAGAGACAGAATCAGTGATTCTCCGACGAACAGAAAGTGGAGTCATAATACTAGCAGAAGCAGAAAATACAGTAGCAGTTGGAATAGATAGAACAGGAACAGTAGGAGTATCAGGCAAAGTAGCTTGTGAAACAACAGGTGTAAGTGATGCAGGTATAGGTAAAGAAGTCGGCAACCCTGGAAGAGGGGGTGCCGAAGGAACATTTACATTGACCACAGGAGGTACAGGAGCTTGATTCAGGGGAGCAGGAGCAGGAATACCAGGTTGTCCAGCAACCAGTATTTGAACATTCGGTAAAGGTGGAGCCGTAGCACCCTGTGCATACGGTGGGGGTGACCTTAACAAATAAGACAACAGAGGATCATTTTCGGGGTCCTCTACCGTCTTAGCTGTACTCTATGGCAAGGCAGGATAGCACTTGTCTATCGCTAAATTACTCTCTCTAACAGCCACCTCCATTGCTTTCTCAGACTCATTGAGTTGCAGCTGTTTAGCAGCTTGTTCTAAAGTCAAGTCTTGCTCTTTCTGTTCTTTCTTTAACTTTTTAATCTCTCTTTGTTTAGATTCTTTTCGCCAATAACGGAAAGAATCAAACATTGCCGGCCGGGCTTTCTTCTTAAACAATTTCACTTCCAAATTATCAAGGACTTCGGGTTCAAAACTACCATGCAGTGGCCAACTAAGGACACCGTCTTTCTCGGTATATCGGATCCATACCTCATTATAAGATATTGGACCCACACCAAACTTACAATACAGATCATATAGAGGAGTTCCGATCGGAGGAACCAGACATGAATCCCCTAACCGGGAATCACTGTTGCAACCAAAACACGACAACATACAATTTTTCCGACTTACCATTTTATAATCCGGAACACAGAACAGACAAAAACACAAACAAAAATGTGCACTCGAACCAAGAACTTAAACCTACCAAAGCGAACGAATGTATCGATACCCAAACTAAACCAATAGATTATCGTAACTAGAACAACCAGTGATAATCTTACGAAACCAAACCAAACCAAGAACTAAAAAGGATTATCCAAACAGGAGCAACCCTTACGAAGTAACCAACCAGCAACCACTTAATACTTAACTGAGGCACTGAAGACGTCACCAAGGAGAAACCCGTCACGTCTCGCCGTACTAAGGACTGCACCTCGGGTCCAAGACAGGGCGACGGTCAAGGCAACGGACCACTGCAGCCGTCCGAACGGGAACCCTCGTGGAAGAGAACGTCGGGCCACTTTTGCGATATGCCGGGATCGATGAAGTGGGGCGCCTCCCTCAGGAATCTTCACACGAAGCTTCTCGAATTATTCAGGCTTTTGGACCGGTACCGAATGACGTCGCCCCACATTGGGCGCCAATTGGAGTTCTGGACTTTTTGGTTCCGTCCAGAGGTGTCAGGGATAACACCCGAAGACCCCGGAGTTCTACCTGTCTCGGTGCACAAATAAACAGAAACACGGGCTTCTCGATGGTGGCGTCAAAGACCAAAGGTTTTTTACTGCAGGGACACAGAAGTCACAGAAACTACACACGGGCAGTATCTAGGAGCCTTGTCGATTTGTACAACGAGGGTTGCTCCTTATATACTAAATATTAGGCTTCGGGCAAATTCTTTACATGATAGTACATTCCTAAACCTTTGCGTCCTAAACAATAAATATTTGGCGTTGCACAGGAATCGTCAACAATATCTGATGTCAAAACATTACGAACGAGGGGTTCCCACTGTTCTATCATAATCCCATGTCAACTTTTCATTCAAGAGCCGGACCGCCTCATCGTAAATTTCGTTACCTCCCCCTAATAAAGGCCCAGAAGGAAAGGAGCAGAGCCAGGTGTAGAAGATAGAAAAGCAGGATAAGAGATGTTTGTGGGTCGTAAATGGGCAAGGCTACCAGCTTCGGCCGCCTAATCATGATCAGGCCAATGAACACGAGAACCAGTATAGCAGGACTGGCCTCAGGCAGAGGAGGCAGCTTCTGTCTAGTCATGCAGCCATGGCGTGTTCTGTCCTAAGGTGCACGTGTCACTAGAGAGGTGAATCGCCGGCTAAAGCCTACGTGTCCTTAATCGAAATGAAGTAATCAGAGGTCATTGCGTGTCCATTGTCTATGTGAGGGCAAGAAATACAAAATGGCTGCCATAATCTAAGATGGATGCCATGGGTAGATCAGAAATGTGTTTGTAACAGGAGTACTCTTGTTCGTAGCATAGCGAAAACACCAGGATATGCTAAATGAATCATTTGCGGTTCACTGATACCAAAATTATGTATTTACGACAATGTTGAAAACACGGGTTCAAATCGTCACGGAACCTCAATGCCTTGATCAACCAATCATCCAGGTATGGGTAGACGAACACCTTGTTCTTCCTCAGGTGTGCTGCTACCACCGCCATGCACTTCAAGAATGTTCTCGGCGCAGACTTCAGTCCGAATGGGAGTACTGTGTATTGATAATGATTGGCGCCGACTTGGAACCGCAGGAACTTCCTGTGTTTGTGTGCAATGGGCACATGGAAGTAAGCATCCTGTAGGTCAATAGCACATAGCCAGTCTCCCTGTTGCAACTGAGGATAAATCTGATGCAACAACAGCATGCAAAACTTTTCCCTGCGAATCCATTTGTTTGCCTGTCGCAAGTCCAGAATGGGCCTGAACTCGTTCTTATCCTTCTTGCGAACCAGAAAGAACCGGGAGTACAGACCTCTTCCTCTCTGAGACAGAGGTACGTCTTCTATCGCCCTTTTCCTTAACAGGATATCCGCTTCCGCCTGAAGCTCGCGCAGCTGAAACTGCGAGCTGACCGGTGGAATTGCTGGAGGAGGGCTGGTGAACCGAAGACTGTATCCATTGCAAACAATATTCAGCACCCACTTGTCCTGAGTAATTTCTCTCCACTCTGCCAGAAAAAATTGAATGCTTCCCCCTACCGGAGTGGGTTACAGATCCGGGGGAAGTAGGTTCCTAGGGCCTAGACCCAGCCTGGCCCTTGGGCGCCGAAGCAGACTGCTGGCCTCCTTTGCCCTTCTGGCGCTTCTGGAATGGCTTACGGAACTGTTGTTGTTGTTGTGACTGTCCCGAAGCCTGGCCACGTCCTCTGCCTTGCCCACCGAACTGCCGTTGGAACGGGCGGTATGACTTCTTCGTGTCTTTAGGCTTCTCCAGGCCCACAGCCGTGAGCGTTTCGGCCTCCGCCTTCATGCGGGCCACCTCATCGTCCGCATGCTTCCCGAAGAGGGTCTCGTCGGAGAATGGTAGGTTGGCCACCCTCTGCTGTGCGTCCGGCTTCAGGGACGTAAGACTGAGCCAGGCGTGACGTCGTTGGTTAACCCCATGGCAAAACCCATGAGCTGCCAACAAGGAAGAGTCCGCTGCAGCCCTGATAATCTGGTTAGCCACCAGCATCCCTTCATTCAGCACTTCCTGGAAGTCCTCGCGCTTCTCGCGGGGTAACATCTCCGCAAACTGCTGAAGGGAGTTCCAGAGGGCGCGGTCGTAGCGTCCCAACAGCGCCGTGGCAGTCGCAGCCTTCATGGAGGTAGCCGATGTTCCACACTTTCCTTCCTGCCGAATCCATCCATCTGGACTCCTTATCCGGGGGAACCGCGGATGACGGGGAGGTGGCATGTTGCTTGCGGGCCGCCGTCACAATTACAGTCTGGAGGGGGTTCCGCCCTCATAAAGGCCGGGTCCGAGTCGGGAGCCCGGTACTTCTTCAGTAGCCTCGATGGAGCCGCCTTCGTCACCGCAGGGGTGAGAAAAAGGGCCATAGCCGGTTCTTCCAGGCCCGGCACCAGAGGCAGGAGAGGACGAGACGGGTGTTTCTGATGCAATGTCTCAAAAATGACTGAAGTTTTAGGAGTAGGCACCGTCAAGGATATGCCCAACTTCGCAGCGCCCCTTAAAAGGACATCATGGAACGCCACCAGGTCATCAATCGGGGACACCCTCGTGTCCGGTGACTCCGACAAGGTAGGAGAATAGTCTCTGGTACCAGAGGACCTTGTGTGGGAGCGAGATTCGCGCCTCCTATGGCGGCGTCTCGACCTCGTGGACGATCTGTGTCGCGATCTCTCCCTTCTCGCAGAGCGAGAGCGAGACCTGCCAGCCCGTGGCCGCTCCACCAGTTTCCGTGGTGGGGTCTTCCTCGGCTCCTCTCGGGGTTTAGGTTTTGGGGTCCCCTTAGGAGGTACAGGCAAAGACGGCAGCGAAGTGGACCTCGGCGGAGGAACTCTCGGCTGCGGGGCTGGCCCATGCGGAGGAACTGGTGGTGGTGGGTCGCCTGACGGAAGTGGAGGGTTGGGTGGAGGATCCTCTTTAGGAACAGGCGGAGGTGGCAACCGAGGCCGAGATGGCGTGTACACCTCTGAGTACACCGAGCCCGGTGACCCCTTAGGCGAAGGGGGCTGAGATCCAGCCACTTCAGCAGGTGATTGCTTCTAGTGGAGGGCGCAAGAGGAAGCGGTCTGACTTCTGGGACCAGAATCCCTCTTGCGCCGTTTTGGAGAGGCAGAACGACTCTCAGACGCCGACCTCTTTCTTCTCGACGCTGAGCGTCACTTTTCTGGCGTCGAACGTCGCCTCTGCGACTCCGGCGTCGAACGCCGCCTCCGCGACGTCGACCTCCTCTTACTCGACGTCGAACGCCGACCCCTCGACGTCGACCTCTTCCTCCGCGACGTCGAACGTTCCTTCCTCGACGACGAGCGTCGATTCCTCCGTCTAGATGCTCTTGACGTCGAGGAGCCCCTCGACGTCGACCGGTGCTTCGACGGCGATCGGCGGTGTCGCCTCGACGGCGAGCGCAGATGCTTGTCACTTCGTCTCCGACGTCGATAGGAAGACTCCGACGTTGACGATGACGTCGACGGTGGCTTCGACGGCGACCTCTCCAGGCCCTTCGACGTCGAGCCGTCACGCCGTCTCGACCCGGAGCCCCGGGGAGAAGGGGAGCACACTGCTGTCATCCCTCTCGACGTCGTCGTCGATGCAATCGACGTCGACGGAGACCGGGACCGTTTGCTGGACTTCCTGCCTCTGGGGAGCCCCCCAGAGGCCTCAGCAGAGGCAGAGGGAACCTTCCCAGACCCACCTGCAGACGCCTCTCCTCAAGGCCAGAAAGCCTGATCTTCATCCTGTCCCTCAGAGTCCGAGCAGTAAACTGCTGGCAGATGACACAGTCCTCAGGGACATGATCTTCAGGGAGGCAGACGATACAGACATCGTGGGGATCACTCTTGGCCTTCTTCCTCCCACATGCTGGACACTTATCAAAAAGGCCAGGCATTTTAGAGCCCTAAAACGCCTGAATCAGCACACTAAAGAGAAAGAGAAAACCAAGAAAGTAAACTGAAACACTTTTAAAACACAAAAGTGCCAAAATATCCAATAAACCCTTGAAACAAGGGAGAGCTCAATGCTAGGGTCCTGTAAGCAGGAGCCGGAAAAAAGAACTGAAAGTAGAGGGACCTGCTATGCATTCTGGGATACTGGGAGAAGTTCTAGAAAGTTCTCTTAAAGGCACAGTATCCTATTTAAGCCACATAATGGCAGCCTATGGGGCTTGTCTGTCCATGCCTTCCTCTCTATCATTCCAGTGTCTTTTACTGGGGGAGGCAAGTTTCTCTATGGTAGAAACTGGGCAGGCTGTATTATGTGTGGTGTTATTTGGTGGAATTTCTAGTTGAAGTACTGGACAGTGTAGCCTGTGGATATAGGCTGCATTATTTGTCTTTAAATTCTCTCTTAAGTGTCTTTGCAGTTTTCTGCATGTTTTGACAACTTAAGAGATTTTTTTTGATTGCCGGGGTCCACGCACATGGGCGGGACTATTCACTAGATTATGACTATACACAGAGATCCCCTACTACAGAACATTTTACTCCCAAACATCTTCAGGCATTTAGACTATCTGGGGGTGTAGTCAGGAACACATTGGGATTCAGTTGGCTGGTAGAGACCTGTACCACCAGGCTTTCTGGTGAAGGATGCTGGAGGAAGAAGTTAAGATCCTCTGATCCTGTGTTGCCTTGCATTCTGCCTATTTGCTGGAGGGCAACATCCTGGCTTTGCCCAGGTGCCGACAGTGTGTACATAAGGGCCTCACTGAAAATGAGAAGAGCGAATGACCTCTATTAAGAAATTGATCTTGACCTCAATGGTAGGCAGGTGGAGGTCTAAAACTGCCACTATCATTAGGAGAGCAGCATGAAAGGAGGTAGACTCTTCTGTAGCCAAGTTAGGAGAGGGCGAGTGAAGGCCAGTGTCTTTTGTCGATATTCCTAAGCCACTGGCATACTGAAAATCTAACGGCAGGTTTTCGTTATCATATGGTGTACTAGATCGTCATCATCAAGGGCATATTCATGAAATCATTGCTGAAGCAACTGTGTGTAAGTGTGTGGACATATGCCATGTCAGTGCGATGCCATTAGAAGTTGCTCTGGGTTTGCTTCCAAATCAGACAGAACTACTGGTTCCCCCTCCAGCATCAGTGCTATCAATACTTGGGCAGTGGCACCGAAAGAGGCATTCGGGTCTGAACTGAAGCCAACACTGACCTCAGAGTGAGGTCAAGTGGTACAGTTGACATCGGGGTGGACCCACCAGTGGTAAGACAGACTGTGGGCCACTTTGGATGCTTGGAGCCTGAAAGCGCACAAGACCCATCCAGTGAGATACCAAAAAGTCAGACCAGAGCCTACTGAAACTAATTTATTTCCTGCGGCATCGCAGCAGGGCCAGGGTAGTTGAGCTGAATTGGAAGGAGGGTTAAAACCAGTTGTGGGGTGGGAGACCGAGTTCGCGGACTGGAGGTACCCGGGGAGTCTTGTGAATCTGAATGGTGAAAGTACAGTATAATAGAGAGCCGTATTTAGACTTGTGTTTCTACGTTTATTTTGTACTTACCAAACCATCTGGATTTCAGTGATGAGCATTCATGTGATTGGAATGAGTAGTGAGTGAGCTTCCATATCCTTCGGGCAATGTTCAGCGACGTATTTGGCCTCAAGGTCTCGGATGCCTTTATATTTATCTTGGCATATTTCTCGCACTAAGCTGAGTGGTGCTTGAAGCCCAGAAACCAGAGATAGACCTTGTGAGGGTCTGTCACCAACATCGGTTTATGACAATCCTTCCACGGTTTGAACCCTGTTGCTTTAGAAGGCATCTTAGCACACTGGAATTTTTCTATTGAAAAATTGTGTGTAGTCTCAAAGGAACTCAAAGAAGAAAGCTGCAGATCCACGTCAGAAGGTGTGTAAAGAAGGGAATTGACATCAGCATGCAGAATTAACAGTTATATAAAGGGGTCACATCGGGGCGGATCAGGATTAACCCCATGTTAAGTCACATAAAGCCTCCTACCAGCATGTGAGGAAATTGCTGAGAAAAATCTCTGCATCCAGTCTGGCACGTGGAGGTATTCACAGGGCGAGTAATGTCTGGTTAGAAGTATCCCTCAGAGCTGGCTATATTTGAACTATCAGAAGAGAGTCAACCCTTGCCTGTTTGTCTAAATATGTGAAAGCGTATCTAAGCTCTTCTCACAGCATATGTGCATAGGGGGAAACTGCTTGGGAAAATGAGGGACTGATCACTGGAGTGAAGTCTTTACTGCTGGTGTCACCTCTCCTCTTTCTTAAAGTATCAGGATGGTTTATCAGCTCAAGCTTCTAGCTTTGTTACACACTCCTATTAAAAAATGGAACACAATCTGAAACACTGGCTTTCATAAACAATGCTTAATCAACTAACAGTCCAGCTATTTGCTTTCCCCTATTACCTATTTGCTTAGTTGTACCTCATTCAAAGTTAGTGAAAGTTTCAATAAATGTTCGTGCTTTCATCAATATCTACTATATGCGTAGCGCTTGCCCTGGTTTTAAATATCATTCTTTGCTACACAAGTATGTATTTGTACATTTTTAATTTGCACCGTTCTAATGTTAAGAAAAACCTGTACGAAGTTTTTACACAAATGTTTTTAGATCATATTTTCTCATAGATTTCTCAGACACAAACAGTGGCTAGCATGGTTATTGCATGCACATGGTGTCTATATAGGAATTTTATTGCATTGTGCACTTCATTGTCTTGTTTTTGCAGGTATTCAAGTGGTTCTTTGAACCCGAATGCTCCTAGGGATCTGGATGGCCAGCTCACAAAGGCTCAGAGCCAGGGCTCGAGTCGGGGGTACATGTGGGTGGACGGCATCCCCCCCACTCGTTTCACAGGGTGGATGCCATCCCCCCTGCCAAGAAAGTGGGCCCCACAGAAATAAGCTGAACCTGTCCCGGTGTCATTTTCAGACACTGGGACATGTTCAGCATGTGACGTCATGAGGTCATTTGCATATTGTCAGTTCCCCCACTTTTTTTTATAGGACTTGTGCTCTGCTCAGAGTGGAGTCTCGAAGCCAGGCAGCAGGACCTTGGGAATGTGAGGTAAGGCCTCTCCACACTGGGCCAGAAACATGAGAGTCTCTCTGGATGCTAGATTGCCTAGAAAGGCTTGACGAACTAGGCAAAAGATGTGTATCCTGTTCCCCAAGATGGCTGCCGAGATCTCATGATCTCGCGAAATTACAGCCTTTGATTTTCCTGGAATGTTGATACAGGCAAGTATTTAGCAGGTGCAGCCCTGTTTCGTGCTATAGCGCATTTATTAAAGTTCTAGTTTTACTGGCACTTGCCAACACATTTTAACTCCTCCCATTGGGCAGTCTGTCAAAGATGGTCTTACATATTTTTCTTCCTGGTTAGCAACAACACAACAACGTCACGGTCTGGGTTTTACCCTCATGAACATAAAGTACTTGGACCACAACGATTGCTCCAGAGAGCCTAGTTCGTAATAGGGACCTCTTTGTTATGGAATTCAGAGGTATGCATCAGTTTCTCCTCTTCTGACTCAGTTGCATTGCTTGATAAGAGTTAAAAATGTAAAGCTTTGTGACTTGTCTTTAGAGAGTTCTCCGACATTGGGCCCTTGTCCATTCAAAAATGGATTAATCCTTACTTTCCACCAAGGGCTCTCAGACTAGTCCCTTAGTTTGAAAGAATCCAGGAGGGTGGTGGTTTATTTAGTGTTTTAGCTGCTAAACTTTGGAAGTTTTAATTTATTGGACTTTTGCTTTCATATTGTTAGTTCGGGTTGGGCAGCCATGCATTCTATACATGCCTCAAACATTGGCATTGTTCTGTTCTTTACATTTACATTTCCAATGTTTTATTATAAAACTGCAAGTTTGTAAAGACAGAAACCATCTCAAGAACTGGGAGTTTGTACCTTACTTTGAACAAGCCAGGTCGATGGCCCATGATCCGTGTATAAAGTAAGTTCTTCCTTCTAGATAGTAATTTAATTTCTCAATGGTGAACTTGTTGGCCACTACCCTAGTATAACGCTGTTCCCTAGGAAACCGTTTTCTAATAATGAATAAGATGGGCCTTTCTTCCCGATTCTGGAATATAAAGGGGATTGCCGGTATTATACTAAGAGCCCTAACAAGGTTCTAATGTTCCGTTTGATGGAGGGACAAGGAACGCACTGAATTGACTTTATTTTCTCCTCCTGTGATTGTTCAAGGTAAGTTGGAAAGTAGGCGGAGCCTCATGCAACTCAAACTCATGAGGGGTAGAAAAGGCTGTTTTCCCTTTGTCTTCAGCTTCAAGGGACTCTGTCAGTATCCTTTAGTCAGAGCTCAGGTGGGAATGTACTGAACCTGGCCTAGACGTTCTAGTAGTTATCAAATTTTGATATTTGCTTGACTTATCTGAAGTGGATTCCGAAGCAGACCGAGTAGACTCCTTAGGTACTAATAAAATGTCAGAATTCCACTTACAATTTTACTGAAAATTCCAATATTTTCTCGACCTCTTAATCAATTCTCACAGAGCCTCCAGAATTTAATAGCATTTTTGTTGCAGTACCTAACCAGGCTTGATTCGTATCTAGTGTCAGAACAATGTGTTTTGCTCTGGCAATTTGGAAAACATGTGGGAAACAAGCTAGGTTTTTGTACAATGCTTGGCACTGCTGTGAGTTTAACTATTGCCCAAGTCCTTCTGGCTCCAAGTCTGTCCGATAACTTTAGTTTATATGGAACAGGTAATTCTCTAGATTTAATAATGACCTTGCCAATAGGCAAGCATCATTTGTGCACTCAATGGTGGCAGCAGTAGCACCCAGATATGCAGTCGAAATTCTCTAAACTTGGCCCCTTTATTGTACTGAGTTTGTTTTGGAATTTAGCTAAATTCTCCTATATCATTTACCTTAGTTTCCCCACTCGGGCCTGCAATTTGGCAACATATTCTAGAAGGGGATGCTACTCATTTGAGCTGTCTTCCCAGCTCTCTGATCATATTTAATAAACTTTAATACTTTCCCTCAAACAGTAGCCCGTAGGTGGAAATTCTAAGGTTTGTTTGTACTTGGCACAATATAGCAAACAAGTGTAAGGGTACCAGCCTTTCTCGGTCCCAACCTTTCTGTTCTAACAATTTCTTTAGTATAAGCGTTACTGATGCCATTTTACCGCTTTACCAATCCGTCAGTTCAGGGGTGGTAAGCCACTGTTCAGAGTGGTTTGATGCTCAGCTGATAATATACTGGTCTCATGAGCTTGGATATAAAGGTGGTGCCCTGATCAGTCAGGATTTCTTTGGAAATCCAGTATGTGAAAAAATACTGTAATGGCAGAAGCCACCTATTTAGTTCCATTTCACCTATAACCCAGACATAAAGTGCCTAAGGGCCCTCCATTATCCATACCAATGCCCTCAAAAGTGACTCCTATTATCAACATCTTTTGCATAGCTGCTAACGAGGGTCTAGACGTATTTCAAGAAAACTGGACACTCATTGAAATATTTTTTATTCTGGTGATAAATGATCAGCCAATAGAACTGCTCCGGGATGGTTGGCTAGGTTTTAATGGGCACCAAATGTACACCTAGTAAAAAAGCATGAGCCAAGAATACAATTTAACAGAGCTTTCCCACGGTATATACAATTTTTATTTTAAGAAGAAAATATGGTCCTATTTTGGTTTGGGTATCCCAATTCTGGACTGGCTCCCATGTCTTCTGCAATGTGGAAACCTTCAGTTTGGCAAACCTGAACCAGTGTCTGCACAGCCAAATGTCCTGAGAAAGCAAAACACAATTTACAGGGGCTCCATATTCCTTCATATACAACAGAGAAACCTAGGGGTCTCACAAAAGAGGAATGTTAAGAACCTCTATGTAGTTATCTGGAAGTCTAGATTAGTACGACCAGATACAGCCAAGGCTAATTAGTTCTGGCTCGGGACAAGGAATATCAAGCAAGTGGGCCACCAATGATTGTAGAGGAAACACATTTTTTAGGATTCCCATCAAAAGATTGTATGATCAATATTATCACTTGGTAATCCTATTAGGGTCGCATGTCTCTAGATCATTGAGACATGGATCGTACCCTTTATCAGGAACTGGGATTCTGACCCACAATCACTTTAGTACCATGCTTTTGTAGTTCGGACTGGACTGTTCCCATGGGGCACAGGGTCAGAGCTGATTTGCATATCGCCATTGTCTAACCCGGGGTGGTGTGGAGTGCAAAAAAACGATGGATTTGGGCCCAGATCTTTGGACTGGGGTGAGTGTGTGACATTGATCCACATTCGGTCCATCACCTGTTGTGTTTGCATATTCCGCCCTAAGTGCGCTGGGGATGCCCAGACGTGGGTCCCAGGCACTCCACACCACTGGAGTCAAGCTAGCCGGGCTGATGAGGTGTTACCTCGAAACCGGTCTGGTCCTCGGATGCTTGATTCCGTTCTGGGAAGGACATGGCTTTTGTAGTTCGGACTGGACTGTTCCCATGGGGCACAGGGTCAGAGCTGATTTGCATATCGCCATTGTCTAACCCAGGGTGGTGTGGAGTGCAAAAAAACGATGGATTTGGGCCCAGATCTTTGGACTGGGGTGTGTGTGTGACATTGATCCACATTCGGTCCATCACCTGTTGTGCGGGCTTAAAAGACAGCAGAAAGAACACATGGAACTGTGCTGCTCTGTCCTCTAAATAAAGTATGCTCAGGCACATATTGGTGTCTAAGACACCAGGTGACACAGTGAAGTTTAACAGATGATGGAAAATAATATCCTTTCTTTGTGATCACTTTATTTCTTTTGAATTAATTTAGCACATTATTTACCACTTGCAGTAGCATTCACAAGTTAGAACAGAGGCCCTGAAGAAAGCCTAGGGCACTATTCCCAATAGGTTGAAACATGTTGGCCCTCTTGCAGCTATTTGGTTAAACTGCAAAATACATATATTACTGCACTGTTCTTGTTTTTAACAGGAAGAGGCCGCTCCCCTTTTTTAAATAAATAATTTTTCTTTTGTGGTTCTCTATCCTATTTTATATTCACCACCTTCACTATTTTCCTGCACTGCACTTGATCCCATCAGATCAGAGTCACATGGTCCTAAAGTGATTGTGGGTCAGAATCCCAGTTCCTGATAAAGGGTACGATCCCTGTCTAAATGATCTAGAGAAATGCGACCCTAATAGGATTACCAAGTGATAATATTGATCATACAATCTTTTGATGGGAATCCTAAAAAAATGTGTTTCCTCTACAATCATTGGTGGCCCACTTGCTTGATATTCCTTGTCCCGAGCCAGAACTAATTAGCCTTGGCTGTATCTGGTCGTACTAATCTAGACTTCCAGATAACTACATAGAGGTTCTTAACATTCCTCTTTTGTGAGACCCCTAGGTTTCTCTGTTGTATATGTATAAATTATGAGGAATTTAACCTAGGCCGGTCTTTAAACATTCCTCGGACCCTCTCTTAATGGTTTGTTGTTTATAGATCCATATTCCTTGCCTCGCCTAGGTTCACTCTTTATTCTAAGTACGAGTCCTCTAAGGAAAATCCGAAGGTACAAAAGGGACTTCTCGCAATCACCCTCTGCTTGGTTGTAGGAAAAATGTTAATAAGGCCCTGAATATCTCATTATCAGTCACAATATGAATTATTTAGGAAGTTCTGGAACTACATCACCTTTTGCCTGTGTTTCTAATACTTGGCGCTTTCTTTTGTAGTTTAGCCAATGGGTATTCACACTTATCGCTGTATGCACACTTGCTAGGTATGTGTTCGCTTCTTATATATGGCATATCGCTACCACCCAGAGTCCAGTAAGGCAGATACCTCTATCATTGTATTGGGTAATAAAAGGATTCAGCTGGACCGGTCTCAAAATATATGCAACTTGTATCCATCCTACCTGCAAGGATTTCCCCCCCCTCTTTTTGGGAAACAAGCAAGCTAAATGGTCCCACTTGATACACTCAAAGCACTGGAGTCCCTGCCCAATGAGGTAGTTCTTGGCAGAACAAGAGTTTACCCCTATCTCCGTTTGTTGGACTGTAGGCTTTCTAAAAGGGTAAGAGTTTGTGGGAAATGTGAACCACATCATAACTAGGTCTTCTCCCTTGGGCCCTAAAATAGGTTGCGGCCATTTCGAGGACCTAATAGTAAGCTCATGGGGTTGTCGTAACCTCTTCTGACTGGGTATAGGCTGCTCGAAAAAGGAACTTATGGGCCAGCCTGGCTATTTCCCATTTTCCCTGCTACATCATAATCTATAAGTCTTGGAGCCAACACTCTGCCTCTCTAAATTCAATTTTGTTATCGTTCTGTATGGTCTGAGCATGTTGAATGTATTGTTTATAGTCTTATAGCATTTGCTGACCCAAGAGGGGTCCTATGTAATATTCTCACCATCTAACAGGCCAAAATGCAGACTGTGCAATGCTTTCAAACTTCAAAGCTGAATAGACTGCAGATGGGAGCACTAATCGGGTGCCTCTTTTTTGAGCAAGTGCTGTGCTTTTGATTGGGTCAAAATAATCAACTGAATAAACAGAATCATTAGACTTTCTGCAAATGTTACCGTGGGTTTTCATAGAACTAGGCACTACTACAAGAGAAGTGGAATGAGAAAAGGGACATGAACAAAGAATCTATCTACCTCATTAGTCAAGGAGTAGTGAGCCAAGTTCGCTGCCTATTCAGAACCACAAAGAAAATGAGGTTTATTGTATACATATTCAAGCGAAATAAAAATATCTACTGCATGTTATACTAAAATGTATTTGGGATCATTTTATTGCACAGCCTGGCCTAGCCAAAAACTCATCTGGTTAAGGTTAATAAAAGAGTTTTTCATCTGCCCACTACATCTTTGGACATAGTACAAGAAAGCACATGATCCTTAACTCCATGGCTGGGCACCCAACTTATCAAACACCTCAATGCGAAAGTCTCTTGTGTGGTAATTTAATCTTACTGCAGTAGCAAAGTGTGGTTTCATTTGTCCATGCAGGGCATAAGAGCAGTGCTCATTTGTTTCTGCTAAAAAAAAAAAAAGTGTACAACATAATAATTATATACTTAAGGTATTATTAGAATTGTATTCCAAAAAGCAATCCTGTGTATTGCCTTCTTCAGAGCTATAAGCCAGGAGTACTGAAAGCTCTGCAAGCAGGATGCAGAAACATTATTGTTTTAACCCCTTCAGCGCGGCGCAAATTTTTGCGCTGTGCTGAAGGTTCTAATGAGCCTATCGGCTCGTGACGGAATGGTTCCGTCATGAGCACAGCTCAACCGACGCTCATGACGGAACCGTTCCATCATGAGCATGGAAGGGGTTAAACAGAATTCATCAACCCGAAAAAGCATTTTCCAACTACAAATATAAACTCACAATTTCAAACGAAGGTCAACGTTTTCATGTTTTTTTTTTATAGATAAATCGATTTTGCATGACTCTTTTTAAATACAAGTGCACCAGAATCAAAGATCTTAGTGTTACAGTACATGCACCAGCTTTATAGTTTCATTTGAAACCAAGATCTAAAATCATGAAATGTCATGAAAAATACAAGAGGAAAATGCCTTGGCTGGCGGAAAAAGGACATTTGTCATATGAATCAGTAAACCCAATAAGAGGAAGAAAACATGGTTTCTCACATGTAGGTCCTATTTAAATAGTATACAGCTTATTAAATACATAAAATTGTTTCATTATATTTGGCCATTTCGCACATTTGTTTCATTTAAAAATACAGTCAACAGAAAACAATTATTTTATCCCAAGCTCGAATTTTGATTTACAACTTCAAAACCCAAAAGCGGATAGTTGGCTAAAACGATTTTACATTATTTACAAATCCAGCAGGAACAACTGTTAGAATGGCTTCATTCCCCTCCCTCCGGAGCCTTTTAGTAATTTCAGCAGCAGTTTTAGAGAGTGCAACACTTCCAGTGTGATCTTCATTGATGGTCTGTCATTTTCAACAACTCCAGTAGAGCCCCAACAGCTCCGAAATAACCCTAAGAAAAGGAACAATGATAAAGATGTGGCAATTATTATAAACAAGTTTAAAGAAATCATGTGCACAAAAACTGCTTACAAGTAGAGAAGCCAATGGAAACTAGGCCTTACAGGTTTGTTAAACTAGCAATTTGTTCATGAACTTTAATCTGTTTTAGCATTACATATGCCAGTGCCAAGTGGAGCAATCACCAACACTTACTCAACTATTGGGGTAGGAGAAGCATTTCGCTTGCCTGCAAAATGCTCATGGGATTCTTTTTACACTTACGTCTGCATGCACCAGTTTCTGTTGTATGTATTACCATCCTCTAAGCCCCACCACACCGACACATAGATAGTTTCTGCCAGGACAAAATAATAGACGACAATGCGGGGTATTGCCCAGGGACCCCACCTTGAAAGGGAACCTTCTCTTCTCTTTGACCTCTGTGTATTCTATTTATCTAAACCTCTCCTCCTCCCCTCTACCTCCGACTTGGTTTCTCTACCTTGTCTTATCTTAAAGATTTTTGGGCTCCCAGGCAAGATAGTTTTTAACTCTTTTGTGTGACCCTGCTAAAGTAAAACATTTAAGTTTGTATTGTTTAGCATCATGTGCGCTTGAGTTAGCAGGAAATGGGTAATCAAATGTAAGCAGCTCAAATCTAAGAAATACTTGGCATATTATCTGCGGAAATACTTCAGAGGTCAGAAGTGTAAAAAGTGTATCTAATGCAGAAGGCTGCTCTTGATGTAAATTTATGTTTGAGTTACGACCAGGAAGTGGTTTATCTTTCTGTGGAAAATGAAGCTAGAAATTGAGAGATAACCTCTTCAGTCTCTTAAAAGGAAAATAATCTGTGAACTTACAAAACAGAGTCACATGAGCGATAACAGGAATTGACAAATCCTTACAGGAGCCTTACGATTTGAGTGTATAAGCTATTTTTGAACTTTAGCTAAGCATATCTATGTAAAACTGCTAAGATCATCGGTCAAAAGTAAAATCTGTGGCCAGTGTTTAACCATTTTTTCCCAGTCATTTCAAATCTCAATTTCCCAGAAAATTCCTACCTGACCTCTCTTCTACTGAGTGTGTGATATATTTCTAAGTGAGTATTAACGTTATTTGTACATGAGATAGGTCTGGTCAGTAGGGGAGTCCTTGCTATATTCACTGATGGTCTTGATTCTTGAAGTCACATCTTTAGGTGCTACTGTCTTTACCAGTAGGGAGAAGTTAGGGCTTAGCTAGACACCAATGTAGTGCAGCCCTGCGCATGGACCAGAGAAGAATTTGGAGCCTAAATGGAGAGATGGTACTTGCTGGGAGGAGCCTTGGGCAAGACTGCTCTCACCAGATATGGACGGTTGCAGGTCCCTTGACATCTCAAGGGATCTTCCACCACTAGCAAGACTTTTTTAAAGATACATGGTGACATGTTCAGGGTACAACAGAAGTTGTAATACGTACACTATGGGTTAACCCTGTGCAGACAAATAACCCATTCTTTCAAGTCCACTGTACAGACATAGTCTTTGTCGGAAGGAGCAGATATGATTTGATATAGGGAAACAATGATAAAGGGCTCCTTCACAGACTGAGTATCCAAAGGTCTGAGAGGGTCCAAATACTACCAGAACCCTTGCTCCCAGAAAATAACTTCGAACTGCACCCTGATTAAGCAGCGCAAGTGCCACCAACTGTATGGATTACCGGCATCAGCAAGGTTGTCAAAAAGCAGTGGAGTAACTAGGGGTAAGATGACTGAGTGAGACTGGGTGGAGTAAATGTGGCAGCATGGAGGAAAACGTGGGGGTAGTGTATAACAGCTGGTCCAACCAAATAAGAAACCCCTGAAGTACTTTAACCCAGAAAAACGCAAACTCTTCTGTCACAAAAGTATTGGTCGGTAGTCCATTAATGACTAGTGGCAACAAATAAGTTCTGCTTCAGATGTATGGTTTAGATGGAAAGCTATCAGAACTTCAAGCTATACACGGTGTGAGAATCTAATCCATAGTGTATGAACCAGGACCTTGAAGGGAGACCCATTACATTCTCTTATGCTTTTGACATCAAGAGGGAGCTCAGTAAAGCTTGTTTGCACATATTAAAGCCCAGGAAAATACCCAGCATTTGACACATCCACATGCTCGCAGGTCAAGTGAAACATCTGCAAGGTAGTTTGCCTAGCATTCTCAGCTCGCCAAGAACTTTCTTTATGGTGAGTCAATGTGATTAATCATTTAAGAAATGACCAGACCCTACCATGGTATTGACAGCACTCAAGATCCCAAAGAGGGGATTAGAACACACTATAATCTTAAAAGAACTGATGCATGGCTGGTCTCAAGTTTCCTTTGTATGGAAAAAAAGAAACACGAAACTCCAACCCATTAAACCTATAATCATAAAGCCAAAGGAAGCAACGTTTAAAACACAACAAACACAATGAACTTTAAAATATTAAAGCAATATGTACATTAATGCATTCATTTTATAAAATCAGGGCCATCTAAAAGATTAAAAAAAGGAAAATAATTCACCATAAACAGAGTAAAATTAAACGTCTTTACACTTGTTATTAAAAGAAATTTGATTGTATGTTTCTGTAACTTCAGCATTGTTTTCCAAACTCGTATTGTACTTATGCTGTACCTCATGCTCCAGAAACAGGGCTTTCAACTGTCCGTTTGACCAGTAATCCATGGCGTAGGCAAGCAGCTTCATGGACACCATATTGATTCTCAGAAAGTTTCCAACAAAAACAACCCTATCGATATTCTGGAAGTTTAAAAAATAGAAAGACATACATAAATGTGAAGCAAACATGCAAAGTAAGTTGGTTGTCATGGACTCAGGGTGTCATCACATTAGTGGCATATTAATCTTTAAAAGTTGCAGACTCCAATTCAGTTTTCGCATCATTCAAAGGTACATAAAGAAACATATTGTGGGATGCTTTTAAGCTACAAAATGGTGGCACATTACAATGTGCTGTGTTGCCAATGTAAAGATGATGGAGGACAATATATAAACATTTGGGTACCTATCCTCGTTCCTCACTTGAGTCAATTTTTAAGAAGTGCTAAATATTTGTGCAGGCTTCCAACTGAGATGCCCCGGAGAGCTGAAATGGAGAATGTAGGCACCCAGACAGTGATGAACACTTTTTAAATCAGCGATGCAATTTGCTAGTTCCTAACATGGCAAAACAGCTAAAACGCAATGGGAGGGGACCACACTAGGTATGAATCGAAACAATCAAATGGGAGCTTTTGAGTGAAATTTACCAGGAAATGGGTATTCGAAGTGTGAGTTTTCACAACAGTCCACAGACAGAAGTCACACTTCAGTTTTAGGCTTTACTGTAGAGAAGTCTGAACATGACCAACAGAGTGCCCAGAGTAATTTTGAAGAGTATGTGTACCCATGGAGAGGAATTCAAACACTTGTGCTTGCTGAGGACCTTCCTATGTTCCCTTATGAAGTTCTCTCGATGAAGCCACAAATTCAAAACAGAATCCAAAAATCACACCATTGGGTATCGTGGTACCTGGGGCCCAGGAGAGCCTGCACCCAATGTTCCTCTGTTCACAGGCCAGATACAAGGAAGTCTGTAATTTTTGTCTACACCCAACTACGCTTGAGTGAACTATCTGCTGGTGTCCATTACATCTTCCTGCACTAGGCAGCTGATTAGAAAAATAATAGTATATACATCTAGGCTGTGCAATTTGGTAGCACGTAAGAAAAGTGTAAAGCTGCCACATAATTAGCAAACAGTGAAACATCTGGTTTTCTCCTGCAGCACCGAACAGCAGCACAGAGGAGCGGACATCTTGGACAAAGAAGAGAGACCAACTGGATTGTTGGAAGAAATGGCAGTCTGTTTTAGAGTTCTGTACATCTGATTGGTCAACATCTTAAAACTCAATTTCTTAATACTCAATTTCTTTGATAAGTACACTCCACTCCAAAGCCAAAATGAAGACCAAAAACAGCATGCTTTTTGTGTAAAATAATGTAGTTGTGTGGTTAGTGTACACTAAAAATCCTGCAGTCAAAAAGAAATGATTCAACACCATAACTATATTCACCTTCCAATGAGAATGTCGTGAATTTGCATGTAACTGAGAAGCTTCCAAAATAAACTTTGAAGAGGCAGTTGTCTTGGAATACAGCGGGATGAAGAGTAAGCAAAGCCACATGGTTGCTTTCAGCATTGTTGACACCATAACAAAAACAATAGATCTGCCTACTTACTCTCTCAAAGGACCACCATTATATATCCCCTTCACACTATAAAAATTAAGTAGCAGTACATACTGGGGGATGGGGTGTGGCAGAGAGATGGGACTCATGATTCCATTATTGGGACAACAGTTGTTGCATAGGATGCATCTAGAGACCATCATGAGGCAACAAGTCCTCAACCCAAATCCATACAAAATCACCCATGAGGGAACAAGCTTGAATTAGACCAGAAGCACCATACAGGGCAAGATACCTTTCTGTAGAAAGAAACCCCTTCCGTACCACCAAATTCAACATGGCACCACTACACAAAGGGGGACTGATGTCCAGGTTCCTGTTTAGATTCTGCCCTGACTACCAGTAGCCAAGGTAGGCCAGATGTCTAGTGGACAGCATCATCGATCATGATAAATATTATTAGTACTGATCTGACATTGAAGGAAAGAACTTTGAACTAGATGTTTACCGTTCTTCTCACTACAAACTGAATACATGCCCTATACGGACAACACATAGGAAACTCTTGGAAACTAAGACACTGGGTGTTAGACCTGTCTGGCTTTTTGCGTAGTCCCTCCAAATTATTATTTATTTTTTCTCCTTTTTGCCCCTCATACCCTTTATAAGTTTTATCCACTGACTTTTTTCTAGGTGTTGGCCAAGGGCATAGGTGTTCTTTTTCCCCTCATAGTTTTTCACCTCAGGCCCAGAGGCCTGTTCTGACAGGAAAAGTTGGAACCACAAAATGGTGGCTACCAACTGCCCTAACTGCCAAACCCAGAACTTGCCCATGGACTAGTATAGGGCGTTCCAGAACCTTCTGGTCCATTCTGGACCACTGAGGGTCAGCCTATATAAGGCGGAATGCTGGGCAGCCATTTTGTCTGTCAGTGAGGAGCAGCTAGAGTGAAGGCTGAGGTCTGGTAGGGGTAGGACCCTGAAGGGTGGTTTACTCTACAAGGGTAGCCCTCTGTCAAGGCTTTTCCACCTCCCATTTCCTGTTGTCCTAGCCAAGTTAGTTCATCCTGCTGATCCTGGACAGATAGGTGAAAGGGTTAATTCGAGTAGTTTTGGGAGCTGAGAAGAACCCTGCCCTGGGAGCTGAACTAAGAGTTTCCCTGTGCCCCTAGTCTGTTCAGTAAGGAGGGATAGGGGATTAGTGCTGAAGAAGAGCTCTGTGGCTTTATTCTGAAGGAGCCCCCCTTATTATTCTCCCCTCCTCGCTATAGAGTGGAAAGGAAGTACTTCCACTGAACAATTCCAAGAATTCCTTACCCCTGACTGGCCCTGTGGTGTGTGGCAAGTCTCTTAGCCTGTTAGGTGGGAAGCGAGGGGCTAGGAACTCGTTCTCTTGAGTAAAACAGGAGCGGGACCCCTGGGGCACCGATCGCGCGCTGTGGCAGCGTTTTCCCCGAGGCGAAACAAGACCGTATTTTGACTGACTCTGGAGCGCTACCGCGCATGCCCCAGGCGATCCCACTTCCTTAGAGCAGGAGGGGCCTAGGACCGAGCAGGCCCGGAAGAAGCAGCGTCTCGCCAGAGGAGCCAGCGCGGCGGAAGGCGGGAGCGGAGGCGGGTCTGGAAGCGAGGCGGTGCAGTGTGAACGCCTCGCGCATTCCCAGAAGTGTGCGCGTCCCAGCCCAGAGTGAGGGAGCGCGTCGGGATCCCTTCGGCGGCTGGTCGCGTGTGTGGAGACACCTCTTCCCTGCTCGAGCGCCTCCTGAGAGAGCTGGCGCGAGCGGGAAGGGAAACCTGAGGAGCCGCCGCTCGAGTGGCGGAATCACCGTAACAGCGGCCCGGGTTGCACCTGGGAGGGTCTCCGCTCCTCTGCAAGGGGGCGAGGAGGCCGACCACCGGAGGAGAAGTGTTTGGAGGCACAGTGGGTGAGCGGAAGAACCGCCTGCTGGCCGCCCTCACAAGTAAGCCGGGAAGAGTGAGGGGTGGCGAGGGAGAGCTGGTTAGGCCTCCTGACCGTCTGTCTTCTTCCCCACACGGGGCAGCACTGATCTAGAAGAAGGGGGTGGAGGGCCTGAAAAACGAGTGGCATAACTTACTAAAATTCACCGATTCAAGAAGCCTGATTTTACCTGAGGGGTGAAGGAAGTATAAAGGCCTCATTGAACCCCGGGCTCTTGACAATTCATGACAGCTTGCCCCCCCCCCGGGTGGAGTAGAATTTCTGAGGAGCAAAAGCAAAGCACAATGCATATTTAACTGGCCTATGAAAGGATAAGGGTTACCTGCCAGATATGGTTATGGTGTGTGACTAAATGTAATGTACTGTTAACATTAATTGATAAATTGCATAGCAGTTTAAAAGTATAATCGCTATTTCTGAGACCAACTGCAGAGTACAGGCCATTTCTAACCGGCCTATGGAAGTGTAAGTGTTACCTGCCAGACAGAGTTATGGTGTGTGACTAAATATATGGTACTGTAAATACTGGTTGCTAAATTGTGTTAGTAGTTCAGGAGTATAGAAATTGCTTCCAAGACAAATTGAAATGCCTAAATTGTAAATTTTGAAACCAAAAAGCAGAGATATTATTTTTATAAACCAGTACATATTTTCATAACAAATTGGTGTAGTGTCCTTTTTAAGTGTTGTTGCGTGGAATTACTGCTGGGTGGTTTGCAACCTTCACACTGTGCCTCTAGAATCGCATGTCTTGCCCCTAGGCCAGGCTACCTAGGTGACCTGACATCCCAGGTTCTAACAGATTGGTGCCTAGCGGTGGGATTCTGACTTGGTTGCAGCTACTCAATAGTAATTCAACGCAATACACTGGCCTACACCAGGAGTTTTCTCCTTGCGGCCCTCCTAATTTGAATTTTGTTTTTTCCAAATTTATTTCTGGTGGTGGGTGGAGGTTAACCTCAGGTCACTTCTTGGTTTTCTCCTGTGTGTTAATTTTATTCCATAGTGAAAAATGGAATTTAATTTGGAAGAGCTTGAATCTTACACTGTGACCCAACTCAAAGAATGGTGCCAGCAACAGGGGGTATTCTTTAAAAAAGGTGCCAGGAAAGGCGAGTTGCTGACAAGCATAAGGGCATGGGTGGAGGCTCATTCCGGGGAGGAACCGGACCCAGAAGGGAGTGACAGGGACACTGTCCTTGAGACTGCAATGTTGTACCAAGCTGGAGGGGGGAATCTACTGACAGGTCCCAGGACACCTTCAAGGGTGGGCAGCAGCGTCTCAGAGAGGGGTTTAACTGACGCCGAGTTAGAGGATAGGAGGGAGGAGAGGAGAATGAGGTTGGAATTAGCTAGAATGGATATGGAAAGGGAGGACAAGAGGTTAGCCCATGAGCGAACCATTAAAGAGATGGACCTACAAGCTTTAACCCTAAGGTCTTCCAATTCAGATAATGGTGGCAGCGAAACTAAGGTGAATACCAGGGAATCCAGACCCTATCTACCCAAAGATGTCGTTGCCAGTTACACCACAGGCGATGACATTGCCAAATGGTTGGCCGCCTACGAAGTTTCTCTAAGGGCTCACGGGATCCTGGAAACTCACTGGGGGGGTGGGCTGTATAAATACATGCCACCTGCTGGCAGAGACACCTTGTTGGCTCTGGAGCAGGATGAGCAAACCCACTACCCTACAATGAAGGTGGCACTGGTGAAGAAGTTTGGACTTACCCCTGAAAGATACAGACAGAAATTCAGTGGAAGTCACAAACTGAGTACCCAGAATTGGGTAGACTTCTTGGATTACGCCAAGAAAGCTTTGGAGGGTTGGGTCCAGGGCAGCGAGGTGAAGGATTATGGAGGGGCTGTACAATCTCTTTTTGAAAGAACACCTCCTCGAGAAATGTTTTCCCGAGCTGCGCCAACACCTGGTGGACAGCAAGCTGACCAATCCCCGGAAGCTTGCAGAGGAGGCGGATACCTGGGCAAGTACCCGGGTGTCCTCAAAGGGGACAGGAGGGGATTCTCAAAAAGCCGGACAGGGCGCCCCCCAGAAGAAGGAGGGGGGAGATAAAAAGAAGGAGTTCTCCAAAGGTCCCCAAAATAATTTCCAAGGAAAGGGAGCAGGTTTCACCCCTAAGGCAAACCCGCCCAGAAACCCTAATCCTGGCCAAAGCCAGCAGCCAAGGGTTCTCCACTGTTTTGAATGTGGTGGTGTTGGACATTATAAGGGAGATGTCAGATGCCCAAAGAGACCACCCCCTCCCACTGGAGGAAAGTCACCGGGAGTAGCTAGTGTAGCGCTCGGGGAGGAGTTGCCCTTAGATAAGGGGGGTGAGTGGGCGGGTGTCACCTTAGTGTCCCTGGGAGAGCGGGAGATGGTTCCAAAGATCCAGGTGCCCCCAAATACTACAAAGTATGGGCAATGGGTCATCATCAATGGCCAGAGAGGGGAGGCTCTGAGAGATACAGGAGCCAGTATGACTATGGTGAGAAGTCAACTGGTGTCTCCAGAGCAGGTGGTTCTTAATTTACTCCACCCCGCCGCGATGGCTGACGGCAGAATGGGTCACTATCCAGTGGCTGAGGTTCCCTTTGAGTGGGAGGGGGTTGCAGGTTCCCTTCGAGTTGCCGTAAGCCCTGCCGTGCCAGTCGATTGTCTGTTGGGGAATGACATGGAACACAACACTTGGAGAGAGGTGGAATACCGGACGCATTCTGCGATGCTGGGTACACCTGACTGGGCCTGTGTGAGCACACGGTCTGCGGCTGCCCGGAGAGGGAGTTCGCCTGGGTTGGAGCCTGGAACAATGGCCCAACCCGCTGCTAAAAAGGGACAGACCCGGAGACAGGAAGAGCCTGCTCCGGCTTCCACACCCCATGTGACAGATCGGCCACCTGCGGCGGTGGACCAGGAGTCCGTGGAGGGGGAAGTAGACTCTCTGGAGGATTTACCCATCCCTGCTGAATGGCATGTGGAGGGAGGTCCTACCAGAGAGGAATTCTGTAAGGGGCAGAGGGAGTGCCCCATCCTCGAGGGACTGAGGCGACAGGCTGAAGCCCAAGCAGCAGGTGATGTTACGGGACACTACCATATTTACTGGGAGGATGGACTCCTCTACAGTGAACCCAAGGTACCCTTACCTGGTTCGTCAAGGGCCTTGGTAGTCCCGCAACAATACCGAGCCTTTCTTTTGGAATTGGCTCATGCTATACCCCTGGCAGGCCACTTAGGCCAGGACAAGACCTTTGCACGGCTTGTCCTCCACTTTTACTGGCCTCAGATGAAAGTGGCGTCCAACACTTACTGTCGGACATGTGTAACCTGCCAGGCCAGTGGGAAAACAGGGGTGAAGCTAAAGGCTCCCCTGGAACCACTTCCAGTCGTTAGCACACCCTTTGAGAGGGTGGGCATCGACATTGTCGGGCCATTAGATCCACCAACAACAGCTGGTCACAGGTTTATCCTGGTTCTGGTGGATCATGCCACACGGTACCCAGAGGCAATTCCTCTGAGGACAGTCACTGCACCTGTAGTGGCTAGAGCCCTAATGGGGATCTTTACCCGAGTGGGATTTCCCAAGGAAGTTGTGTCCGACAGGGGGACCAACTTCATGTCAGCTTACATGCGGGCAATGTGGAAGGAGTGTGGAGTGACATACCGGTTCACCACTCCTTATCACCCCCAGTCAAATGGACTGGTTGAGAGGTTCAATAAAACCTTGAAGGGCATGATCAGGAGTCTGCCCGAAAGCCTGCAGAGGAAATGGGACGTCCTCCTACCCTGTTTGCTCTTTTCCTACAGGGAAGTGCCACAGAAGGGAGTGGGCTTCAGCCCCTTTGAACTTCTGTATGGGCACCCTGTACGCGGTCCTCTCAGCCTGGTGAAGGATGGTTGGGAGAAGTCTCCCAGGAAACCCCCCCAGGATGTGGTGAGCTATATGCTGGCCTTCAGGAGCCAAATGGCGAAGTTGTGGAACAAGCTTCTGACAACTTGGAGGCCAGCCAGGCAGTCATGAAGGAGTGGTATGACCACAATGCTCACCAGGTGGAATTGGAGCCTGGCCAGAAGGTGTGGGTGATGGAGCCTGGAGAGCTTAGTGCCCTCCAGGATCGCTGGACAGGCCCCTTTGAAGTGTTGGAGAAGAAGGGTAAGGCCACATACCTGGTGGACCTTAAGACCCCTCGACAGCCCCTACGGGTGATGCATGCCAACCGTCTCAAACCCCACCATGAGAGGCCCGAAGTCATGTTGATGATGGTGACTGACGGGGAAGAGGAAGCGGAAAGCGAACCTCTCCCAGATCTATTTTCGTCTCAAGAGAAGGATGGGTCAGTGGAGGGAGTGATTCTCTCTCCCACTCTAACTCCTGAGCAACGGGAGGACTGCCGCCAGATCCTGGAGCACTACTCTACGTTGTTCTCCCTTGTCCCGGGAAGGACTCACCTGTGTACCCATGACGTGGACACAGGGGACAGCCCACCAGTGAAGTCGAAGACCTACCGGCTGTCCGACAAGGTGAAGGCTAGTATCCATGGAGAGGTTGCCAAGATGCTAGAGCTGGGAGTTCTTGAACCTTCCAACAGCCCTTGGTCCAGTCCGGTGGTGCTCGTGCCAAAAGCCGCACCACCAGGCACCACACCCGAACTGAGGTTCTGTGTGGATTACCGAGGACTGAACTCAGTGACAAAGACTGATGCTCATCCGATCCCTAGGGCGGATGAATTAATTGACCGGCTAGGAGCTGCCCAATATCTGAGTACCTTTGACCTCACTTCGGGGTACTGGCAGATCTCCTTGACAGATGGAGCAAGGGAAAGGTCAGCCTTCTCCACGCCTGAGGGACACTTCCAGTTCTGTGTGATGCCCTTCGGGCTCAAGAATGCCCCTGCCACATTTCAGCGGCTGGTGAACCAGGTCCTCTCTGGAATGGAGAGTTTCTCTGCTGCTTATCTGGATGACATTGCTGTCTTCAGTAGCAGTTGGGAGGACCATTTGCAGCATTTGCAAGCAGTTCTCCAGGCCCTGAAACAAGCTGGATTGACAATCAAGGCCAGCAAATGTCAGATTGGGCAGGGGTCGGTTGTGTACCTTGGACACTTGGTGGGTAGGGGGACGGTGCAGCCCCTGCAGGCGAAGATTGAGGCAATCATGGCCTGGGAACCCCCCAAGACACAGACTGAGGTCCGAGCTTTCCTGGGCCTCACAGGCTACTACCGTCGCTTTGTGAAGGGGTATGGCACTATTGTAGCGCCCCTCACAGAGCTCACCTCAAAGAAACAACCTCGACGGGTAGTTTGGACGGGAGCTTGTCAGCAAGCTTTTGAGAAATTGAAGCAGGCAATGTGTGCGGCACCGGTCCTGAAGGCCCCAGACTTCTCCAAGGAGTTCATTGTCCAAACAGATGCATCAGAACATGGCATTGGGGCAGTGTTATCGCAACTAAATGAAGAGGGCCTGGATCAGCCTGTAGTCTTCTTATCCAGGAGACTGCTTCCCCGGGAACAGAAGTGGAGTGCAATTGAGAGGGAAGCTTTTGCGGTGGTGTGGGCTCTGAAGAAGCTGCGGCCATACCTCTTTGGCTCGCACTTCCTGGTTCAGACTGACCACCGACCCCTTCGTTGGCTGATGCAAATGAAGGGGGAAAATCCCAAGCTGTTGAGGTGGTCCATCTCCCTACAGGGAATGGACTTCCGGGTGGAACATCGGCCTGGAGTGGACCACGCCAATGCAGACGGTCTCTCCAGGTATTTCCGCCTTAGTGATGAGGACTCCCAAGGGGTTGGGTAGTTCTCCCCACTTTCAGCTGGGGGGGACGCGTGTTAGACCTGTCTGGCTTTTTGCGTAGTCTCTCCAAATTATTATTTATTTTGTCCCCTTTTTGCCCCTCATAACCTTAATAATTTTTGTCCACTGACTTTTTTCTAGGTGTTGGCCAAGGGGATAGGTGTTCTTTTTCCCCTCATAGTTTTTCACCTCAGGCCCAGAGGCCTGTTCTGACAGGAAAAGTTGGAACCACAAAATGGTGGCTACCAACTGCCCTAACTGCCAAACCCAGAACTTGCCCATGGACTAGTATAGGGCGTTCCAGAACCTTCTGGTCCATTCTGGACCACTGAGGGTCAGCCTATATAAGATGGAATGCTGGGCAGCCATTTTGTCTGTCAGTGAGGAGCAGCTAGAGTGAAGGCTGAGGTCTGGTAGGGGTAGGGGTAGGATCCTGAAGGGTGGTTTACTCTACAAGGGTAGCCCTCTGTCAAGGCTTTTCCACCTCCCATTTCCTGTTGTCCTAGCCAAGTTAGTTCATCTTGCTGATCCTGGACAGATAGGTGAAAGGGTTAATTCCAGTAGTCTTGGGAGCTGAGAAGAACCCTGCCCTGGGAGCTGAACTAAGAGTTTCCCTGTACCCCAAGTCTGTTCAGTAAGGAGGGATAGAGGATTAGTGCTGAAGAAGAGCTCTGTGGCTTTATTCTGAAGGAGCCCCCCTTATTATTCCGCCCTCCTCGCTATAGAGTGGAAAGGAAGTACTTCCACTGACCAATTCCAAGAATTCCTTACCCCTGACTGGCCCTGTGGTGTGTGGCAAGTCTCTTAGCCTGTTAGGTGGGAAGCGAGGGGCTAGGAACTCGTTCTCTTGAGTAAAACAGGAGCGGGACCCCTGGGGCACAGATCGCGCGCTGTGGCAGCGTTTTCCCCGAGGTGAAACAAGATCGTATTTTGACTGACTCTGGAGCGCTACCGCGCATGCCCCAGGCGATCCCACTTCCTTAGAGCAGGAGGGGCCTAGGACCGAGCAGGCCCGGAAGAAGCAGCGTCTCGCCAGCGGAGCCAGCGCGGCGGAAGGCGGGAGCGGAGGCGGGTCTGGAAGCGAGGCGGTGCAGTGTGAACGCCTCGCGCATGCCCAGAAGTGTGCGCGTCCCAGCCCAGAGGGAGGGAGAGCGTCGGGATCCCTTCGGCGGCTGGTTGCGTGTGTGGAGACACCTCTTCCCAGCTCGAGCGCCTCCTGAGAGAGCTGGCGCGAGCGGGAAGGGAAACCTGAGGAGCCGCCGCTCGAGTGGCGGAATCACCGTAACAGCGGCCCGGGTTGCACCTGGGAGGGTCTCCGCTCCTCTGCAAGGGGGCGAGGAGGCCGACCACCGGAGGAGAAGCGTTTGGAGGCACAGTGGGTGAGCGGAAGAACCGCCTGCTGGCCGCCCTCACAAGTAAGCCGGGAAGAGTGAGGGGTGGCAAGGGAGAGCTGGTTAGGCCTCCTGGTCGTCTGTCTTCTTCCCCACACGGGGCAGCACTGATTAGCAGAAGGGGGTGGAGGGCCTGAAAAACGAGTGGCATAACTTACTAAAATTCACCGATTCAAGAAGCCTGATTTTACCTGAGGGGTGAAGGAAGTATAAAGGCCTCATTGAACCCCGGGCTCTTGACAATTCATGACAGCTTGCCCCCCCCCGGGTGGAGTAGAATTTCTGAGGAGCAAAAGCAAAGCACAATGCATATTTAACTGGCCTATGAAAGGATAAGGGTTACCTGCCAGATATGGTTATGGTGTGTGACTAAATGTAATGTACTGTTAACATTAATTGATAAGTTGCATAGCAGTTTAAAAGTATAATCGCTATTTCTGAGACCAACTGTAGAGTACAGGCCATTTCTAACCGGCCTATGGAAGTGTAAGTGTTACCTGCCAGACAGAGTTATGGTGTGTGACTAAATATATGGTACTGTAAATACTGGTTGCTAAATTGTGTTAGTAGTTCATGAGTATAGTAATTGCTTCCAAGACAAATTGAAATGCCTAAATTGTAAATTTTGAAACCAAAAAGCAGAGAAATTATTTTTATAAACCAGTACATATTTTCATAACAAATTGGTGTAGTGTCCTTTTTAAGTGTTGTTGCGTGGAATTACTGCTGGGTGGTTTGCAACCTTCACACTGTGCCTCTAGAATTGCATGTCTTGCCCCTAGGCCAGGCTACCTAGGTGACCTGACATCCCAGGTTCTAACACTGGGTAATTGTAATTTGGTACGTACGTAGCACACAATATACATTTAGAAAGATATACATTTAGCTTTTTGTATCTAAGGGTGACTTTTCACTCACTTCAAGGGTTGCCATCGCACAACAGAGTTTAATTAGTTGTATGAAGATGAGCAGTCAGAAGAGTGAAGTTTCCATGCAAAGTGAGTAACAATGTTACAACATTAGTGAGATGAGAGTGTGAATAAACAAACTTCTCCTCTGAACTCTCATGTTGGTCAGACTCGAAAAGGGGCTGCGGAGGCAACTTGCCACATGGAAATGGTGACGAAATTTCCTCTGTGGCCCTCATGGCCTTACTATTCAGGTCCTCAATGCCTCACCTCACCTCCTAGTGTTTACATTTTTTAAATTTATTTTTTAGGAATGTGACACAAAACCCTTGATTGCACTCTCTGTGCCTACATGCTTCTCTGCAAGAATGTTTCATGTTTCCATTTTTAAACGAGGGCCTCCCTTATACTGCGTTTTTCAGTTTCTGCACAGACATTGATTATTTTCTCTACTTGCACCTGATGTGATGTGTATTTTCGCGTTCTAGTGCCAGGGGGGAATTGAGCCACAGGAAGACAGAAGTGGCATATTATCTGCACACCATCATAGATTACCTCAATGTAATGTGGTACACAAACCAAGTGGTGATACTTTCTTGATGCCATATTTAGTTTACGTTGAAGTGCAAAGAAGTGGCTGCTTTTCAATACTAGTATTAGAGGTTTTGGACCAGTAAGACACTGACAGCAAATGTATGGTGAAGATAGAACGTTCATGAAGACAGTGGCAGCCGGCCATCATTTCTACAACAATGTCAGTTTTATGAGCTTATTGAGTAACTCATGATACACAAATATCAAAATATACACTAGGCAGTGTATTCCAAACAATGAACATTCTACATAGGATATCACAAGTAGCCAAGCAAAGGATGGAGAACAATTTGGAACACGTAAAAAGATGAGGAGAAAGGGCCTTTTGATGTACTAAGCAAACAAAGCCACCCAATGACCATGTTTAACTAACAGGCATATCTTGACGATCTATCCCGTAGGAACAATTGGATAGAAAATGCGCTTCAGTGATATAAAAAACTGGTGGGGTAGTTTGTGTGACTGCCCAACTAAGGCCATGTCATCATTAAGAGATGTTTATCCTGAAGGTACCTATGAAAGGCAAGGTAGAGGGAGGGGTTGAGTGTTATTCCCATTAGATAACAATTTGTAACATTTGAAAATATCAAGATCTGCAAGAATCCATGTTGTGTTGCTGTTGGTTCACTCTGTAGATACTGCTGCAGTTCTCCATGCTTTGATAGCCCTGTACAATGCTGCTTGAACTCCATGCCACAAGGCAACACTGTAAAGAAGCTTAAAACAAGGAGAATGTGGGCGTTCTTGTACTGGCTCGAAGAAGGCTCCTCTTTGCCGCTATCATGCAATGCTTCCCAATTGACACTTGTAAGATTTCTTCACATTTAGGTTAAGCAAATGAAAATGATGAGTTATTGTTGTATACATTTGCCACTATATACAAGACCCTCTGGGTGAGTAGTGCGCTATATAAATGCTTTGATTGATTGATTGAAGCAATGCAAAGCCAACAGGTATGGCTTTAATCTCCAACATGGAAAAAAATTATGTTTGTATGTGTTAGCAAATCAACATTAAGTCTGAACTACAGTGTACGCCAATGCCTGCTTATCTTCAGTTTATGAAATTATATTTTACCACGAGTTTGGTTATTTAATCTTCAAATCTCCTAGTTAGAAACGTATAATTAGATATCCATGTTCTTTTTAATATAGATTGTTCTTTTTTTTTTGCATTACAAATAAATGTAATACATTCTTTTGTTATTTTAAATAAAGAGGAGTAACTACCAACACCTTTAACTCCCGATTCAAAGTCTTCAGTGACGCACACAAAAGACATTGGGGAGTTATTTATGGCATCCAAATTTAACCTCTCAGTAACAGGGGAAACGAGGAAAATACTGTCTGGCTGAACATGAAGGCCTCAGGACTGGGGCAGTAGATCCTGCTGATCCTCTTTGTTGGGGAAACAAACTTTACTAAACATTTGAGGATCAGCTCTCAAGAATAAGCAGATTCTATCAGTATTACTAGGAGCTAGCTTCTCTGCAATTTGCTTCCTCTATAATGTGTAACAAAATATATAAATATCGAAAAATAGTTTGGGGTCATTACTAGTCCAAAAGCAGTTATGTACAGTCCAAAGTTTACTTTTACCATCGGTACAGTATGTTTCGCCCTCCAGTGACAAATACCAAGAGTGCAGACAGGAAAAAGCATTTGCAGTCAGTGATGTACAGTGTTCCAAATAAAAATCATTGTAAAAATATGTTTATGCCGTATTAGATTTACTAAAAGTCTTCAAAAGAACTAGGCACATTTACTTTTGCACAGGAAAAATCTTCCCAAGTACCTGATTAGGCAAAAAAATTTAGTTAAAATCTTCAATGCTGAATTGTAAGAGACAGCGCACAGTGAAAGTCTTCACTTACCTCGTTCAGGGCACACATGCGAGCAATGGAGCCAATGTTATTAGTGATGGTGACCAGTGTTGCTTTAGCCAAATCTTCCTTACTAATGGAATCCCGTTTTTCTTTGCTCATCATGTGTCCAAAACTGTTTAAAGGCAACACACCATTGCGAAGACAATTAGAAGGGTAAATCAGTTAGAGGTGCAAAACAGGAAATGTACTCACTGCTGTATAGGTCATTTGTGATTCTGAAACAGTTGTATTACAGTAACTTTAGTAGTAATATACCTTAATTTTTAAAAGAGACAGTTCAACACTATCATTCTTAGTGCAGTATTGCCTAAACATAAACAAGGTATGTATGAAATTATAGAACTTATTTTACATCAGAATGACGGTGAGGCTGACTGGAGCCAAAAACAGTTACAAACCTATGTGCCGCCGTTACAGAGCGCTGCCTATATGTAACCAAAAAGAACTGCAGGAGACCGATTAAAGTTATATAGATTTTGCCCACACTGGAATGAAAGGTCACTTGATTGTGAATTTTATGTCCAAATGGAATCTTGAAACTAACCGTTTTAAGACCGTTGTTTTGGGACGTGGACCGAAGAATCTCAAGCGCTGCCGCTAGGCCACACTGTGTAAACTCATAGCCAGAACACACAAATGTCCCTATTTAGGCGTCACCTTTGACCCACAAGGAACTTCTAGACGGTCTGTCGAAATGCAACCTGGGATTCTCAAATGATGTTGAGTTTTTATTCAACTGGCAGAAAACCCTTAGGTCCACTCTTTGAGATCTACAAATAAAAGTGCCTAATTGTTCTAACCTATGGCTATGGGCTCTGAGGGTTATTAGAATGTGAGTGCCCTGCAGACAGATGAAAATAGGGCCTACAGATACATCCTGACACTGCTAGTTAGTTGCCCCACCTATGCCTTTCATGAGGAGCTAGGGCTCCCTTATGTGGAGGATTCGCTCAATCTAGCCCCACTGTTACGGTGTTCAGTCTGGTGTAATCCGCATGCTGCTTAGCGTCCCGTATACCATGGTTTTCATATATCCAACAAACAGTCAACAAATTGGGCAGGCCATTATTTTTTTGAAACCTTGGACCCTAGCCAACAAAGGCTGGCTTAAAATTATTATCTAGCCTCAAGGAAGGAAGTGACTGAATTACCTAAGAGCTCCAATTTGGAGGACCTAATGATTTGCACCACAGTCGGGCCAGTACCTTATCTGGGTATGGCAATTAGCACTAGGGACCTGATCCTACTCACTAAGTTCAGATCTTGTATTAGTAGCTGATACTCCGGCTTCCCGATGGGGCAGTTTCATAAGTCATCCATTATGATTTGCCCATGTGATGAGTATTCCACTCAAACCTTATTGGATTTTACTTTTTTCTGTAAATTTATGTTGAATACATAAGAAGATTATTATTTCTAATATTGAGAAGCTGGAGCTTTGTTGCATGCAACTGAAAACAGCAATTTATCCAGTATCTTAGCTTGCCTCTTTAGTGCTTTAGCGTATGTCCTTCTAAAAATCTGCACTTTGTCATAGGAAAAAACCTGTTGTTTCAACCCTTTTAATGTTAGTTTTTATTTTGCTTATGCTAGTATGACTTGATAGTCACACTCCCCTTTGGATGTTTTATATATTTTATGTATTTATAATCTGTATGTTTTTATTGCTTTTTTGATTGTTTTTTAATGATTGAATAACGCTATTACGATTATGAAAGGTCACTATTCCTGCAGACAATTAGGATGAGTCTACACTCCTTCCTGACTTCTCTAGTACTCTACGCAATGCACATCAAGTAGGCTCAGTCAGTGATGGCATATTAAAGGCCAGCCCTCTCTTTTTGCCCACAATGAATGGAGGCCTGAAGGGCATAAGCAATATATGATAACTCGTTGAGCGTGTAGGATGTCCGACAGACGTGCCATGAGGCATAGTCACTGGTAATCTTGGAGCAGCACTCGGGGGAAGAAGTTGGCAGACTAAGTACATCAAAGGAGACCTAGATGATAGCTGGATGCAGTTGCAGACTCCTTCCTGTCTGGGGTGAAAAGGACTGGAACGTCTATCTCTGGTTTGAACCCCTAGCAAGATGGCAGAGGCCGTGGGCCACGCTCCACGACACTGTGCTTTGTGGGCAGGTGCCTTCCTATGGATGAACATGTATATTCCTTCTAAATGGCTACTGATTACTACATTGGTAATCTGCAAGCCGTGATTTGTAGTAAAAGCGATGACAGTCAAAAGAAGAACCAAACCAGTATTAACTAACCACCAAGCCACCAGTACAAAAAGGGAGCTAGGGAACATAACGAGAATGGAAGAAGCAGAACCATCTAGGTGAAAGAGAACAATGCTTCATTGTAAGAAAGGGGAAACCTTGTTTACATTGCATGCCATTACAACGCAGTCGTTACAACGACCGTGTTGTTACATCGCAAACCATTCCAACGCAAGTCATTACAACAACTTTCTGTAGGGGACAGAAGATGTTGGATTTAAAATCCAACACCTTCCCTACTGTTGCACAGACTGGAGTTGGAATAGTAAATTATACTATGCCAACATCCAGCGCCCCCTACGGAAAGTCGTTGTAACGACTTGCATTGTAATGGTATGCCATGTAACAATGCGGTCATTGTAAAGAGCGCATTGTAATGACATGCGATGTATCGCATGCGTTGTAACGTGGCCTATTCATATGAAAGTGAAGCCTGTAGACCTCAACTTGAAGGTGACTACTTGTGTGCTACAGCAGCAAAATTGCCAAGGACTGTCAGCAAGGTACCGAATCGCCAGGCAATTATCAAATTGAAAAGAAAAAAAAGAAAGAAAGAAATCAGAAGCTGAGAATTTTGAAAAGCTATTCTCTTCAGAACTGTGCCACTGACATTGTGCTAAAGTTAGATGTAAAATTTGACCTATTGGATAACCTGAAGCAGGGTGACCATCCCATGGTGTTAAGCATTCTATTTTCAACCAGGTGAAGTCAACCATCCTCAAGAGAAGAAGAGTTTCCTGCATTTAGTGAAGCTTCTAGAAGAGTCTGAATAACACCTGGAGAGGAGGTCTTACAGAATCATCCTGAGGAACTTGGAGAAGAGCGAGGTGCTGGAAGGTGCTTTTACTGCGATCTTGTACTTGGCGGATTTGAGGGACAATGCATAGCAAGATGTGATTCGGAAAACGAGAGGACCTGACCTCCCTCATTCCTGACTTGAATCTGATACCTTAGCAAAGAAAAGAACCCAGAAGAAAGATTTTTCTGCTTGTGGCGTCAGAGGAAGACAGAGACTTTCAGGATGTCGTACAGAGACCAATTGCGTGGTAAGCTAGGCATTTTCAGGAAAAGGCCTCTTGCAGCGGCCCTGCAGCCTCATTGGAGGTCAGACAACTGCACCTTGGAGTCCACTTCATTGTTCTGCATATGGAGGGAGCAACTCCAGTCTTTCGGTACTCTTCTCAGATCATAGACAGCAGTTCCAGTCCTCTGCTCTTCCGCAGGCCCAGAAAGAGTTCTGAGGAGGTGACCTAGGGTGCCACTTTCATGCCTGGCACCAGCTAGTGGAAGAGGGTGACTCCTGGGCAGTTCCTAGCCACTGGGGTAAACGTCCCAAGGGGAACCCTTTCAACATTTCAACAGCTCTTGGTTGCTCTACTCTACTTAAAAAATTCCCACACAGCCCCTCACTTTCAAATTTCAAGATGGGGAACCATTTTCCCCTAGTGCAGAGTCAGAGGGGTGGTCAAGGATAATGAGCAGTCCCCTCCTCTGTGGTCACTCGCAAACGATTTTGGTGGTAGCTTTGCTTCCACTTGGTTTGGCACCCATTTGACTATGGGGGAAAACCTGGGACTTTCCAAGTGTCAGCTACCATTTACTTGTGACAGGGAAGGCCCCTTTGAGGTTAATTAAGTTCTAGGGCCCACCCCAACTGGTCTTCCTCTCAAGGAAAGAAAACACCTCCCCTACTCAAATAAGCCACAGTCCGCTTTCGGGACGGTAAAGCTAACTTTATAAAAGTTACATTTTCCATATAGTTGATAAAATCTGGTTTAACCATGTCGAACTGACCAATGAATAACATTTTTGTTTGGTACAGTTTTAGACATTTTTAAATCACTGTTTTCATATCACTGTCACAACAACCAGCTCCGCAGTAACCTGGCGTTGTAGCAAACCAGGGAGGCATTCGGCTTCTCCTGGTGGGCCCGATGATGAAGCAGGTCACCAACCAGGTTGGTGAGTGAGGGCTTCCAATAAATCCCTAAAAGATTTCCAGTGTGTTCTTAAAAGTGTTTTACTTACAGTCTTTGCCTCAGTGTTCATACACAGATCTTTTTGCGCATGACACTCTTTTTGTTTGATACATTTAGCCCAGGGGGAATGAGAGTGCCTCTAGCCCTCTCTCTCAAATTGTTTTGGAAGACCACTTTTCCTTAACCTGAATTGAAAGGGTGGGGGACGGTACTCACAGGGCAGCAGCGGACGCATGGGCTCGATCACCACTCCTGCCTGCCCCGGTCCAACGCGGTAGCTAGTACCGTTGCGCGGAGGGCGGGTCAGGGAGATCCAGGCACTTCCTGTCCATCACTGGAGCGGTTAGCGCTCTAGTGGTTGCATCCCCAGGGCTATTTAGGTCGAGCCTGAGCACCGGCGAGCTGCAGTAGGGAAGAACAGTGGCAGAGTCTTCCCCGATCCGCTTGTTCGCCCCAGGTGCTTGAATTGTGTTTTATGCTTTGTTGGAAATTTTTAAAACCTTTCATTATTCTTTCACTGATTTTAAAATTGGAAGACTCAATTTGTAAATTAATTTGCGCTAGCCTGTAGCTGAGTAGCGCTGCTGGTATCACTTTTCCTTAACCTGAATTGAAAAGGGGGACGGTACTCACAGGGCAGCCGCGGAAGCCTGGGCTCGATCACCACTCCTGCCTGCCCCGGTCCGATGCAGTAGCTAGTACCGTTGCGCGGAGGGCGGGTCAGGGAGAGCCAGGCACTTCCTGTCCATCACTGGAGCGGTTAGCGCTCTAGTGGTTGCATCTCCAGGGCTATTTAGCCCTCGCCTGACTTTGAGCGCGCAGTGTTCGCGTGCAGGAGAGTCGAAGAGTAGCCAAAGAGTAGCCTGTCTGCGCCCGTCCGCGACTGGACGGGGCCAGGGGCCATGGACTCTGCTCAAGTCGGCACGGATCCCACTGGGGATTACTGCATCAGGTACACAGCTCAAGCTCTATTAGATCTGCAACCAGCGCCTTTGGCAGGTTGTGCTCATGACTCCTGGCCATGCCGAAAGGCCCTTTTGCATGTATTCATTGTCGATTCCAGGCATCCCACACTCCCACTTCTATAGGGTGCAATACTGGGGGAATATCAGTGTCGAACGGCTTGAAAAGTCTTCTTAATATTCGCTCCCTACCCAAGCACCACTTTGAATTCTGGGACCTTATGTCTACGGTAAAACCTGAAATTAGCTTTCTAACCGAAACCTGGTTAAAACCGCATACGGTTCCTGCTATTACCTTGGGTATTCCTGCAGGATATAAAATGTTAAGGCTTGACCGTCCGATAAAAACTGGGGGCGGTATTGCTATAGTCTATAAAGAAGGATTGAAGGTGTCTATAGTGGAACAAAGAAGCTGCCCCCTGATGGAAGTCATGATCTTTAGGATTAGCTTGGCTTCCAAAGCCCATTGGAAGGGAGCACTAGTATACCGTCCACCAGGACCAAGTATTGGTTTCACATGATCTCTTACTGAACTATTGGCCCTGCATTTTAAAGCTAAAGAGGATTTCCTTCTCTTAGGGGATTTTAATATTCATGCAGATCTTCCCAACCATCCCGAGACGCTATCTCTGCTCTCTGACCTGTCCCTACTAGGGCTTGAAATACAGAATAGTGGCCCTACACATATAGCAGGCCACACTCTGAACAGGATTTTCTCCAACGGCCCTAAGATAACATGTCGCCCTTCCACCCGTGTAAATTGGTCAGATCATTTTATGATTGAATTTTCTCTTCTTGGTTTGGATACACCTAATAAACGGCCCCTCCTTCCCGCTCTGTGGCGCAGGCAGTGGCACAAAGTGACACTGGATGAACTTCAGAAAGTATGGATGGAACCCACCATCTTAGCAGCGGATAACGTGGAGTCTGCTCTTTCTAAGTTCAACGCTGCCCTCCTAGATGCGGTTGACTTACTGGCCCCTATGAAATTGCACAAACAGCGTCCTACATCCAATCAGGATGCCTGGTATACGGAACAACTTAGACTGGAGAAACAGGGATGTAGGAAACTGGAAAAAATCTGGAGGAAAACCCACGCTGAGGAAAGTAGGATAGAGTACTCTGATGCCCTGTCCGTATATCACAAGAATATTAGGCTGGCTAGGAGGAATCATCTTACTTCTCAGTTGGAAGAGGCAGGCAATTCCTCCAAGGAACTTTACAGGATTCTACTGACTTTTGTAAAACCTGTTGCCTGTGAAAGTCCTGACGACTTCTCCCAATCCCTGTGCGATGACATCTCTCTGTTTTTTAAAAATAAAATAAAGCTGATCTATGAAAAAAATCTCAAAAGGCCACTAACCTTATGGGTAGTTCCTTTAATACCCCTCCGTCATTTCCTATTCATAATAGTGGCACACTCACCGCCTTTCCGGAAGTTACCCAATGTGACATTTACTCACGGATAGGCCATATTAAAACAGGGTCCCCTCTGGATTTTTTACCAGCTAAAATGGTTGCTTCTTTAGCCAACTTACTCTGCCCTATGATTCAGACATTAATGACTCTTTCTCTTAGGGAAGGACGGGTACCCCTAGACTGGAAAAAAGCTTTAGTAAATCCGATTCGTAAGAACTCGGCCCTGCCATGGACCGTCCTATCCAACCTCCGCCTCATTTCCCTTCTGCCGTATTTGAGCAAGATGACTGAGAAGCATGTAAATACCCATTTGTCTAATTTCATTGAGGCATCAGGAGGTTTAGATCACTCCCAATCGGGTTTCAGACCCAACTACAGCACCGAATCTGCGCTCCTCTCTGTGACAGATACCATCAGGATGTCACAGGATAAAGGGAGCTCTATGATTTTGGTGCTGTTGGATCTGTCCGCAGCCTTCGACACGGTATCGCATGATATCCTTCTCAGTCGTCTGCAGGAGGTGGGGATAGGAGGTTTGGCTCTGGCCTGGATAGAGAGCTTTCTCCTAGGCCGTTCACAAAGTGTCAGCTTGGGCTCCTTTCGTTCTACACCCATAGAGCTCACAAAGGGGGTCCCACAAGGCTCGTGCCTAAGCCCCACACTATTTAATGTTTATGTGGCCCCCCTAGCGGACATAGTGAGAGAATATGGATTTATTCCAGTGTTGTATGCTGACGACACCCAGCTTTTGTTCCCATTCCAGACCCTCACTCCTGCAACTAAACACTCTTTTGCCGAAGGAATGAGAGCGGTGTCCTGCTGGATGGCCTCCAATTTCCTGCAATGCAATGTAGGAAAAACGAGGTCATGCTCTTTGGGGAGGCTCCTCTCTTGTGGTCACCGGACTGGTGGCCACTGGATTTGGGGCCTGTCCCCTGTCCCAAACAGACAGTGAAGAATCTAGGCGTGCGGCTAGACCAGGGACTATTGTTAAAGGAACACGCGAATCAGGTGACTGGGTCCTGCTTTCGGGTAATTGGACTCCTGAGACGCGTGTTCCCCTTTCTGTCAGACATCTTCAGAAAGACCTTGTCCAGGCCCTTGTAGTCAGCCGATTGGATTACTGCAACGGCCATTTCATATCTGCTAATGACAATCTGCTTAGCAGACTACAAGTGGCTCAAAACACCGCGGCAAGACTGGTTCTTAATGCCCCGCCTAGAACACCCTTCCGTCCCCTCCTGGAAAAACCTCATTGGCTGCCCATTCGTCAACGGGTCAAGTTTAAAGTCTGCTGCATTATACATAAAAGCATCTTTGGCTCAGGTCCTCAATATCTGGCTGAAAAATTCAACATCTATAAACCTGGACGCGCTCTTCGTTCCAGTAATCAATCGCTGTTACAGGTTCCCTTAATCAGAAAGGCGAGGTAGGGTGGTCGAGCACTCTCGTACATCGGCCCCACTCTCTGGAATAAGCTTCCCCTCAACCAGAGACAAAATACCAACTACCTTGTCTTTAGGAAAACACTAAAGAAATTTTTGTTTCAGGCATCATAATTTCCTGCGCACTTATAAAGCATGGCTCTAAGTATATAAGGTGAACGGAGAGCGGAGATACCTCTTCGGGGGTCGAGTCCGGCGCTATACAAGCACTTAAATAAATAAATAAAAAATAAATAAATGCCATGGGTATATTTCAGCACAGTATACGATAGCCTAATTGGAAAGTTAAATGTGCTAATCAGATGTTAAGCCAATTTCAATATATTTTAGAGGTGAGAGCACATCCTCTGGCCAGCAGTGTTCCAAAATAAAGATAATGTCCAGGGGGTGATAACCCAAAAAGGGCCGCTTTGCAACAAGTGATAATAAAATTGAATGGAGTTACACACATAGTAATTACATTCTATAATCAATTACCTAGAAAATATAGTTACTAATCCTGAATAGTAACTACTCTATATGCTCTCCAGCCTCTTGTTTCACAATGAGCGACATTTATATCACCTTGCAGATTTTTGTGGGAATGTGTCTGAGCTTTTCTAATGAAAAAAGGTGATTGGCTTTCCAAACCAAGTGCCCGAGATGCACCAATGGCAAACACCTACTTGCCTCATAAGAATTTCTTAAAGTCCAACACAAATTGTATCTCACTAAATGGACACAAGCCTGGTGAGTGAAAGGAATGAAACTGAACATGCAAGAAGTTTAAGGACAAAGTACACAGAAAGGACTACAATAGGTATTCTACCTTTAATAATCCTACATTCAAGCTTCTCCGACTCACAATAAGTGGGAACTCCCTGCAATATAAAACAAAATAGCAGGTCATTCAAATGAAATGCTTCTGAAAATGGACTAACCGGTTGGGTTTTCGTGTCCAGGGAATCCTGCTAACACAATACATTTTACAAGTAAAGAATATAAATAGTAAGGTAAGTTAAAGTGACTAAACTTTGTGACTCAGTGTTTTTTTAGAAGTCCATCTCCAAGCTCTGTAGGGGGTGTAAGCCAGCAGTTTTAGAAGCACAGAAGAAGTGTGGACAAAGCATGTTTATATCCAAAACACACCCAGCACACTATCCTCCTGAGCCAAGGTCTTTTGGGTGCCTTGTATCCATTCTTGACTGATGAACCAGTAGCTACTCAGACAAGAGATGTGTTAAGCAGAATCATTTGGATAAGGGCAACACACATGACCAGTGCTGGACTCACTGTGGGTTACAAAACTTAAAGATCAGACTCAAACTCATTATAACCACACAATGTGAAATCATGGTGAAAAGCTCCAGTAAAAGAAAGGAAAGGTGGACCACTAGACAAGAAGAGAAATGGCAAGTTGGAAATACCGGAGGCAGTCACAGAACCTTACCCCCAAGTCAGGAAGGAAATAATCATGAAGATAAAACGTTTGACCTCCTTCATAAGGCTATGGAAGACTAGAGCAAGCAAATCACAGACTTACGAGACTTTCCAGAGAGAGAAACATGAAAAAACTGTGGAAGACATTTAGGAGAGAAAAGAGGGAAAAAGTGAAGGAGACAGGCCACTCTGTGGAAGGAAGAACCCATCTATTCAACTAAGGAAGGTCACTATTGTGAAGTAGAAAAGTGGGGCATGGCGAAAGTAAGCATAATAGGTCCCACACTGCCATGGAAGAAAAACTTTCTGCGAAACACTATGAGAACCAAACTAAGGGATTCTCAACAGTGACTTCCATAAAGAGGCTGTGCCAAAGGTTCCCAAGATAAAACTCAATCAGCAAGCTTTGAAAAAAGACAGGTGCTAAAAAACAAGTCTCAGAACACCCTAATGGGGTAAAATGTTTCTGAATCGCTAAGTTACCCGTTTATCCACACATTGGTTAACATGACTGAAATAAAAGTAGGTTTCATCATTATGTAGTGAAGTGCTTTCAGTACATTGTGTGTTTTATATGATATTTGCCCCATTAAAACAAATTGAAATTGTCTCCTGCTGCTGTCCTGCCTATGCTTACTACCTACAATTCCAATCAGCCCTTCCTCATCCAATGTCATAGTCTACTTGAACAGATCTAGCCTTCCAGAGTCGAGCTCCCATCTGCAGACAATCAACCAATTTGCTTCTGGACTGCAAGGAGTTTTTCCTCGCTTGCTGTTGCGCTCCTTCACACCCTTCAGGGATATAACCATTAGGAACCCTTGACAATCCATTCTCCAAAGTTTTCAATCCTTTTTCTGAGGTTATCCAGACCATGTCTTAAAGTAAAAGGCAGAGTATGTTTCTCTATTAGGCACATTAGAGCCTACAACTAGTTTCTCTCTACCTCGTCCCCTTTCAGTCCTGCACCCTTAGTCACCCTTAGTCACAGTACACCTTTCCGTGAACTGCACCACCTTATATGCCTTGCGGCTTTCAAAACACAATGATCGGAAATGAGCCAAAGCACAAAGGACTGCCACTCAGACTACTAGTAATAGGTTAGTCAGGAGACTGAGCCTTGCATGGACCTGCACATCTACCATCCTAGAAGAACACCTATATAAAAACTGTCTAGAGGTATCCCTGACCAGTTCCTGCATAGTGCACTGCCCATGGGCTTGGTGTGGAAATCTGGAGGTGAAGTGCTGGCATTTTGTGTTAACTGGGGTTGTAAACAAGTCTATGTGTGGAGTACCTGAATGTTGGCCGTACCTCGGAAGTATTTAAGGGTTTATTCGCACTTGTGGAAGTGCTGATGCGTCCTACTGAGCAGACGGTTGATCTCTGTAAGATGCTCTACCAGGTGGTGAATGTTGCGGCAAATTGCACAATGCCAAATCTGTTAAGCCAACTGGGAGAGCTGAAGTTTAATTCTCCCGGATTCTTTAGGTAGTACATTGCGTTCATATTGTGTGAACTGATCAGGAACTCCTTTTGACAGATGATTAATAAGACTTTTAGAGCCCAGTTGATGATTAATAGCTCTAGACAGTTGAAGCACATACCTTGATGTTGAGATGTTTACATCCCCTGGCCATTCAGGTTTTTGAGGTGCATACCACAACCTGTGAGAGGCATTTGCGGTGAGGGTCACTTGCAGTATTGGGTAAAAGTTCCTTACGCAAATTGGTGCTGTTCTACTATTGCAGCGAGCAGTAAGCCTTGGCCTGAACCAGCACTAGATCTTCCTAGTCACCCTACACTTAAGGACACTAAGGTGGCACATACGAAGTTTTGCATAAGGAATAATGGTGAGGAAGGACACCATCCATCTCCTTTAGAGGATGCATGACAATTCTCATTGAGAGCCGATGACAGCTCTGAAAAAGGGGAAGCAACTGCTTGACAGCTGTGACTCTGCTGAATGGGATAAGCCTTCCCCATAATTGCATCGAAAACGTACTCTAGGAAGGGATGAATACAAAGTAGAGAGGCTGTTGGTGGAATATGCTGAATCCTGGGCTGTGGCGCAGGGGGGCCGCTATTTGAGTGTGAGCTAGACACTTTAGCTTGGTGTGGCTCTTGATTAGATCAAACATTGAGGTAGGGAAAAACATGAATGCCTCCCTTTGCAAAGGGAATGCCACAACTGAGAGGCACTTTGCAAACATCACTTCAGCCTTGGTGACTCCCTAAGAAAGACGACTGAATTAGTAGTGTTGGCCACTTACCACAAAGCAAAGATAAAGTCGATGAGCGGTTTGGATAGGTATGTGGCAACAGCTGTCCCAGAGTTCTTGCACGATCATGTAATTTCCCAGTTAGAGAAGGGGGATAACATCCTTTAGAGTAGTCAAGCAAAAATGCTCTGATAGGATTTAATGGTTGATGAGCCCGAGGTCAGGCCTGAGGGAAATGTCCTTTTTGGGAGAAAGATAACAATAGATGCCACTTTCTTGTTGTAGTGGGGTACTCACTCTGTGGCACCCTTCTGCAGGAAGGCATGTACCTACTCTTAAAAAAGTGAGAGCTGTTCTGTGTTGAGAACTTGTGAATTAGGTGAGAAATTGGGAGTGTGTGTGTGTAGTTCTAGGAAACTCATGTTAAATGCGGCTAGGGCCCACTTCTCAGACCTGGTCTTCTCCCAGCGAGTAAATCACGTAACGCCCATCACCCACACCCCCTAACAGTTGACATGTGATCGTGGGGAGGGATAGCAACTCAGTGCTTGAAGAGGACAGACCCTTTTTGCTGGGGTTACCTTTACAGTTACCCCTATTGTTACCTCTGGAGAAACACAGCCATGCATGCCTTCCGAGCAACATGCTGGAGTTGATGCCACTGGATGCAGTGTTTGCAGAATCTAAAGCCCAACGGATGATGGAATGAGCTATCACCTTACCCCAACGTACTATCCCCTCCCCATGTTCCCTGCTCTGTGAGATGCTCACACAGCTCTTGCATCTCCTCCCATTGTGCCATGTTGTGCCGTGAAAGGATAACCACAAAATGAGTTAATTTCCAATAAGCTGTCGCACCAAGAACCACCCTTTTGCTAGCCGTATCAATCTTTTTGCTATTCTGATCTGGAAGAAAAGCATCACCAGTGCCTTATGAAGAAGCATGCTTGTGATGTATGTGTGTGGATGACGACTGATTTAGGTGTAACCTGCCCCCTAATACAAATTGGGTCCTTAGCAGAGGGTTTTTTTTCTCCCTCTACACCCGGAGATAAAACTCGCACTCTGACAATCTCCTTAAAATTATCAGGTGAGAACTTTTAGCATGTCCTTTAATAGGTCGATGCCTTCAGCTGGTGGCTTGTTCGGGTCCGAAGACTTGCTCACTTCCAAAGGTTGGTGCCGGTTGGAGCTTGAAGGCTGTGGCGGCTAATGCCCTGTCTTATATAGGCACCCGTGCCCTACCTCAGCATGGCATTTTAGGGTGCCCTGGCCGAGAGATGAAGTATGATACCTAGTTGGGAGAAGGTTCATGTTCCTGAATAAAAGATTCTCCAAGTGGACCTGGTAAAAAAAAGAGGAACATATAAAGTACTATGTGAAAAAACAAAACCTCTACTACAACTCTAGGATAGAGGGTTGATCTGGAATGCCACATTTTTTGATTTATCGATTAATACAGGGAGGACATACAACAGACTTATTTCTACCTCTCAGCCCCCCTCTTTTTATATTCTAGATTATTTGTTTCAGGCAACCGTTGAGTAAATAGATACATACATAATGACCAAAATCTTGTGGCTCTTCAAAAAAACATGATGATAGAGTATTTACCCATAAAGGTCAAGAACATTCACAGTGTACTGCTAAAATGTTAATACATACCTTGACGCAACAGCAGACCCCTGAAGTCCAAAACGCTCATAATCTCCACCATAGATATCTTTCACCAATTTATCAACATTAGTACTATCTCCTTCAGCTGCCATTTTGAGCGCATCCTCAAAAGTCTCACAACCGGTCAGCAAACAGCATAAACCCAGGAATGTTCCACCACCAAGACTAAACGACAAGAAAAATAAATTAAGTGTGTTGCAACAAATTCCAGAGGGTGTATGGAAGGGTCATTACATAGATAAACAAGCATGCAGGAATAGTTTTTCCATTAATGGAAAAGACAGTGATAAAGTACTGTTTCCAATTCAATTTAAAGATCATAATTTTAAATAAGATGTGTATTTGAAAAGGAATCTCCAGCCATGCAAACACAAATAATAAAAAAATAAAGCAATATGAACTAGATACGTACACGAAATAGCACTTTCAGTTGCTAGCTTCTAGTAGGCGATAAATTGCGCTTCGCCAGCGGAGTTTTGCCCACTCCACATTATGCGACCGTTCGTGGTGAGAAAGCAGGCGCTTGAGTAGAAAATCTACTTGAGTTGCAGCAAAACTGACTCAAGGTGTAGCGCCCTCTGGCGTGCCACATGAGGAAGTTTGCGCTCATTTTTCAGCACGGAACAAACGCATGGTGCTAAAAATCAGTGCGAGCAGAACAACGTGCCATTTCAGACCTCTGGTGGCACTCTGTGGAATCTTACAAAGTTTTGATTTAAATCTGGGGAGTGAAACTACGTGAGTTCCGGCCACCTCTACTAGCTGCTCTTGGATGTGTAGAAGTTTATGGGCCTTCCTCCAAAGATGCCTTCACTGAGGTGAAGATTTCATAGCTGATGTACATTTGAACATTTTGGAAAGGCATGCGTTCATCCCACATAATGTAGCACTACACAAGCACACAAACTGAGCTAGCACCAGGGGCAGAACATGAATACATGTGCAGTGGATATCAAAAACGTAACAGTGACTTGGGTCACTGAAAACATGTGCCGCCAAAAAGTCATCCTCATTCAACAATTGATTTATTTCTCAAAAGGTTTGGAATGGACTACAACCAGGAAAAGCAGAAGGAGGAAACAGCAAAAAGCTAGTGTTAGCAATGAGACAGTAACACAAATATATGAGGTGATTTTTTCTAGAGATGCTACTGTGTTAAATCATAAGGGTTTATCAAAACGAGGTGCGGTTACTTATATCTTCCCGTGCTTGATAAAGTACAAATGTTGTTGCTGCTGTTGGTATTGCAACAAGAAAAATGTTTTCTTTTTTTAATTGCAATGAGAATGCAGTGTGTTGGCTTGTTAATTAGTGCCTCTTGGGATCATCCTCATTTTGGGGCAGATCTGGAGATTAGGTGAAGAGGGAAAGAATAAAGTAACATACGCTTTCACTCCAGAAAGGGATGACTACATCTACAGTATTTTCTGTCCACTCAGACACAAGCATGTAATTCTAAATATGTCTGGATACCAAGGAGATCCACCACTAGTGTGCGCCTCTGAATCTCCATCCCTTCCCCAGAACAGCCTAATTTGGAAACTTCAAACTGTTTGCATTCCATCCTTGCTGGAGCAATCTGCAGACTTCTAAGGTGGTATGTCTGGTGTTGGAAGATACTATCAGGCGAACTGCAGGCAGCAAAGGCAATGGCCCGGAGTCTAGCTTTAGAAAGCTGGCTCTCTGTATAGTGTACTAAAAAGGAAGCACCATGTGTAGAGAGTCCGGTGAACCTTCAACTGGTATCCAGAGGTAAAAAGCACATGTACTAATGCTCTTTTTGGGGTAGCATGGGCGAGAAGTTAGGCTTATCAGAGGATAGTGCTTAGCATTTGGAGTACTCACAGAAGCAATAAATGAGAAACATACAAAAGAATAAATCAAAGACCGATTTATAAAAATAGTATCGTTTTGTATCTAATTTTTAAGACCATGAACATAGTTATAAGGTAAAAATTAAATTTAGGGGCATTGGAAGGGAAGACGGGTAGAAGCCAATGGGTTACCTACCTTTAGGGTGTCTACACCCTCTAGTGATCACTTCTTGTGGGAAGGAGCACTACCCTAGCTCGGATAGGTTATTTCTCCACCATCCCACAATGGTGTAATTTCGGAGAGGGGTTCACATCACCTTCCCCACCCTAGGGGTGGTGTAGGCTAAGTGGGGACCCTCATCCTACACAAACTAATTTTCACACCTTTCCTCCCCCCAAAAGTGGAGCAGGAAATGGGACCTGACTTCCCCTACTATTTGGGGGCTCCTGGGTTGGATTTTAAAGGCGGCATCTTCTGTGAAGCTACTCGCTAAGGAAAACCATCCTGTCCTGGCACACAGGGCTGTGAACCATGTTGACTCTTAGGATTTTGCTGCACCAAAACATGCAGACTGCAATGGCAGTATGAATAGTCTTGGTGAGGGGTCTTTGGAGTGGCATAACCAGTGCTGCAGCCCCAGAGGACCTCCTTCTTTAGTACCCATGCCCTAGGTACCATGGTACCGCTTAGTAGGGACTTACAGGAGTAACTGAAGTTGTGCTAATCGTGTTACAATGTTTGGGAAGGAGATCTGGCACTGGGAACCTGGTTAGCAGGGGCCCAGTGCACTTCTAGATCAAAATCATATCAGGCAACAAGCAGGGCTAAACATGTCAAAAGCTGCACTTTCCTACACCAGCTGCATAGTTCGATGGTCAAGAGACAAAGATAGTGAAAATGAGTGTTCCCAGGCTTATTGATTTAGATTTAACATAAACATAGTTTTGTCTAGGGTGGTCCTAAAGAATATGAGGCAATGAACAGTCCCTTCAATTCAGAAATATTTATATGTAGAGTGTTTTCTGGGAATAACCAAAGGTCAGGCACCTTCAGGTGACCCTTGGCTGCTGTCCAACTATAAATGCCATGCCACTAGTGGAAGTCATTTTAGGGGAACCAAGCAAACGGTTGGGGATCCTGAAAGCAATAAAAAAAGATCACATCAAATCTCCTGGGATACATGGATATTAGCCAGCTGACAGTAGAGTTCATGATTCAAGGGACTGAAGATAAAGTTCCATCCATTACGGAAGAAGATGGTATAAAGTTAACAGGAACCCTGAACAGATAATCCACTTACAAAACGATCCATATGTACTGGGTATTAACCTTCACGACAGAAAGAAGAATCAAAATCAGTCCAATATTTCTCAGCGAGGAGTCACTTCATAATCATTACATCAGTGCAAGACCCGGAGTAGAAGGAATTTGTTCTAGACTTAGGCTGCTTCCTTCTCTAGCCAAATGTGGACAAAGAATATTCCTTGTTTTGTACAGGGACTGGCAAAGGTGTGAAACCACTGTGGGGCTATAAATCGTTCCTTAAAGAAGATATTGCACTTCGAAAGGGACAGGCAGCAGGTTTAATGGCTATCATGGGCAAACGATTTAAACATGATGGCTTTCCGAATCTTGTAGCAAAGTGATCTTTCCCTTAAAGGATATGGAGGCATGCTCTTGTGCAACAAAACAGAGGCAAGAACTGAGATGGGAGGCCTGTCGGTGAATGTCCATATCAGGTTTTATGCAATGTATAAATGGACCCGAGCATGCTGCCGAACTTTTTAATTTCACAAACCACTGTGCGACCTTCTGTTCATTTTTAGCTGCTACTTAAACATGGCTTTGAGTAGACATCCACTTAAACAAGAAAAACAAGCATCAAATACTATCACGCACTTTTAGATTACAGCTGAAAGAGCATGTAGCCGAAGGTATGGTGCAAGAGTCTATCTAGACGTGATGCAGGAAGAGAATCAGCAATCCATCCAGCATAATGATGAGACAGGGACGTGGAAGAGGGCAGATGCTGACCAGCAACAGTCAAGTTCAAAAATATTTAGGCTGCAGAAACTATTTTGAATCTTTTACCAAATCTTACTCTCAAATCTCGAGTAGGCTGTTCATAACTTTTCAGTAGTCTGTGGGTGAATTGCAATTTGGACTTAATGAACATCAGGATAAATCAAACCAACACTCATTTACTGATCTAGACAACACAACACTGCCAAAGGTCATGTTGCAGCAGTAGGGGGGGGGGAAAGGAAAGAAAAGGTTTCTCTAGAGGGGCAAGATGGTGAATAATGGAACTGCAGAGCAAGGTGCCAGAAAACTCAGAGACCCACTTGTGATATATGACTTCCGACTGTTAATTAAAGACAGCAAGTATTCTCCCACAAGACTGGTGGCATATGGTCAGTGAAACTCATCTTTGTTATCTGAGCCGGGAGAAAGGCGATTGATAGTCCTAGCACCGAGGTAGGCCTCTGCTGTGAGTTGGTCCATGTAGACATAGCTTCTGAAATCAAGATATCTGCACAATGACTGCTGTTGCAGTATTTCGGAGAGAGATGTATGGTTAAAACTTCTAGTTCATCCTATTTTTCACATCTGTGATCTTTTTACATGTATGCCCACAGTGGTGATTCTCTGGCTTTTTTTGTGGTCAACTGTGCAAGTAAAACGAATATATATCAACAATCTAGTAACCCACAGAGCCTCCTGAATTTCACAGTGCCATCAATCTTTCAAGCAAGGTGTCCCTTTATTTGTGAGAAAAGACCAGGTGATTGTAGGGGACTACCACAATGCCCCTAGAAGAACATCTGCCTCCAAAATGTCAAGAAGACTTTTTGGGGAAGTGCCAGCCTCTCTATCACAGTAAGAGTCACCAGTGGCATGGGCTTCATGGGCTCAAACTAAGCATGGTCAGCCGAAGACTTTTACAGTCCACCAGATGTCTTATTTAGATTCGCAGTAACAGTTTCAGAAAGATTTTTTGCTGAAATCATTTTCAGCAATCCTAAAAAAAAGTCTGTGGTTACAAAGTGGAATCTTCGTTGATCTTTTGGAGTGTTTGGTTCTTAACAACTTAAGCAAATATCATATTGGTTCGAGTGCAAGTTTGATGTAATCAAGAGTACAAACGGAGTTTTCCAAAGTGACCCACAGAAAAAAAAGCAAACTTGCAATTTCAAGCTTCCAAACAGAAATAAAGAGCGAAAAAGTACACAAAATAAAAGCATTTGGTACACACTGGTTAAATGATTGAGCTATAAAAAGCAAACAAAATTGTGCTAAAAAATCTAAAAATGTCTCAAAGGTGTTCATTGCTACTTCTGATGGTGAGGCACAAAAGTGGGGTGAATTAGCATAAAACAGAATTGATGAAAATGTCGTATAGGTTACTCCTGGAAAGGAATGAAGTGCAAAAATAAGATGAGTGTTTGGATAAGAATGAGCTAGTGGCTTGAGTTAGTACCATGCATTTTGAGGAAGACACGTCCCTGGAAGGGGTCTGAGAGAAAGAGAGAGAGCAAGAGAATATTTATATATACACACACACACACACGCACGTATTTATTTGTATGAATGTTTGTGTGTAGAAAATTATGTTCATCTATATTAATTTTTTAGCAAGCCTGAGGCAATGCAAAAAAAGCTAAAGGTATTATAGTCGTCTTGTCTGCAGCATTTTGGGACTCGCAATTCGAGAAGTGGGGCTAATTACCTGGTCCCTGTAACACGTTTGTAGCTGTCCTTGGAATAGACGGCCAAGATGCTGACCCCGGAGCCTATGTTAACCAGCAACATAGGGTACGGATTGTCAAGGCAGTAGGGCTTTTTCTGACAGAGTTCAGCGTCGGTTGCATTCTCAAAATAATAGCACTCGGAAGAGCCGTTGAAGCCCACAGAGTCCACGTACAACAGGCCCTGGATCAAGCAGTCGAGTTCATCCAGTTTATGCAGTTGGAGGTCAGCTATCTGGAAAAAGCAGAAGAGGTTAATTAATGAACAAACATAAGTTTGACGAGCACACCACATTGCACTGCTACAAAAGCAAACTTTGCCCTTTTGCACTCTGCCACGGAAGGGCTCAAGCCAATAAACCGCCAAAGTACAGTCTGGACACGATTTCACAAACGGCCTGGAATGTAGGCGCGAGCTGGTGCCTAACGGGCAAAGTACAACAAAGTATCCCTACATAAATGCTAGATAAAACGGTCCTTTAGAGATTATCAACCAAAACAATCATGGGATGCACGCTTGATTTCAGGATTTAGGCTGATTCACAGTGTATGTGGGTGAAATAGCACACATTTGAACTCGTACAGGCCGATGCATTCGTTTGGACTAATTCACCAGTTCCTTCAATGATAGTACACAAATGTTAATGAAAGTCTCGTATTTTTTTGTTTATCAATTTCACCATTTTCTATTAACCTTATTATTTTCCCCACCATGTCGCATTTCTAACTCCGATGACTTCAGGCCTGTTTTCGAGCTTGGGGAATGGACGGATTAATTAAAAATCAAGCGATTTATCTTTACAATGCCCTACTAAATAAACTAGGGCAGTTCTGACAACTGAAAGATGCAGTGAAATCTAAAGTTAATGCGAAACTGGAGACAAGTTAACAGACCTGTTGCTATAGTCTTTAGGTGTTGGATTCTACTATTCATTTTCATAATTATGTTATCAACTACCATGTTAAAATATGAGGCTCACATAAGACTTTAGTTGTAACAAAATAATAAGACTTGGCAGAATTAATTTACGTCATTAGTTAACTAATATCCATCTCTCCTAATGACATTACAGAATAAGCATTTGCAATGCAATAGGTCTCGCATTAGGAAAGTTTGAGCTATTGGTATTGTAAATGACACATTTTTTATTTATGTGTTGGTTTTGAAAATAACAAAGCTATTAGTTTTGCTATTTACAATGCCAATAGTTTTAACTTTCGCAAATGTGACACCTATAGCATTTGTAATGCAATATGTGTTGTATTTACGTGACTTAGATGTATTGATATTACAAATAACAATGGCTTTAAATTTTTTTAAATAATTAATACTTAAATAAAAGTTATTGTAATTTATAATGGCAATAGCTTAAACTTTTGTAAATAACTTTTTTTGTGAAGATTATGTTCAGTGTATTTTATTGTGACGAAAATCCAAGAACAGAAGTGAAATATTAACATCTTTTTGTGACATTTGTAATAAAGCTTGAAACATTGAGAGAACATATTCGAACCAGTTGTTGTTGAATGGTTGCACAGATTGATGCTGTTGTGGCGCTGAGTGATGTTGTAGTGGCGACAAGTGATGTTGTGGCGTTCAGTGATGCTGTGGTAGCGCACAGTGATGTTGTGGTGCCCCTGAGTGATGCTGTGGTGGTGCTGAGTGATGCTGTGGTGATGCGATAGAGTGAGGGCGATAGATAGAGGGAGGGCGATAGATAGAGGGAGGGCGATACACAGAGTGAGGGCGATACACAGAGTGAGGGCGATACACAGAGTGAGGGCGATACACAGAGTGAGGGCGATACACAGAGTGAGGGCGATACACAGGGTGAGGGCGATAGATAGATAGAGTGAGGGCGATAGATAGAGTGAGGGCGATAGATAGATAGAGTGAGGGCGATAGATAGATAGAGTGAGGGCGATAGATAGAGTGAGCCGATAGATAGATAGATAGATAGGGCGATAGATAGGGCGATAGATAGATAGATAGATAGATAGATAGAGTTAGGGCGATAGATAGATAGACAGACAGATAGAGTGAGGGAGATAGATACCCTCAGACCCCATGGACTGACGGTCTGACGCCTCCTGACAGCGCCCAGGCCCACCCTGACGGCATGGCTCACCCACTAATTTCTAACTGATTGGGCAGTGACAGAATGCTGTTTGGCTGAGGAAGCAGATGTGTATGCATGAGCTGTAGAAGCACATTTACCAGGAGAAATGGGGGCTCTGTGAGAGGATCATTGGGAGAAATGTAATGGGAAATGAAGCATTTTAGTGCAGTTGTCCTGATACCTTTGCTTTGAGCTTTTTAGCATTGGGCACCTATTTTAGTGTAGGCAATGGCAGCTCTCCCACAAGTGTCAGGAAAAATAAATAGACCCTGCCACCGGCTCTTTCTTCACAGCTTCTGTGTGTGTGTTCTGTCTGACTGCATAACGTCTCAGGCCCCAAGAGAGGCTTAACTGGCACCCAGTTTAGAAACATAAGGTGGAGCAGGGAGCTGAGGAAGGAGCCTGGGGAGAACAACTGGGAACAGGATGTAAGGGGCTGGGAGATGGGGTAAGGCAGCAAGGTGAGAGGAAGCAGGCAGAAATCAAAAAAAAAAAACACTGGAAAAGCAAACGGGCAACTGACAAAGCCAGTAAGTCTGGTTTTGCCTTTGTTAATGTTCGTTTTGTGTTTTTTTACAAAACGTTGTTTGTGAAGCTTGTGGGCTCTCAATCTGAAAAAACAAATAAAGGCTAGAAGCAAAAACATTTTGCACAATGAAGGGAATATCTGGAGGATTTAAGAGGGAAAAAAGAGACTAACGCTTCCGATGCTAGGAGTATAGTTCTAAAACTAAATTAATAAAAAAATGAAGAAGGAAAATCGGTCGCTGGGAGAGAGAATCTGGAACACGTTAAATAGTTTCCGATTTAAGAACGCACACAACAGTTCAGTAGGGATGGTCAGCGTGTTTCTTTTCCCTCTCAGACCTTCAGACATTACAGACAATGCTCTATCTCATTCCACACTGGAAAACAAACACCTGGGAGCGAGACGGCGGGGAATCTGGGCCAGGCAACTCTGTTTTAGCGTGGATTTAAGAGAGCGAGAGAACAGTGCGAACGTGGAGGCCAGAATGAGTGCAGTGGGAGGGTGAGGAGGGGCAGAGAGCCAGAGGAGGGGCAGAGAGCCAGAGGAGGGTGCGCGGGGCAACGCTTTGTCTGGTCACTACGAGCGGAAGATGAAATGCTGCGTGGAGGAAACAAAGGCTGAATAAAGTGGCCGAGGTCACAGCAAGAAGAACCTTCTCAATGAAGCAAATTTGCACAAGAAGCGGAAAACAAAGCAGCGAGGGGCTCTAAGCGTTACGACCATGGGAGCGGTGTAAATCTCCTTGTTTCACTGAACACTTTATGAAGTGTTGTGGGGATGAGAACATCTGCTGCCAGCTATAATTCCTCATTATATTCAATGCGCATGAGTATGGTAAGAGTGCTTTCATATTTTGAACTGTGTTTTGTCCAGAGCAAATGCCACGCAGAGCGGAACATTGGTTTGGCGCTGGGTGAAAGCCAAATGCTCGCAGGGGATTGGGAGTTGTCCAGAGCAAATGCCACGCAGAACGAGCTATCGGTTTGGGACTGGGTGCGGGGGCGCGGCATTGGCTGGCGGGGGAGCGGCTTCCTTTGAAGTCTGAGTCTGATGCCGATGGTGTGCGATGTGCACGCGGCTCACATGAAGTGCTCTCTGAGTCTGATGCCGATGGTGTGCGATGTGCACGCGGCTCACATGAAGAGTACCTGATCCGCAGTTTGGGTAGACTACTGAAAGCCTTACTATAATCTCGACAAACCAGTAATGCTAAAGCAATGCTGTAGTCGAGACCTAAACAGGTAAAAAAGACAAGTTACTTATTTTCAACAACCCTCTTTCTGGTGAATACTTTAACCACAGATTTGCCACTTTTCGATGTTTCACCTTCATAGCTGCCAAGGTTTCAGATTGCTTATGAGTGACATTTTCATAGTTTCAGTGTAATTATGAGTGACATTCAATGACTAAGAGTGACACTTTCTCGCGAGCAAAATTAAGCAATGAAGACAAGAGAAACATAATAACAACAGAAATTACACCCTTTCGAAGCAGACCTTAAAACTGCTACAAAACACCAGAAAGCCTAACTTTACCATTAATGGGCACCAATGTGGTAAAGGCTTGCTTTCGATATTTACAAACCTGCGCATTGCGTGCTCTGGATGGCAACAGAATGTGTGTTAATGGGCTGCTCTTTCCCGACCCCCTAGACAGGCACGTTCGTGCAGTCCTGTCTGCCGAAGCAGGCTGCCTGCTTCTGCAGGCTTGGCTCCCTGTGTTCCCCATCAGAGACAAGGCCTTCACTGTACAGCCAATTGCATTCTTCATAAAGGGGAGGGGATGTGGCATAACAGCCAGAGCTGCTGACTTAGGAGCGGGGGAACCAGGTTCGAGTCTCTGTGTCTGCTCAGCGTCCTGTGGTTCTGGGTAAATCACTTAATCTCCCCGTGCCTACCAATGCTGTTGAAGCAGCTCTGGCTCTGGTGGAATGAGTTTTTAAGCTCTCAGAGGCTTCTTCTTGGTCGTGGCTCAGCAGATTTTAATACACCGGTTCCTGTTTCTGCTCTGCCTTCACTTTATTGGCACCAGCAAGGCCCACATGAAACTGGCTGTCAACATAGTTTTTACTTTGAGCGCATGAAAGAATACTAAGAGCCATCAGCCCATCAAACCAGTGAAGCCTCTCCTCTCTAAAGGGATGTGGCAGTGAGGAAAATGTAGGACGTATGACGGACTGGCCCACATGGAAGTGAGAAACAACCTTTGGAAGAAAAGAAGCCCTGGTTCTCAGCAGCAATATGTCAGGAGGTAGGTGAACGGAGGTGACTGCAGATCAATGATGCAGGTGTGGGTGTGACTGCAGTAAGAAAAAAAGGCTTTCATGTTAAAGAGCTTTAGGGAGCAACTGTGCAGGGGCTCGAAGAGCAAGTTATGGTCCCATTGAGGAATGATGAAGTACTTTAATCAGGAAGATTGGTCAGGCAAACAGAAACACTGTAAAGCCCATATATTACCTTTGGCTGTGCCTAATACAAAGCCTTGCCAGGCCAAAGATAAAACAAACAACAAAATGCCAGATAATTTGGCCTATAGAGGATCAAGCGGAAAGGCTCAACACCAGGCCATAAATGTTTCACAGCATCCCAAATACATTCATTTAATCAATGGGTGCTTAGCTACAGGAACATCATCCACTACTATACCAGGTAAATCAAAACGGTTTAGTTGTTGCAGCTCAATCTACAAGCATGGAGGTTTAAATTGGAGATTCAGATGTAGTTACCTGCCGTGTTGCAGATACTGCAGGACCGCCCAAAGACCCAGCCATATTACAGGGCAAATGCTCAGGTTCAACAAAACTAGATACCACACTCTCTTTCCTTGCCCAATCCGGGGCTATCAGGAGCTGGGCCTAGCCTAGCTTGATCTTTCCCTGAACTTGAGGAAAAGTGGCAGCAGTGGAACAGCACACAAAAGGTAGGTGCTCCACTGCAGGCAGAATGCATCTGTAGGGGTCCTCCTGGGCTGGGGACGCTCTAGCGAGTACACTACACACAATTGTGGTGGCAAAAAGACCCAGTTAGTGTACGTGCCACTGGGCAACGACATCCTGAGCCATTCATGGAATTTGTGGTCCGCCAGTTGATGTATGCTGCGCTCGTGCACCCCAGTGCTGAGAAATCCTACTTAATAATTGGCTACTGGAGACATAACATGCTGGTTCAGCCCCTCCAAATGCAGAGTACGTCCAAGCATAAGATCAAAGACCTTGCATTGCTCTGCTTGTTGCATTGCTACATGGCGATCGTGGTGTCGATCAGGACCTGCACTGGCTTTCTTTTGATGGACAGAAGAAACGCTCTCAAAGCTAGCTAGAAGGTAAGAAGGTCCAGAACAATGATGTGGAGCTTTCATCCTACAATTATAACACATCAATGATCTCCACCGCTCCCAGATGACTGCCCAGCCAAAAGACGATGCATCCATTAGCACTGTGAGGTTTCAATAGCACAGGAATACACAGAATGGCTCATGCATGACAAGATGGTGTCTACTTGCTACCACCGAAGATCCTGAGCTGTACCCTTTGAGATGCAGGGATAGCCCCAGTGTGGTGCCCATTGGAAACAGTGGAACCACTGCAAGTCCCACAAGTGGCTACAAGCATAAGGGATCAGGAGAATTCATTATAAAACTAGTCTAATTAGCTTCAGAACAGGCATTAATGAAAACCAGTTCTGAGCCTGAAACATAATTATATGTTGAATCTTACAAGCTTGCTAGGGCATGGAAAGGCATTGAGTACCACATGTCCAGAATAGCCAAAATTTAGAGAATCCTCTTTGAAGCTACAGATGGGACTTTGGTTTACTGATGGAAAACCCAAGGGATAAAAGAAGGGTGATCATTGTTTAGAAGTGGTATACAACTGATTGTGGCAAGTCTACATTCAGCAGCCAATTGTTGAGATACAAAAACACATATATTCTGCAAAAATTGGGTTAGAACTACCACCATTACCTATGTAAACACCAGAAAAGCAGAGGTAAGGCCGAAAGGTAGAATGGCAAATTGGAAATGCTACGATCCCACTGTGAACTGAAAGTAAAGGCTATGGAACTGAAATACGGGCAAATGAAAGTACATCTGCTGCACGACCGAATAGACCAGCTAAACCACCTGCTCCAGGGCTGAAAGAACCTCAGTCAGAGTGAATCTGTCCCTCCATAAGAAAGCATTCAGGGGCTGATGATCCAGAATTGGCCTGAGCCCTCCATCTTTCTTGGGCACCAGGAATACCTTTTGCCCCTTCTTAAGTCTGGCACTATCCAAATTCCTCCCTTGGTCAAAATGGAGATCACTTCCTGCAGAAGGATTGCAGCATGACCCGTTAGAAACCTGACTAGGAATGAGTTTGGTACAAGGGGGGATGATTTCAACAGGCAAGACATATCTTTTTTTAACAATACACAGCACTTATGGATCTGAAGATTTGGATTTCCAGTTGTGTACAAAAAAAAGCTTACCGGCCTACTAGTCTTGTAAAGGGAAATCAAAGGGGCTTGAAAGTCCTTTTGGTAGGTGAGCAGGATGTGGGGATTACTACTCTTAGTGGTGTCTATATCAGTCACCACTATGTTCTTTAGAGCCATGAAAAGTCTGAGTCGGCTGCTGAGCTGGTTAAGAGGGCTGCTGTTGGCAACAGATAGGCTAGATCCCATGAGTAGTCCCTGAAGTTTCTGTATTGTTGGTAAAACTGGCATGTCGATGAAATCAAGCCTATGAAGCAGGCCATAACTTGGCAGTATTTAAAAAACACTTGTGTTGAGTTATGCTTTTCTCTAAAGAGACTGGATCCATCAAAAGGCATGCCCATGAGGCATGCTTGAACATCACAGGAGAACCCCAGCAGCCTGCATCCAGGCAATGCAACTGACAACAACAATGATGTTCATGGCATGGCCCTCACATTCCATTGTGTCAAGGTCGGCCCTCAAATCATATTTCACAACATCTTGTCTGTTGTAAATTGTTTGGGAAAAATTGTTCCTAAACCTTTTACGTATGGCCAGCAATATCGCACTGTCCATGTTCCAAATTTTATTTATTTATTTATTTAATGTTCTTATAGAGCGCCTGAATAGACCCCCGAAGGGGTATCTCCGCGCTTTGCTAGTGAAAGGAATACGGATTGTGCTGGTCCATGTTCAAAAGTGACTGATTAGATTTGATAGGTGTTTTAACTATTTGTGAAGAGATGGGTTTTAAGGGTTTTCCGGAAGGTTGGGTGATTGGTAATTTGTTTTAATGTCTGGGGTAGGGAGTTCCAGAGAGCAAGTCCAATATGGGCTAGGGCACGGCCTCCCTGCCTAGATTTTTTGATTCTGGGTACCTGTAATGGCTGGAGGTTACTGGAGCGGAGGGACCGCCCTGGGACATAGGGTGAGAAGACTTTTGTAAAGTACTTGGGCCCCGTACCTGACAGACACTTGTGGATGGTACATAGGATTTTAAACTTGATGCGTTGCCGCACTGGGAGCCAGTGTAGTTTAGCCAATAGAGGGCGGGAGGGAGTCCTAGATGGAGCGTTGAGGACTAGCCTTGCCGCGGTATTCTGGACTATTTGCAGTTTGTTAAGCTGTTCTTCATTAGTTGATAAAAGAAGACCATTGCAATAGTCCAATCTGCTAGTGACTAATGCCTGGACCAAGGTCTTCCTGTGTCTGTCAGGTAGGTATGGAAACACCCTTCTCAGCAGTCCAATGGCCCTAAAACATGTACCGGCAACTTGGTTTACATGATCTTTAGATGTAAGGGCTTGGTCTAATAGCACTCCCAGGTTTTTCGCTGTCTGTTTGGGATTGGGAACAGGTCCCAGTTCCAGGGGCCACCATTCGGGGGACCATAGTGTCACTGCCTCCCCGAACAACAATACTTCCGTTTTATCTGCGTTGCACTGTAGGCAGTTTTTGGCCATCCACTCTGACACTGCCCTCATTCCATCTGCAAAGGATTTTATTAGAGCAGGTGTGAAGGTTTTAAAAGGGAACAGAAGTTGGGTGTCGTCGGCATATGATACCGGGGTGAACCCAAAGGATCTCACTAAGTCAGCCAGGGGGGCCACATACACATTAAATAATGTGGGGCTTAGGCATGAGCCCTGTGGCACTTCCCTGGTGAGCTCTCTAGAGATGGATTTATGGGACTGACTTCTTGAGAGCGGCCTGAGAGAAAACTCTCCATCCAGGACAGAGCTACACCCCCTAAACCCACATCCCTCAGACGGCCGAGAAGCACTTCATGTGACACCGTATCAAAGGCAGCGGATAAGTCCAACAGCACCAAAATCATCGACCCCCCTCCATCCAGTGTCATCCTGATGTTGTTGGTCACTGCTAGGAGGGCTGATTCGGTGCTGTGGTTGGGCCTGAATCCAGATTGTGAGTGGTCCAGGCCCTCCGTTGCCTCGATGTAATTTGATAGGTGAGTGTTCAAATGGTATGTGTATGTCAGCTAAAGAGACCAAGAGCATTTAGGGGCTAAAGTACCAGGTTAGAGTATGAAAACACTCTTTTGCAGAACTAGTCAATGTGCTTCAAATTTATATATGCAAGCACAGAAGGGAATACATATGCGTTAACATTGTGTGTGGCCGTTTGAACATCCAAGCTTTTCAAGGTTTGATGCGGAGTGAGAAACTTCAGGTCTCTGTGGCGTGACCTATGTCAATTTTTTTTTACAATTTCAAAAAGCTTTATTCGATTTTTTAGAATCATAAAAGCATATACAACCAGCAATACATCAGGATTACAGGTTAAAACAGATGTCTGGCATGAATCCATATAAAACCCAATAAAAAAGAGAAGATTTTAGATCGATAATACCACAGGTTAAAAAGTTAAAACATTGGATTTATCGACATTATATATGTACAATACAAGAATAGTTAAATCAAATCAAGGACAAAGTGCAATTTGGCGCGCCCTCAAGATCCAAGCCCAGCCTAGAAATTTCACCATAGCCAGTGCAATCGGTAGTGATGTATCTGTACGCAAAATACGATCAGCTTCCGCCGCTGCCCTGGTACCCAGAAGCTTACAGATAGGTAACAACCAAGCCCGCTGTGAGGCAGCATAGCCATCACAAACTCAAAGAATATGTGCCGTTGTCTCATTATTGGAAGTGCATCCTGGGCACCCTGCTGGGGTATGTGGTGACCATTTCAAGGTGAAAGATCTTACAGGGAGGGACCGCACCCTGAACTGGAAGTATAATTTGCGATCCATAGGTTTCATGATTGCATCCAAATATAATTCCATCCTAGGGACCAGTTTATGGTCCATAAAGCGGCTAGTGAGGGAAGAAGACTCTTGTTGTCTTGCATTATTCAGTGAAAACAGTTCCCAGTACTTAGCCTTTAACAAAGATTTAGATGGAAAAATGGAGTTTGCTGGATCGGTCCACAATACAGTCAGTCCTAGCTCCCCTAAAAGAAGTCGGACTGCCCTGAGCCATTTAATTTGATGTAATGTGTCTGACTTAATGATATCTAGGAAACCCTGGGCATAGCCAACAAGTTTGGGACTAGTCCACAATCTCCTCCAATAGAGGAGTGGACGCAATTTGGCTATAGCTGCAATGGGTTTCTTACCTAGATCTAACAACAATGGACAGATAGGAGAGCTCTGGGGAAGTCCGGTTATATTTCTTATAAGCCTGTTCTCTACTGATGGAAGAGCTACAAGGTTTTCACAAGCCCACACCTCTGAACCATACAATGCTGAACTAACAGCCTTCAGATTATATATTTCAAGGACGGGACTGATAGGCTTGGAAAGGGTGCGATTGTACTCCTGACAGAGCGCCCCAGATATCTGTCAGAGTTTGAGAGAGGCTATGTCGATTTGCCGGCCCTACTTCTTACTACCTTGGAAGTTAACTCCCAGATAGGTGAACTGATTGACTATTTCAAGAGGGCCCTCTTTCATAGCAAATCCTCTTGTGTTTGCCTTGCGTGCATTAAACGTCATTAACTTTGTTTTTGGCACGTTGACCTCCAATCCCCTCTCACAACAGAAATCCTCGAAAATTTGAAGTGCTTTCTTTAGTCTGCTCGGGGTCCTGGAAAGGATCAACGGGTCATCGGCAAACATCAGGATGGGTACCTTTTCACCAGCAAGTATGGGGGCATCAGTCGAAATTCTGCTCATACAATCAGCAATTCCATTAATATAAAGTGTGAACAGCGTGGGGGCCATCACACAGCCCTGCCCAACACCACGTTCTACTGGAAATGGTTCAGTGACTTCCCCCTGTCCACCCCATCTAATTTGAGCCTTATTATCTTCGTGAAGTCTACTGATCATGGTTAAAAGATCCAGAGGTAAGCCTAGTTCTTTGAGGACGAGCCATCATTTCCAACGAGGACTAGATCAAAGGCCGCTCTAAGATCTACGAAGGCGGCATAGAGGCTGCCTTTACCCAATGTAACCAGCTTCCAGGAAATTAAAATGAATCAAAAAACTTGGTCAATGGTGCTTGTGGCTGCTCTGAATCCGGCTTGTAAAGGTGACAAGATTCCGAACTCCTCGATCCACTCCTGGAGTCTATTGAGCACCATCCTTCCAAATAGTTTCTGGGAGCAGTAAATCAGGCAAATTTGCCTATAGTTCCCCGGGTGCCCTTTGTCCCCTTTTTTGAAGACAGGGATCATTTCTGCTTTTTTCCAAGAAGTGGGGATCGATGCCCCTTGTGCAATTGCATTGGAAAGCAGAAAGATATAACGGCACCAACTAGGTTTATCATGTAACAAGGTGTCGCCCGGTATGCCATCAGGCACCGGCGCTTTCCCAGGAAGGATAGAACTCAGAGCTGTCTCGACTTCCCTCAGGGTAAAGGTTTCCCTCTGGTACATCACATTCACAACTTCGACTTCCTTCTCTGGGGGGATAGAGGAGTTTTGGGGTTTAAAATGATTAACCCAGGGTGTAACAGACACATGATTCTGGGGGCGCTCAGCCTGACCCCTAGTGGGCCAATTGTAGGTGTTCCAAAACAGCTTAGGGTCCTTAGAAACACACGCCACCCGCAGATCTTGCCATCTTTGGTCTTCCCAGGTTTTCTTAGCCTTAAGTTGTGTTTCCTTATAGAGTGCTCTTGTTTCAAACACTTTAAGTGGAATACCTCCCTTAATCGCTTTTCCTAAGGCCTTGTGTGCAATCCGGCATTCAACATTATACCATTTCCCCATAACTTGTGCAGGCACTATAGGTATCTTCCCTTTCTTTTCAAAGAAAGTGCGTAGGAAAGTAAAGAAAGCAGTATGCGTATTCCCTGAGCTATCATGGACTCCAATCTGTGAAGCACTGCCCTCAAGCTCTCTAATTGCATGTTGCAAACTTAATGCTATGTTGTCAAGTAAAGTTGGTGATTCTTTAACAAGGACCCACTTAAGTCTCCTTAGGTCGTTTGCTTGGACCACCTCCCCAATATAGCTATTATCCCTTCGATGGTGAGCTCTCCTAGTACAAGGTAAAAACATAGAGCAACAGAGCGGGGTGTGGTCACTTTCGAGCCGATCAATGATAGTCATATCCTCCACCAATGGCCACAGTGTCAGACTTACCAATATATAATCAATTCTGCTAGCAGAATACCCATTATTAAAGGTTGTTGAACCTAGCCTATCTGATTTAATGCGGCCATTCAGGGCCCTTAGGCCCCGTTCAATACAGATACTATTCATCTGAATAATCACATCAGTCCACTTCCTAATGGGCAGTAACTCAAGCGATGGAACTAGCCAGTTCCTATCTTCTACTTCAGCCCAGATGACATCCTCCACGGTAAGCGGTTCAAATGTGATGTTAAAGTCACCCATAACGATTACCTTGGTGATGTCTGGTAAAGTATCAAGGAGCTGCTCCAGAGCCCCTAAAACTCTTGAATTCTTCCCCCTTGTACCTCTGGTGTAGATGTTAATTAGCAGAATGTCTGAGTTGTTATTAATTGTTAGTTTAATCGCCTGGATGTCATTATTCTTAGTAGGGATGTCGTGGATAATCGCATTGCGCTCTAGTCGAACCCACATTGTCAGACCTCCTGAGGGCTTCCCTTTCCCCTGCCTCACAGCTGGAATGGAAAAATTCGAATAGCCTTCACAAAATGTGGGTGTGACTGCCCAGGTCTCTTGGAAGGCGCAGATATCATAATTCTTAATAAAATAATTCCATTCGGAAAGGGGTAACTTCGAGCTGAGCCCGGCAATATTCCAGCTCAAGAAGCTAAAAGTTCTTGGAACCTCTGCAGAGCTTTCTCTGTGGCTAGGAGCTAAGGTCTGGGGGCACAGAATATTAGACTGAGAGGAGCTTCATGGACCAGAACCCCCTCTGTCACCTAATTGTGATGCAGTGTTGCAAATGTTGCTTGCCAGCAACATATCATCTCCCCCCAAAGCTGTATAAACCGTAGGGTTATAAAAAAATCCACTGGGGAACTCCCTTGGTTTAGTCAATCATTAGACTCAAGGTTTGACGAGCCTTGCAGTCTTAGAGGACCCTGCTGGGATTCCGCCCCATAGCCAAAAGGGAAGCGCCTAAATTGTATACTAGACTTTTTAGGGCCACTTGTGCAAAATTCCAGCGTAAAAAGGTTATCAACAAGATCAACACTATTTAAGGTCAATTTAATGCTATCTAAAGGTTGATCATACAGCACGATTCGTCGTGCATCCAAGATGTCCTCCCTAATAAATGAACGGCACTCCCTCACATGTCTAATCCAATGGATAGATTTATTTATCGGTGAGTCAGCAGTCTTGATAGCAGCATAGCGTGATAATTTTGGTACATTAACCATGAAGATTTTGGGTGGCTCACGTGCTTTTAGTCTATTCCCTCTAGATTGCCCCGGGATGTGATCAGAAAGGCTTTGTCCATAGGATGCATGGGCATTATCTCTATGGAAGATGCCGGTGCTACTGTCGCGATCATAGGATAATTCAGGGAGGGGGAAAGAATCCTTTGGTATGGTAGACCTCAGTGGTTGAATAGATGAACCCATGGTACTTTGTTTGATTGTATTGTTTGGGCCCTTACTCCTGGGAGATCCAGTGGTTACATCAGAAACCGGACCTGGACATGGACTTGGCCAGGGTTCCGCTCTAACCACAGGGGTCGGTGCCATCGGGACATCCGGCTTTTTCTGGATCTGAGTAGATGGCCGCTTTTGTTGGTCTGCACTAGAGGTAAGAAACCTCACCATATTAAGCAGCTCAACCAAAGAGCCCTTCAGATCCTGAACTTCCCCCTTCAATGATAGCACCTCCTGCGTTAGTTTGCCTAAAGTTTGCTCTCGCTCACCGGTCATAGAATTTAATTTACAGTCAGGGCTAAGAGTTTGCGTTTGGACATAGGTTCTCCTAATTTCATTAGCCATTCCCCCGCTTGCTGGATATGCTTCCCCCAGTGCTGCAAATCTATTAGTACAGATAACGATGGGATTGATATGAGCAACATAATCAGTACTAACACTATCCCCCCATTACCAGAAGCCGTGATATTATCCTGGAGCGCAACTTCTGGCCTGTTTACGCCCACTGTATTAGATATCTTATTCTTTATGGGCTTACAGAACATATCTGGGATAGCTGGCTGCGCACACTCTGCCTGTTGCTTTCTACGGGGAGGGGAAGTGGTGTGCGGGGGGATATGAGGGGCTGATTCAAGGATTTCATTACACTCGCTAATCAGTTTATCAATCCGATCAATAACAGTTGTTCGTAATAGCCTTGCATGATTTTTTTGCTTTTTTCCTATTATTCGCTTTTGGAACTCCCTCAATTCCCTCTCCACTCACATCCAAAGCTTTCCTCTTACCCATAGACCTTGAAAAGTAACAAATCTATAACTATAAATGGTCCAATGTAGATAAAAGGAAAGATAATAATAGTAAAAAAGTTTCCTAAACAAGAAATTAAAAGTGGAGCAGTGCTCAGTAAATCATAACAGCATAGGAGTGCATGAAAATGCAATAAGTCAAAGGTCCACCGAAGGCAAGGTTGTTTGTAGTAACAGCACCTCAAGGAACACCAGGGTCGATCCAGACACGTAATCCAAGGCAAGAGGGGTTGCCCTGCCCTGGCTCCTGCGGGAGGTGCTGCAATGTCCGGTCGCTTGCTGGTGATGCTGGTAGTACGCACCTCTCATGGCTTGGCAGTTCGGGCTGGACTGTTCCCATGAGGCACAGGGTCAAGGCTGATCTGCATATGGCCATGTCTGAACTGGGGTGGTGTGGAGTGCAAAAAAACGATGGATTTAGGCCCAGATCTCTGTACTGGGGTGAATGCATGACATTGTTCTGCATTCTGTCCATCAACTGTTGTTTTTGCATTTGTTCACATATGTATTCATTCCCTGGATGCCCACTTTGGACATGTAATATAGTGTCATCACAATGCTACTACCATATACATTTCCTCTAACTGGGCACTATGTGAGTATGGGAGTGCCCAGCCAATACAACCACACAATGGATCAGAATTAGATCAAATGAAATTCCCATTGTGACGAATATGAGGTCTGTGTGCGCCGAAAATGTAAAGGGTGTATGACAAGGAATGATTGATAAATAAAATCTAGGTTCGTTCTGTTTCAGGTGGCAGCAACATTTGGATTCTTTTTAACTAAAGGGTAAAAACCCATGATCTGGTTCCAGCTACAGTCATAATAATTTCCTTATCTGCAAGCGTGAAACACTGAGACACCCTCATGCTGCTTTTGAACCAGTCAATATATTATGTCCTAGCATTAAGATAATTATACCTTGGGGAAGCTTCCAAGCCGAGTTTCCCCATGGTTATTGGGCATAACAGAACTACCAAAACATTTGGACTTTTCTCAGCTATATACAGGTCATCAGTGGAACTTTAGGTATGGTTTGCCTCAACATACACACAATGCACAACCATGGGATTAAATCTTGAACTGTTCAAGCAGATATGTATTGACATTCATAGACATTTGTTTTTAGCAAAATGGGCATCACTCATAAGAAAATAACTGAAAATAGAATGTGTCACAAGGATTCTGAAATGTATTTTGTTGAATCTAGAATTGAGAATTTGTTTGATTCAACACATTTTAGAGATGTTCCCATTAAAATTGATGACCTCTGTGTGGCCATGCTGTGTATGAGACTGCGGAGAGTTAATATTGTGCATTTTTTTGTCTGAGTGAGCTACATGACTTAGCAGTTTCCCTTGTTATTCAAGATGTCAATTGCCTTGCAGGTTGTGTTAGGAGCGTCCCAATGTGTGAAGGTGTCAGTGGAAGCTAACTGTTTCGGTTACAGTTGAATGTTGGCATGTGAATGGTTTGTGCTGTTCTGTTAGGGGGAGGGGAAAGATTTGGTTTACAAACTAAATGGCAGACAGGTCTGTCTAACCTGTTGAGGTGGATTACGGTTGTATGAGGAGTGTGTTGCATTGTGAGAGCCATTCACTTTTTAAGCACATGGCTTATGTCCAGGTGTGAAGAGGTATATGGAGACAGGAAGATCTTCTTTATTTTAGGTTCATCATACAGCAGCGCCCTACCCACAGGGCACCCAGCAGCAATTGACACTGAGGACTTGGTAGCTAGGCACCAAGAATAGTCTACATTATAGAGCTGCATACATAGGTGTTCCACATTCAATAGTTAGGAGACAGCAGAAGCATACAAGGCAATAAAATAGGTAAATACCACCCACCTCCCCCACCTCCCCCCAACACGACGGTGAACGAGGAATGAAATGTACAGTTAAAGGCATAATCATGGAGTCTCTGGGGAGCTTTACAAATGAGAGTACTCCTACACAAAGGAGAAACAAACTTGGAAGACATAGGTTGAATATGATGATTAGAGGAAGCAGAGGAACGTACAAGAGCAATTCTAGTCAAGTTCCAAATGCGCCCATCATCAAGTTTTACAGCATTAGGAATCAGTTTGATTACCTTACGAGGAATAGAGAACTTTGTACCTCCAGACTTCTGCAGAAATCATACTCTCACACAATCACTTATGTAAACTAAGGTATGAGCAACAGCATGCCTCACATCAAAGTTGGCTTTCTTTTTTGCTGACTTGAGATCCTGCAGGGCCCTCCACGGAGGATCCTCGGGAACCTCAATGTAGCCCCCATTTCCCTCTCATCCAAGATTGAAACAAATGGGTGTTGGGCGTATGCCCCGTAAACAACTCGATGGGAACTTTCTCGGTGGTGGAGTGGGGAGTCAAACTTTGCTCGTCGCCAGTGTGAAGTAGTAAAGGGAGACAGTAAGATGACAGGAAGATCTTCTTTATTTTAGGTTCATCATACAGCAGCGTCTTACCCACAGGGCACCCAGCAGCAACTGAATACCACAGCAGGTTTAATAATCATACATGCTAGCATCTCAATCAGGTTTAACAGTTTCACTCCAGTGGTGTTGCACATACACCTCTATGCTACCTGTATTTTTGTTTCCCACAAAGGGTGGTATAGGTTGGTTGCTTTCTTGTCTTTTCACCTGTGTGTGGAGGAACTGTGCCTTAAGAATAAGGAAGAAACCTGTTAGACATCCCCACCAGCAGATCAAGGTCGCCATACCGGCATCCACAGTGCACCACTTTGATGATGGTTTGCTACCAACGGAGACTGAATAAACTTCACTTTGTGAGGGTGGCAGAAGGAGCGGAGGGGAAGGCGCCCAAGCATTCTTTGGACATTTGGCTGTGTATCTGGATGCTCGCTGGTGCCTTGTCATTGTGCTTTGTCACTGAACGGGCCCACCGGTCACTAGAGTGAGGCCTCCTCCAGAGATCCAGCCAAGACCCATAAGTGCCCGCTTCCGGAAATATGCCGGTAGGGGCAAGATACTTAGACATGCCACCTCTCATAACACCTACACATCGATTCTGCAAAAACTTGTATCTTTCCAGAATACATATTGCAAATGCTACAACAGAGAAGGTAATTTCCTAGATTTAAACAAAAGCAAAGAGCACTGTAACTCACATATATGCTCTGATACCCAGCAAAACTCAAGGTCATCCATGACCTGGATGACCAAGACTGGCTTCAAGTATGGAACCCTCATGATAACAGCCCAGGCTTGGAGGTCCGTAATTAACAATTGGTCGGACCCCGCAATAATGGCATAAGCAGACATTGGAGTGGCCGCCGACACTGACTGAGATCTGACAGGATGATGGAACATGAGCGTAAAGGGGGTGGGGTCACAACTGTTGTTGGGTTCCTTGCTATTGAATTTCTTTTTGCTTGATGGGTCTGTTATAGGTATCAGTGTTATAGAACGCTCAGGGAGCTTTAATGGGATCATGCTCCCTTTCCAAATGGTTTTGAGTTGGAGAGGAGTTACAGACGCTTTAGTTCCAGAAGAGCGGGGTGGAAGGAGTTTGGTTTAGGAGTTTGTTTGGTTCCAATTTTGTTTATTTTAGTCTCCTTATTCCACAGTGAAACATCCTTAGATCTAACATTGGGAAGGAAGGTAAAGGTTCACCATGATACTTTCCGATTGCTATCATAAATATAAATGGGTTGAATATTAAGATTAAACGAGGAGTGGTATTTTAATATCTCAAATGACATGCACCACATGTCATTCTGCTGCAAAAAACGCACCTATTGAGTAAGAGATGTGTGATATTTAGCCATAATGGTTATACCAGATGTTATAACTGGGATACACTACCAATTCTCGTGGCTCAGGAGTTCTCATTGATAAACACTTTCAAAAACAAATTAGGAGGGCCTACACGGACAGATTAGGGAGAGTCACTATTGTGGCTGATTGATTTAAGCACCACCCTTTTGGTGGAAGACACCTTAAAAGGCACTAACTATTAATTCTTCAGTTACCTGTGGACATAACAAAAGTGAACATGGAGTTAAATTCAGTAAAGGAACCCTATCAGGAGACTAGTGGTACAACTACCACTCGCAGATCACCTGAATTGGCTGACTGAGCCTGGTCATTGAGTTTGGCAGATTTCTGGCATATGACCCATCCCAATAACTCAGAATCTACACAACGCTCCGCTTCGCATGGATCACTAGTGATACTGGACTATTGTTCATGTCTTAAGCTAACACTGGTTAAATGGAGAATGTGAGCATTTCTTCAATGTGACTGGACGGACCATGCACCCATTGAAATAAGCATCCAACATAGGAGGCCTAAACGAAGGGGTTGAGGAGATAGCGCTGGTGGTGGTTTCACAACACTCAGTTTGGGGGCGGGGGGGGGGGGGGGGAACATATGCAGGACCAAAATTAAGGAATATTTTGAGAACAACAAGAGATCCGTGTCCTCTCAGATGAAGCTCTAGGAGGCCCTGAAAACAGGGATTAGATGAGATTATATCCTATCAAACTAAGGCAATAGAGGGAGTAATCAAGGGAGGTCGAAGCGTTTGGGACTTCCACTGGTAAACTGGAGTAGGTGCTTGCTGGTGAGATGAATAGCCAGGCAGAGTAACCTCTTTAGCTTGCCTGCCTCATGCTACAACAGAAGTTGTCAGGCTCTGCTCCATTGGCACATAGTTCTCTGCAGTGTAAACTGTATGATTTTCGAGATAACACTGGAAAGCTCCCTTACTGACTGGCCAACAGGGATCTGGAGTTGAGGCTGGTGCTCACAATACAATTCCCAGATGGGGGGGGGGTTGCATACTCCTAGACCCAGACCCAGACCAAATCGTTGAGAAGTTTGCTTCTTAATATGGGTCCCTGAACGCTGCTCAGGCCTCCCAAAATGCCTCATTGTCTGAATGATCGCTGGAAGCCCTGTCTGGCTGTTGAGGAAGTGGCAACAGCCGTCACTGACATGGCCCCAGACCCCAACGTATTCCCACCAGAGCTTTTCAAGAAAATTGCTTCACATCTCCTACTGCACTGTTTGAGGGGTCAGCAAGGGTGCGGGTGTTGCCATTTGACCTTTGAGGGGCTTTCATTACATCAGTATTAAAGCAGGTAAGTCCCCTACGAACTGTACGTCATATTGTCCCATATCCATGATACATTTAGAAACCAAGATACTGGCTGACGTACTAGCAAAGAGGCTGACCAGCATGATTTGCATGCTTATTTATTATTATCAGAAGGACTTTATGGTGGGCTGTGGACCACATCATTGCGTGTGGCGAATAAAAATGGTCTTAGCCACGCCTGGAAGTGCTGTAATGTATACAGCTTTAGTGTTGATGGACTTTGAGAAGGGCTTCATTTCTGAACGTTCGGCCTTCATGTTCAGACTGTGGGAGTGCATGATAGATAGGTAATTTTTATTGCACAATTAATTAAAATCATTGCAATCAGGCCAAATAAAAAAAACAATGTAAACTGCATATATTCCAAATTTATAAAAGAGTATATAAAATATTTTAACACCGTTATACTAAAATTTAAAAGGTTTAAAGACTGCTTAAGTGACTATAAACATGAAGCTTTAAAACACTTGGCACTGCATTATAGGGTATAGTTCTGTGTGATAGTCGGAATCCAAAACTGCTTTTACTGGCGTCAGATATTTCATGAAGCGTGCCGCCAGCTGCACCGATTCGCCTTTCATGCACTAGACTAGGGCAGCATGACATGTCTGTATATTTAAAATACGCCAAATAGGCCGAAGCCAATATATTCGCAGTGTGCGTAGTTTCTTGAAGATGCACAGTATGAGGTTTAGATATCCCTCTACTGATCCGCATGCTCGACACTGTGTAGCTACAGTCTCTTTGTACCCTCGCCCATATGTGTATGCCAACAATGGAATCAATCTGAACCGCAATTTCATTAATTGACGCTTTATTATTGGTTTTAAGGGGGATGACAGGTAATGTGGCAAGGTCCTACTATTATAGAGTTTTAAGGGCCAGCTTCCATGACTTATGTTTTTCAAAGTTTGTGTATCACTGTCGGCCGACAGTAACTTTGCCTGTTTTTTTAAAGTCTTGCTGCCGCTGATATGGGTATAGGGGCTAACCATATTTCCTTTGCTTCCAATACCTCAAAACAATGAGCTAGAAATTCAGGCCATGTGGACCCTCGGGTGTTATTGTCCAGATGTTTTTCTTTATTGTGTTATACCGGGCTTGTTTGGCTTTTAGATAATAGTCTATGAATCTAGCTTTCAGGATCCACTTTTGAGATAAAAGGTTAAATTCCCTACGTATTTGCACATGTGAGGTAGCGGTCGGTAAAAAGAAGACTTAACGAAAAAGGCTGACTGTGCTCTGTCTGTGGAAGCGCATGAACTATGCCCCAGTTTCCCGTTGATGCATAAAAATGTTAAATGCTGACCTATGGCGCGTTTAGATTGAATAAGTCCCTGTACTCACTGTTCCTTATATAGAGACAGGGATGTCCCCATTCAACCCTCTTAGTTGCTTTGACCATTGAACCTTTGGCGGAGTGGGTCTGTAGGGATTCTCAGTTGACCGGGTTTAGCTAAGGGGTTTGTTGGTGGGGGCTTCTCAACAGCACTGGCTTTTTATACGAGGGCATCCTTCTTTATGTTCATGACCTTTAGATGTCAGTACTTCTGTTGAGGCAGATGCTACAAATCTACAGGAGACCTTTGTCTCCACGTACGTTGCTGTATGTGCAGGGGGCTGGTAAGTGTGGAAATGTGGGATTATCCACTGAGTTGTAGCTGGCCACAGACCATCTTAATGTATTTGAGCTTGTAAAGCGCACTGCTACCCGTAGGTTTCCTGGCGCTGTATAACGCTGGGGAACCCGTCCTGGCTTTCCCTGTGAGATGGTCCCTATTGGGCACCCCAAGGTGAAGCCAGGCATCCCCGGCGTTAATGGGGCCATGTGTGGAGATTAAGCAAGCTATTGCCCAGAGTTGCTGGGGGAACCCATGGTTAGAGTGACACCGAGGCGAGATTTATCGAGCCCACTGACATTGGCCCAAACACCCTGCCGCGTTGGGAATTGAACCCTGGTCCCGGGCCGTCCTCTGCTTCTGGGTCTGCCGCCTCTAACCAGTAAGCCACACTACTCCACTCTTCTGTAGTCTTAAGTATCTGGGCATGCAGGTCTCATGGAAGGAGCTGTGGGATTGAGATTCTAACCAACCAGCGATTGAGTTAAGCAAGGGATGAAAGCATGGGGTTCAGTGCCTCTTTCAGTGGCTGACAGAGGGGCCCTGTTTTAAACTATATCCCTTCCGCATCTACTGTATGGGCTGAAGAATTACCTCAGCAATATCTCAGATGCTTTCCTGCTGTCACTGCAGTCTGAGATCCAGATGTTTTTTGGGGCTGGGAAGAAGCCCAGAATAGCATTCAGAAAGTGTATACAGAGATCACATTCACTAGAGTAGCTAGTGCAGTCCTATGATATTCAGTAGACAACTTTATCACGGTCTACAGCTCTGACCTGCCCTGGAGTCGCTGGCTGGGGAAACCTACTGCAGTACAAGCTCATAACTCATTGGAGTCATGCTAAAGCGCCTGGCTGATATAGCATCTTTTGGATGTACAGCACGTTAGTGAATAACACTCCAGAACCTAGCCTTCAATTGAGGGATAATTGGTCTCATGGTGTGGGTGATCTAGTGGACATGGGCTTAAAGGCAAGATGGTCCCCTGGGGCCTTGTGGTGTCCATGCGCCTGTAACTCATCTATATGAAATATCTACACAGAGTTCATTCTAGCCCATCATAGTTGCACAGTTTTAAAGCTGAAACAGAACCACAATGTTCAATATGTGAGGAGACCCTTGGTACATTATATCACACAGTCTGTGAGTGCCGGTTAAGCAGAGATACTGGTCAAACATACATGACACAATATTTCAGATAGTGGGTAGGTAGGTAAACCTAAACCCCAAAGGAATGGTATTGGGGCTAATGGACTAATGGGGTGGGCCCAGGATCATCATATTCGTTGCATTGGCTCTTCTAGCCTGCCTTGAAGGAATGGTTCCAGGGTATGACTACTGTGCAAAGGTAGAGGAATGTGAGTGCAGAAAAATATCATAACATATGGGACATGTGGTGGAACTACCAACAAAGTCTTTGTGTTTTTATATGGTCTATAATGTGTTCATCAAATAATGTTGATTATGCGTGCTGGGGAATAATTGTTGAACGCTGCATTGCTTTTTTAATTTATTAAACATAGTTATTTATTATTAGTTATTGGTATAAATATTCTGTAAAGCGCTCTGATATCCGCAAGGATCTTGTTAGCGCTCTATAAAACGTTTAAAATAAATAAATAAATAAGTATTGCATTTGGTGTGCAAGTGATGATTTGTAATGGCAACAGCAACAAAAGATTTTCTAATGCGGCCATCCAGTCAGATTGCAGGCTCTGCTTTTGGTTTACTAACACAATATGGATGACACGAAAAAAGCTCCCTCATCCAAATAGATATGTTTATTTTTTTGTTTATTTAAAAAAAAGAATTGTCCACAAAATGTCCCACTAGTACATTCTGAGGACCATCCATGAACTAATGGCTCAGATACCTTTACTTATTAACCCTTTCAAGTCAATCATGAAATATTTTTTAAATGCAATGTTTTCTTAATCTACCAAACTGATTTACACCAAAACTATGGGTAAGGGCAAATTACGCACCAAAAGGAGTCCAAAACGGTCTTGAACCGGAGTACAGTAATACAACTTAGAGGCATACGGCAGAAAGAAAAAATTCCAACAATAGGGTCGATGCACATGAGCATTATCACCAAGAGGAGAAGTCACTTTACCTTGTGACTTGAAAGACTTCTTTGAAGAAAAACAACTTGCACACATCCAGACCCAACAATAGATGGCAGGAGTATGTAAAGTATGTGTATCTACAGTCACACATGCCTTGAAAAAAAAACACACACACTAAAAAAATGAGGTTAGCTAATGTAATTTTCTGAAAACTTGAACATTCCAAAATTCGCAAATTGTAGGACAATGTGAATTAAGTAAAATGGTGCCCACTTCTGAAAGCAAAATGGCAGCAGAGTATTTGTGAGTTTCCTAATTCCTCTGTGATCATATCTACTCCCTATGGAGCCTAGAATAATTTATCATACCTCTCCTCTTTGTGAAGTTTTTCCACTCACCTCCTTGCAATGCACAATGCTGCCATCAATGACAATTTCAAATCTTACAGTGATGTCACAGAACATGTCATGAGTGATTTAATATGAGAAGTAATTAGCAGTGCACAGCAAGGATGCATGTTATGGGTACCTTGGGGCACAAGTTATAGTTACTAGAGATAGCTGGTCAATTACAGTGTTTTGTTACTTTAAAACGTTATGTCGTCATGAAATGTGTACCCAACTATAACATCACTTTAACCAAAGGTTGTTTCAGTCAATTTTCTGTGTGTTTTTTTTAACATTAAGTAATATTTTATTACCATACGTTAAGTCAACCACGCAGGTTGAAGAGACCAACCACTCCCAGTCAAGCAGCCCTGAGGCCAAGACCTGCAGTCGACCCCCGATGGGCAGCCAATTGCCTGCTGGGGGAGGGGGTCGTGCCCACCCTTTCCCCAAACCACTATTGGCCCTGGAGACCCCATCCAATAGGGCCTTTTCTTTATTTAAAAAGAGGAGGGGCGCATCACCTCCCTCTGATCCATGGTACTATTGGGCTAGAGACCTCATCCCCGGGGCATGTTTTCTTTTTTTAATAAAAGGGAGGGGGTGCTAAGGCCTCACAATTCCCCAGGGCCAAAAACATTTATATTCGGAAAGAGGGATGTACAGCCCCCCTCCAGAGCCGAAATGGGCCCCAGCAACCCTATCCACTGGGGCTGTATACCAATTACATGGGAGGTGCCATGTGGCCCCACCCTCCCGAAGCATTAAGAGGCCCTGGGGACCCCATCTCCTAGAGCCAACAACATTTATTTAGGGGAAGGGGTGCTTGGACCTCTTCCCGAGCTGTAAGAGGCCCCTGGGACCCAATCACCCAAGCCCAAAGAATGATACCTGAAAGATCACTATTCTTTAAAAACAAACAAAAACATTATTTTGTCCGGAACCCCAACTCCATTAGGCCTAGGGAAGAGAGGTATCACTACCCTGCTCATATATATATATATATATATATATATATATATATATATATATATATATATATATATATATATATATATATATATATATATATATATATATATATATATATATATATATATATATATATATATATATATATATATATATATATATATATATATATATATATATATATATATATATATATCTATCTATCTATCTATCTATCTATCTATCTATCTATCTATCTATATATATATATATATATATATATTTTTTTTTTTTTTTTATTTAAATACAACTCAGGTCAGAGGGCTAAGTCCCAGAGTCATCTAATGGCTGGTAGCAACATTTTTCTTCATGTTGGTGGCAGTTAATAAGTGGCCCAAGGGTAAAAAGACCCCCCCCCCTAGACTAATCAGAAGGCTCTATTTTTAACCCAATTGTTCAGAAATACAATTTTTCTAGGGGGGTCCCAGAAAGACCAACCCTGGAACAAAAAAACAACAACATATTTCAATGAGGGGAGGGTATGTGTGTGGGGGGATCCAGATCAAATCCTTCATGGACTCGCCCCCCCCCCCCCAAAAAAAGGGTTGCTACTATTACTCGCCCCCTCAATATGCACTGCTAATTACTCCTCATATAACATCACTCGTGACATCTTCTATGATATTATTGATATCACTGCAACATTTACTGTGTACACAAAGGTTAAAGAGAGGTTATGTTTAGAGGCCGGCCTGAGCATTGGAAAGGCCCTGGGGACCCCATCCCCTGGGGCTGAATTAATTCTTGAAGGGATGTTTCTGCCAACATCTACCTGGGCCCCAAAGAGCCCCCAGGACCCCATACCCTGTGATCAAGGTTTATTTGTGGGGGGCAGCAGAGTGCGGCTCCCCTCCCCGAGCCACAAAACAGCCCCAAGGAGCACAAGTTTATTTTGGGGGTGGGGTTGGTTTGGAGGCATGGGGGACCTATCGCCAAGACTTCCAGGGGTCCCAGGGATGAACACACACTCAATGTTTAAATACTTTTTGGAGGGGAGTCGTCCCAGAGACATTCTAATGCCCCAGGGATCCCATCCCAGAGACCTGATGACAGCAGTGTCTCAGGAACTCCATACCCTGAAACACTGCTACTCCATGAACAGAGAAGTGTGCGTTTGCTCCCACCGGGCGGGAGCAGAGAAAAACTGCTCCCACTGGATGGGATTAAACAAATGCCATGCTTTAGATGGGAGCAGGCGGGGGTGCAGCGGCCTTGGGGCTCTCCCCGACCCCAAGTGCTGGAATTGCTGTGGGAGTGCCAGGTGGGAACGGGCCACACACACACCTTCAAATTGGGCTATTCATGACCAGGGGAGGAGGGGTTGCATGCCACCCTCCCCTATAAATAGGGAGGTGGATCTGGTATTGTGACCCAGGGTTCATACATGGCACTGGAAGGTGAGACGCACCGCTGTCTGTCAATAAAGATGTAGCTCAAGGAAATAGGGTCCATGAGGCCTCAAACTGGCACAGGGGGCTTTACACTCCTCTCCCCTAAGAAAAAATAAAAATGAATCCCCCAGCCCTTGTCCAATAAGGAGAAGGGGGGGGGATTAAACTGAGAAGAACGGGAGGCCTCCCCAACCTCCCCCCCTGTTATTTTTTAGGGGACAACCAATCAGATCATATCTTTTGATCTGTGGGATCTGGGAACCCCCCCGCCTCGCTATATACATATACAAATTGAACCTTAGTGTCTCAAAAAAATAGTGAATGGGTTTACACAATCACAAAAAAGCACGCTTTCTGACAAAGATCTACCTTTATGACAAATTTGGTGCAAATCCGTTCAGCCGTTTTTGCAGCATTGCGGTTTATTCCTATGGAAAATTGAAAAGGGGCAAACTGTTTTGGGATCCCCTTTCTTCTTGACCCCTGCTTGACGAATCACTCAAACTTTCCAGGAAGAATCTAAGGTGGATGAACTTTTTGGGAAAGTTTGTGAAGATCCGTCAAACGACACAAAAATTATTAGCAAACCCCCCCCAAAATAAATTCTATGGAAACGTGGTTCTAACTAACTATTTATTGGCAACTGACGATGGGTGAAAGAGAAACACACACTTGACAATGGATATGTGCAGGACCCAGTGAACAGTAGACTTAAGAGCTTAGATGCTGTGAACTACGTTTTTCAGTATTTTAGTGGTATGCCCGTTTTTTACTTAAAGAAACTCTACCTTAAGGAGAGCCTATTCACTTCGATTCAGGTGGCTTCGACTGATGTTCATACAGAATGGCCTTAAAAATATATCTGCTTGAGAATTCTTGCTTTTTCCCAAAAATAAAAATGTGTGTATAAAAGTGTTAAACTTTTTCAGGGAGTTTATGAACATATTTTAAATTTTCATAATTTTTCTCAGGGTATGGTTAGCTGTGCATTTAATTAGCTTTTTTATAATATAGCCCCTAAAGTCCCGAGCTCGTATGTCCTCCTCGACCATTTGAGTTTATTTCTCACTTGCGGAAAATTTGCACTTGTGACTGCTGTTATCTCATTGGTGTTGGCACATAACTGGGCTTTTTTTATCTGCTTTAAATATGTTAAGGGAAATAACTTTACTGCTTTATGATGCACTTTATATAAAATATTGTCTTATATGATGCTACTATGGTATGATATTTTTCTAAATTGCACTTATATTTAACATGATTTTGTCTTTTTCTGCCACAGTATAGTTTCAAGCTATACGATTGTTGCTATGTTGTTGCTGCTATATGATGCACTTTATATAGAAATTGTTATAAGAAACTGCTACTTTATGCTATTCTCTCAAATTGCACGTTTTTACTTTGACTGATTTGTTAAGGTAATGGGCATATTTATTTTTTGACAGTTACTCAATTGTCCTAGTAAAACAAAAATAGGAACATTTATCTTGCTTTAAAATTTTTGTAACCAGGCAAAATGAACAGTTGGTTCAGTATGTGATTCGTTTTTCAGAATTCCACTTGGCTCATAACTTCACTGCTCCAACTCGACTGTCCTTATTCATTTTGGATTTAATTGAGGGTGTTATAGTAGAGGAGCTATTAGATCTTAATAGTTATGATTAGCGTTAATTGCTGGTGGAAAAATACAAATCAAATTATCATAACTTTGCCCTCTGTTACAACAATTATATTTTTCTATTTTTGTATGCGTGCCTACCGTGCCACCATTTGCGTTTCTTAACTGGGGGGGGTCTCCTTTTGCTGTCTAAAGGAGTGTAATAAGTAATAGATGTAACCGAATGTAAGTTGATTAAGTAGGTTTATTAATGAATTATGTCTGAATCAGAGAATCATAAAAGCCCCACTAGGGGCAACTCCCTTGCTGCTCAGCCCTTTCTCTCAACTGACACTCATCCACCTGGCATCTCCAACATTCTATTATTTCATCACACATACCAACATTCCAATATTAACTCACACTGGCTGCCCAGCAAGACACAGGGAAGGTGCATTGCATTAAAACCAAGATACCACAAGGAGCCTCAAGAGTTGATTTTGAAAAACTCTGATATCTTTAAGATGAACTAATCTGTGCAAAACTGTGTAGTGACGTAGATAAAATGGTTTTTAATGAAGAGTGTTCTGTAATTATTGTTAGTATTTTTAATATGTCTATCTATGCACATCTTAAGTTGACCTCATTAGAGATCCAAATTCTTAACATATTGAATCGAATTGTCTAGACACTGAAAACCTGCATCGAGCCACACCAGAACTGGAGGTGAAGTGCTTACCACACTTTTGACCCAAGAAGAGAGTTCCTCTAATGCGCCAACTGATACATGCATGCACTAATCATAGCATGGCTATCAAATATGAACCTAGATGGCCGCATCTCACAGCTGACTATGTAACAGTGCAAAATTTCACCCTGACGCAGACATCACCTTCAGAGAACACTTAAAAACCAAGGCAGCAAAGTACCTGCTCTCCCTCTTTAAAAAAACAGAAGCCCTTCCTTTCAGAAACCTATTTCACAATAGTGTAAGTAGTCCTAGTAGTCGCGAACGATGGATGAGGGCAACGCTCTGCTCAACTTCTTACCTGAAACCACTATGACACACCACAATGGCATACTACAGGCCCAGGCACAACTCATCAAGGGTTTAAAGTAATTTAATCACTTCACCCCCACAAAAAATTGGTTTCCCCTTAAATCCCACATAATCATCGAGATCAGCCCCATACCCTAAAAACTATAAGAAATGATGCCACGACTTACTTGGCCAGGAAACGAACCACCTGAGGCAGACAGCAGATTACCAGGACCCAAGACACTGTTGTATTCCTGATTCCATAGGTGACATCATATAGGAATACAACAGACACCACCAGAGTAGAATCCAAAATAAGCAAGCAGTTAAAAAACGGGAAGCAAGGCCTTCTCTGTCTACACCACTAAGATACGGAGTAGCATCCCCCATTGACAGGCTGCACCAGTTCTCCCGCTCTTCAATAAGAAGGTAAAGACTCATCCCTTCAAGAAACATTATGTCCACACCCTAGTGGAAAGTATCTGCAACTTGCTTCCTATCCCTCGGATTGCATCCATTATTTATCCCTCTGTTGCTTTCTCGCTAGGGTCGCACTGTATAAATATTCCAGCATTCATACATACATCTCTGGTAAGAACAGGTAGTTCCGAAGAAGAGCAACTGCTAAACAAATGTATTGTTCCTTGAGCCATGGATTAAGGAAGTCCGTGATTGTTCACCCCCTTAGTACTGTTCAGAAAGCAGGATCCTTACACACAGTTTGTTACGATTCCTCATGTTGCTGTGCATTTAAGTATTCATACATTAATGGTGCATGGCTATATTGTACCTATTGCAGTTACAGAATGGTTCGCTCCTCACGTAACCTACAACAAAATGGAAGCACTGGCTATTATTTTCTTGTTTCACCACATTTCTTAGAAAGCACCATTTACTGGTAGGAGCACATTCTATGCCAACCCCATCGAAGAAGAGACATTTTGCCCTGCAACCGGGTTAAATTCTTACTACCACGTAAAGGGACCGTCCAAAGAAAACCTTTAATCGTGTTTAAAAAAATTGCTAAATTAAGTGGGGTTTAATTTTCAGCTTGAATTGTATTCTTATTCGGGGCAAAATGTGAGTTGTTCTTTTTGCATAATTGCTTGCTTTTAGATCCGCTTCTGGGCAAAGAATGTAAACAGAACACTGAAGGATAAACGACAAAACCTCATGTAATTCTCTTGTAGTGTACACATGACCAGAATCAATTACTTGCATGGAGAAAGAAAGAAACGTGGACCTTTATTCTGAAGACATTCATGATGCATAATCTATTTATCGCGATAATTTCAGCTGCTGCAGCTACATTTGGAAAAAATCACGGCCATCACAGATTCAAAAATCCACCCCTCCGTGCACATTCAAAACACCACAAAGGACAAATATAATCACAATGTAACAACAGGTTAGTTAACAGTTACATTTTATGCCGTATTAATTCATATTACATCAGCCACATTACCTTCTAGAATTCTCTGCGAAGACGTTTGAGGAGCTTTTATCAGCTTCGATGATAACAGTGCTGCAATTCCGACGTAACCACAGAAACAGGCTTTTCTGCTCATGTTCTCTGGTTGCTAGGAAACCGCAGCTGGGTGCTTGCCTGCGAAAGCTACTGAATTGAATGGGTTTCAAAACCGTTCCACATTACAAACACTGCAGCCGTTACGTTTCCCCATTTTTTCACTGAGATGAGGCCCTGAATATGGTTCTGAATTCAGCCCAAATCTAGAAAAATAGCCCGCTCATCATTTATTAACAAAGAGAGGCAAATGTTGGCCTCAGTTGTGATTGGTTATATGTGCCCAGTAGAGACTATGTACACGAACCAAGGCTGAGCGTTCCTTCGGGCAAAACAACCAGTCCCCCTCAAAGCATCACAACTCTAAGTACCTGTAGGGAAAAAAAAAACTTCTAGAGGCCAAAGTCACCTGAAGCAAAACGGGGCACCACTTGGATGCCCCTATATTCATGAAGCAGGACTCTTGGGAGTCCTTTTCTGTCTGCACTCAGACAAATGCGAAGAAAAAAAAACAATAGATAGACAGAAAGCTGAACAATGTCAAAATGTCACCCAAGTAAGTACAGAGATCTGGGTCTAAACCCATCTCAGTATGGAAGGTGCCCATAGTGTTAAGTGGCATGTCAAGATCATGGAGTTCACTCTGGCCACACGAGGGTATTTCTTTCCCATGTGGTCCTCTCCATCTAGCCTAGCTGGACCCCGATATGCACTTCTTGGGATTCACTAACTTAACGCTGACCTTTTCCGTTTCATGCATGTCCAATGCACTGCTGCCTGTATTTTTATATTGGATGCAATAAATCTCCCTGCAGCCTTACACGTTCTTAAACCCTTTTCGTTGTTTTACCCTGCTAGCTTGACGTTTTAGTCAAGAAGCTCCTCACACATGCAACCTATTCTCTATAGGCGGTCTATTGCCACCTCATTTTTCCCAGCCTGTACACATTCTCAAAACATCCAATTTTCACAGTTTCTTACATTCACCCTAATAGTTAGCAATATCCTATGTCTTTTTCACGTTCCAACGTCCCAAGTACCACCCCCCCCCCCCCCACTCACAACCTCACTTCCAGAAGTCTTCTCTCTTTGCGGTCCTTCCTTCTCAAATCAAACTCCTCGAAACTTCCTTCATCTACACAACTACTTGCAAATATCCTATCTAGCATGTGACATTTTAGCAGCACTGCAGTTTCAGCATATTAAATGTTTCATATAGCATATGATGATAGCCCATTTTTCTTAGCCCTCCTTTGCTACGTCATGGTCTTCTCCTGAAGCTTCTCACATCAACCCTCTCCTTAGCCTTTTTCTGGCTTCTCTACCTCACTCAGACGTAGCTCTGCATCACCCACATCACACACATTCGTGATTTTGGACCACAGAACAGCAACTTGGGCTTCTTACCACTCAGTACTAACAAGCAATGCCAATAGGTTTCTCCTTTAAAAGGCAAGTGCCGAACTGCTGCTTTTTCCATTGCTGGTTTGCTTAGGTGCTTTTACACATTTTTTATGTATTTGCTAAAATGGTGGTCAGTAAATGAAAAATGCTGGTGAATCTTGACGTAGATGTGTGCTGGGAGTACCCAACGGCTAGCTTTAAATAATAATGAAGCAAGAGTGGGAAAGGTTTTGAACTTTCTTGGGAGGAGGATCTCGGGATTGATTGGCCATCTTCTTTGTTAAACAAAATATGGTCCAAAATTAGGAAAACTTCTAGAGCGGTGAATGTCACATAAATTTCTTTTTCACTTACAACAGGCTTCTGTTACAACCAGCTTAATTACATAAATGGCATGTGACAGTACAGGACACCTGCTGGTCCTGCTCCTCCCCACTCACCGTCTTAAACCACCTACTTTTTACTTGCCCACAGGTATAGAACTTCTGGACATCTGTTTGGTCTCAAATCAACTATATCTGCGACTCTCACATTTGAAACAGTTTACAACCCTGTAGGAAACGGCTTTGCAAATGTTTAAGGCAAACACAGACAACCTTACCAAGCTAGGGTACAGCGAAGTGAAAATGAAAGTATACCTACTAAAGATGTTATCGTTTATATATTAATATGTATCAGACCTTTATCTAGTTCTTACCAGTATTAACAATAGATAATTGTAACTGATGAAAGTTAAATGACACACACACACACACACACACGCACGCACACTCACTCACACACACACTGCAATCCTTTACCAATATATATCTGGTATGACCAAGTGAGAAAATAAGTGTCATTTTCTGGTTGACCGGAAAATCCCAAATGCTTTAAAATAAAAGCTAGATGCGTTAGCAAAACGACTGTCTCTGAACAAATGTAAAGAGCTCCTGTACAGCTCTTAATCTAAAGGATTCATATTTTGAATAAACATTGCATTAACTTAAATATTAATTGTAATTCACGTTATTGCGCCAACATGAAGCCACAGTCTCAGACTTGGAAAGAAGGGTGGAAACACTACAATATACATAAGAAAGTGAGGATCAGTGAAAAGCGCAAAAATAAGTATAAGCCCATCAACATGTACTTACTGATTTATTCAAATAAAATAGATATTTAAACATGTACATTTCACCTGACCTGTAGTGTCCTCTAAACCCCCAAACTCTGCTACAAACCATAGAGAGAATTGTTTTTCTCCAACAACTGGAACAAACCTTTAGAGATGTATTTTGTACAGAAATGAATATATTTAATGTTTGAGGTGGACAGAGTCCTATGGGGAAAGCTAGTTCATCATGTACAAAGTGTTTGTTCTTTTGTGTTAAGTAATGGAAGGACACACTGAGTGCCCCTCAATTCTTTGTAGAACAAGCATTTGAAATGCAATAGGACTCGCATTTACACGAGTTTAAGCTATTGGCATTGTGAATGACAATACCTTTTATTTAGGTTTATAAAAAAGAAAACTAAAATAAAAGGCATTGTTATTTGCAACGTCAAAAGCTCAAACTCGCGTAAATGCGAGACCTATTGCATTGCAAATGCTTGTTTTAGGATGTTTCTCATATTGAATGGCAGTAATTTGTATGACATTAAAGGTTGTTACTGTATATGCTGGGGTTAGAAGCATAATGCTCAATGTGTATGTTGGGATGAGAAGCATAATGCTCAATGTGTGGAAGGCTCATTTTAATGGATTGGCTTTAAAATTAGAAATGTATAAATGTCAGATATCTGCAAGCGGTCTTGAGATCCTATGCACCACCATTCAGTTTAACCGTGGAAAGTACTCTTCTTAAATAAAGATTAAATGTGGAAGGCAGTATTGGCAAAAGTCCAGGTTCAAACCTTATCTTAAGTGTATACAGCACTTAACCTCTGCGCACTGTTACTATTGGCAGAAAACCGCTACACGTTTATAAATACTTGAACACTTATGGAATTTCAAAAATAATTGTATTTATAACATGTTTCAACAACAAATATATCCTTTCATTTTACATTGATAATCCAAAAAATGTTATCGCATTTCAACACAAATATATACAGTATAAACGTAAGTAGATGTCGAATCTTTGATTTCTGGCGACATTTTCTTTTTATGCCTAATGCATTTCGAGCTCAATAGAGCTCTTCGTCGGGGGCCTGTGAAACTGAATGTGATTTTCAATTAGTGAACTCATATAACTCAACATAGCAACACAATCTTCATGATTTTACAATGCAAAAAAAGTAAAAATATGGTAACATTCCTATTCAAAATACCCTTCACCAACACCTCAGTGTGTGTGGAAAATGACAAAGAAAACAAGCTCACTGAAGTCGCAATGAACCGGAAATCTCCTCTTCTAAAAGAAAATGAAACACAAAGACAAACTATCTTTCTATCGCTATGGAATCAGCTAACCAACTAAAGATCGCAAAACGCTGAAAGAATCTCTTACCTTGAACACTCTATTCACTGTGCTCAAACCAAAAAACTCCAAAACACCCAATCGTCACTCTTCTCCTGTAAATGCATAAAAAACATCAGCTATACACCAGGATCCATAACCCTGTATCACTAGTATATCAAATCTGTCGGCCCAAACACCAATGTGCCGGAAGCTCACCTCGCTAGTAACTCCTGAGTGTAGAAAACCGTCTCCCTCTCTCGTTCAAACGCTCTCGCTATGGGAACAGCTGACTGCATGAATCAACCACTCCCAGATCTTAAAGCGGTGACCAACACTCAACACTGAAAACGGACTAAAAAACGAACTGCTACAACCCAAACCGCGAGCGCCATGTTTTAAGAAAAGGATTTCAAAAACCGGAAAGTATAAGACCCAAAAGAATCACTAAAGTGATAGCTTAACACGTGATTTAAAAGAATGTAGAAAAGAATAAAGAAAACAGAAGCAAATAAGTTACAGCAAATGTTACCATGTAGTCGAATAATGCAGCAAAATACAGTTAGGTGCAGACATCAATCTCGTACAGTATCTAGGCGAAAGGGGAATCATAGAAAACATGATAAATCAATTTTCTCATTTAAACCTTTGGGTTCTTGTGTGACAAGATATTTTATCCAGTGAATTTCTCTTTGGAGGAGGGATCTGGTTAGATCAACCCCCTCGTATATTTTCACTACCTCTAGAATGGAAAACCTGATTTGGGCTATGCTGTGATTGTTTTCATTCCAGTGTTTGGCTAAATTACTCTTTGCGTTTTTTTTCTTATTGTACTCTTATGTTCAGAGATCCTTGTTTTGAGTTTTCTTTCCGTTTTTCCTGTGTAAATTTTTCCGCAGGGACACTTTATGTAATAGATTAAATTCTTGGAATTACAATCCCCGTTGTAATGTAGGATCAGTTCTTTGCCTGTTTGAGGATGATGTAACACTTTGCCTTCAATCACATTTGAACAATGGACGCAGTTTTGACATTTCTTCATACCTCTGTGAGTTACTTCTGTGTCTCTTGTAGGAGTCATCAATAACTCTTTTAAATTTTTCGATCTCTTATAGGCAAAAATGGGCTTGTTGGCGAAGATCCCATTGAAGTCAACTTCATTCTTTAAAAGGTCCCAGTGTTTGTGTATGATGGTTTTCAATTTCTGTGATGCAGTAGAAAATTTAGATACAAACACGTGCCTGTCCTGCGATTTCTTTGGTTTCTGCGTCAAAAGGTTATCCCTGCTGTAAACTTCTATCCTGTCTCTTGCTTTCTTCAAGACGTCATCGGGGTATCCTCTTTCTTTGTATCGTTGTTGTTGCAAATTGAGATTCTTTTTTAGCTCATCCTCATGTGAACAAATTCTTTTAATCCGCATGTATTGGGATAGGGGTAAGTTGTTTTTGAGATTTTGCGGATGAAAGCTTTGATAGAATAACGAGTTGTTTACATCAGTGTCTTTTCTGTGTACTGTGGTTTTAATCTGCAAATCTTGAATGTTAATCACAACATCTAAAAATGGTAGTTCATTTTCACTGATCACATGTGTGAATTCAATATGCTCTGAACATTGGTTTAGTCTTTCAATTTCAAATTCGAGGCTTTGCTTTGTTCCTGACCACAGCACAAAAATATCGTCAATAAACCTTCTGTATAGAGTTGCGTGATCATTCCAAAACTTGTTGTTGTAAATGTAGTCAGCCTCAAATTTAGCCATAAAAGTATTGGCATATGCCGGAGCCCCGGCAAATCCCATCGATGTTCCATTTTGTTGAAGAAAAAACTTTGATGACCATTGAAAATGACTATGATACAAACAAAAATGTAGGAGTTCCAAAATGAATACTTTCTCTGCTTTAATTGATGTTTGTTGTAGCAGAGCCCACTCCACGGCTTCCAATCCAGCTTGGTGAGGGATAGAGGTTACAATGACTTAACGTCGATTGTACACACTATTGTAGGACTGGTGATATTGATGCTTTTTAATGTCAAGAGAAAATCGTTGGTGTCCTTTATGTAAGACGGCCATTTTTGAACAAATGACGGCAAAAATTTGTCAATGTACTGACCGAGTGGTTCAAAAATGGTGCCACATCCGGTCACGATGGGGCGCATTGGTGGATCTAGAAGGTTTTTATGCACCTTCGGGAGCATGTAGAAGGACGGTCTTCTCGGATTTTGTACTGTAAGGAATTGTTTAGTCGTGGTCGATATGTGTCCTAGTTCCAAGGCTTTAGTCAAAATTTCATTGAGAGCAGTTTGTAGTTCAACTGTGGGATCTCTTTCCAGTTCAAAGTAGGTTGTGGTGTCTGCCACATGATCATTCACTTTTGAATTATAGATTGATCTGTCCATCACTATTATGACACATCCCTTATCTGCTTTTTGTATGAAGATGTTCTGGTTTTCTTGAAGTCCTTTTATGATTGACCTGTCGTAGACTGATAAATTCTTCCTTTTTGATTTCCTCAGATTTAAACTATCCAAATCATTAATGACAGAGTTTTCAAACGCATCCAAGATTTTGTGAGATACTGGAGCTTGAAATTTGGATTTTGGTTTAAATTCCAGAAATTCTGATTCTTCTTTGTCCGTTTGGGATGGTACCACGTTAGTAAAAAAGTGTCTACGTTTCAGAACACGCATGAATTTGTAAAAGGCAACCTCACTCTCAAGTTTGTTGGCGTCATACGTAGGGACAAACCCTAAACCTTTGTTCATCACTCTCAGTTCGTCTTTTGTTAGTTGAGTTTTGGATATATTCAATACCAAATTTATTTCGTGCTTCTTGTTCGGACCCCTTCTACCTCCTCTCCTTGTTTTGATGGCTTTTTCTGTTGTTTCCCTGGTGGTTGACTTGCATCCCCTCCCTGGGCTAAAAAAGACTGGCTGGTACCAGGTGTTTTTGATGAATCAATTGGAGTTAGGTTTTAAGTTGTTTCTACTATTTGGGTCTGAGCTGCAGGTCTATTGGTGTTCAGTTCGCTGTCAGAGACTAGACTCTCTTCTGATGTTGTAGCTGCTTTTTTCTTTGGAAACGTTCTACTATGGGCATAAACTTCAGCCCAAGTATAGACTTCATTTAATTTATAATCCAACTTATCTCGTTTGAATTTTCTCAACTTGCCTTCTTGTAACTCCTTAGAATATCTCTCAAGTTTTGAGTTTAAGTCCTCCAATGATTTATCCCAGTCTGTTTTGTCCATTCGAGACTCCAAGTTGTGTTTAATCTCGTCGATCTCATTCGAAAGTTCGTGGATGACTTAAGCTAATTCCTCAATCAGTAGAAGGATCATCGATGGGATTTGCCGGGGCTCCGGCATATGCCAATACTTTTATGGCTAAATTTGAGGCTGACTACATTTACAACAACAAGTTTTGGAATGATCACGCAACTCTATACAGAAGGTTTATTGACGATATTTTTGTGCTGTGGTCAGGAACAAAGCAAAGCCTCGAATTTGAAATTGAAAGACTAAACCAATGTTCAGAGCATATTGAATTCACACATGTGATCAGTGAAAAGGAACTACCATTTTTAGATGTTGTGATTAACATTCAAGATTTGCAGATTAAAACCACAGTACACAGAAAAGACACTGATGCAAACAACTCGTTATTCTATCAAAGCTTTCATCCGCAAAATCTCAAAAACAACTTACCCCTATCCCAATACATGTGGATTAAAAGAATTTGTTCACATGAGGATGAGCTAAAAAAGAATCTCAATTTGCAACAACAACGATACAAAGAAAGAGGATACCCCAATGACGTCTTGAAGAAAGCAAGAGACAGGATAGAAGTTTACAGCAGGGATAACCTTTTGACGCAGAAACCAAAGAAATCGCAGGACAGGCACGTGTTTGTATCTAAATTTTCTACTGCATCACAGAAATTGAAAACCATCATACACAAACACTGGGACCTTTTAAAGAATGAAGTTGACTTCAATGGGATCTTCGCCAACAAGCCCATTTTTGCCTATAAGAGATCAAAAAATTTAAAAGAGTTATTGATGGCTCCTACAAGAGACACAGAAGTAGCTCACAGAGGTATGAAGAAATGTCAAAACTGCGTCCATTGTTCAAATGTGATTGAAGGCAAAGTGTTACATCATCCTCAAACAGGCAAAGAACTGATCCTACATTACAACGGGGATTGTAATTCCAAGAATTTAATCTATTACATAAAGTGTCCCTGCGGAAAAATTTACACAGGAAAAACGGAAAGAAAACTCAAAACAAGGATCTCTGAACATAAGAGTACAATAAGAAACAAAAACGTAAAGAGTAATTTAGCCAAACACTGGAATGAAAACTATCACAGCATAGCCCAAATCAGGTTTTCCATTCTAGAGGTAGTGAAAACATACGAGGGGGTTGATCTAACCAGATCCCTCCTCCAAAGAGAAATTCACTGGATAAAATATCTTGTCACACAAGAACCCAAAGGTTTAAATGAGAAAATTGATTTATCAGGTTTTCTATGATTCCCCTTTCGCCTAGATACTGTATGAGATTGATTTCTGCACCTAACTGTATTTTGCTGCATTATTCGACTACATGGTAACATTTGCTGTAACTTATTTGCTTCTGTTTTCTTTATTCTTTTCTACATTCTTTTAAATCACGTGTTAAGCTATCACTTTAGTGATTCTTTTGGGTCTTATACTTTCCAGTTTTTGAAATCCTTTTCTTAAAACATGGCGCTCGCGGTTTGGGTTGTAGCAGTTCGTTTTTTAGTCCGTTTTCAGTGTTGAGTATTGGTCACCGCTTTAAGATCTGGGAGTGGTTGATTCATGCAGTCAGCTGTTCCCATAGCGAGAGCGTTTAAACGAGAGAGGGAGACGGTTTTCTACACTCAGGAGTTACTAGCGAGGTGAGCTTCCGGCACATTGGTGTTTGGGCCGACAGATTTGATATACTAGTGATACAGGGTTATGGATCCTGGTGTATAGCTGATGTTTTTTATGCATTTACAGGAGAAGAGTGACGATTGGGTGTTTTGGAGTTTTTTGGTTTGAGCACAGTGAATAGAGTGTTCAAGGTAAGAGATTCTTTCAGCGTTTTGCGATCTTTAGTTGGTTAGCTGATTCCATAGCGATAGAAAGATAGTTTGTCTTTGTGTTTCATTTTCTTTTAGAAGAGGAGATTTCTGGTTCATTGCGACTTCAGTGAGTTTTTTTTTTTGTCATTTTCCACACACACTGAGGTGTTGGTGAAGGGTATTTTGAATAGGAATGTTACCATATTTTTACTTTTTTTGCATTGTAAAATCATGAAGATTGTGATGCTATGTTGAGTTATATGAATTCACTAATTGAAAATCACATTCAGTTTCACAGGCCCCCGACAAAGAGCTCTATTGAGCTCGAAATGCATTGGGCATAAAAAGAAAAAGTCGCCAGAAATCAAAGATTCGACATCTACTTACGTTTATACTGTATATATTTGTGTTGAAATGCGATAACATTTTTTGGATTATCAATGTAAAATGAAAGGATATATTTGTTGTTGAAACATGTTATAAATACAATTATTTTTGAAATTCCATAAGTTTTCAAGTATTTATAAACGTGTAGCGGTTTTCCGCCAATAGTAACAGTGCGCAGAGGTTAAGTGCTGTATACACTTAAGATAAGGTTTCTATAGTCAGGCACGGATAGGACAGACGTGCTACCTTAGCAGCACGCTTGGTTTAAATTGGAGAAATTTAAAACTAGTTGAGATTTTCTGAGTTTAAAAGTAGAGTACTCCTCTCACCCCCAATTCAAAAGTCCAGGTTCAGCCATTTTAGATTTTGTACCCAACCCCTATCCCCAAAGATTTTATTAATTGCGATCAGCAATGCAAAGCCCATTCTGAGAAGTAGCTGGCAGCATAGCATCATACCCCATGCTAGAATCTTAAATACAAAGGACTAGTCTAATGTATCTAATCAGTTGCTGTGCACGGCCAAGGATCGCCTGGAACCGTGATAAATTCAAATGATTGGAACCTGATCAAAAAAATGGGGTTAGAACTGTATCTACAGCATCAAACAATACAGATGAACTAGAAGGGATGAATGCTCTCCATCTGATGATGCATGACATATTTTACTTTTTATATCAGAATTAAAAAATAAAAACACACACACTATATATGAAAAAGGTAATTGCGAACCCGTTTATCGGATGTACCCTGCAGGTACTGGGCTACTCAACAACACAGAATAGTTTAGCTGAAATATCTAGTCTACTCTAGTCACTACAGGCATTTATTTAAGTGTTTCGTATTCCATTACTTTTATTGTAATACGTTTTTTCGGCCTTCATGTAAGACACACAAAATGTAAATTTACAATTTAAAGAAACGGATAAAGATATTATTGTGCTTTCTAAATGCAAAAAAATAAGCCATGCAACAAAGAAGGCATTAGTTAAATCGTCTACACGGTAAAACGATTATTCACCGATCATCGTGAATACAAAAATGAAATGTTAACCGTACTGTTTTAATATTTTCTTTGCCGAAGAGGTAAGTTTAGCACACTGTATTTTGGTCGTTCCACGGACAGGGGGCAAGAAAGGTTCCTTTCGTTGATGTATTTTAATAAGCTGTCTCTGCGTGCACATCCCCTGTCCACACAGGCCCAGAGAGCAGGAGACAGGGAGGGACAGGAGATGTGCACGCATGCACATTTCCTGTCCGTACGCGTGCACATCTCCTGTCCCCCTTACGCTGGGATATAAAGACTCGCTCTACAAATGAAAGATAAGAGCACAGGGGGGGTCTAGCAACTGGTAAGGATTCAATGCTTGTTCAGAAAGAGGAACATGGAAAAAGAGATAAGGAGAGCACTGGGGCTGTTGCAGAAAAACGTCCAATTTAATTGTCAATAACTGGAATGGAAGCAACGGGTTACGCATGCAAACCTTTATAATGAATGAACTACTCAATTTGTGTAAAGCACACAGCAGTCCACCAGGCTTGTCCACACTGTCTTCAGAACATGTCCGGTGGAGCTACCTGTTAGCTGAAGAGGAGATGGGTTGTGGATCCCCCCTCGGCCGTCACCTTCCCAGACGGATTTTGGGCAGACTTTCCTTCGTCTCTCTGTCATTTCCCCCTCCTACCCTTTCACCCCAGCCTTCCCCCTCTACGCTCCCTTCTTCTCGCCCTCTTCCCCTTTAATGTTTTTCTGTTGAGACCTAGCCATTTGACCGATGCCCGGTGGACCTACCGGATAGCTGAAGAGGAGATGGACAGCGGATTTCCCCTCGCCCGTCACCTACCCAGCCGCACCTTGGACAAACTTTCCCTTCGTCTCTTCGCTGTAATTATACAATGCCCCTTTTGCCCTCACCCCATTTTCTTTTTCTTCTATGCCCCTAAAAAGTTTTTTCTGATATCTTTTGGAACTAGTTTCCCCTCGTCTCTACGTCCTGTCATCCTCCTACCCCTTTACCCTATCCCCTTACCCTTCCTGCTCCATTCACCTTGTTCCCCTATGTTCTTTAAATGCTTTTGTTGATACTTGTGTAACTTTTAACTGATGTAATTTGCAACATTATTGTCCTCATGTAAAGCGCTCGGATTCCATCGGGTCTAGCCAGCACTATATAATAACTCAATTAAAGGTGTTCTCATTTAGTACTCTTTCTCCCTACCTCCTATCCTCTCTCCCCTGAATCTCTCACCTTACCTGCTAGTCTGCCTAGCCCCCTGTCCTTTGTGCCCTTTGACTAAGCACTCCTTCTCCCCTTGTTGGGGAAAAGATTCAATATTTATACTCTGGAGCCTCAGCGTACCCACTGAGAGAGTCCACTGCGCCAAGGGAGCCACTCACAGCTGAGGTATGGTATGGCACCCCTTGCCAAAGCACTCCCTCTCCCCTTTTTAGGGAAGGATCCAGTATGCAGGCCTGGAGTCTCAGAGACCCCTCTGAGAGAGTCCACTGCATAAAGGGAGCCTCCCGCAACAGAGATAGGGAAGTGATACCACTTCCCCTGGGATCGCAGCTTACTGGACTTTGGACATTGCTCTGATTTGTCTACCGGTTTGTGTCCCAGTCACCCTTCCCCACCTCTTTCCTTGCGATGTCCTTCACCCTCCCCTCCTCTTTCCCGCCTTCATTACCTATCTACTTCCCCAGCTCCTTCCCCCCTCCTCTGAATCTTTCCCCTTGCTTGCTTTTCCCCTTTCGTATTTGTGCTTATTGTTTATCTTGACCTTACAAGTAACTATGTTGCCATGCTCTAATAACTGTGTAACCTTTGTAACAATGTAACCTGTAACTACGATCTGATGCTCATGTAAAGCGCTCTGATACCTCCGGGTCTAGCCAGCGCTATATAAAACCTTTAAAATAAATAAATAAATAAAAGGACATATATAAGCATGTATAAGTGAATTTTCTAAATAATAGGCAAGTCATTGGCTTTTATGGAAATTTAGCTAAAACGATGGGAATGGGAGCTACTTTCTTTGTACAGAAAGAACATAGCAGTGATTCTGCCCAAACATCTTCTTTGGAGAAGTGGGGGACAAGTAGGCCAGAAAGCCTATTTCAACTTTGAGACCAGCAGAAGGTCTCTAGACACTAGAGCATGTTAAGCCATAGATAAGATAAAAGTTAGCTCATATAACTAAGTCCTTGCTCCAGTATGAACTGATGAGAGGGTTGCATCTGCCCCTTTTCAAGTTTAGTACGAGAAATTGCTCAAAGGCAACATTTCATAAAACAGATTACACCAAAAGAAGTTACACAGAAAACAGTTAATCTCTTTCTTGTTCTGGGATATTTGACATTTACAGCAGTGAGAGGAATGTTTCTAGGTTATCTACGCTTCCCTTGAACAGTCTCTGGCAACCCTGTTAAGATAATGCATTATTGTCGTTGTCTGTTTTTAATAGCATAGACAATGCTGTGATCAATTATAGAAATTATTTTAGGACTAGGTGGACTACTCTTACCTCCAGCATTTTTGTATGGCACACCTTCTCTGCTAGTGACTCCATCACTTGAGCGGCAGAGATTTCACATTTGCTCCCCATCCCTGTAATGAGGTGCCATCAATAATGGAATCAGTGGTTTCTGGAACTGAGACCCTTGCAGCAGGCTGTAAATCCTGCACCACCATAAAAGGCATAAATTGGTGCTGCAGGACACCTGAAACTTTCCCTCTCACTCTCCATTTTTCTGGAACCACTAAACCTCCAGGAACTTCTGGCATGGTTACATATGCAATCTTGTATCAAAGACGAGGAATACGCACAAATCTATGCTGCCAACAGGGAAACATTTGTTTGATCAATTGGGCACGGCTGTCTTTAGTGAGTGATTTTTTAAAAGTACAGATGACCATCTTTTTAATGAAGGAAATATTTTTGCCCAGTGCGACTCCTAAGAAAGGTATACTTTCAATTGGTTGTAGTAATGACTTTGATGGGCTGATTTTTAGATCTAATTACATGAGAATGTCCAGAGTTGTCGATGGGGGAAGCAAGATGGCGACCACCTAGAGGTCTTATTTAACAACAAGGGGTGGTGATGGACAGAGTTTCTGAATTAAGCAGAATACTCTCACCCAGTCAAGAGATCAGGGCTAGATCCAACACCGTTTTTTAGCTCACTGCACCATCCCAGCTCAGAACCTGGCTACATACAAATTAGTCTGTTCCTGTCCCAGTGCATGATGGGAACAGGGCAAACCAAACTACCAAGCCAATTCTTACACTGGGAAGGGAACAAGCTTCCGGGGACCGGCTTGCTTGAATCCTGATGGTGCAATGAGCAAGGGACTCACATCTGAGTATACCCTTCCACGCTTATGGTGGACAAAATATTTACCAACAAGGGGTGGTGATGGACAGAGTTTCTGAATTAAGCAGAATACTCTCACCCAGTCAAGAGATCAGGGCTAGATCCAACACCCTTTTTTAGCTCACTGCACCATCCCAGCTCAGAACCTGGCTATATGCAAATTAGTCTGTTCCTGTCCCAGTGTCCCTTGCTCACTGCACCATCAGGATTCAAGCAAGCCGGGCCGACGACGGCTGAAATGCCAGAAACAGGTCCCCGGAAGCTTGTCACCTTTCCGGTGAAGAATTGGCTTGGTAGTTTGGTCTGCCCTGTTCCCATGATGCACTGGGCCAGGGACAGACTAATTTGCATATAGCCAGGTTCTGAGCTGGGATGGTGCAGTGAGCTAAATAACGGTGATGGATCAAGCCCTGATCTTTGGACTGGGTAAGAGTGGTCTGCTTAATTCAGACACTCTGTTCATCACCACCCCCTTTTCTGAATCGACCACCTAGAGGTCGACTGCAGAACTGGCGAGTTGTGTCAGGTGGTGAATAGAAAAAACCCCTACATGACTACCGAATACAGCAAAGCAGCAAATTAGCAACTATCTAAGGAATTGGGAAAGGAAAATACCCCATACCTCTATGTTGGGGCCGCGGAAATTCCATCACAGGCTCTGGGCGACTCTCACAAAGATCGGACTGCGGATAATGGTGCGCTCCATTTGGAAGTATCTGCCTCACCTGGTGAACCTGCGGAGTAGAGGAAGAATGGCTCCGAAGCTAGCAGCCAGTGCCACTGGATCCAAGGCTGCTGCGGCAGCCCGAAAACTGCGGAATGAGGCTGTCGCGGACTCGGCCTCGACGGAGCAGATTGTAATGGAGCAGGCGCTGGGTGACTCGCAGCGGACACTTACACCTGACCCGCCGAGGAGAGGGAGAGGCGGCGTCACGGGAAGAATCGTCCAGCCGGCCCCTCGATAGTGGATATGCTGACGCTCGGTAAGGAGTCGCTGATATAGGCAGCAGGGGCAGCAGCGGCACCTGCTGTGGTGAAGGACGCAAGAAGGAAACAAAACGATGAGGTGAGCCCAGGCAAAATTCAGAATGCCTCTCAAGGCAGCAAACTTAAACCAGCTACATCAGGCACTGCTCCAATAATAGACCCTCCCCCCACATTGACATTGATAAAGAGGGAAATACTCTGTTAGGCAACACAGGGAAGGCTGTTATAGCTGATACACCCAGTGAGACCGTGGGCCCCATAAGGCTGATCCAAAATGACAAAATCAGCGGCGAATACATGGATATTTCAGAAAAGGAGTCTGCATCTGGAGGGGCAGAAGATGAAATGGGGTTTCACCATCCGGTTTCTGTGGTTGAGATCGGTGATGTGATGGTGGCATTGGATCTTCTAACAGGCGGCAAGGACAGACTGGATCCGGATAAAGAAAAGGAGCCTAGTGACTGCTTTTTTTCCATCTCTGAAGGGGCTGAATGGTCCGAAGATGACCGGAGCTCATCACCAGGGGATAGTAATCTGGACTCAGACCCTGAGGACAGTGATTTAGATCCCCCCACAACAACTAAGAACCCCAATTCTCAGTCAGACGCACAAGGTCGAAGTAGGATGTTAGGATGGGGGGGTGATGTTAAAATACTGAGATTGATTTAGAAACGACCCAGGCCGCTATTGCTGCATACATCACATGCAGACCCAGGTCTGAGCACTTCATGAGGGTGGCGGGTGTAGGGGGGGGGGAAGGGGTGGTGAAGGGGGTGGTGAAGGATGGGGGGTGGAGGGGGTTGAGGAGTTGGCTGGGAGTGGGAAGGAAGGGGGGCAAAATAAAATAAAAATTAAAAAAATAAAATACCTGGTGCTATTTGTTTTTTTTCGGTGTAGGGCTTTCTATATTGGTACAGTTGTTTGGGCGGACTCAAAAGGGAGGTGACAACCCAAAAGGGATAAATGGGGAAACTTAAGATATGTTCAGTTATTGTTGGGGGCTTACACGATTGGAGGAAGAGGCAAAGGCTGGGCCATTTTGTTAGCACAAACTTTATAGATGTGTTATGCTTACAGGAAACCCATCTACCTTGGAAAAAACATCTGTTAAGTATAAGAGGCTTCGATTTGCTGGCCTGTTCCTCACAGACGTCTACAGTTAGAGGGGTGGCAGTTCTAGCTAAATCCACATTGGGAGGGGCAAAGCGCCACAGGGCAGATACTTTAGGGAGGTGGGCACTGGTTGAGCTTGATGTTGGATGTACAATTTGTGTGATCTATGGTTCTAATCAAGATGATCCTGATTTATTTGATTTTTTGGAAGTCGAACTAGCGAATTGGCCTAGACCTAATAGAGTGTGTGGAGATCTAAATATCTCCGCTGACTTAATAAATAAGGGTCCTTATGTAGGGCGAAAGCCTAGGGTATTCCGAGCACGAGCTCTTTAATTAAGTTACATGGGCTAGCAGATGTCTGGGGGAACAAGGAACCTAATAACCCAGGGTTACATATTTTTCAGGTCCATTTCAGAATTATACTAAATTGGACTACTTTTTGGTATCTTCAACAGAATTGAAGAGGGTTAGTATTAATACGCTTCCGAAAATGATGTCTGATCATAGCCCATTAATTTTGCAATTTGATTTAGAAGCTTTTAATAAAAAACATTCAAGATGGACTTTTGAGAGGAAGCTATTAGCAGACACCAGATATGTGGAACATTTAAGGAAATGGGTCCAAGATTATTATGATACAAACCATTTTAGTGCATCCAGGAATAATGTCTGGGATGCATTTAAGGCAGCTCTGAGAGGGGAAACAATTAGCTTCTCTGCTAGGCTCAGGAAGGAGGCTTTCCTAGAAAATGAGAGAATGACTAGCCAGCTGGCAGCAGCAGAAGAGCAACATAGAGTGATATTGGGCAGGGGAAGGAGGTGGTGGGCAGCCAGCAGAGATTCTCACTATCAAAGCAGAGCTACATAAGTGGCTAGCTCAGAAAAGTGCAGGTGACTACCAGATCCATAGGGGTAAGCTATATGAGACCGATGAGACCGGAGAGCAGGCGGGTAAATTACTCGCACTTCGGATTAGGCAATATAATCTCAAATATTCGGGAAGGTAACCAGAACTATTCGGAACCAAATGATATTCTGAAAGTCTTCAAAAACCTTTATCAAACACTGTATAAAGAAGAGATTGGTCCTGATGCTGGTAACTGTGAGTTTGAGGACATAGGCCCCCAGCTGGGTAATGTGAACAGAGAAATGCTAGATAAATATTTGGTAATAGGTGAAATGCTGGAAGCACTACAGGAGCTAGGAGCGGGAAAGGCTGCAGGGCCAGACAGTATCCCGTTAGAAGTTTATAAAAGTATCCAGAATGAGATCGCCCCAATACTGCTGGACCTATTTAGCGGGATAATGTGTATTGGTCTAATTCCAGATTCCAGGAAGGAAACAAATATTATTGTGTTCCACAAAAAGAGGAATCTCAAAGAGAACACAGGATCAGATCGGCCAATATCCCTCGTTAATACGGACACCAAGATCTATGCCATGGTTCTAGCTAAAAGGCTGGGAAGGATCATTGGCGGTCTGGTATCCCCGTGGCAGCATGAGTTCATTCCAGGCTGAGGGACAACGGACCATATCAGGAGGGCCATTACTCTTTTTGATGTACAGGCTGCCACGGGGGGACAGATGCCATGATTCTTCCTGACACAGAAAAGGCGTTCGACCGCGTCACATGGAAGTATTTATGGGGGATATTGGATCAAAGGGGCTTTGGCCAAGGCCATGTATTGTGATCCTAAGGCCAGAGTCCAGTTAATGGGAGAAAGCTCAGAAAAAATTCACATCTCTAAATGGACGTGTCAGGGGTCCCCCTGTTCACCTATTCTTTTCGCCCTGTATATAGATCTGCTGGTATGGAGGATTTGTGGCTGCGACGACATTAGGCCAGTAGTTTTTAACAGGTTTTAGACAAAACTGTTGGCCTATGCCGACGATTTGGCCATAATTACCCCAGAACCTGATAGGGCTATGGCAGTTCTTACAGGGATAGCTGGGGAATTTGGTTGCAGCTCAGGGTACCTTCTGAACGAAAGCAAGACCCAGATAATTTGTACCAACAATACCAGAAGAGACGATACAAGATATTCTGATTCAGCAGTCTATTTAGGAGTCAGGGTTAGTTCAGTGACTGAGTCAATCATAAAAGATCATTTTAAACCGCTTTTAAAATCAATGACGACAGACCTTAAAATAATAGATGCCCTACATTTGTTTCTAATAGGGAGGGCTAATGTATTGAAAATGACCATGCTCCCCAAGATCCTTTATCTCTTTCGCTCTATTCAGTTTATGATAGAGGAGGCATTGATAAAGTCAATAGAGGCAGTTTTCATGAGCTTTATCTGGCAATATGGTAAAATCAGGCGCTCAATGAAATATCTGTCTCTTCCACAGGAAAAAGGGGGGCTAGCAATTCTGAATGTCAGATTCTACCAGTGGGCTTGCCTGCTAACCCTGAGGGCAATATTATTTGATCCTTCCACAAATATGTCCGATACCCCATTGGGCAAAGAAATCCCCCCTCCATCTTTGAATTGCTGTTGGGCAGAGAAGCCTTGGGGTTTCCACAGCGGAAAACTGATTGGCGCTATAATAAGAAAATGCGGTATAAGGTGTTAGATAGTGTTTGGGAGGTCTAGAAGTTAGTGTGAAGATCATTGGCAATTCTGAAAACTAACCATTATTTACCACTCTGGAACTCCAGCATCTTTCCACAATTCAGCGATGACAGAATGGGGAGGCTTTGGGAGCAGCAAGGAATTAAAAGATTAGGTGACATTCTTGAAGGGTACATCCTGATGAGGTTTGACAATATTCAGCAGAAATTTGGCATCCCGGCTAAACAAGGGTTCAAATTCTTGCGGATCGATAAAACTCTAATGGCAATTAGACCACGAATTTCCCCAGGGAGCAGATTTAATATGATTGACTACCTATTAAGTGGTGGCACTAAGATTAAAATGGTACATAAGTTCCTATTGTTAGGGATCCAGGATGACCTGGAAAAGTTTGAAGCCGCCTGGGAAATGAAACTGGGGGACCCGGATGTTGATGTGGACAAAGCACTGCAATTAGCTGGGAAACTTTCCGCTCTACAAATTCGAAAGCCAAATATTAAAAAACCCGTTTTAACGTATACTTTACACCAGCCAAACTATATGATTGGGGCAAAAGGGAGGAGGATAGATGCCCTAGGTGTCTGGAAGGGCCTGCTAACCTACTACATATGTTCTATCAATGTGAGAAATGAAGCACATTCCGAGGGGAAATCGAGAAGTTCTGGGAGGGGCTGCTAGGTGTTAAGATCAACTTATCTCCTACCCTAATGATAATAGGAACTAATAGTAAGCTGGGGTTGAATAAGGAGAAGGAAGCCCTTGTTTTTATATCTGTGGCGGTCCTCCGGATTACCATCTCGGCAGGCTGGAATGACACTGTAATACCTTCCTTCCAGATGTGGCTGGCTAGACTTTTGGGGAAACATAATATTGAATCTTCCCTATATGTGCATAGGGGCAGGAAAACAAGGGACTTGGGGCTGAATATCTGGGCCCCTATTAAGAGGTGGAGGGACTCTCGCTTATAAATATGGTCAGACTAGCAATGATGACAGTGAGTGGATGAGAGCTCCCATTATATATTGACCTCTGAAAGAAGCCGCTCCTGCAATGTGTTTTTATGGCACCATTATCCCGAAGTAATGAAATATTATTCTCTGTCTGTTTTAACTGTTTTTAGAAAGCCCTATTCTAGTTTGTATTTTATATAATTGTATCTGTTTTAAATCTGTGTATATTGGATTTTTTAACAATAATGTAATGTAAAATATATTTATTGTTGACTGTACCCCAGGTATTTTTTTGCTAATATTTTTTTTGTTTTTTTTTAAAGAACGTCCAGAGTTGTCCTCCGTTTATGCTGAAATTATAGCACAGAACTGTTCATTAAAAGTAACCAGACATCCAACTCCAGATAGACAAATATGTCCTTACATCTTAAAGCAGCTGCTACAGTTGTCATACACTTTGTCAACACTGTTGGTGCTGATACGATGTCACACAGAAGCAGCCAGAACTGGTAATGGAAAGGAACTGAGCGAAATGTCAAACATTTACTGTGAATCTTAAAAGTTGTGAGTAGAAATATGCACCGTGTAAATCTATAAATGCCATCAAGGCTCCTGGAAGAAAATAAGAGAAAACGTGTCGAAGAGCTAGAACTATCAACTACTCTTTTATAAATGTGTTGGTCTACTTCAGATCCAGGATAGGACAATAATCCAGGCTTGAGGTTTTTTTTTACAGTACCACGAAGGAATGGAAGTGGATACTCTTGTTCATGTGGAGCATTTGGTGCAATCAATAGCACCTTTTGTGCCTTCCGAACAAGATGCTTTGATGTAGAACTCATCACCTTTAAAGCTTGTAAGAGAGGAAAATCTGTATTTGATTTTGTAATAAGTCTTGACAATATTAAGCAATCAATTGTCTTTTCTAATCCTCTGGTAAAAAGGGAACTTTCACCGCGCACTTGACAGTTTCCAGTGTGAGAGTTTTTTTGTATAGAGTTGGGAGCCTTAAGACAGGCTGACAAAGGGTACTGAAGTGTTTGTCTCTTAGGTTTTTATATTTGAAATTATGGGTGGAGGCTACTATTTTTATTGCTGCAGCGGTCTCCTCCAAAATGGCATATGGGAGCATCCATGAAGACTACTGTCTATAAAACTTGAATTGACCTCTGGAGTATAGTGTGTCAGATTCATCTTTAGAAGTTGAATTTCGTTGCCTGTATGGGTAAACAAACAAGCAAGAGCAACACAAGAGTGTATGCATAATGTTCTATTGTGCTTAAGGGATCTGTAAAGTGAGTCTAAGCCACGAGGCATGCCTCACTGAGACAGCACAACATATCACAATCAGCTAAATAACAGAGTGCTTGCTTAACCTGGTAGCCTGGTCCAAAGTTATCATTCCTTCTTAGGGAACACCTTCACAGTTCTCTTTATTACCTCTGGGAAACATATCAATGACACAGCCTAAAGAGTTGAATACATTTCCACTATCATGAGCTCTCTGAACCGATTTTCTTGCTACCTTTTTCAAGAGGAGCAGAAGAGGCCAAAACAGTGTCACAAAAGCTTTTATTAGCCGCCAATACAACCTGTCAAACAAAAGAAGAGCTCTTTTGTAGAAATAAAAGATTGGAGTTTGGGGGCCTACAACTCTTTCCCAGGCAGCATTTACCTGGCTTCCAGAGACTAGATTCAGAACCGTGTGCATGGTTTGGACATAACACTGGAACTAAGTCCAGTAGATGTCTGTCTTGAGCGTTAAGAAGTTACAGCACAAATTTAATAGAGGTGTCACATACTTTGCCATATTAAGCCTTGCTGCCCCGTTAGTCACCTCATGAACCTTTATACCGAAATCCACTGGAGAATCTTAATGGTGAGGGAGTCTGAATACTGGCTTCATTGGAATTCATATTCAATGGTAGGTAAAGAAGAGTTTCTTCTTGACACATAATTATGAGGGGTGCAAGACATACAAGACCGTGAACTACAAGTCCTTGTACTTGTATATTATTACTAGCAGCCCGTCCCGACGTTGTCCGAGTATGAATTGCTGCCGGCCAATAGTATATTGTTTTGTAGGATTTCGTTTTGATAGCATTTCTTATCTGTGACAGGCCTGTGAAACGCTCCGATTCACAGTGCACTGCTGATGCACTTAAGAGTGCGCGTTCAGTAGTGTGTGAACTCGAGTTTCCCTACTTTATTTTTCCTTGCAATATTATTTAGCGCGAACTCTACAACATGGCATGAGCACAATTTACATTACAGAAGAACACATTCATTTGTGGTAAGCACAGGGAGACAAAGCGATTTGCCTGGAATCACAGGATGTTGAGCTGATGCAGAGATTCGAACGTAGCTCCCCAGCTCTAAAGTTCGCAATTCTAGAACTTGTGGCGGGAGGTGTGTCTAAAAGTGTATGTCGGTGCTGGCCATCAATGAGAGACCTGTGCATTTTTCAAATGGGTGGTGAAAAAATATGAGTATGTTGCTGGAGATGTGGGCCGCCGTGCCACCAATGTACTTGCCGGGGGAGGGTAAACACCCATTATTCCGCAACTTTCTTTCCGCATACCATCACTCTGCATACTTTCACTACGAAAGTACCATGACTCCGCAATGCCATTATAACGCATGGCATTACAAATTTATATGCTTTTACCACGCATACATTTACAAGGAAATTCGTTGTAAATGAATGAATGGTAAAAGCATGTTTTTTTTAATGTTTGGATAAGGTAAGTATGGGTATAGGGGTATATGTTTTGGGGTACTGAAGTATAGGTTTTGGGGTGTTTGGGTATTTTAAGGGTTCAGATATAGTTTTGAGTTATGGGGTACAGGGGTATTTTTAGGGTTCAGGGCTAGGTTTGGGTTTTGGGGTACAAGGGTATTTTAGGGTTCAGGGGTAGATTTGGGTTTTGGGGTACAGGGTTATTTTTAGGGTTCAGGGCTAGGTTTGGGTTTTGGGTACAGGGGTATTTTTAGGGTTCAAGGGTAGGTTTGGGTTTTGGGGTACAGGGGTATTTTAAGGGTTCAGGGCTAGGTTTGGGTTTTGGGGTACAGGGGTATTTTAGGGTTCAGGGCTAGGTTTGGGTTTTGGGGTACAGGGGTATTTTTAGGGTTTAAGGATAGGTTTGGGTTTTGGGGTACAGAGTATATTTATAGGGTTAAGATGGGTTAGTGTTTAAGGGTGTTGGGGTATTTTAAGGAGTACGGTGGGTTATGATTATGGAGTGCAGGGGTATTTAAATGGAGCAGGGTGGGATTAGCACACGATATGAGACATGGCATGAAAGGTGGAACGTACCACACGCCCCCAGCGTTTGTCACGCCCCCAGCACACGCCCACAGCACAACACAGACACGCCCACAAGGGACTACTTTGCTGGCACGGTTCTTTTACCTTTTAAATGTATATGGTGGGCGTCTGCATAGCCTATGTCTTTCTGCTGCAACTGCCCTTTCCAACGCTGTATTGGGTGTTGTGATTGGTGCTGTGGTTCCTGAGATTACCCGCCTCAAAGGTTTGGGCTCTCTCTTTATTATATTAGTATGGATGTGCAACAAGTATGGCATTCTTCTTCTTCTTGATGTTTAATAGACTTCTCCCTTAACTGTTCCTTTGACAGTTGCCCTTAACTGTTCCTTTAACAATTGAGGTGACAGAAGTGGTGGTGATGGTGGCAAAGGAGACGGCAAAAGAGGGCCAGAGTTGAAGCAGTTAATGGAATCACAGGTCGGGAAGCAAGCAATGAACTTCAATGATTGGTCAGTAGTGACATCCTCATCACAGAGTGATTTGGCATTGATGGACATAGTGCTGTTTCCTGAGCAGATAAACCCTCAGGTCCCCTTGATTGATGCCTCACCCTCCACCACTGACATGAGTAGGAAGAGGACTTATGCTCCAGTAATAGACGAAAATGTATGAAAGCTCTCTTGATTCTAACCTTTTTGATTTATTTTAGGAGACGGGCATCTACAAATATAAGCCCAAGCCTTCCTGGAATTCTTCCCCTCACAAGAAAAAAAAAATCTGTCAACGGAAAACCTGTATGGAGGCTTAATAAAGTAAATAAACTTCTCAGAGTAGGTAAACCATCTCATAAAAAAGTGAAAAAGATGCACTCGTCCTAAATACATACTGCGAAAAAGTCTGAAAACACCAGAAGTTGAGTGAAGAGGTTAAGTGGATTGGGACACTTGGTTAAGGGAAACAAAGGTCCATCAAAAGTTGATGAGCGAAAAATAGCCTTGTTTGTGGATCATTAATGGGGAGGCCAAAATAAAACTGCCTGACTGACTGGCTGCACGATGGGAAGACTGGCAGATTTTAAAGATACACTGATATAAGGCACAGGAGAACAGCCTTATAAAAGTTAAACAGTATGGCCCACCGTCTCAGAGCATGGAAGGTTACTCCCAAGTGCAGGGAGAGAACCTTATGCTTTGGAATGGAAATCCTCTTCTCACCTATGAGAGTAACCTTATCCAGTCAGGTACTGCACCTAGTACTGGAAATCATGTACTAATAGATGTTGTTGGACAACTTAGAAGAAGTCCATTGTCAGTAAAGGATAAATGAAGATCCAGCTATAGTAACCATAATCGGTTTAAGCTGACAGGTTATAGTTTCCTAAAATGACGACAGAGTTGCTGTGGATGTCAATAACAGACAAGTGGCTCTCACAAATAAAGCTTTTGTTCTAGCTGGACACAAGGATGCAAACACAACTGTGAACAAAAACTCCTCAGAGGTAAAAAAAAAAAAAAAGTATTCAGGGAGAACCCTTCTAGATGAAAGTGAAGCCAAATCGTTGATAAAGCTGTAACACTATAACACAGTGTCCAATTAGAAATAAAAACTAATTAGGCGTCTATGTTCATATGAACGGTTTGGAGTATGGCAACACGTGTGGATTCTGGAAGCAAACGCGTAGGTATAGTTTTCATTCAAACACTAGCTCAAGAAGTTTCATACTGTGGAATTGTTGACATTGGTTGACATTTTAGTAAGTCTATATATTTTTAAAAATAACTAATCATGGAGCCCTCTTTCCCATTAAGTACTGGTCACTTTTTCCACATACCGTTCTAAAGTCCTCCTCAAACTTGTAAGCCCCACCTCCTGTGGCACAGAGTGTAGTGTGCAAGCTGGAGAAGTTCTTTTCACTCCCCATCTGAATGAACCTGTGCATTGCACAACTTGGAAAGCGGATAAAGTGCAGGTTCCCTGTGCGCCCACACATCGTCAGGTTTTTCAGTTCAAGGTGCACATCTCTGATCCCAGTTTTACCATAAGCTGTATTGGAGGTTAAATACTTCCTAATGCTTTTCAGGTTCTCCACCTCCTCCTGTTCCTCTTCAGCAGTAATGTCTTTAGGTTCAAAGTACACCAGTTTCACCAGTGTGCCGCCAATATCCATTCCAAACCACGGAAAAGCTACAGGAGAGGAAAAACATAAAAGACACTCCTAAATGTGGGCATTATATACACAACAGGCAAAAAAACAGAATGTGCAACATGTTTCATTTCAATAACTGATTCTAGCGCTTCCTATATTTATCACAAATAATGTAAACTTATTAGATGGAAGCAGCTATGATTTAGTGTTTTTTAAATACATTACAAGACTATTTCCAGCTCTAATACATTGATAGTATTGAACTTTCTAGTACTATTCTTACTCCATAAGTATGAAAGCTATTGTATGATGATTGAATTTTGAAACTTTAATTCAGGCATCTGTGATTCCCTGTACAACTATTACGATACAGAATGCAGCTGTCCGTGTGAAATACTTATGTACGCTAAACTCTCATTTTGGGCTTTCAGGCACCAATATTAATGGCTGTGCTTCCTTCCTTCCACTCGCGGTACAAAAGGGGGTGGTGATGGACAGAGCATCCGAATCAATCAAACACTCACACCCAGTCAAAAGATCTGGGTTTAATCCATCACCGTTCTTTATCCCACTCTGCCTCCCCAGTTCAGACACGGCTATATGCAAATCAGTCTGACCCTATGCCTCATGGGAACAGTCCAGCCCGAACTGCCAAGCCATGTCTTCCCTGGACCGGAAACAAGCTTCCGAGGACCGGTTTCTGGCATTCCAGCTGTCTTTAGCCTGGCTTGCTTGAATCCAGTGGCAAAGTGGAGTAGTGTGGCTCACTGGTTAGAGGCAGCAGACCCGAGAGCAGAGGACGGCCCGGGACCAGGGTTCAATTCCCGATGCGGCAGGGTCGTGGACCAGGGTCAGCGGACTCGATAATTCTCATCTCGGTGCCTACTCTAACCAGGGATCACACTCCGCAACTCTGGGCATTAGCTTGCCTCATCTCCACAACGGCCCCCCACATACGCCGGGGATGCCTGGTTTCACCTTGGAGATACCCAGTAGGGACCATCTCACAGGGAAAGCCGGGACGGGTTCCCCAGTGGTCTACTGCGCAGAGATACTCCTTCGGGAGTCGATTCTAGCGCATTACAAACCCACAATTAATTAATTAATTAAAAAAGTGAGCAAGGGACTCACGTCTGAGCATACCCTGCCACACTTATGGCAGCCAAAAGGGGGTGGTGATGGACAGAGCATCCGAATAAATCAAACACTCACACCCAGTCAAAAGATCTGGGTTTAATCCATCACCGTTCTTTAGCCCACTCTGCCTCCCCAGTTCACACATGGCTATATGTAAATCAGTCTGACCCTGTGCCTCATGGGAACAGTCCAGCCCGAACTGCCAAGCCATGTCTTCGCTGGACCGGAAACAAGCTTCCGAGGACCGGTTTCTGGCATTCCAGCCGTCTTCAGCCCGGCTTGCTTGAATCCACTCAGCATACACAAAAATGATGGCTGGAATGCTTTATTAATATCAGCCACGGGTAATTGCTCGGGCCTCATCCAAGTTCATCTTTCTTTTGCGCACCATATCACCTCATTTAGACCAGCTATATGCAAATCAGTTTTGACTCTTCTCAGTGGTAACAGTTCAGCCCAAGCTGCCAGGCGATGACCTCACTGAACCGGAACACAAGCAAACCAGGACTAGTTTCGCCCTTATTCGGGTTCATCAGCCAGGTATGGTAAACAATGTTTACCACAAATCTTTTTCCCCGCAGAGAATCACAACACAGCTGTTACAATGAATGCGTTGGATTCCGCATACCATTACTCTGCAAGTCTACTATTTATTGAGACCCTGCAGATGTTTTTGAAAACAATTTATGGAAGGTAATATGATTTAATATTGCAGCAAACACTCCTTACAAAGCCAGTACAAAAGAAAATGTTTCTGCAACTTCAGACCATGTGAAGGACATCCCCCTTCTTTGTTTGGCTGCTAAGAATTGATGGAGCAATCTCTCTATGACTGTGCCGTAGTCATTGCATTGTGTAGTTGAATTGATGTACATATTTAATCTATATATGCCGGTAGTGTGAGGAGGCGATTAAGGGCAGTCTGCATCTCTGATGAGGCCTACCTACATCAGACTTCTAAGCCCTGTTGAAGTTTGTGAAATGTATTTAGCGAGTTTATCACTAATAACGTACACTGTGGAAATGTTATTCCTGACCTCAGCTATCATGGATGTGATGAGCGATACAGCAAAGTAACTGAAAACATGCAGCATGCTAAGGGATGGGGTTCGTGTGTGACAGAGCTCTAAATGGCATAGTGAATCTGAAGAAGGCCAAATTCATAAAATGCTTTTATAACACTGCATCACTCCAAACCGTTTAAGGGGGGGCTTGTTTCTCAGTGCTCATAGCTCTTTTCAATACACAGGGTCAGATAGAGACATACATCCAGCCAATAACAACTGTTATATATGCTACACGGTAATATGATGTTAAGTCGATAATACACTGCCCCCCCCCCACCCACACATCAAATGTTGGTTTCTAAAATGTAGCAATTGTGATTCTGCGTCTTTCTTTATTACACATAGGTACATCTTGAAAAGAGAGAATGCACTCAAGAATGGAATGTGGAATCATGAAGGAAACATTCTGTAGGCATTAGGGTAGGGCCATCACTTTAACTAGTGCCATTGTTCCGACCACTGACAGAAGTAGGCGGCTGTAGTTTAAAACATCTTTCCAGTCCTTTGACCATTGGGAGATTATGGTCTGTCCGGACCGTGATCTCTTCATTGGCAATGTAGCTCCCCATATATTTTTTTTAAGCCTGTGGTCACCCTATTCCGAGGGTTAGATATGCACTCTCATGTCCACCATTGGTTGGACAGGGGAAATGCTAGACTTGGCCCAGTTAACCCTATTTCGGAAAATGAGAGGAGTTATCTAGAATCTGCTCCACTCTCAGGCTTGAGTGTTTGGGTAGACTTGGGTAAAGGAAGGCCAACAGTATATAGGGAATTGGCTTCTAGGTCTGTGGTCCATCTGATACATGTCAACTTCATATCAAGAAGGTTTGCTGCCAGAGGCTAAATCACTGGTGTAAAACACAGAAGTGAAAGTGGATACCATTGCCGGGTACCCTGCCCAATGTAGAATGGGTATGACAAAACCCAAATGATCCTGAGCCTCACCACAGGTTCTTTTTACAGAAGATGAGTGTAGCAGATAAATATCTGATTCATGAGGAACATATATTCCCAGTCAAGGTAATCAAAGACTTTTTCTAGGGGTAATCTGAGATGCAGTAAGTAAGGAAGAGAAAAACGTAAGTAGCCATTTTTACCTGTGCCATCAACTCCATCAATCAACCAGGGGGTTTAGTGCCCTGCCAACTATATTTGAGCACCCATGAAGTGATATCCCAATGCCAATGGTATGAGGGCTCATGCTCGCTACTCTCTCAAATAGGCCACTAGTATGCCTCTTCTTAAGAAAGAAGTGATAGAAAAATAAAGGGTTGACCCAAGAATCACTGGAGACCAGGGGTATTCAAATAAAAAAAGAAAATAAGAACAGTCGTCCCTAATATACATCTAAAACATTAATTATTGCTCAATTATTTAATAAAGGATTTTTTCGCCATCTAAGAATAGGTGCCAGTGACAAACATGCTCAGTGTTCTCTTTAGTGTGATATGCATGACTAAAGAGATCAAATGTGTATATCATCTAATCAGACAAAGCAGGGCCCGTTTAATTACAATACAAAATGTAATTATGAGACTGGCACTAGTCAACATCGGTTCGATCCCTTTTAGAGATGTGGGATCATCATCAGGACTCTAGGGATATGGAGGCCGAAAGAGATTAAAAGATAGTTCACTCGTCCGAAGGAAAGTCAAAGGCTCAGGGCTGCCCTGTACCAATCACACAATACGTCCGACACCCTTAAGATTCCCCAAGCGGACCATTCTCCCCAGGGGCTCCATACTGGAACTCTCCACTACCTTTTGACCTTTGAGGCCACACAGGGATCACTGAATCGCTAGGGGGGATTTTTGTTATTGGTCCACGCTCAAGTTTTCCCAGGCACCAGCTACATCTATCAACTCCATAACATTATAGGAATTCCATCCTGCCCCTATCCTCTGGACCATAGGAGCCCTGCAGCTATTGTTGAAACATACTTTTCTGCTCCACTTCAAGAAGGCAATATTACCTGCTACTTCTCTACTCACCGCCTTGTTGTACTGGGCCCTTGTGCACGGCTTCTCCATCACAAACGAATTCCACAAATATGTGAATTACCACGTCTTCTGACCAGTATTTGGATCCTAACATACTTAACTGCCTGTGTTTCCTACCAGCCTTCCTGTCACAATGGTGCTCTCTAGCTTTCTCTAATAACATGAAGGCCTTACAAAACCAATTTTTATTGTTATTATTACTATTGACAATATACTCACATTTTTCACTCGCTCTGAGTGTTTTTCGTCATCAATGTTGCCACTATCACAACAATATACATTTGTGAATCGAACAAGTCATCCTCTGCTTGTCATCCATTTGAAGAGAAAATTAACTAATGTTGCTCTGGAAAAAGCTATTTTTTGGGTGGAAAGATTGCTGCAATAATCTAAGCAGCAGAACTGTACACTGTATGTTTGCCTTTTGGTGTAAACAAGGAGTATCCCTATGCATTTCATACGTCACGGTGCTGTCACTATCTGTCTACTTAATAGTCACACCGTATCCACCCATAACTTTCAATGCAAGTGAACAGTGTCTAATTTAAAGTAGACTGTGTCCCGAGAGCTAGAAGATTTAATGGTTCCTCCACAAAATACCTTCTTACATAAAGAGACAAGTAGCTGCAGCGTCTACTACAGAAATTGAGCCTCCAGGCACTAGGGTGCCGCATGGTGGCATGTGCTAAACCAAGTCTGTTCCAACAACTGGCGCCTGATTAAGAAAATATAAAAATATTATATACAACATACATACATAAACACAGGCAGTATCTTCTGATGAAGTAACTGGAGACACAGTGGGGTTCTGAGGAAGGGTCTTTAATGCAGCATAGGCATGAAGCGTTTCGGTATAAATACCTTTCTCAAATGCCATTACACATCACAGTTTTCCCACCAACCTTACTTTTAAATTGTCTGAACACTCCCACAATTAATTGTAGTATTTGCCTTATTCGCATTTCCTGCTTCTCTGCAGTCCACATTGGTGAACTGCAGTACCCAGCGTGCACCTCTCAGGATAACTGGGTTAAGTACTGATTTCCAGCGTATTCATCTCTTAGTGAGGACTGGAGCAGTGCAATTAAAATGTCCAGTTGGCTAAAAATAACGTTGTTGCTACAGAAAGTTTCCCCTCCCCAGTCCCCAACGGTCAGCTGCATGTATATATATATATATATATATATATATATATATATATATATATATATATATATATATATATATATATATATATATATATTCGTGAGGAAACTCAAGTTACACAAGTATCACAAAATCAGAATCAATACAAAGGGACCGAAATTTGCACAGAAAAGACTAACAGCCACTGATATCCTATCCTGTGAAGATCTGAGAGGGATAGAGAATCTTGAAAATCTAAGACTGGAAAGAGAGACACAACCATCACAGGAAGATACCATGATTAACAGAGCTCTCGCAAATGAAATAGATCAGGAGAGAGAGGAAAGCAATATGAAGCCAATATCCACGTTCTGCCCGATAATGCCTTGGGATGCCATAGATGCATTTTCAGAGACGGTTCTGAAAGATCTAATAACTCTAAGAGGCAAACGGGAGAAGTCAACCAGGAAAGATAATATCACCCCACAAGAAAGGGAGGCCTTACGTATCCTGGAAAAAGAGGAGAACATAATAATCAAACCCTCAGATAAGGGGGGAAATGTTGTGCTTCTAAAACGTGAGTACTACCAAAAGGAGGCACTACGGCAACTATCAGATATGCAATACTACCGGCAAACTGATGAGAAACACTACAAGGAGGGCATTAGGAGGTATGATGACCTAGTGAACAAATGGTACAAAAAATCTATGTTGGGAAGTGATGAAAATCTGTACTTGAGAAGCAACAATCCCACGATCCCTACCTTCTACCATTTACCCAAGCTTCATAAAAATGCAAGGGAGCCCCCGGGAAGACCTATAGTGTCATCCATAAATGGATTAACTGAGAACATGTCAAAATTTATAGACAGTTACCTATTCCCTCTGGTAACCAAACTCAAATCTCACGTAAAGGACACCAAAGACTTCCTCACGAAAGTATCTGAAATAACTTGGGATCCAACATACCTGATGGTCGTGCTAGACATAACTAGCCTATATACCAACATCAGACATGACTTAGGCTTAGTGGCAGTGGAACATTTTCTAAACAAGAGACCTGCCAGATTCGCTTTGCACAATCGCATGCTGCTGGAATTCATAGAATTCTGTTTAACGAGCAACATCTTCCTGTTCAATGACCAGTTATATACCCAGGTCTCTGGGACCGCGATGGGCACCTGCTTTGCTCCCAGCTATGCGAACTTGTTCGTTGGCTGGTGGGAGGAGCGGGTGCCCATGGCCCTTCAGACTGAGGGACAAGGAACAGAGAGAGTGGTACAGTGGTTCAGGTACATTGATGACCTCTTCATCGTGTGGCAAGGGACGATGGAGGGTGCACAACAATACATAAGAATGCTGAATGACAACAACTGCAATCTACACTTCTCAGGATCCATCAGCACAACAACAGCTGAATACCTAGACCTAAGAGTGGAAATAGATAATAACCAGCTACACACATCACTGTATCGCAAAGCGACGGCAGGCAACTCCATCCTGCGGGCCGACAGCAACCATCCGAAAAGGCTGATACAAAGCATCCCGTATGGGGAACTTCTCAGAATGAGAAGAAACAGCAGTAGAGAGAAGGACTTTGAAACAGCAGCGGCAGGTTGCATAGCTAGGTTCACAAAGAGGGGATACGATCCGGACTCTTTGGACAAAACTCTGAAGAAAGTGAGAAAAATAAAAAGGGAAGATCTCCTAAAACCAAAAGCACCAAACGAACAAACCAAAGATGAGGGAAAATTTCGTCTAATCACACCATATACCAGTGATTCTATGGGACTGAGGAGAATTATGCAAAAGAACTGGCATATTCTGGAAACAGATCCTATTCTGAAAGATGAAATTCCTACGAAACCCCTGATCACATACCGCAGAGCAAGATCATTGAAGGACTCCCTTGTGAGAAGCCACTTCAAGAATGTGATACCAAGAACAGGAAAAATCGCAGAAATGGGTGGGTTCTTTCCCTGCGGAAAATGTAAGGCCTGCTCGGGATGCAAGAGAGTGCGAAACTATGACATCCCGGGAGTAAACATCATAAAACCCATCAAGAAATTCTTGACTTGCAGCACGAGTTATGCGGTCTATTGCCTAATCTGCCCGTGTGGATTGAGATATATCGGGAGTACGATCCACCAACTGAAAATCAGGGTACTTGAGCACCAAAGGGCAATAGACAAGGCAGATCCGGCATACCCAGTCGCGAGACACTTTGACTTGGTTCACCAAAGGGATAGAACTAAGCTGCGGTATTTTGGCATAGATTTTGTACCTGAAAATCCAAGAGGAGGGGATAGGTTAAAAACTTTGAGACGCCTGGAATCAAGGTACATAATCGACCTCATGACTAAAAGTCCAGGCGGGCTGAACCATGGGGAAGAACTGGCGGTTCATTTAGGAAAATAAGCAATATGAGATCTCCCCGACATTTCTCCATGCTCTGATGCATAGTGACATTTAACATTTACAGCAATGCAACTTAATTGTTTATAGTTTAGTTTAAGAAGCTGATCGACGGGTAAAGGACAATGGGGACACTGTACATATTGATCACTGGAGTACTTGCCAATACATGGCAGGATGGACAGGGGAAACGCTTAGAAGGGGCCTAATACTTAAGCCCCACATCACCCCGGATGTGGATACACGGGGATCCATGCCGATCCACGGCTTGATTTACTCTGTTTCCCTTTAAGCGGTAATAGGCACCCGATTGTGAACTGTATTTGCACGTTCCAAGATGGCGCGCCCGTTAGAAGTGGGTAGTCCATCTACCATGTTTATGATTGTGTTGATGCTATACCCCCGGCACGTCCTCACAGTGTAATTGACACTGAGGAAGGCGTATTGCTGAAACGCGTCTGTCAAACGAGTGTGATTAAAGTTTTGGTGTGAGCACTGCAACCCTTTGGTTTCCACGAGTGCGGTTCTTTGGAGAGTACAAATCCGAGGCTGAGCTGTATATATATATATATATATATCCACACAGTCCAGGATCCAAATTTGGAATGGCCACAACAGAAGCTTTTTAAAGACGCTCTTTTATTGCCTCACGCTGGTGAACAAACAGGCAGCAAATCAACTTCAAAGTCTTATTTCGCCAAACGCGTTTCGAGAGTCTTGGTGCTCTCTTCATCAGTGGCTGGTTGGAGTAAAACAAAGCTGCTGCATTTACAAAATTTAATTAGTCAACACCTGCCCCTCCCAGGGCGTGGCCGCACTCGGCCTTCTGGGTGTTGTAGTGTCAGTCTGTAATGAATCCCAGTGGATGCGCACTTCGTACCATTCTCTGCAGATTATTTCCCATGTGGGTAGAAGTGAAGCACTGCTTTCATTCACCCTGCTTTGCTAGAGCAACGGAGCGCGGGTTACCGCTCACACCTGGATAGAGACGTTCCCCCTTCTGCCTTAGATCACTGACATCCGATAGGTGCCTGCAAAGGGTCGTATATATACGATGGGCCATATCCACGACCAGGAAGGGCCGTTAAAAATCCACACAGTCCAGGATCCAAATTTGGAATGGCCACAACAGAAGCTTTTTAAAGACGCTCTTTTATTGCCTCACGCTGGTGAACAAACAGGCAGCAAATCAACTTCAAAGTCTTATTTCGCCAAACGCGTTTCGAGAGTCTTGGTGCTCTCTTCATCAGTGGCTGGTTGGAGTAAAACAAAGCTGCTGCATGTCAGTGATCTAAGGCAGAAGGGGGAACGTCTCTATCCAGGTGTGAGCGGTAACCCGCGCTCCGTTGCTCTAGCAAAAGCAGGGTGAATGAAAGCAGTGCTTCACTTCTACCCACATGGGAAATAATCTGCAGAGAATGGTACGAAGTGCGCATCCACTGGGATTCATTACAGACTGACACTACAACACCCAGAAGGCCGAGTGCGGCCACGCCCTGGGAGGGGCAGGTGTTGACTAATTAAATTTTGTAAATGCAGCAGCTTTGTTTTACTCCAACCAGCCACTGATGAAGAGAGCACCAAGACTCTCGAAACGCGTTTGGCGAAATAAGACTTTGAAGTTGATTTGCTGCCTGTTTGTTCACCAGCGTGAGGCAATAAAAGAGCGTCTTTAAAAAGCTTCTGTTGTGGCCATTCCAAATTTGGATCCTGGACTGTGTGGATTTTTAACGGCCCTTCCTGGTCGTGGATATGGCCCATCGTATATATACGACCCTTTGCAGGCACCTATCGGATGTCAGTGATCTAAGGCAGAAGGGGGAACGTCTCTATCCAGGTGTGAGCGGTAACCCGCGCTCCGTTGCTCTAGCAAAGCAGGGTGAATGAAAGCAGTGCTTCACTTCTACCCACATGGGAAATAATCTGCAGAGAATGGTACGAAGTGCGCATCCACTGGGATTCATTACAGACTGACACTACAACACCCAGAAGGCCGAGTGCGGCCACGCCCTGGGAGGGGCAGGTGTTGACTAATTAAATTTTGTAAATGCAGCAGCTTTGTTTTACTCCAACCAGCCACTGATGAAGAGAGCACCAAGACTCTCGAAACGCGTTTGGCGAAATAAGACTTTGAAGTTGATTTGCTGCCTGTTTGTTCACCAGCGTGAGGCAATAAAAGAGCGTCTTTAAAAAGCTTCTGTTGTGGCCATTCCAAATTTGGATCCTGGACTGTGTGGATTTTTAACGGCCCTTCCTGGTCGTGGATATGGCCCATCGTATATATACGACCCTTTGCAGGCACCTATCGGATGTCAGTGATCTAAGGCAGAAGGGGGAACGTCTCTATCCAGGTGTGAGCGGTAACCCGCGCTCCGTTGCTCTAGCAAAGCAGGGTGAATGAAAGCAGTGCTTCACTTCTACCCACATGGGAAATAATCTGCAGAGAATGGTACGAAGTGCGCATCCACTGGGATTCATTACAGACTGACACTACAACACCCAGAAGGCCGAGTGCGGCCACGCCCTGGGAGGGGCAGGTGTTGACTAATTAAATTTTGTAAATGCAGCAGCTTTGTTTTACTCCAACCAGCCACTGATGAAGAGAGCACCAAGACTCTCGAAACGCGTTTGGCGAAATAAGACTTTGAAGTTGATTTGCTGCCTGTTTGTTCACCAGCGTGAGGCAATAAAAGAGCGTCTTTAAAAAGCTTCTGTTGTGGCCATTCCAAATTTGGATCCTGGACTGTGTGGATTTTTAACGGCCCTTCCTGGTCGTGGATATGGCCCATCGTATATATACGACCCTTTGCAGGCACCTATCGGATGTCAGTGATCTAAGGCAGAAGGGGGAACGTCTCTATCCAGGTGTGAGCGGTAACCCGCGCTCCGTTGCTCTAGCAAAGCAGGGTGAATGAAAGCAGTGCTTCACTTCTACCCACATGGGAAATAATCTGCAGAGAATGGTACGAAGTGCGCATCCACTGGGATTCATTACAGACTGACACTACAACACCCAGAAGGCCGAGTGCGGCCACGCCCTGGGAGGGGCAGGTGTTGACTAATTAAATTTTGTAAATGCAGCAGCTTTGTTTTACTCCAACCAGCCACTGATGAAGAGAGCACCAAGACTCTCGAAACGCGTTTGGCGAAATAAGACTTTGAAGTTGATTTGCTGCCTGTTTGTTCACCAGCGTGAGGCAATAAAAGAGCGTCTTTAAAAAGCTTCTGTTGTGGCCATTCCAAATTTGGATCCTGGACTGTGTGGATATATATATATATATATATATATATATATATATATATATGCTCCAAGTTTGTCCAACAAACGGAACCGCACACGAAAGCAGGCGGGCTCTGCAGTCTCCTGCAGGATCCTTTATTCTTTAAAACAACAGCTGGTACAAATGGACGCGCCAAAGCCCAACGCGTTTCGGGGATCCTTCCCCTTGATCACGGGCACATGCAGTAGATTGACTCGTGCACACAAAGTCTCATGCTCTTTTATATCACGCCCACAGATGGGCCGTCTGGGATTTGTAGTGCTGCCATTTCCCCACTGATGGGCTCTACTTCCTCGGCGGAGTTGTAGTCCTTTAACAAAGCTCCAATGAGCCTCCAGTTGTTTCCGCTGGTGTTCTTTCTCGATACCTGCATCCCTGTATTGCTCCCAGTTGTCGTGGAAGCAACAGTCCACCCCTTTATGGCGGCGGTACGGTCCCCCGACCTTGGACAGGCCGGAAAAATATACGCTCCAAGTTTGTCCAACAAACGGAACCGCACACGAAAGCAGGCGGGCTCTGCAGTCTCCTGCAGGATCCTTTATTCTTTAAAAACAACAGCTGGTACAAATGGACGCGCCAAAGCCCAACGCGTTTCGGGGATCCTTCCCCTTGATCACGGGCACATGCAGTAGATTGACGCGTGCACACAAAGTTTCATGCTCTTTTATATCACGCCCACAGATGGGCCGTCTGGGATTTGTAGTGCTGCGGAGACATCACTTCCCCTGCACCTATCCTTGAATACGGGGCGTACTGCCTCGAAACGCGTCGGATTATTATTTCACTCAAGGAAGACAGAAGGCATGTTACAGCGAGGCAAAGAAAGCCGGATGGCACGAGAGAGCGTTGTGTGCCTTTCCAAAGCTCGAGGGCTTATTGCTTAAACACATATTTACAGGGCTGCCCTGGCCGTGGGAAAGAGCACCAGCACCTTTAAGACTTCACAGTCAGATAGGAAGCGGCTACGGAGACGAACATTTCCTCTTCTGTCAAGCACGCAATCTCGACAGTCGTTTAATTGCTGCCTGAATTCCTGTTCCTAATTAAGGACATTAACGGAAGAAAACAAAGGAGGGGGAACTGAGCCTACTAAAGGTTTTAATTACAAACTCCGTGTGAAAGGACTTCAACAACCAGCATGCAACCAGAAGCCCACACCCACTCAGAGAGGAAAGGATTCATCAACCGACATGAATAAAAACACTGAGACATCACTTCCCCTGCACCTATCCATGAATACGGGGCATACTGCCTTGAAACGCGTTGGATTTTTATTTCACTCAAGGAAGACAGAAGGCATGTTACAGCGAGGCAAAGAAAGCCGGATGGTACAAGAGAGCGTTGTGTGCCTTTCCAAAGCTCGAGGGATATATATATACATACATACATACATACATACATACATACATACATACATACATATATCCAAGAAGACATTAACCACCTTTGGAGGAAGGTCCAAGTTATTCAGCTGTCGCCGCTCAATCTCCAAGCATGAAGGTGGAGGCTGTGAAGGCCTGGGTGCAGAACTCTGCATCAATGCTGTAGTAACAGTTCTTCCCAGAGGGGTAACCTAGCTTGAGAATCCATGCTCAAGCCCAAGAGATCTGGATACCACACTCTCTGCCCAATTCAGAGCCACTAAGATGGCTTGGGCCTGGTTAGTCCCGATCTTCTTGAGAACTCTGGGTAGGAGTGGCATTGGTCGAATGGCATACAGGAGTCCAGAGTTCCAGTCAAGGTGGTACGCGTCACAAAGCATGAGACACATTGGAAACTCTAATGTACACATGTGCTGACATTGCATGAGAATGAGCCATGGTTCTCTACATTTGTGGAAGCAGCGTTGTGCCACCTCTCGGTGTGACAGCCATTCATTATCCTCGAGGTGCTGACGGATGAGCTAGTCTATTCTACCATTCATGAATCCTGTATGGTGATTCACGACCAGGAAAATTCTCTGGTGGTCCAGCCATTTTCAGAGCCGCAGGACCGACTTGCAAAGGTCTGTGACTCCATCTATTCTGTTTGTTGCAGTACCACATGGCAGTGATGTCGGTAAGAACCTGTATCAGCCTCCCTTTGATTGACAGCAGGAAGGCTTTCAGTGCCTAGTGGGTGGCCCTCACCTCCAGAAGGTTGATGTGGAGAAGAAACCCCACCAGAAACTAGAGGCCTCTGATTTCCACCTCTCACAACCCAGGAGCGATACATTAGTCACCTCTGTCAGCTGTGGATGGGGAAGAGCGAGTAGTCTGTGTTTTGTGACATTTAGAGCTCTGAGTGAATTTTCCCGATTCATGCACTTATATAGGGGCAATTCACATTCCCTTACATAGCCATAGAAATCAATCCCTTATTAGGCATAGTACATGCGACCCAAATACAGGCATGGCTACTTCCACTCGTACCAAAAGTCACAACGATTTCTTGGACACTCGGCTTAAGCAGTTAGGGAACTTCCCCTTGCTTGAATATTGATTTGTCCAAGAACTCATGTACTTTGCAAAGACAACTATTCCCTAGGGGTTCTTTCCTGACGTTCATATGCCTGACTTTACGTCAAACTGTGGCATTCCTATACACCTTCAAGGTATAAATATACCTTCACTTGCTATAGCAAATTACGGTTGTTCTGAGCAGTTAGACTATCTACTTGCCAGACGCAGCTTGCTACAGCAAGTGCAGAAGGAAGGAGACTCTTCAGCTGATGCACTGATCAAGAGGCTGCCATTCTCTCGCTGAGAATCCAGCACCAGTGTTTCCAAGCTCCCCTTACGGGGTGTTGGGAAGTCGAGTCCAGAGACTGAGATACCAGACCTTCATTCTAACTAAGGTATGGAGCTGATTAGAACCTAGAAAAATCTTGGGTAGATTCTTGGCAAAAACAACTAAACCTATGCTACACAATACTTACTTCTTCCTGCGTACTAGACTTAGCTTAGGTACATTGGGGTAGGCGTATTTAGAACCACCAGTTGAGTATTTTTAGTCAATGTTATTTATGTATGTATTTTTATATGGCTTAGAAATCATACAATGCTTTTACAGTATTGTTTTCTGATACTATTCACGCTGTACGCATTATACTTGGCAGTCTGCTTAACGATTGTAGCAGTTCACTTCTCTTGTATGAGAAAGAAGACTGTTCAATAAATCTTTTTATTGAAAACGCCTGTCTCTCTATTTCTCTACAACTCTGTTGAGACGAAGCATGCACAATACACTGAGTGAAATACTTGTGTTTCTACGACTCAGAGATATATTTCTTATTATTGGGAAACAAAGCTGTCATGTTTATGCGGTTAATAAACAAGTAAAGGATGTCCTATGGTTACACTTAACCACATATAGGGAGCAAAAAGAGGGGTAGAAAAACGGCCTGATTTAGGACGTTTAAAGAAAGCCCTCACTCACCACCTGGTGATGACATGCTTCATCATTGGGCTCCACCAAACAGACCGAGTGTCTCTTTGGTGTGCTACAACGCCAGATCTACTGCGGAGCAGGTTGTTGAGAATTAGGGCGTGTTTGTGCAAACTAAGCTAATGACTGATATTTAGGAAACTACCACTCAACTAAATGTGGACTGCTTCCATACACATAGATTTTAAAATAATGTCTTTAGTGATCATAGAATAAAGTTCCTTTTGATACACTACAGACTATTTGTAATACCCTCACCACTCATTACCCCCCCTTTTTGCTCCCTATATGAGGTTAAGTGTAACCATAGGACACTCTTTACTTGTTTATTGATCATAAACGGGGAATAAGAGTGTCAATCTACTCTCTCTACCTCTCTTTTTGTTTAAAGATGTTTATGCGGTTGTCAGAGACTAATCCCTTCTTGTGAATTCGAGAAAGTTTCTAGTGACCTCTGAGCTAGCGGGCACTCACTATTAAGTTTAGTATTTTCGATAGAGACCTAGTCGACCTCAGTCCTACGTCTAATCTATAGGATATATTATTCCATTGCGCAGAGCCTATTGGGAATATAGGAACTACACTACATCTGCAGCTGACTCAATCGCGGTCCAAACTCCACCACTGCAGATCTTGTGTAGACTCCTCTGAAATCTTAACACTGTCGGAGAGGTCCCCTTGATTTTGGGCACACTGGGACATCAGATCCCAATGCAGAGTCTACATATCCCACCTAGAAGCTGGATGCAGTAGGCAATCAATCCCAGAAGCCTCCAAGCCAACCTCACTGAATACTAGGACCTAGGCTGAAAAATACGGAACATAGCCTGAATGTCTTGGGCTCTCTTTATCGGGGAAAGGCATGAAACTGAACTGTGTCCAGAATGACTCCCATGAAGGGGAGTATCTGAGAAGGAGCTCCTTCAGCATGTTTATAGTGAACCCTAAAGACAACAGGAGGTTCACTGTAGTTTGGAAGTAGCGGACGACTGGCTGGGGCGAGCCTGTTTTCAACAGTCAGATGTTGAGGTAGTGGAAGACTTCCACCCCTAACGTCCCCCAGGGGTGTGCTGCCACCACCTCCATCCTTTTTTTTTAACACCCAAGGGACATTGGAAATACTAAAAGTAATCACAGCAAACTGAAAATGTCCCTGTCCCACCATGAACCACAGGTAGCATCGATGGGCTACCACGATGGTATAGGCGCCATGCAGGTCCAACACCATCACCTAGAGTCGAGGGCAGACAAAACCTGGGCTTGGGTGGGCATTTGGAATTTCTCCGTCTTGCGTTTTTTTGATAGCCTCTTTGGACAAAAGGGCTTGCACTTATTACTGCAATATAGCTAGATGGTCCTCTGTCAGTCAATGAGGAGACAGTGGAAGTTGCGGCAGCAAAGAAAAGGAATGGAAGGGTGTAACCTTTGTGTAGGACCTGCAAACCCTGCCTGTTCGAGGTAATGGCCTGCCAACCCAGGTAGAATTGGTGGATTCTGACTCACAATAAGTCACAGTGATCTTAGAAAGATACGCTAAGAAGATAGGGATGCAGGAACGGGGGAGGGAAGGGTGGGCTATGCTGGCTGCTGACCTTGGCTGCAGTGGCTTTGGCACCTCGGCCATGATTGCGATACTGCTGGGTTCTCTGAAGTGTTTGGACACTCTGCCAGAATGGGGCGCCTCTGCCAAAGCCAAGAAAGGAACTGTAGAACTGCTATGGATGATGAGGTTGGGAGGAGAGGCCAGAGGAACGAATCATAGGCATACCCTCCTTAAAGTGTTTGAGAGCGGAGTCCGCCTTATCCCCGAATAGGCAAGTCTAGTCAAAGGGCATGTCAATCGGGGGGACTGGACAACGCCGGAGAACCCAGCGGAGAGCAGCCATGCATGGTGGCAGATGGCAACACTGGAGCCAATATCCCACTCTATGGAATCAGTGGTGCCTATGAATTGTGAACGTGTTCTCATCATGAATCGCCTGAAACAGCATAGGAAGAAGGTCTTCAGGCACACCAGGGAGGACTTGTGCCACAGAGTTTCAAAGAGTGAGGAAATAGCCCACCAAGGAACGGAATGACAGGCCATGCTGGTGGAAGAGAAGGCACGTTTCTGGAACATTCCCACTCTTCGATTCCCTGTCAGAGGGAGTTGACAAAAAAGTATTGGTGTTGGAACTACTTGTGGAGGCCTGCACCTAAAGGCTGTTCGGTGAGGGGTGCTGAGAAAGAAAAGAAAGAAAGGTTGCCAGAAGAAGGGCAATGGTGCCAGGCAACCTGACGATTGGCTGGTTGGCCAAAACACGATTCAGTCCAAGCACCTAACAAGGGAGCCATCAGACTCATGAAAAGGCAAGAGAGATTAAGATGACATCTGTCCAAGCTGGAGAACTTTGGCATCCCTACGCACTAATATGTCGTAGTAAATAGATTCTTCTGAGGCATGCCCTGTGGAGGGAATCATTGCCATTGCAGTCTCTGGGGAGGTATCAAGGAGCCTTCTCCTACATCGCAGCGAAGACCTGGAACCAGCTCCCAGTGAACATCAGACGCTCCCCGACCCTGCACATGTTCAGGAGGAACCTCAAGACCTGGCTTTTCGATGGAATCCGGAGCTGCAACCCCCCCTCATCTCCCCATCACCTTGGGACCCTCACGGGGGAGTAGCGTGCTTTAAAACCCCTGATTGAGTGTCTAGCCCCTTGCAAACCTTCATACCAACGGCCGTCCTGATGGGACTGAGCAAACTCATGCAGTCTCTGCAGGCCTTGGAGTTGTGACGCGCCCCAAGCACCACAGACACACCTGATGGGGATCTGCCACAGACATCAGTTTTCTCAGTTCCTACAGAGCTTGAAACCAGTCAATTTTTGGGGGTGACAACACTTGAACACTGATACATTTGGAAAGATTAAGGAAAGTCTCAGACAAAGAGTTCCGGATCCGTGCCTGGTGGTGGAGACTGAAAGGGGCGGAAGTCACCGCACAGGGGTGGCAACTACATAGGCTCTGCATGTCATTTACAAAACAGTGCAGAGTCGCATAGCACCTCCTATTGATGCACAGAGGTACAGATGAAAAATCTTTCTAATTCACTATGACGCATAGATAACATTCAATAGGTGAGGAATCTGTGGCTAGAAGTCTCTAGCAGAACAAAACATTAAGTACTTGTACATGTGCAGCTCTTTCGTATCATCGAGAAGCAACTACTGCACTTGAAATGGCCCAGGTGAGATATCACTAGACTGATTGAGGATATAACGCAGCATCCTAGCTCAGGCCAGATGGGTCTGTGACAAAAAAAAACCTAAAAATTACAATAGGGGTGAAGCAGCACATGGACTATTATCAAAAATGTATATAGCAGCTACTTTTCCTCAATCTCTCCAGCTCAAACTGCAAATGCAGTTTATTTGTTCGATTCAATACATCAGAATGTTAAGCAACAAGCAGTGCCTCACTAATGAAGTAATCCTCTCAGCTCCTTCGAAACCTTTAGCAAGTTCTTGTCACCACGGATGAGAGCCAGTGCGCTTTGATGTGTAAACAGGTGAGTTGCTGGAAAACTTTGCCTCACTAGAAGGAATCATTAACAGTAATAAAACAAGATGGAGAGTAATGCTTCCATTTTGCCACTAGACTGCCTATAATTATTAAAAGTAAGACTCCACATTTAGACGGGTGAATAAAATGTACAAAATATTCTTTGCTGAGGAGTCTCTTTGTAGGCTGCATTTCAATTGTTTTGTTATTTTCTCAAAAAATGTTTAACGATTAATGATCTTGAAGAAGTTTGTATTGATAAATATTGCAATGTGTTTCGATTATTATCTGTATTCTTTGAGGGGGCAAATATCTCGTGGTGAGGAGTCTTAAGTTTGGGTCATTGGAGCATCTAAAGTTATAATAAAAAGGCACTGTTAGCTTTGAAGTCTATGAACTCCTGACTCCACCAAAGACACCGGTGTGAGAAAACTTGGAGATGAATTGGGCCAATGCTGAAGAGTCCTCGTTGAATGCACTGGAGGCGAAATTAATAAAGTGTACACATGGGTAGTCCTGCCTGACAGAGCGTCAAGGGTTAATAGGGGTTCTGTAATAATGGGCTCTTTTACTCATTAGCAAAGTTGCCGTGAGCTGAGGTTTGCCTAACGAAACAACTCACCCATGCAGTTAAACAGGTTTGAAATACCTTTTAACTAAGGAGGGTGCGAATTTTCAACAAAATATAATACATTAGTTTTAAGACTAGGCACTGTCCCAGGTAGATGATCTTGAGTAAAAGTTCTTGAAAAAGGCGATTAAGAAAGCGGTTTTCTGCCACGTTCATAGGGTGACTACTGTGGACACCACATAGGTGAACATCAAGGCTTCCTGATCAAAGCTTTTCAGAACTTTGTGAAAGCATAAAGAGTTCTGACATTCAAGACATGAAAATATTTCTATAGAGGTAATGCAAGGGAATGTTTTGTGAGCGAAGATCTAAGTAAAGGAAACCAAAGACCCTCCTTACAGATTATAAAACGTCATGGGATTCCAGGAGAAAGGATATATTTTTTTTATAAACACTTCTCCCAATATCCCTACCTCTCTAGAAAATAAGTAGCAAAAAACCTATAGTGTGAGGAGTGAATACCTTTGCAGGTCACCATAACTGAGATCCATTAAAAGATGCATAAAACCGTAGGCGCAATGAGCACGTTTGGGCACAAACTTTGAGGACATTCCAAGGACAAGGGCAAGGTAAATCTTGCCTCAATGGCTAGTATCGATCCAAGTCATATCCAGCAACAATCTCTTTTCAGCCCTCCTAGCAGCATGTACATTTAGGAAATCAAGACATTGTTAGGGACCTCTAGTCATTCAGTTTCTACTCCACTAGAAAAAAAGACTAAGAAAAAAAACTGAGTTCAGCTTGAAACATATATTATTGCACTACAGGACAGCCCAATCTTCCCTAAAGAACTGAGTACTATAGTCTATTCACAAAAATGTTCCCAGAGGAATTGTTTCCACCCTATCAACGATGTGATCCTGTTGTATACCATTTATTAACTCATGAAATTAAACCCAGGCGTAATGATGTAGAAAAGAGTATAATGTACTTTAACTCAGTCAGTATTTCATCATATATATTGTGCATACAATTAGTACAAACCACATTATATGCATCACAGTACAAATAAGCTCATACATATGTTTGTATATTCACCCTGGTGCAGCCACAAGATCCCGCAAATTTACTAGTATCAACTCATTGTAGGGATCTAGAGAAGCACAGTCAATCCTCTCAACAGGGTGGGTTCATAAATCCAAGATTCCTACAAATAAAATATTAACATTCAAAATAATAAAATGTAACTTTAACACAACGTAAGATGTAACATATAATGTTAACAAGGATAGATTGTCGACATTTCAGTCTCAAGTGGCCATATAGATTAACTTGAACCATGACATAAGAAATTAGATTCTTTACACGGGATGGGGCAACTTCCTCAAGTTATCATCATCCCCTGCCAGTGTGAATCCTCTAACTCACTAAATTAACCGGAGCTCATGTAAAATGTAATTAATGAAGTGACACAAAGACTACAAAATAGGAAACTGGAGATACAAATGTTTTAAGTTTTAAGTAGAAATAGCGTAAAGTGCCAGTGATAGTCAATGGTTAATGTAGAACACAGCCTAGACGCAATTTTGTGCTGAACACAATGTAGCGCAGGTCAGATAAACTAAGCAGGTTTGTCCTGGTTAAAGATTTTACCTTCTGACTTTAACCATTTATGTCCCAATCCACCACAAGTCTGCAGTCTAAAGTCCCCTACCTAGACCTCAGGGCAGGCACTTGGAGACTCATAGGGTGTCAGGTAGAGACCAACAGGAGAGTGAAGTCCAGGACCAGATGTACCTGGCCAGCTGCAAGAAAGGGCCTCATGTAGCTTGTGGTGTCCCTGTAGTTTTAACCAACGGTGTCAGTCTTCATAAACTTGGAGTCTACTTCTTTGCTCAGGGTACAAATGGGAGAACAGGTCCAGTCTTCTAGGCCAGTGGTTGTTAACGTTTTAACTTCTGTGTATCCCCCACCGAATCATTACAAGAATCCAGGGAGCACACCGCTGTTATATGAATCTGGGGACCCCCACTGAGTTATAACTGGAATCCGGGGGACTCCAGTTCCAGTCTAAGCAACTTCATAGATTTAAACAGCAAAACAATTCACAAAATTGCATAGTACATGTGTATATTCGATTCCCCTTTTGTAGTTCTGGTATTGGTGCTCTGCATGCCGCCTGTTTTCATTTAGTTTAAAAGTTAACTTTCTTTTGAATTGTTAATTTTTATTGCTGCTACTGCTGTATAGGTATCGGGGACTGTGTTGAGGGTCCGATGCAGCTCCATGCAAATAGGAGCTGATTGAGCAGAGAGGGAATGGTCACCTTTGGAACTTTCTCCACTTCCTGCCTGTATCCGCCCTTTCGCAGGTCAGCGCTCTAGTGTTTTCTGCTCAGACTGCTATTTAATGTGCAGGTCAACACGGGCGCGCCTAATGCACGCCAGTCTGAACCTCTCGGAGTCTGACCTAGACCAGATGATGGAAGCCTGGCTCTTTCTGATCAAACAGGCTGAAATACTCATCAGCTCAGCTTTTAGCTTTGAGACCTGTCTGCCCTTCAAGCTGTCAGAGGTTAGACTTACAGATGTATCCACTTAAACAACAGTTTTGACTTTTCTGTCCACTTTTTGGACAGTGGCTCCAATGTGGTGTCAGGAAAAGAGTGTAGCGTTAGAATTGTCGTTCCCTCTCTAGACACCAGCAACATATCTTCATTTTTTTTAATGGCATTACAATCAGATGCCTTATTCTTGACTGAGACATGCCTCCATGATGGGCTATCACCAGATGTGATTGCGACATTGCCTCCCAATTACCCTATAGAAAAAGAAAGATGGGCAGGAGAAAGCAGGAGGTGGGATAGGAATTGTATTTAAAAATTAATGTAAATGTAAAATGAAAGATCTATCACTTCCTGTCTGAGAGGCCTTATTCTATTTGCTTTCTCCCACACAAAGTTACGCTGTTGGGATCCCTGATTTATCGTCCAGCATGTTATGGTGGGAATTGGTACGCTTCTATCCCTGACTTAGTAGCTCTTTATATTTTAAAATTGGCCTATTTCACCTTGCTCAGTGATATTAATGTCCACTTAGAGGACTCCAAAAGTGGTTATGCCATCTTTTTATTTTTATTGAAGATCTGGATATTTTGAGATTGGCTTTGTGCAACTCTGCACCTACACATGAAGTGGGCTATCATCTATGTCTGATCTTTTCCAATGTGAAGATCTGATTATAGATCCGCCTATTCCTTTACTTGGGTCAGACCATCTAGCGTTACCTTTTCATATTAGCCTCCTGGTCTTCCCTGGACTGGGATGGTTACACCCGATAAACAAGACCAGGAACTGGTCCAAATTGGAAGTTCGAGCCTGAATGAACAGGGTCTAGATGATAGGTGGCTCACAAATGCTGTAGAAACTGTTTTACCACCTACAGCTAAACATTTTAAAGGCTCCACTTCCATGTGCCTTGGTTTAATTAAACACTTTGGCTCAAAATTAAACGGTTCAAGGCCCTAGAAAGACTTTGGAGGGAGTCTTTTGATGAAGAGCCTAAAACTAATTATAAGCTGGCAATAAAAAATTATCATGGGCTCGGTAAAACTGCTTGGACGCGGTTTTACTTGAACAAAATGACCAACTCCCAAAATTGTCGTAAAGTACTTTTCAATATGGTCCGAGAACTCCGGGACCCAAGCAAATTGTCTTCTCCATCTCTCCTATCACAGTCTCAATGTGATGAGCTTGCCCATTGTTTTATTAAAACAGCGGAAGCTATCCATTGCCATTTTTTCAAAGGATAATGAGGGCAACACCCGATCTACTGATTCTGCTGCTTGTAAGGACATCTTGCATGTCATTCAAGAAGAGGAGAATAATATTATATTCACCTAGGATTCAGCATTTAAAATAGAGTCTTGGCCCTTGTTGGATATCTCGACCATCTTGGCCATCTTACTTTTGATTAAACCTGGCTCGCCACTTGATTCTCTTCCACCAAGTAAGCTTGGGATCTTAGACTCGAAACTTTTGCAGGTGGTGCTGGACCTTCTTAAACTCTCTCGTTCAGAGGGAAGGGTACCCTACAGTTGGAAGCATGCCATGATCATCCCACTTCTAAAAAAAACAAAAAAATAAATAAAAAAAAAACAATCTTGACCCAACCAATAGGTCAAACACCCGTCTGATATCTTTGTTGCCCATTTTCCCAACATTTTGGGGAAATATGTTAATTTATGGGTTACTTCAGTTCTTGAGACCCAAGTATTTTTACATCCTTCACATTCGGGCTATAGGGTAGCCCAGAGTACGGAATCCATCCTCCTAGGCGTCACTGACTACCTTGGAAGATGTCTAGATGAGGAGAAACTGTCGCATTTATTTAACTCTATCTCAGCGTGGCCTTTGACGCTGTGTCTCACCCTATTTTAGTTGAAAGACTGAGGATGTTGGGCTTGACATCACAGCGCTAAATTGGTTTACATCATTCCTTAAAGATTGAAGGTTCCAAGTTTTCTCTGCTAATCAGCCGTCGGCATCTAGGATTCTCACCTCCTGCACCCCTCAGGTTTCAGTGTTAAGCCCAATGTTGTTTAGACCTTTAGCTGATGTAGTGAAGAGATGTGGCCCATCCTGTTTTCCTATGCACTCCAGTCATCTTTTCTTTGACAAAAGCACAGGACCTGGATCCTCCGTTCTTAACCCGGACTTGAGCCAAATCTCTTTATGGATGAATAATAACCTACTGAAGCTCAATGGAGATAAGACGGCGGTTATGGTCATGGTCCAGGGTAAGAATACTTCTCTTTGGGGCCCACAGCATTGGCGGGCTTCTTTAGGGTCCCTCCCCAATCATTCAACTAAAGTAAAAACATGGGCAATTTACTGGATGATTGTCTATCTATGCAGCTTCGGGTAGCCACTATCGCCGCCTCCTGCTTTGGGGTGATCAATTTGGTGAAAAGATTATCTGGATGCTCCCTTTACCAGCTCAAACAACTCTGATTCAGTCTCTTATTTTATCAAGGCTAGACTATGGCAATGTGTTGTATCTAGGCATTGATAAGGCTTTGATTAAACGACTACAGTTTGCCCAGAACTCAGCAGACAGACTTCTGTTTCAGCAGGCAAAACATGCTTCTGTTTCTTATCTTTTCCATGAGCTCCACTGGCTCTAGATCACTAAGTGCATCCAATCCAAAGCCCTGTGCTATTTGTACAGGGTTAAAGCTGGTTTGGGTCTGCTTTATATTTAGGAGCTGATGGTGCCTTATCCTACAGATATGCCAAGATCAATGAACCTGTGTACTATGCCTAGCTTTAGACTGGCCTGTATGGATGGCCATTTTTTGGGTGTGTGTGTGTGTATGTAAATGTACTATGGTAATCCTAGTGTCCTCCCACATCTTACAATAAGATCCAGCTTTAGGAAATCCCTGTACCACCTACAAACTCAGAGACAAAGGTTTTGTAGGGCAAAGCTGAAATTCAGCAACCAGACAGTGGATTCACAGAAATTATATTAACATTCTGTTTCTCTTCTTTGAAAAGCACCCCAATTGCCATATGAAAAACACCAGACCTGTCAAGCAGATCTAGACATTCCAGCAAGATCTGATACTGTGATGTCAAAAACAAGCCTACTGTGATGGAAGCCTGTCTAGCAGGGGCGGGGGAGACAACAGAAGAATGCAAGGGTGGCGGGGACAACAGAAGAGAGCAGGCCAGGGTGTTAGCTACATCTGACTGTGACAGGATTGGCCTATTTGACATGATAGGTGGCTTTGAAGTTATTAAAGTCTTTGGGTCAGTCTATAGGCTATCCTGTCAAGAGCAAACACCACCATATCAAAGGCTTTGTTTGCTTTAAACCTCATTCACGCCCACTGAAATGCCAATTACTTGCTGGCAGAAGAAAGGTAAATGCAGATTATGCTTCCAGGGACTCAATGCCTATATCCAGACATGTCGACGTCTAAAATTGTAACGCCTCCACCATAGTAATGATTATGGAACATTTACCCTGTCAGTTGTACATTGGTTTATTGTTGATGATTTATTTGTGTTTAAAAATCTATGAACGGTACCCTAGACAATGAGAAAAAAAACTGCAGTTCAGGGGTGCAGTGCTACGTGGGGACCTATGGGCCCTTTCAGAGTAGTTTTTTTTAATATCTCGGAGGTGACCCCACTAGCTCAGTGTAGGTAGTTGAGTGGTTTCAGAACAAGTACTGAAAATTTAGGGGAACCTCATCAAATTTAGGAGGAGTTATTTTGCCACTGTATGGCCCTTTTCAGATTGTCAGGATAAAATCACTTGCATTGTCACACTTACAATTATTGCATGCTTTTTAAAAATAAATATTTAAAAACCTACAAACCAGAAAGCAGGATCCCTAGTCAAATATATAAAAACTGTCTAAAGAGCCTTTTCAGATCTAAACACGCAACAGAATCACTGAAGCCCACTAAATGTGAATATATTTATGTATGTGACATACTGCATAAACCTAGTTAGCACAGCAACGGAGAACTGTACGCAAAGTGGGTTGTACAGTAAATAGTGGAGATAAAGAGGAAGAGAGAAATGTTTGACTGGGGATACATTAAAGGCAGTGGTGTACAATGGAGAGGTAAATGATGTTGGGGTGAGGCGTATAGGATGGTCAGCACAGCAAGGGAACAGGTGTGGCTGCTGGTGAGATAGGGTTATGGTGGAACATTGTTGCAGAGGGATTCTTCAAAACATGGTCCAGCATCTGCATTATTATCAAATCTCAACGTGTTTCTACAAGAGAAAATCAAGAAGCCTGTAGGTTCTGAACTGGGAAGAAAGTTAGGACTAGTCAAAGGAAATGTTGCATAGGGTAGTATAAACATCAAGATTTCATTGGAGATTTCTGTTACTACAGAAAACAGGATGACAAGTCTTCCTACAAGGTAGCTATCAGAGTGAAGGAATCTTAAACTGCAGCACAAAGGTTTGCAGGTAGACTACTTGGGTACATTGCCGGGTGTAATCTTTATTTGATGTTGAGCTTGGGTATATTGTCAACAAGCTGCTGGATCCCATCTTTCAAAAAGTTACTGATTGCTGTGAATTTCTTATTGTAATGTTGGAACCTGAAGCCCACAACAAGGTTTACAAAGGGCTTGATCGCGTTTAAAGGCTTTTTTAGTGGCCTCTCAAATAGCTGCTTTGTTCTTGAAGGGTTTTTGGAATCTGTGTCAAGTTGCCTAGGGGTAGCACAAAAACATTTTAGGTTAAACACCCAAATTCGTAACAACAGAGTTGTGACGCCAGCCACTCTTCATATCACTCACATCCGTCCCACATAGTACCTTGTGGCATTAGTAATGATGTGTACAACCATTTGGAAAACCTGTTAGTAAATAATAATTATATGCCAAGAGAAATTCATCAACTATAAAGCCTAGCCCTTAGTCAACATGGCAGATAAATACCTTTTTTTCTTCTACTTGCGCTGTAACCATTCTGACAAGGGAATACATTCTAAAATAAGCAACGTTGTACCTGGGTCTCAAGATTACACAAAAATCACTGCTTGCAATGTTTTCAAAATTTAGCACAGTATCTAGACAGCCTGAAACGAACTCATCAACATACACAGTGTGAAGAGTAGGCTCATGTCCTTTCCCTAAGCAGCAGAGTTTTAAAATAAACACATCTACAAAAACAGAAAGATTTTTGTACTTACATCAACGACTACCAGTGCAGATTGGGACCATAAGAACACATGTCCATCACACCAGAAAAATTAAGGAAGCCTGTCTTGTATTACAGACCTTGCTGAATGAACAAATCTACGCGTCAGCCTATATTTGCGAACACCTTATCATAAATAACCGAGATCAAAACTATTATTAAGGTCAACTCATGTCTTGCTCACTAAAGTGGTCTTTAAAGCCGGTCATGGTCGTCTTAGATTTGCTGCTCCAGAATGTTTATACTCAGATAAAACAAAATCACTTATCAGTTTGGGCTATGGACATTTAATATTAGGCAAAATTTATGATACTGTGAAAATAGCAGCTAAATGGTCATCAAGGCTGGAAATGAATATTAACCCCACACAGATATCTCTTTCGCTAGGCCATATAAACTCAATAGTCCAGTCCTCTAACCTGAAGCTACAGCTGCATAGAACTATAACGCAGCTATATTATACTCCTCAAAGAATTTCTAGCTGGGCACTGGGGGCCCGATCTAACGACAGAACAAAATGCCCGAAATGTGATATGGATGCAGCAGGTATAGAACATATGCTTTTTTGTGCCCGGTGTTATCTTCATATTGGAAGGGGATAATGGATGTTCTAGCTAGTAAACAGATTATTACTCTAACTCTTACAGCACATTTGGTCTTACTTGATATCCAGGATGTCAACTGTCAATACAAAGATTTAATAACCATAGTATTTGCATGTGCTAGGTTAGTTATTGCAAGATCATGGATATTAAAAGAACCTCCGAATGTTATCGAATGGTGGACCGTGATAAACGAAATAAATGTAACGGAACTCTCGTTAGCTAAACTCAGAGGTCCCAAGGCTTTGAAAAAGAAGCAAAAAATGTGGCGAAACTTTTTCGACCTGTAAAATCTCTTACTTATTGAGGCCAGTAAAATTTGTGTTTACTTCTCTTGTAAATTTATACTTTCTCTTCTAATATGTAATTGCGGATCCTCTGTCTCTGATGCAACTTATTGGTTTAATTGAAAACTTTTTCTTTTTGTCTGTTTATTTTATGTTACGTGAATTGTACTAAGAAGTCTTTGTAGCAATAATAAAATTTAAAAATAAATAAAAAAAAATAAAAAAAAGATCTGCTGCTCCAGCAAATTCCTATTTATATTCTCACTAGGATCACCCTTCCACATGAATGTTATCAGACAGGGTGATTAAAAATAGTGCTGACATATACTCCTACCAACAATTAAACTCTAGCACCAGCTTATGCTCAGGTTCAGTTGCCCAGATTATGTTCCTTTTTCCCAAAAACTGGCTTGCCCCTTTTCCAAGGTAAAAAATAACAACAACATACATCTTCGCTGTTTAATAGGTTACACAACCTTACGCAAAAAGGGTATCCAGAGAACAGCCACTAAAATGTAATATTCTATTCAGTTTCCAAGTTGCCAAAATCAGTGGCCCGATTATGTTCTCCAAAATATAGTACAGGAGAAAAAAGGTTTCAGTTCTAACGCCGCCCATTGATATGTAAGCAACGTTTTATTATCAGTGCGCAATTCCATAAATCTCTCAGGCACTTGCATGCCTTACTGATAACTGGGCAGCAGGATACTTTTTAACTAGTATTATTGGGCTTTTGTGTTCCACATTGACAGCAACACACAACAGGAGCTTAGGTGTGACTGTTTGATGGTCTATCCAGGCACGATGGGAGGGAGGAGCAGGACACAGCCATGCTACACTTGAGTAGGCTGTGTCCTGTCGACACACAAAGTACTGCATACCCCCCTGTAGTGAGTCTGGAGCCTGGGCAGGAAGGGAGGACATCTGTGTACTTCAAAGGCATGTATTTGAAGTCTTCCGCACTTCAAAGGCACCGCTGGGTAGAAGTACTGGACCTCGGCTATCACTTCAGTACACTTCTGGACTTGTGGATACACTGTCAGGAAGGAGTGATGTGCTGCTGAAGGACTGCCACTCTGCTGGACTGCACTCTGCTGCACTCCTGCTTATCTGTGCTGATCTGGTGCCCTCTTGACTGGGTGAGAAGACTGGACCAGCATCACTTGACCTCAAAACCCAGAGTGGCTCTAAGGGCTAGCGGGCTGTCCCCCTGATCTGAAGCCTCAGGGACACAACAGGCTTTCAAAACGTGCACCAGGACTCTCTCATCTGTGAGTCAACCCTTCCAAGTGGTGCCACCCCAGTCCTGGAACCTTGGAAGAGGGCCTAAGGTGCTTGCCAGCGGAACCGACTCGTCTGCCCTTCTGAGCGATGCATCCCGAGCAGGAGCGATGCATCCCGAGCAGAATCGATTCATCTCCTCAGCTTAGCAGTGCATCCAGAGCAGAACCGACGCACAGCCGCTGCTGCATGGATTGGAACTGTCGCAAAAGATTTGAATCATCACCGCCTCCTGCATCCTGGAACCGACATATCTTCAAAACTGCCACTGTGCAACCATTGACCCGCAAAGACTCCTCATATCCCTCGTCGATGGGAGCCTCGACGGCGAAGCTCCTCATCGCAGCTTCACCGCCCATCGGAACCAACACTTTGCCTCTGCTTCACCTCGCATCCTTGACACCATCACAAGCCTGTTGACAGGATACTCAATGCTACAGGACCTCAGCACCACAGCCTGAACACATCTCAGAACAGAGAGGAGGGTAGAAGCATCGCATTTTAGAAATTCTTCCCTTTGCTGGTGGCGCTTGCGGTGTGGGGACAGAAGTTGGCAAACAAGACAGTAACTTTTCATGTGGAGAACAGAATGGTGGTAGAATTGGTGAATTGCTAAAGGACAAAAGACTGTTGAAACTACTGCAGAAGTTAGGCTGCTTAATATACAACAATGAATTTAGAGCCAAACATGCCAGGTGTGGACAAGAAATACCCCTCGCCTGCAAACTCATGGAGCGATGATAATTATTGAGATAAGTATGTAACTGATGTCCTGACTATTTCTTAAAATGTTACAAAGGAGGTCCCCCTCCCCTTTCAATTGCTATTCTGTTGTAAGTGCATGGAGTCATGAATGTTTTGTGTGTGTGATGCGATGATAGTGGACCCCATAATACGATACCACTATTGTCTCTGACGACAGGTAGTTGATGTCGAGAGACACATGACAACTACATGTTGATTCTCATGTAGGAATCCAACCGCCTTTAAGATTTATAATGCGGTTTGCTCCCAATAATATGGAATAATTGTCTGTTTGCATTTACCACTCAGATAAGAATGCTTATTTATGCATCTATGTTGGTTTTTCTCTTCCCTTTCTTTTACAGAGACCACATCAGGTCAATTTTTTCTGCTTCACCTGGGCCAACTCATGCCCTGAAGCCCAAACAGCCAACTTATTTTTGTTGGTTGTTTGTAGGACAGTAGGCACTATTTGATAGAACTGAGTAGTAACAGTAGGGATCGTTATATGGTCCTGATGAGTAAGCAGTAGGGGACTGCTTACGAAACATGTCGACTAGGTAGCAGCTAATGCTCTACCACACAACCCCTTCTTAATGTTCCCAGCTAGAGAAGCTAATAAAATAGTTTTTTTCTACTAAGCCAGGGAATTTTTAACTTTTTTCCATTTTTTTCACTTTTTGCACACTCACTAGTGTTAGGTCCCTACACCCTCACTGATACCCATGCACCCACACATAGCCTCTGTCACGTCTTAGTGCTCCCGCGTATTCCGTCTGGTCGTAGCACGCCCCGTCCCGTTATAGGGGCGGGAAGACCCCTATGATGAAGCATGACACTAACGGTTTTTTAATGTGTGAGGGGTATTTTAACAAGCACATTGTGCTCCCATCTTTCCATGTGTAAGAGAGAGCCTAGCACCTTTTTAGAAACGGTATAAATTTAAAAAACCATCACTTTTCACTTTTTTGATAGAATCTCTGTGGTTAAAAAAGTCTTGCTTTGGAGGGTGATTCTATCAGTACCTCTACGCTTCTCCTTTTTGGTTGGGTGGACAAGAACATCTCAGGTGCTTTGTCTCGTTCCCAGTGGCAGAGATTCTGTGGTTAAGCGCCCGGAGCGGATCTGCAGAAAACTACAGTACCACAGAAGATTTGGGATATAGCATGCTGAGGATTATAGAATTGGATGAAAATATTCATTGCAGTGAGCACAAGAGATTCTTACAAGTGTGCAAGGAAGGAATTTTGAGAAGTGGTGCAATGTACAGGGAATCGGATACAGAGAGGCTAGCTGCTAGACAAGAGGACATGGTGAGGTTCATTATGTGTCACATTGGTAGAAGAGTGTCAACCACCACCATATCAAGAAAGATAGCAGGAATAAGCTTCTATGGGAAAAAATTCTGGGGGTAGGAGCCCTCAGCAGGGGAGATGGGTAAGAGGATTTTAGAAGGATGGTCAAAAGAATTAAAGAGAGGTCAGTTTAAGACAGAACCAGTGTTCCTGGAAAAGCTGATGCTGTTGCTCGAGGGACTTCAGAATTGTTGTTATTACCAGTTTGAAGGTCTACTGTTCAAGTTGTGCATGTCTTGGTTGTTTTTCTGGGGCTTTTAGGATTTCAGAGTTACCAGGTAGATTAAAAGACAGAGGTATAAGAGTTGAGCACACAGACACGACTGAAAGGTTGGCAAAACAAATTCTAGCAAGTTCAAAGACGGGCCAGGCTGGGAAAGGGGCAAAGATAATGTTTCACACGATTGGGGGGGAGCAGTGTACCCGGTGGGAGTTTTGCCTGATTTTAAAGCAGAAGTGGGGACAAGAGATGAGCTAGTCTTTTTGCATACTGATGGGTCCGGGCTGATTGCAGCGCAGATTTTGAGGTTAATGAGGAAGATACTAGGCCAAATAGGAGAGAGTCCATCACATTTTGATACACATTCTTTCAGAATCAGTGCAGCGTCAGAGGCCGCTAGGCTGGGGTTTGCATTGTGGGAGGTAACAAAACTTGGCAGATGGGCTTAGGATTGCTGTCTACCTTACATTAGAAATGTGGACGATTTATGAATTCAATGTATTAATGTTCTTTTATTCTAGGTTACATGGTGGGACTGGCCCTGCCGGGGTTTTCAATTTGGATTGTGAGCAGCCAAGCAAACAGAGAGGAGGCCTTGTGGACGAAACTGGGGTTTTCGTTATGATGAGATAAACATAGAATGGCAGGGGTGTTATGAAGTTGGGTAAATTCCTTCCCCGCCTGTCAGATTTGATATTGGTAAGACTATGTCTGGATGTTTTCGTTGTGCATTTAGTAGAAAACGACTTGGTGCATTTGTCGGGCTTTCGACTACTGAAAGAAAAAGGATTTGGACTTGCTTGGGAGGTTGAGGGAACTCATGTTTTCTGGATAGCATTGGTTTCAAGAAGGCTCTGGAGCGGGGTTGGTGAAATATTCAGCAATTGAGAAAGCAAGAAGGAATGTGAATAGGGAGATGCAGTGTTTCTGTATGGCAAGGGGAGCAGATTGGATAGAACACAAGGACATTAAAAAAGAAGATTTTATTTTCTTTAGGCAGGATGGAGTTCAACTTTCTTTCATGGGGAGTGAACTATACTTATTGGACGTCAGGGATAGGGTAGCCATGGTATTGGCAAGGAAGAGATGGTGCTAAAAGGCTGTTATGGTGAAAGCCATTGACTTGTTTTAATGACAGATATCATTGAGAGGGGGGAATACAGAAAAACGAATGGAAAGAAAGAGGATGTTGAGGAATTAATGTTTGGATGATGGCTTAGGCCTGTTTACTGTTGAAGAGGAGGTTTAGGGGTGGGAGATGGGTCAGGAAATTGATTGTATTAGAGAGATGGGGCTTGATAAAATGTCTGTAATGTTAAAAAGTTCACTGCATGCATGCCTGTCCTAATAAAGCAGCCTTTTGCTCTCGTTTTTCTGCGCCTTCTCGTCTGATGTCCACTCTAACTTTTAGTTGAAAAATGGTGTTACTTAATGCTAAGGTCAGATTTTATAAAAAAGATTGGTAAAATAAAGGTAAATGAACACGGTTAGGTCATGAAACTTTAACTCTAGTGAGTGGGCAGAGAAAAAACGCAAAATAAATAACTTAATTCGATATAACCTGCGCCACACTTGGACAGCCGAGCTATTTGGGGCAAAGGTTAACTAATGATTTTAGATATCATTTAGTTAGCAAGTGTTCAGTGCAGGAGGCTGAGTGCCAAAATTAATCGGACACGCACTGCACTCATGCAGAATTTCACTATAACTAATGAAACATTGCACCAGAGTAGATTGCCCTTCACAGCTTGCTATTTTAAGTAATAATTATTTAAATGCACCAGTGGAATATTGTCCTAACAAGACCAACAAAAGACCCGATTTTACAGTCTCAAAAACAGTGTTGATGTACTTATTTGTTCATAGTGGTCATCGTTGGTATTTTGTTTGCGTCAGATTACCCAACAGGCTGTACTACAAGAGAAAGGACGCTTGGCAAAAAGGCGCAGCTTTATGGGACAGAAGTTCTGTGTTTCATTATACTGCTAAATTGGTTCACTGTTCACTCCAGCCCCTGCCCTGAAATGCACATCTTCTCTATTCATTCTGTACCTAGATTTGTGGCTAGTGGGAGAATGCCCCTTTAAATGAAGGCGCCAGTGATTTCGACACAACTGAAATGGGATTTAATACATTTCTAGACTCAATTAAGGTTTGGGGATACCCCCCCAAGCCTGCGTGATGCACAGCTAGTGACCTTCAGGTCTTATTAATATTTGACCGTGCCTAAGAAAAGTTTTACACAGTGTGCACTTAAATTCCAACACAATGTAAATTTGGTTATATTTGATAACCTTGTATTCAGCTTATTTTTCACAAAAATGAACATGAAACTTTTGTATTGCCACACCTTGGTGTAGCTTTTCAACATAAAGCTGTAACGATCATTTCACCAAGTACAATGTCTGAGTTCCAAACATTCAAAAATCACCATTTTGCTTCGAACCAAGTTTTGCTTCAATCCCAATGCATTTCGGGTCTTCATAAACCCTTCTTCAGGGGTATTCTGTGAAAATCATAATTGAAACTTGCATCAAAATCAATATACAGAGATCCTCCTTATGGAACTACAACGAAAACATGAAATTATGATAGAATATATTTTACAAGGGTAGTCAAGAAGGATTTGCGCTCTAAATGTCTAATGTTGTGCCATGTGTACCGCATACAAAAAATATGTGAATGTGACATGCCTCTTAAGTTGCTGGTACCTTCGTGCAAAGACATCGTAATGATGGAGTTTGACTATCAAACAGCCAGGTGCTATTCATCATCTCCTACTACTGGGAATACATTTCTACCTGATGGCTCATCTGGGCAGATAACCTCTAATGGATTTGTGGGACTCCGAACACTTAAAATGGTTTGGAGAAGGAGAGGGTAAGCAGATTTCTCAAAGCAAAGCATCCAAATGAGTCAAGAAAAAAAGTGGACTTCACCAAATGATCCAACAGCTCAGTTGCAGATCAACCCTCAAGGAAAGGCAGTGCTACTGAACAGTGTCTGCAAAAGAGATGAATGTTCAAAGTTTTCAAGCATCTTCAATTTGGAATCATCAACAAAGCAGCAGTCGACATACGATCAGTGGAAACGGATCTACAGGATCGAAGAGGTATTAGTGAACTTCTCTTAACCCTGGATGTAAGATATTCAAGCAGCAACCTTAAAGTAGACGCTAGTTGCCTCTTAATTGGAGACCACGGTCAAACAGATGCACAAGCAAGAAAGTCTGGCAGCCCAGTCACAGTTTATTGGAGAGTTAAGGACTAAAATCCACAATAACAAGCATTTGCAATGCAATAGGTCTCAGTTATTAGTATTGTAAATAGCAATTTGTTTATTTATGTGGTAGTTTTGAAAATATCTAACTTAATAGTTTATTTATGTAAAATGCGAATATTTTTAACTTTTAGAAATTTGACACCTATAGCATTAGTAATGCAATATGTTGTGCATTAATGTAACGTGCATCTATTGCTATAACAATGGTAGCGTCACTAGATTTTGGTAGGATAGAGGCAGTTTGTGCGAGAACGCGCGCACATTTTTTTTCCATTACTGCCACTCCCACTATCACCGCCACAGCAGGCAGCTCACTACGAGAGTAAGATTGCGTCAAGTCAGCCTGCCTACTCAACCTGACTCGTAGTAATTAGTATGCGTAATACAAGGCAGGTTAAAAATTAGTAAACAAAAGGCCGTGAATGCTGTTGCAGCCAGTGTGAATGTGCCCCTGCCTCTCGTCCCACGCCTCCCGCTGTCTCAAGTGAGCCCTTGTCAGTCTGTTCCCCACAGGTATGTTTAGTACTAATTTACTCTGGTACAAGTACTGTACTGTCACGTCAGAACAGGGCAGGGGGCATGGTGTCTAGGAGACAACAGTAGGTGGGACGGGGAGGGGGAAGGTGTTGAGGACGAGCACGAGGAAGTTAGGTGCAAAGTCTGAGGAAGGCGGGCCCACGGGAGGCCGCAGGCGTAGGGAAGGAAAATATGAAAGCGTTTGGAGGGATTGTGGGCAAAGGGAGCCAGGAGTGAAAGGTGTGCTCTTCCATGAGGTGGAGTGGGGGGTCAAGTATATGTGGGGTGGCGGGGATGCGAACTAGGGGTCTTAGGAATTCATAGAATTGTTAATGGTGGTACTGCATTGCGTGCTGCGGCAGCCTTAGACACTTGCTTGTGGTGGCCGAGGATCATAGATCACCGGACTGTAAGACACTGGGTTGGGCTGGATTTTGGTAGGATAGAGGCAGTTTGTGCGAGAACGCGCGCACATTTTTTTTCATAACTGCCGCGCCCACTATCACCGCCACAGCAGGCAGCTCACTACGAGAGTAAGATTGCGTCAAGTCAGTCTGCCTACTCAACCTGAGTTCTAGTAATTAGTATGCGTAACACAGGGCAGGTTAATAATGAGTAAACAAAAGGCCATGAATGCTCTTGCAACCCGTGTGAATGTGCCCCTCGCTTCGAGTCTCACGCCTCCCTCGTCTCTCGCTGTCCCAATTGGGTCCTTGTCAGCCTGTTCGCCACAGGTAAGTTCAGTATTAACTTACTTTGGTAGTAGTACTGTACTGTCATGTCAGAACAGGGCAGGGGGCATGGTGTCCATGAAACAACAGTAGGTTGGAGGGGGAGGGGGGTGCGAGCACGAGGAGGTTAGGTGCGATGTCTGTGGAAAGCGAGCCTACGGGAGGCTGCGGGTGCAGGGTTGGAAAATGAGAAAGGGTTTGGAGGGATTGGGGCAACAGGGGGCAGGAGTAAAGGGTGTGCTCTTTCATGAGGCGGAGTGGGGGCTCAAGTAAATAAAGTTAATGAAACGCGGGAGCACGCAGCTGAGATCTTGTTGTGCCTGAATAAATAAGTACATAAGGGAAGTAAGTGAAAGTCGTAAGCACGCAGCTGAAATCTTGTTGTGCCGAAATAAATAAGAAGATAAGGAAAGTTAGTGGAAGTTGGAAGCACGCAGCTGAGATCGCGTTATGCTCAAATAAAGTATTAAGTACATAAGGGAAGTAAGTGAAAGTCGAGAGCACGCAGCTGAAATCCCGTTGTACCCGAATAAATGAGTACATAAGTAAAGTTAGTTGAAGTCGAGAGCCGCAGCTGAGATCCCGTTGTGCTTAAATAAATTAATAAGTACATAAGGGAAGTAAGTGAAAGTTGGGAACACGCAGGTGAAATCTCGTTGTGCCCAAATAAGTAAGTACATAAGGCAAGTAAGTGAAAGCCAGAAGCATGCAGCTGAGATCCTGTTGTGACGAAAGTAATAAATAAGTACATAACGAAAGTAATGAAAGTTTGGAGCACGCAACTGAAATTCTGTTGTGCCCAAATGAATAAGTACATAAGGGAAGTAAGTGAAAGTCGGAAATACACACAACGCTGACAATGGGACCCAACAAAAGCCAGCCATGGCGGGGGGCCCCGTGCAGAAGAGGGAGCCCCCGCTGGAGGAGGAGAGACCGGGCCGCCGCCGAGCGCCAGCCGACCCGGTGAGTCCCAAATAGAGAGGAGGGGCGTCGGGGCACATTGCCGGTGCATCGAGTCCCCCGAGCGGGACTCCGCCCATGCCCTGCCGCCTCGGCCCCGAGAGGCCCACAACAAAAACCGAGTCCCCCGCGAGGGACTCCGCCCATGCCCTAGTGTTGCCCTGAGTGTTATCAGACCCTCGCAGAATGTCCGTGGTGGCCTCGCAGTAGCACGTGGGGGCTGCATATCGCTACAGTATGTATGAGGCGGCCGGGGGCGCTTCTGTGTATGGGGGGGGAAGGTGTCTGTATGTGTGCGTGCGTGTGTGTAGGTGCGCTCCTGCGTGTGTGCGGCGTGGGGGGGGGGGGTGCGCGCGTGTGTCTGTGTGTGTGTGTGGCCCTTCCTGCCTGCATGTGCATGTGTGTGTCTGTGGCAGGGGACGTGCACGGCGCCGGGCTGGGCGTGCGCGCTCACGAGGTAGAATCTCAGGCAGGAGACGCTCGTGACAGTCTGCTGTCCACATTCCCCTGAAAGTGATTACATACGTTGTCGACCTAGACAGCAAAGCTCTGCTTTGCTTTCGTCTAGGCTCGACCTAAAAAAGCAAGTGCACTATTACTTTTAATAATCGATTTCCTAACCACGAGCACCAGACCTATTTGTTGTCCGTTGCCAGCGTCACTTCCAAAAGCCACTCACAACCATCGAAAGAAGGCAAAAGAAACATCCCTCTGCTCTCAGCTGAGTGGAGGAAGGGAGCAGGAGTTCAGCCTACCCGGGTGTGACAGGGCCTATTTGTAAATGTTCCATAAAAGGAATAAAAGTAAAGAGTGAAAAAAAACATCTTGGATTACATTGGGGTCCTTGTTGCTGATCACTTCAACAATCAACCGAGCACTCTCCTGAAACAGTCTAGGGGAGCGGTTTAAGGGCCTGAATGTTTGTTGCAGAATAGGTTAGCTAACTTGCATACTTTAATTTGATACTTAGTTTTCGGTTTACTAAAATAGTAGAATGGGAGTTAATTTTGACTTCCTCCATTTGGATTGGTTTTCTGATCTGTCCCTATAGCTAAGCACTCCTATGCTTTTTGTCCAACTCAAGAGAGAAGGGATTTATATGACATAACAAATAACTTATGTTCTGATGGTGGAGGCAGAAGACGCACAGGTACCTCTTTGATAGAGTACCACACCCCTCCTAACATCAATGTTAACGAACTTATAGAGTATCTTGGGTTCTAGCCCTTCCTTGCATACTGATTTCAGTGAGAGTTAAACAATTTCCACAGCCCTCCCAGTCCAATGTCAGGGATGAATACCCCAGTGCGTATGGTTCACAGATGTTTTCTGAACAAGATTTCATTCATGTTTAAACATAAAGTGGTGTACCTCTTCCTGACCACCCTTCCACTGACAAGCCAATAACTGCATGAAAGACAGCAGTGACACCAGAAAAAAATGGCAACCTTAGTGTCTGTCACACAAGACAGTGTGCTTATCCCTCATTGTTCATTCACCATCTCATGCCAACAGATAAACTATTTGTATGTTGCATTATTATACAATCATGTGTTGCACAAGGGTTATTTTCCTAGTTAGCCCCTTGCGTGCTTCTGCCGACGTGACCCAGTCCACTCCGCTAAACCGCCGCACTGCGGCGGAATTGCCGCCGCAGTTAAGCGGTTAGGAACAAAGAACACAGAAACTGGTTTTGAATAATGCAAGATACAAGTGGACTACATTACAATTTTTAAATACAATATGTACTCTTAATAAATATTAACTCCATGGCTGCTAAGGCAATTCCCCCCCTGTGCTGACTTTTCATTTACTCCATTCTTCATGACGAGCTCAGCTCGTCATGAGTGTATGGAGGTGTACATCATGACGAGCTGAGCTCGTCATGAGCGTCGAAGGAGTTAAACAATTCTAGTCTGCATACATTTTACAGGACACACAATTTGATTATGGATATAAAAATAAACAATCTAGTGGGCAATGATACAAAAAATAGGATTCAAATTCTGGTTATTCACTCCTCTTACATATCAATAGTGAAAATTCTGCCTTTTCCTGTAACATTCGGTTTGAGATTTTGGTAATAAAACTCTAACTTTTTATCGATCTAGTTATTGACGGGTCCCAGTCACCATTTCATTTACTCTACTAATGTGCTAAGCCTGATGTCGGAGATCGACAGATCTGAATGGGGGTGCAAATTCCACCCTACCCCCCCCCCCCCCCCCGAGCAGGCCCACCACCTCACCAGGGCTCACTTACAAATGGAGGGGGCACACAGAGATTTTTTAATTAAAAAGAAAGGAGGGCCACTTGCCCCGAGGACCACCATCTGCCTGGGGCAGCCCATTTAAGTGAAAGGATGTGGGTCGCTTGAGCCCCCCCCCCCCCCTAGAGCCAATAATGGCCCTGAACCGCCACCCCCAGGGCTAGCTAATACAATGTCCCGGGCTACCCAATCCCCGGGACATAGCGGTTTGCTCTGACTTGGTACAAGCTTTGACATCTCCCGCCAACTCAGAGCAAACTACTGTGGGCGGCATTCAGGAACCCCCCGCAGACAAAACCAAAATCAGCCGGGCGCCACCTCCCCCATTTCAATCAGGACTGGACCCGGGAGATGGGCTCGCCAGGGCCGAAAGCGAGCCTGGGTAGTGGAGGGGAGGGGAAGAGGAGGCACGCAACCCATTTAATACAAGTGATTATGAAAAAAAAGGATGAAGTCTTCTTGGATGTTGGGTCCTGGTGGGGCCAAGAACCATCCCTGTTACCTCCATAAATTATGACACAGCAGGATTCCTGAGAGGCCCCTCCCCTGATTCTCCCCCACTCTGGAAATGCGACTACTAATACAAAAAAAAACCATAGAAATTCACTGGAAAAAACAAAGGTTACAGGGACGTTATAGTTAAGCTCAAATTTCACTCGTACAAAACCATAGAAATTTAGAAGTTATAGTTACCTGAGCTAACTATAACTTTCGCCCTCCCAATGCACTGCCTATGACCTCACATATTACATCACTCATGACATGGCCAAAACATTACCGATAACTTCATCCAGTGAGAATAAGTATTTTCTAAGAATTTATTTTTAAATTTGTATCCTGCCTCTTCAATTAATTTTTTATATATTATTTAAAAAAAATTATTATAATAATTTTTTATACCGCAAAGATCATTCTCTTGCTTAGTTCTTAGGTCTGAAACATAAACAACCTATATGCCCCCTATTCACTATCTGCAATACTCAAAGGAGGAAGGACCAAAAGCCCCAGAGAAAATTACCAGAGGTAGAATACCAAGGATAATAAAGAAACACATTCAGCCCCACCTATCCTGTGCCTGCCCCGGATATTGACTTAAGAAATTCTTCTGCTTCCTCTACTCTGGGGAAGGTCTGCATCCTATTATTGTGCATTACACTTAAGCTGGACGGAAATTTTAACTGTGCTGTCGCACCCAATTTCCTAAAGGGCTCATTCAGATTTCCGAGTTCCCATTGCTTGTTTGCTGTGAATTGGGAGATATCTGACCTGATTTCAAAGTTAATACCATCCACTATAAGTGATTTCGGTTTCAATGCTTTAGAAAGAATTTCTTCCTTAATAGAAGTATGAAAATTTACCAAGATTTTCCTCAGTTTGGTTTTATTTACACTCAGTCTATATGGACCTCTGTGGACCCTCTGTATGTCCTTGATTAATTCCCCTTCTGTCCACTTTACATGCAGTCCTTCCTTAATCAGATGTACCACAAACGCCTTTATATCCTCGCTCTCGGCTCCCTCTGGGATCTTTAAAATACGAAGGTTACTTCTTCTTTGGTTCTTTTCCAATGATTCTATTTTTTCTTTCAATAACCTCTTGTTTCCAATAAGGACTCTGATCCCTTTTGTGTTAACCTCTGATTGAACTGCTAGGTCTTTAATTTCGACTTCCATCTGTGAAGTTCTAACTGCTATGTCGTCCCACTTTTTTTCCAGACTCTCATAGGCATATCTAATCTCCTTCCGATTCAACTCAGATGATTTGAATCTACTCCTCACTTCAGTAGTTACTAATTGAATTAGATCAGTCACTGACTGTGGCTGTACTTGTGATTGAGGATGGGGTGGCGGTTGTTTTTCTAGTTGCATTATTTCTTTTAACCTCATTCCTCCCTCTTCTTTAGAGGTTACAAGCAGGTCTTCAAAATGTATTGCCAGTGATTGTCTCTTAAGCCGAGTCTGAGGCTGCGTAGAAAGTGAGTCAATTTTTCCAGAGATAGGAGACTCCCCAATCCCAGCTTGGCCACCCTCTCTCTCTAAAATTTCTCCTTCCTGGGGCTCAGAAATTTCTGCCAGAACCTGAAATTTGTTAGTATTTACTATATCCTGTCTACCTAATGAACCACTCCCGGGATTTACTGAGGCAGGGTTCTTTAACAACAGCGTTTTTAGAACTACCTTGAAAAAGGTCCTCAATGAGGGGGTGATCTTAAGACTTACTGCTTGTATCTCTCCTCCCTTCCCCTTGGACCTTCTCTTTTTTTGGGGTTACCCACTCTCATGTATCCATGTCCACTTGCTTCAAAGGGGCAGATTCTTTAATCTCACTGTTTATTTGCGGCTTGCTTTGCGCCCCCTTCATACAACTTTGCCCCTTTCCACTTCCCAGTTGGTATCTGTTTTGCTGAGCCATCTTCTCTACTGCCCCTTCCACCCTTTCTAAAAGCTGAGTTCCCCCTATGTTTATTTGGTCCACTCCTTTTTTCCCCAGGGAGAGTACCTGGTTTCTTATTCAAGGTATTTAAATAACCTCCGCTTTTAACCCAAATGCTATTTTTCCTTGTTCGGTCTCGCCTGAGCCAGCTCATGCACCGAGTGTCGAGAGACATTTAGTGAGTGGGGTTTAGAAATGCTACCACACGCTTTTGATGTAGCCTAAAGTTTGCGGTTATGAGCAGAGGCGCCATCTGGCTTTCCTCTCTCGTCATGGCTCATTAAGCCATCTTTTGCCTCGTCGCTCTTCCCTCCTCTCTGCTGTCATTGCTGCCTTCCTACACTGCTACCTCAGATTTTAATGATGCCTTTATCTTCTGGATAGCCCCTGGAAATTATTTACTTTATAGTATATGTGATAGAAGTGACAACTGTTGGTAACTAGTCTGAAAGAGCACTGTTATTTTGATCTTTGAATACAATAGGTTTATGGCCACATAGATCACTAAACAAATACTTATTTGACCGGTTAATAAAAGAACATGCTTATTAATGCAGGCGAAGGTGCTGGTTTATGTTTTACTTTGCCCCTCTATTGTGTTTTGCATCCTTGCACATGCACTGAAAAATACTTTTTTCTCAAGATCCGTATCCACTTAAATGTGAGGAAACGTGCTTCGAATAGTAAGGTGTTATTTAGTACAATGTAGTTCTTTGTCCTGAGTGGATTTATTGCGAGTGAAACGCCGCAGCTGTGCCACGCATTGTAATACACCACTGGCAAGGCGACGTTCCATTACATTTCTTGAATTGCCTGGCCGAATATAATCCTCCCAAACAGCTTCCACGTACAAGTTAACATTTTAATTTTGTATGTGCATGTTAAAATGATAGCTGTATAAAAAGTTCCCTGGCATTGAGCACAGCTTGATTCACCTAGAAACAATGGTTTTGCTCTGCTGGTGTAGAATGTTGCTTTTGTATTAACTGAGAGGTGTTTTCTAGGTTATACGTTTTCATGTGTGAATGGTGCTTGTTCCTCCAGTAGCTGACATGCTGGGAGCAAGAATTTCGCTTCTCTCTCTGATATATACACCACATTTACATTTCTATGGCTAGCCGCTGAAAACTGCTTTGTTTTCGCTCATTTCAATTGAGAACAATGTCCTGCACTTCCCGATTGCCTGTTACAAGCATTCCATTTGCATCAGACTGAACAACGTGTTTCTTCTGCTACCTGTACCTTGCAGCAAGGTGGTGCATAAGGACTCAATGTTTCAGGTCTTGTTTCTCTTCTTAGAAACACAAGTTTCAATTCGGCTAGTGCTCTTTAACTCAGGTTATGTCATTGCCACCATGCAGTTTTGTGCCAGGAGTGAATCTCTGGCAGTTTTTTTTGTTTATACAGGTGCACAATAGAGTTGGTACCGAAGTGCAAAACGATTTGCTATTTTTTGTTTGTGTGCTACGGCCATTCAGAGGCCCTTGTTACAGTTCCATATGTGGTTATTCAGTCAATCAATGAATCTAAGAATACTTTATTCAGGTATATAAAATCTATAAAAGCCCAAACAACAGTAACATCTTTAAACATTGCAATATAACACACACACATTTAAGAATAATGCAGTGAGGAGCTTCAATACAGTACATTACAACAGCAATGAGTTACTGTACCTTAACACAAAGTTAAACAAGCACTGGCATAGCCATTAGGTCTCGCCCATGGGACCTTATAAGTGTTTAACCATACAACAGTTAATGTTGTTGCACTAAGGATACTGTGCTGCATAACTAAATACTTATAAGGTCCCAAAAGTGAGACCTATGGGCTATGCAATGCTTGTTGACTTTCTATCCGCATTTCCCCTCACTTCTGCATTTCCAATATTGCTCTGACCTGTACAAATTTAGAAATAGATCTCCGGAATCAGGGGCCTCCCTAGGCTTAGGCCATTAAAAGAAAAGAACAGGAGGGTTTTCCAAGGGGAGGGGATCACAGGTAGTTTTTTGTGCACGGGTGTGGGACCATGGGGGAAAAAACAAAAAATGTTGTCCTCTATATATGTCAGAACTCAGGGTGTAATAGAGCTACGAGGGTAATACATTGTTAAAAAATGACAGCAAATCAGAAGCCACAGATAGAATTTCTATCGTGGAATGTAATTGGACTCAGGGCGAGTCATAGACGAGAGAGGATCCTGCAGTATCTAAAAGATGCTCCAGCTCAAATTATAATACTCCAAGAGACATATCTAACCAGTAAGGAAATGAGTGACGTGTTTAAAAATAGAAAATGAGAATAGAAAGTGGTATGTTCCGAGCAGCAACTTACTATAAGAAGGGTGGTGATTCTGGTAAAAGTCAATCCTCAGATGGTAATAGTGGAGAAAGACTTACTGCCCAAGGACTCTCTTTGTTTCCGCTGCTGATTCCTGCTACAGGAGTAGCCCAGCTTTCCATCTAAAGCCCCGCTGAGCGACCGCGAGAGGGAGGCCGCAGAGGACGAGGCGCCGGCCCCAGGACTGCGAGGACCAGCATACACCACCTTCAGCTGGTCCTCTTCCTGTGAGAGCCGCGCCCCCTTCCAGTGCCCCGCCCCCAGCGAAGCAATACAAATCCTCGCGGCACCCGCTGCGCGGGTGCCACTCGTGGAGAAAGACTTACTGCCCAAGGACTCTCTTTGTTTCCGCTGCTGATCCCTGCTACAGGAGAAGCCCAGCTTTCCATCTAAAGCCACGCTGAGCGACCGGGAGAGGGAGGCCGCAGAGGAGGACGAGGCGCCGGCCCCAGGACTGCGAGGACCAGCATACACCATCTTCAGCTGGTCCTCTTCCTGTGAGAGCCGCGCCCCCTTCCAGTGCCCCGCCCCCAGCGAAGCGATACAAATCCTCGCGGCACCCGCTGCGCGGGTGCCACTCGTGGAGAAAGACTTACTGCCCAAGGACTCTCTTTGTTTCCGCTGCTGATCCCTGCTACAGGAGAAGCCCAGCTTTCCATCTAAAGCCCCGCTGAGCGACCGGGAGAGGGAGGCCGCAGAGGAGGACGAGGCGCCGGCCCCAGGACTGCGAGGACCAGCATACACTATCTTCAGCTGGTCCTCTTCCTGTGAGAGCCGCGCCCCCTTCCAGTGCCCCGCCCCCAGCGAAGCGATACAAATCCTCGCGGCACCCGCTGCGCGGGACGCAGCCCGGGGCGAAGCCCGGGCCAAGGGCGGGCCCGTTGTTGCCCGTTAGTGCCCGATAGAGACCGGACCGGGCCACCTCTCTTTCAACAACGATCCAGCAACGCATAAACATGCCGCCCAAAACAAGAAGTGCCTCCAAACCTAAATCCAAACATGCGCAGGAGGTAGCTCAAGTAACAGGCCCTATCGACCTATTCATATCACGGGTCAATGAGACGATAAACCAAAGCATAGCTTTAATGGAGAAGAGAGTATCTATGGATCTCATGAGTGCAAACGCGAAGCGCTCATCATTAGGAGCTATAGCAAATGCCGCTTCCCCAATTAATCTTAACACTCAAAACAGCTCCCTTCCTGTGACTCTATCAGTTTCAGACCTAAACACTGTCCCATCGGTAGTTGACCTGTCGGTCACGCATTCCGAGTCGGATCCCTCAATAACATCGGACGATCTGGAAGCAACCCCCGACCTAGCTGGCTGTCAAACCCAAGGAGACATCCAATCCACCGATAACTTGCTCCAGCAAGGTGAGAGAGAAGGGGCAATACCGAAAACTCGATTAACAATCAGTGAAGAAACTCACAGTCCACTTTGCCAGGAACACACAACGACCCATCTAAACTCCTCAACGTCTAATAGCATATTACATATTCCCGATTCAACCCTTCCACACAAGGCAATTTCTAATGATAACACTTCTGAACAATGTAAGACTTGCAGAATCACCTCGCAAGTCCTCACCACAACCAAAGATTTACTATATCAATATTTAAAGCCTATCCAGTTGAGCATCAGAAACCTTGAAGCTCAATTAACGATAATCTCGGCTACCCTCCTAGATACAAATACCCGGATAGATATAAAGGGGCAGCGTAACATCCCGCACCCACCAAAAAAGCAAAACCAATCACACATACAGAAAACAGTTAATCATTCAAACACAACATCCTTAGTACAGAAGAATCAAAAACAAGCGTCTACTATACCCAAACCCACTGCAAACACGCCCCATCCCCAGCAGGAGAAACCACCTCCAAAAAAAGCACAGCAAACAGTAACCACAGGCAAGGCTATGGTAGGCACCCCATGTCCAGCAGCAAATACAGATTCCAGCAGAATCTGTACAGAAAAATCCGATTCCCAGTTATCGAAACCATTACCCCCTCAAAAAACACCCCAAAACACACCTAAAAACACGCCGAAAAAACCTCCTACAGTTAGACGCCCTGCCCACATGCCCCCGGAAACTACTCCCTGTACAATAGTTTTAACAGGAGTACCCGAGTTAACAGATGACACACCAGAAACTGCATGGTCACTTAAAAACAAGGCCATGCAGTGGCTTAGCATAAACAGACCCCTCGAATCCCACCTCTCGGGAGGGATCACTACAGCCCGTAGGGTAGCCTGGGTAGGCAAAACGAAAAAAACAATACGCGGTGATTGTATCATCGTAACATGCAGAGATCCCGCAACTGTAGACCACATTTGTGCATGGCCCCAACTCGATAAAAAAGGGGGAATAGATGCCCGTCACCTTTCCTTCTTCTATCCCCCAGTGAAACAACATCGCAACTTTTCATCCTGGGAATGGCATCATCATCCCAAAGACCCACGAAACCAGGATCCATGGTACCAAACACCATGGAACCAGAGGGAATATCCACACGAATATATAGACAGGGGAGGACCAAGAGAAAGATATCTTGAACGCCAAACACCTCACTGGCAGGACAGACCCTATCAAGCATATGAAGGATGGCAGGGCTTCCCGACCCAAAATCGGTTCGAGTGCCTCGAAATGGTCGATTGACCATTTCTAGATAAATCTAGCCACCTCAAAGCTAACATCATACAACACCTTGTGTCTGATAAACATCCAACAGCATTACCAGAGTTGCCCCACACACCCGAGTCATCATCGACTCACTTAAACAATCTCTTGATTAGCACCCCCTTTGTAGAAGCAGATATTAGCCGAAGATTAAACATTGAGCTAGATACAGCTACTGAAATCAACACCAACCCCATGACAGTATCTGCTATCACGAAAGAAAAAGAGGTCATGAGCATAGGTACAGCCTACTGGAACGTCGCAGGCCTAACCGAAAAAATATCATGCCCTCTATGGCTGGATACAGCAAGGAGCCACCAAATCCTGTGCCTACAAGAGACCTGGCGTACATCCCCTCTCCACCTAGTGGGCTACAAGACATTTTTTACTAAAGCAACGCCAAGCACAATGGGAAGGCCAAAAGGTGGACTCATGACCTATTTTTCTAACACCGTACCACTCACAGTAAAACTAACAAAGGAAACACCTACCTTTCAAATCATTCAAATCACTCACCAGACGGCAGCATCAAGAAACTTACTCATACTCATAAACTATTACAACAACACAGGCACCCTGGAATGCTGTTCGTATTTAGACGAAATGGTGGCACATATATCATCATTACAAAACGTAAACCTCAATACGACAATAAATTACCTCTGGGGAGGCGATTTTAATCAACCATTATGTCCACATTACAAAAGCGGGATCTGCGGACTACAGACCGAATCTGGAAATCCCATCCCTCACTTTGCACATACCCCGAGTGGAAATAAGTTCAACGAAATTCTCTTCACCTTGGACCTAGACTTTGTTAACGAACTAGTTGACCCGGTCCAGGAATTTTTACCCACCTTCCATGGGCGTGGCTGTATGACAACCATTGACTTTATCCTTGCCTCAAACACCTGTAAAGGATCAATACAAAACTACAAAGTAGGGTCCAGTCCGATTAGCGACCACTACCCCCTGAGTGTGGAACTCCTCAAGGGAAAAGTGGGTCCATCCACAATAAAAGCCAGCTCTCTCGACCAACAATCACTAGCAATAAAGAAGAAGAATGGGTACGTCATCAAATGGTCAAAGATCGATCCTGAAGTTACCACACAAAGGATACTCGCAAAAACGCACCCATGGTTAAGGGATTGTCTGTCCGCAGAGGCATCACCTGAATTAATCATAACCTCCTTTAACAACATTCAAGGAGCAATAAGGGATGAGCTAGTCAGAAACAGAGCAAATAAATCAAAACCTCCAACGAAGAGATGGTTTGATACTGACTGTAGAAAGGCCCTCACGTCCCTCAAAGAAGCCCTCCGACAGAAACCCAGAGACACCCAAATAATCTCATCCCGGAGGAAAACGTACATTAATGCCCAGAAAAACCGCAGGCGCCAGATAAAGCAAGACCTATGGTGTCAACTACATGAGAGTGCACTAAAAAAAGACAGCATCACATTCTGGCAGACTATTAGATCACCCTTTCTGGACAACACCACCGACCCACACCACCTAGATGTGGCAATAACCGAGAATGACTGGGTCCATCACTTTACAAAAATCTTCGGCTCGCTAACTGACCTCCCTCAAACAAAAGACCAGGAACAAGTAGAGAATAACTTCCACCCCATTAACCTACGCTTCACTGTTAATGAGGTTAGAAAGGCTATCAAAGCGTCAAAAACCGGCAAGGCTCCTGGCCCAGACGGGGTACCTATGGACTTGTTTTTATATAACAGCGAGTACTGGTCACTAATAATCACCCGGGTAATGACTGCAGTCGCCGAAATTGGTCTTCTTCCATCATGGTCAACATCTACCCTTCTACCAATATTCAAGAAAGGGGACCGTAATGATCCCGCGTGCTATCGACCGATCTCCCTTCTGGACTCCACGGGCAAGATTGCAGGCCGACTACTCCTGGACCGATTACAATCTTGGGCCCAGGAAAACAACATCTTCACAGACCTGCAATATGGCTTCCAGAAAGGGCTCGGGACGGTGGAACAGGCCTTAAACCTGACCCTCCTGGCCGGAAAATATGCACGCGCGAAAGGAGGCAAAATCTATCTGGTCTATGTAGACCTGAGCGCGGCTTTCGACTGCGTTCAGCATGCAAAGCTGTGGCAGACCATGGCCAACCTTGGAGTGGACCCATCTTTATTAGCCTTCCTTAGGGAACTATACACCAACCCGGAAGGCCGAGTTCGCTATGGCACCGGCGGCGAACTTTCACGCCCTTTTAAAATATCACGAGGAGTAAGGCAAGGGTGTGTACTGGCTCCCTTCCTGTTCAATCTATACACCAACGGGATCGAACAGGCTATGCTGGAAGGGAGCCAGGACCTTCCACAGATAGCACGCCGCCCGATACCCATCCTCTTGTATGCCGACGACTCGGTCATCCTGGCCCGGACAGCTAACCAACTCCAGCGACAGCTGAATAAATACGTGGCATTCATGGACTCCCTGGGCCTAAAAGTAAACATTAAAAAAACATTCACAATGACCATCGGACCGAAACATGGAACTTCAAAATCCATATTCATCAATAAAAGCAGGCTGGAGAAAACAGCGGTATACCCCTACCTGGGTATACTTGTGGATGACACAATGACCTGGCGCAAGGCAATCGAAGCCAGAAACCTCAACTTTCGCCGAGCAGTATCAGCACTAAGTGCTTTCTCCAGGAAACTTGGCAAACCAGCTCCATCGGAATTACTAACGATATATTACGCAAAATGCCACAGTGTGGCCACCTATGGAGCAGGCATTTGGGGCCACGGTAACATTGACCAACTCCAGGTAACGGAGAACGCCTTCATTAAATATATCCTAGCCCTTCCCCAAAGCTCCCCGATTTTAGCATCACATCGGGAGCTGGGGATGGAATATGTGACAGACACCATACGATGCCAGCCTCTTATACTCTGGCACCGTATATGGTGTAATCCTGAAAGCCACATAACGCGTTCCCTCATCACCGAATGCCTTGGCCTAGCCCACTGGAGAAAAATACCTTGGCTCAACTACATCCACAAATTCCTTCAAGACCTCAATCGGGAGCATTACTTTCTCGAACCACCTTCAATAGAAGACATTTCAAAGAAACAACTGAAAGAACTTTGTATGGGCCACTTAAGAGAACTTCGCAATCAGGCCGAGATTGTTAAAATACAAAATGAAAAAATCCGCATACTGCAGTCAGAGAAATTGATACAGCCCTACCGGACGTTCTTTCTCTCGAACCATGAAAAATTCCTATTGACAAGACTACGGTTCGACCTTTTCTTCCGCATGGTCTCATTCCCTGAACTGAATAACTGGTCTCGGAACCTGACATGTTGTCCTTGTGACGGGGTTTCTAACCAATCAACGGTCCACGTCACCTTGTTCTGCAAACACTACAGAGCAGCTAGGAAAAAATGGATTTTTCCACTTCTTCGCCTAAGCGGACTCAGACATACATACCCAGCTCTTGCTTATCTTCAGTCACCGAAAAACCCTCATGAAGCAAAAATGATAGTGACCTTTTTAAAATCAGTAACAAAAACTCGTCGTGAAATCGTTCTTTAAATTATTACACTGTCTTACTGTATTAACTCATGAACCTTATAAAACTGTACTTTTTATGATTATGCAATTTTATAATCGAATAAAAGTTGATGAAACTGGTAATAGTGGAAAATAGGGTGACAAGGCTGGTAGGTGGGTGATTGCGAAGGTGAGATGCTATGAACAATTGTATACTGTAGTTAGATACTATGGGCCTAACCACGATGATTCTACCCCTTTTGGCAATTTACTTTCAGAATTGCTGGATTTTCCTGACCCTGTCATAATGGCACGGGACTTTAATGTGGTTCTGGATGGTAGTTTATATTGTTCAACTACAAGCAGAAGTATTATACATAACAAATCAAGATCACTGATAATAAACTCGATAAAGAATTTAGGATGGTGTGACATACGGAGAGAAAGGATGGAATCTCTAAAGAGCTTCACTTTTAACAACAAAAAATATGGACATCAATCCAGAATAGATCAATTTTTAGTTACCCAAAATATAAAACATCAGGTTAGAGACGCCGATCATGTGGGAGCACATATGTCAGATCACTCTGCTATAATGATGCTCTTGGTACCTTCGAGTTCAGCAATGCAAAGGAGATGGACTATGGATCGTACCATATTGTCCGATGAAGATATGATGGATAAACTAGGGTTGGAATCTCAGGAATGTTTTCAAAATAATTTGGACAGTGCTCCTATTGGGATAGTGTGGGATACTTATAAGGCCTTTTTAAGGGGCAAAATTACATCATTTCAGGCCTATAAAAACAAACAGCGAAAGGTTGAGATAGCTGATATTGAAAACAAAATTCAAAAGGTTAGAGCAACAAATACAATGTAATGAGATAGAATATGAGGTGGGACAACTATCTATCCAGACCCTTAAATAGACCTTCTGGCTGTAATGGAAAGAAGACTACAAGAAAGATGGCAAGCAAGTAAAATGGCCCACTTTAATTATGGGAAAGGGCGTGGCAAGTTACTTGCATGGAAGATAAAAAGTGATCAGGCAAAAGTTTTTCTAAAAGCACTAAATTATGGAAGGGAATGCTGTCCTACCAGAGTGGGGGACAGTACAGAGGATACTCTTTTAAAATATTTTGGGGAAGTGTATTCAGAGGGAGATGGAAGATTGGTTAGGTCAAGAATTTCCCCGTAGAGTATCCGAGCTTCAAAAAGATGCTATCAACTGTGCAATAACTGAGCAGAAAATAGAAAACGCCATCAAAGCAGGAAAAAAGAGTAGGGCAGCTGGTCAAGATGGTCTTCTGATGGAAATATGTAAAAAGTTAGGAAAATATCTAGTGACGGTGTTTGTCAGGTTGTTTTCAGAAGTGTTTGAAAATGGAGAAGAGATCCCCACCCTCATGGAATGAATCAACTATCACTCTGATACTTAACCTGATAAACCACCAGACTGTTGTGAGTCTGATAGGCCTATTTCGCTGCTAAACTCAGACTAAAAGATGTATAAGAAAATATTAGCAGACAGACTGAATGGGGTAGGGGGAGTACTCCTTCATGAAGTTCAGAGAGGCTTTGTGCGGGGTAGAGTTATTAAAGATCTAACCAACAGTCTAATTGGAGCCATGGATATAGCTTCCGCATATAAACAGCCATTAGCAGTCATTACAGTGGACGCGAGCAAGGCGTTAGATCGCGTAAACTTGATTTATTTTAAGGAAAATTTGAGATTGTCCAACCTGGGGGGGTAAATTGTGTGGGGCAATAAATCAGTTATATAAAGACCCCACAACTAAAATATTAGAAAATGGGAACTTATCGAAGACCTTTAACATCTACAGGCTGACAATCCAGAGATGTCTGCTATCCCCTTATTTTTCAACCTTTATAATAAGCCGCTAGCGGAGAAAATTAGAAAACATGAGAGTATAATTCCCTTCCAAATTCGACGCTGGCAAAAGAAAGTGGGATTATATGCGGATGATCTGGTGGTATACACATCAGATCTCAGTCTTGCATTACCAGCAGTTTATGATCTGGCTGCTTGGTTTTGGGGGGATCTCAGGTTATGAGATAAATCAAAACAAAATGGTCATAATGGTATAGAATAGAGTAACACAAGCAAGTTGTGTTAAAGAGGAAATGAGGTATCTGAGCATTAGAATTGTTCAGAAAGTAGAACAAATACCTGAAACCAACTTTCAGAAGATCAATAAGGAAGTGGGGAAACTTACTTGGCTGGTCTCTCTACGGAAGAATTAATCTTGTTAAGATGACAATCCTCCCAAAGATTATCTTCCTATTTCAGAACATCCCTATGGCCTTTAAAGAAGATTGGGCCAAAAGAAACCCAGTCAAAAATCACTAGTTTTATTTGGGCTTCTAAAGGCGTGAAAATCTCATGGAAAAAGTTAAGACGACAATATGATAAAGGGGGCTTGAGGTTGCCTGACTTATCCTATTATGCCTGGGTCTTCCTATTAAAAGGAGGGAAAGGTCTATTCAAGGTACCAGATTGCTCGGAAGTTGGGAAGATGTTCACAGCAATGCGAAGGGACATAAAGGTAGAGAGTATGGTTTAATCTATAAATACGGAGACCAGCGTGATTTCAAAAAGATACGTCTGAAAACGTGACAGGGCTACGCAATAGCATGGTATAAAGTCAGGACAGAACTAACAAGCATTGAAAATGCAAAAGGTCCTGCCGTTGTTTAAGTTAAAGCAACTCCTGTAATTAAGCGGCTTTTTAGCTTCACTTTTATTAGTGTTTCTCAAACTTTCATGTACATAACCTGCATATATGTATATGTATGCATGCATATATTTATCAGAGGTAGAGGTAGAGAGTGAGTAGTATAGAGTAGTATAAAGCGCCGGGATACTCCTTGGAGTGGCCGTGCGCTATAGAAGTATAATAATAACATAACATAACATAACAACATAGAGTGAGTAGTATAGAGTGAGTAGTATAGAGTGAAGTAGAGTGAGAGAGTAATAGAGAGTGAGTCGAGAGTAGTAGAGAGTGAGTAGAGCAGAGAGTGAGTAGAGCAGAGAGTGAGTAGAGCAGAGAGTGAGTAGAGCAGCGTGAGTAGAGCAGAGTGAGTAGAGCAGAGTGAGTAGAGCAGAGTGAGTAGAGCAGAGTGAGTAGTAGAGAGTGAGTAGTATAACAAGCAGTAGAGAGTGAGTAGAGCAGAGTGAGTAGAGCAGAGTGAGTAGTAGAGAGTGAGTAGTAGAGAGTGAGTAGTATAACAAGCAGTAGAGAGTGAGTAGAGCAGAGTGAGTAGAGCAGAGTGAGTAGAGCAGAGTGAGTAGAGCAGAGTGAGTAGTAGAACAAGCAGTAGATAGAGAGTGAGTAGTAGTGTGAGTAGTAGAGAGTAGTAGAGAGTGAGTAGTAGAGACTGAGTAGTAGAGACTGAGTAGTAGAGAGTAGTAGAGGAGTAAGTAGTAGAGAGTGAGGAGTAGAGAGTAGTAGAGAGAGTAGTAGAGAGAGAGTAGTAAAGAGAGAGTAGTAAAGAGAGAGTAGTAGAGCGTGAGTAGTACAGAATGGAAGTGAGTAGCAGACAGTGAGTAGTAGAGACTAGAGTGAGTAGAGTAGTAGAGAGTGAGTAGTAGAGTGAGTAATAGAGAGTAGTAGAGAGTGAGTAGTACAGAGTGAGTAGTACAGAGTGAGTAGTACAGAGTGAGTAGTACAGAGTGAGTAGTACAGAGTGAGTAGAGAGTAGTAGAGTGAGTAGCCGAGAGCTGACTCTGCTGCACTCCCGAGCCCAGGCACCAGGGGCCCTCTCAGCTGAGCGCAGTCTCTGCTGCACTCCCGAGCCCGGGCTCCAGGAGGCCTAAGCTGAGAGCAGTCTCTGCTGCACTCCCGAGCCCAGGCTCCAGGAGGAGTCTCAGCAGAAAGCAGTCTCAGCTGCACTCCCGAACCCGGGCTCCTAAAGGCCTCTCAGCCAAGAGCAGTCTCTGCTGCATTCCCGAGCCCAGGCTCCAGGGGCCTCTCAGCCGAGAGCAGTCTCTGCGGCACTCCTGGGCCTGGCTGTCTGTTCGATCTCAATTCCATGAGACCTCATAGCCGAGTGCAGTCTCTGCTGCACTCCTGTGCCTAGGCTCCAGAGGGCCTCTCAGCCGAGAGCAGTCTCTGCTTGACTCCTAGTCTGTATACCAGGGGGCCTCTCAACTGAGAGCCGCATCTGCTGCACTCCCAAGCCCAGGCACCAAGGGGCTTCTCTGCCGGGACTGTCTCTGCTGCACTCCCGAGCCCAGGCGCCAGGAGGCCTCTCAGCCAAGAGCAGTCTCTGCTGCACTACCGAGCCCAGGCTCCAGGGGTCCTCTCAGCCGAGAGCAGTCTCTCCTGCACTCTTGATCTGTGTAGCAGGTGGCAGTCTCTGCTGCACTCCTGAGCCCAGGCACCAGGGGGCCTCTCAGCCGAGAGCAGTCTCTGCTGCACTCACGAGCCCAGGCACCAGGCGGCCTTTCAGCTGAGAGCAGTCTCTGCTGCACTCCTGAGCCCAGGCACCAGGAGGCCTCTCAGCCGAGAGCAGTCTTTGTTGCGTCCCCTCGTCCAGGCTTCAGGAGGCCTCTCAGCTGATAGCTGTCTCAGCTGCACCCCCGAGCCCCGGCTCGGCCAGCTCACATCACACACAGAGGCAGCTGTGCTGCTCGGATTTCAGGCCTCAGGTGACATTTACATTTTTTTCAGATTTTGCGACTTGGCGCTGTGCGTAGCGCTAGTGCAGGCGACGCGGGCTTCAAGCAGAAGTATTATTTCTGGAGGCCACGCCCCCGGACCCCGGTGCATGCAGCAGGGGTCCTGAGCAAGGCTATAGTAAAGTGGGGAGCACTGCGTTAGAGCAGAGGTCTTCAATCTGTGGGGCGCGACCCCCAGGGGGGCCATGGAACACTGGAAAGGGGGTCAGCATTTCCAGACCTCACTTCTGCCTAAAATGTAAAACGTGCTCTTCCTTTTGAAAACCGGGAAGCGTCGTTAAAATGCTACAGCTGAAGTTAAATGTCTCCTGTGCTGTGAAACCAAGAGGATGGCTGGGCCTGAAACAATCCTTCGTGCCAGGGTGCTTGCTTATCTGAATCAAATGCAAATGTGTATTTTGAGGTAATCTACAAATTATAATGGTGCTTGGGAGCATTCTGCAGCACACATAGAAAGAGGAAAACCCCTCTCGGGGCACCTTCCCGCACAAAAAAATCCTGCCTACATTGCCGCTAGGCAGCAATTTGTGCGCCATCGCAGTGGGAAAGGACAGGAATTCATCTTATTTCATAAATAATGTGCATTCCTGCCCCTTCACTGTGGCATAGGGCAGCGCAGCAAGAAGACTTGCGACGCTGCCCCAGGCCAATTCCTTATAAATGAGGCCTTTTGATTTTGGCCACACCTTTGACCACGCCCCCATGCTCACTGATCTTTCATTTGATAAACACTGTTTAATATTTCCCCACTGTAAACATGATTTGCTGTGGGAGTTTATCGTTTATGGTTGTCAATGTGGATGAGTACCAAGTTCTAGACAATTTTGTCTAGAGGGGGTCCTTACGTCTAAAATATTTGACAGGGGGGTCTCGGCATCAAAAAATTTGAAGACCTCTGCGTTAGAGGCAGCTGTGTGACAGCTGTGGCGTGCTCCGCCCTCACACCCACCACAGCGCCACAAACATGCAGAGTGTGGTGTTGTCATAGTACAGAGGAGCCCCACTTACAGGCCAGCGCCCTGGGCCCTTAAACATTACAGCACACACAGCTGTACCCGGCTCCATACTGCCTGGATGTTGTACTGCACCGTACAGCGCCGAGCACGGGTGGAGTGCTTCAAGCGCTAGAATACTGCCACGATGACCCCCCCCTGAGGTTCTGTGACGATTTGAACCCGTGTTTTCAATGTTGTCGGAAATACATGATATTGGTATCAGCGAACCGCAAATGATCCATTTAGCATATCCTGGTGTTTTCGCTACGATACGAGCAAGAGTACTCCTGTTATGAACACATTTCTGATCTACCCACGGCATCCATCTTAGATCATGGCAGCCATTTTGTTTTTCTTGCCCTCACATACGCAATAACCTCTGATCACTTCATTTCGATTAAGGACACGTAGCCTTAGCCGGAGATTCACCTCTTTCATGACACGTGCACCTTAAACCAGATCACGCTGTAGCTACATGACTCGACAAAGGCTGCCTCCTCTGCCCGAGGCCAGCCCAACTGAACTGGTTCTCGTGTCCATTGTCCCGATAAGGATTAGGCGGCCGAAGCCGGTAGCCTTGCCCATTTACAACCCACAAACATCTCTTATCCCGCTTTTCTATCTTCCACACCTGGCTCCGTTCCTTTCTTTCCAAATCTTTATTAGGGGAGGTAACGAAATTTACGATGAGGCGGTCCGGCTCTTGAATACAATATTGACAAGGGATTGTGATGAACTAGTGGGATCCCTCTTCGTAGATGTTTTGTATCAGATTTTATCAACGGTTCCTGTGTACGCCAAATATTTATTGTTTATGACACAAAAGTTTTGGGAATGTACCAACATGTGAAGAATTCGCCTGAAGGCCAAAATTTAGTATATAAGGAGCAACCCTCTTTGTACAATTTGAACAGGCTCCTAGATACTGCCCATGCGTAGTTTCTGTGACTTCTGTGTCCCTGCAGTAATAAACCTTTGGTCTTTGACGCCACCATCGAGAAGCCCGTGTTTCTGTTCATTTGCGCACCAAGGCAGGTGGAACTCCGGGGTCTTTGGGTGTTGTTCCCTGACACCTCTGGACGGAACCAAAAAGTCCAGAACTCCAATTGGCGCCCAACGTGGGGCGACGTCATTCGGTACCGGTCCAAAAGCCTGAAGAGTTCGAGAAGCTTCGTGTGAAGATTCCTGAGGGAGGCGCCCCACTTCATCGATCCCGGCATATCGCAAAAGTGGCCCGAAGTTCTCTTCCACGAGGGTTCCCGTTCAGGACGGCTGCAGTGGGCCGTTGCCTTGACCGTCGCCCTGTCTTGGACCCGAGGTGCAGCCCTTAGTACAGCGAAACGTGACGGGTTTCTCCTTGGTGACGTCTTCAGTGCCTCAGTTAAGTATTTAGTGGTTGCTAGCTAGTGGGTTACTTTGAGAGGGTTGTTAAAATCCTTTTTGGTTCCTGGTTTGGTTTAGTTTCGTAAGATTATCATTGGTTGTTCTGGTTGCGATAATCTATTTGGTTCAGTTTGGGTATCGATACATCAGTTCGTTTTGGTAGGCCTAAAAGTTCTTGGTTCAGGTGCACATATCTGTTTTGTGTTTTGTTTGTTTTGTGTTCCGGACTGAAAAATGGTAAGTCGGAGAAACTGTATGTTGTCTTGTTTCGGTTGCAACAGTGACTCACGATTGGAGGACTCATGTCTGGTTCCTCCGATTGGGACTCCCCTATATGATTTGTATTGTAAACATGGTGTGGGTCCTATATCTTATAATGAGGTGTGGGTCCGCTACACTGAGAAAGACGGTGTCCTTAGTTGGCCACTGCATGGTAGTTTTGAACCCGAAATTCTTGATAATTTAGAAGCGAAATTGTTTAGGAAGAAAGCCCGGCCGGCAATGTTTGACTCTTTCCGTTACTGGCGAAAAGAATCCAAACAGAGAGAAATGAAGAGATTAAAGAAAGAACAGAAAGAGAAAGAAGAGTTGACTCTAGAGCAAGCAACTAAACAGTTGCAAGATAATGAGTGTGAGAAGGCCATAGAAGTGGCCATTAGAGAGCATAATTTAGCGATTGACAAATGCTATCCTGCCTTGCCATCGAAAACAGCTAAGATACTAGAGGACCCCGAAAACGATCCTCTGTTGTCTTATCTGTTACGGTCACCTCCACCGTATGCACAAGGTGCTACGGCTCCACTTGTACCGAATGTTCAATTGCCGGTTGCTGGACAACCTGGTATTCCTGCTCCTGCCCCTCAGAATCAAGCTCCTGTACCTCCTGTGGTTAATGTGAATGTTCCTACGGCTCCTCCTCTTCCTGGGTTGCCGACTTCTATACCTGTATCTGTCTCGCTTACACCCACTATTCCACAAACTATTTTTCTCAATACTTCTACTGTTCCGCTATCTGTTCCTACCTCTACTGTGTTCTCTACGTCTGCGAGTGTGTTGACTCCACTTTCTGTTCGTCGAAGAATCACTGATTCTGTGTCTAATATGCTGTCTCCTTTCTATAAAACCTTAATTAAGACTCCTACGTCCGACTCTGTTCAGAGACGTAGTCAGCATCCAAGCACTGAGGAACGGGGAATTTTAGATTCCACGGCTCTCAGATGGATTTCGAAGAGTAGGAGATATAGTACGAGAGATGTGCTAGATACATTTATGCAGTGGAAGGAACCAACGCAACGGTATGTCTTTGATGAGATGTGTTCGTTGTTACGTGAGGAGATAGAAGAAGATGACGTTGAATCGAATTTAGAAGACTTAATTAAGGTTCAGAAAGAGTTTGCTGCTGGTATGATAGTAGGTGAAAATATAGAAGAAGCGATGGAACTGATCTTAAGTTTTAGAAATGATCCATCTCTTCGTCCGAGAGATTTAGACAAAGGTAAGACGAAGCTGAGTCGCCAATATCCAATGAGGGAGGTTCCTCCAATTTGGCGCGAAGCTGTGCAAGCTGATAATGTTCGTGGTATTGTAGCTGCTCCAGCCCAATTCCAGAGAGTATGGATACACATTCCGTGGAAGCGAGCCGAAGTGCTAGCAGTGAAACAGGCCTTACCAGATCCGCGTAAGAATCCTGCTGGATATTACAAGGAATTAACACAGACAGTTGAGGCTTGTATAATGAACTTAGCAGACATTGATATGTTATTTGGAAATGTAGTTCCGCAACCAGTGTGGGCTAAAATTCGTAGAGAGGATCATCAAGTTGCCTTAGGTGGTGATTGGGCAGCTATCACTGCAGCGGATGGTCAACAAACGGGTGGTGCAAAACCTGAACCCCTAATTGCTAATCTTCCGGGTAGGATAATCGACTTAATGAAGACTCTGATGCCCGCATTACGTGTTAATTGGGACAAGTTATCTGCATGCAGGCAGGAGAAAGACGAAAGTGTCTCCGACTTTTTCACGAGGTTCGAAGAGACTTTTGTAGATCATAGTGGTCAGGATATGAGCACGGAAGGAGGACAGAGTCTGTTTGTCGATAAATTTGTACATAATTTGTTACCTGAGTTATGCAATAAATTAAAGGATTCAGAGAGTGCGTGGGCTGTTTCTACAACTGCGCAAATACTTGCAACTGCACAGTATTACGAAAATAGGGATAAAGAGGAAAAAGAGAAATCAGACAAGAAAACAAAAGATTTAAAGACTAAAGTTCTTTTGCAACAGGCGTATCCGCCTCGCACGAATCAGACTAACACGCAACAGAATTCGTATCAAAGGACAGATTATAGTTCAACGAGGCCTCAATATCAATGGAACCAGTGTGCGTACTGTAAGAAAGAGGGTCACTACAAGAATGAATGTCCGATCTTAGCGCAAAATAATGCAGCAGCAGCTCAGAGAGGTCGTGGTGGTTTTGTGCAGAATTCTAGAGGTCGAGGGCGAGGTGTTATGCCTCCACAGACGAATGATCGTCCTTCCAATCACTTTGATCAGCGAAATGGACAGTCAGCCCAGCAAAATAGATCTCAACAATATCTTGTTGAAGACTATTGTGAAGTGGATGAGGGATTTCAGCAAAATGGGTACTAGGACAGCCATGGACAGAGAGAGGGAGTAGTATCAGATCCAGTGGATCAGAGTGGGCCTTATGTCGCAGTAGCAACATCAGGTGTAGTCGAACCGTTTCTGTTGGATACTGGTGCCGCAAAAAGTTCTATCATTCATGCAAAACTCCCTGGCGCACCTTTGTCCGGCTCAACAAATGTTTCTGTAGGTTTTTCAGGCGCCCCTGTTTACAACCCCATATCTGGTCCTTTGTCTATTTCTGTTGGACCGTGTCAATTGAAAGCACCCCTAATTTTGACGACAGGTTGTAATGAAAATCTGCTTGGTTTAGACTTGTTAAAACGACTATATGCGACATTGTACTGTTCTCCGGAAGGGGTACAGCTTACATTGGGTAAAAGAATCACCTCTCCAATGTACTTGTCAATGGATGCACTCCCGCCAGAGCTGCGTTCACTCCCTGGCTCTCTTTGGGCGACTGGTCCTAATGATGTAGGCCTTTTAGAAATACCACCATATGAAGTAACTTTGAAAGCAAATGTAAAATTTCCAAGAATTCCTCAATACAAAATATCTAGTGAAGGTGAGCGTGCACTTTTATTGATTGTGCAAGATTTGATTAAGAAAGGTGTGGTTGAAGAAACTAGAGGAAATGTTTGTAATAGTCCTGTATTACCGATTTTGAAACGAACTGATCCTACAAAGCCTCCAGTGTATAGGTTTGTCATCGACCTCAGAGAAGTCAATAAGATTGTGTTCCCGCAGTTTCCTGTAGTTCCAGACATTACTGCCTTGTTAACATTGATTCCTGCTACAGCCACTTGGTTCTCAGTCATCGACTTGAAGAATGCCTTTTTCAGCATTCCGATAGCGGAGGAAAGCAGAGATATTTTCGGCTTCTGTCTAGGAGGTCGCAGTTTCAGATTTAAACGCGCTCCATAGGGCTATTGTGAGAGCCCATCTATTTACAGTCAAGCATTAAAGAGCTAATTAGATTCCTTTGTCCTTCCTCCAGGTTCTGCTCTAGTGCAGTATGTAGATGATCTTCTAGTGGCTGCCGATGACAAGGAAACTTGCAAAGCAGCTACGGTTTCGTTATTGCATCACTTGTCTAATTTGAATCACAAGGTATCACCTTCAAAAATGCAATACTGCTGCCAAGAAGTGACCTACTTAGGTCATCTCTTGTCAAAGGAGGGAAGGAAGTTGACCCCAGAAAGAATAAAAGCAATTACACAGATGAGTGTTCCTCGCACACAGAGAGAAGTACGTGCCTTTCTAGGTATTACCTCTTACTGTAGGCAGTGGATCCCAAATTTTTCTCTTTTAGCGAAACCGTTGGTAGCTTTGACTGGGAAAAATGTTCCGAGTCCGGTGCCATGGTCTGATGAATGTCAAGAGAGTTTTTCTGAGTTACGAAAAGCATTGTGTTCAGCTCCTGTATTGGGTACACCTGACTACAGCAAGCCATTCACGCTCTACGTTCACGAGAGAGAAGGTTGCGCGTTGAGTGTTCTGACACAGAAATTTGGTGATAAACAACGCCCTTGTGCGTATTTTTCATCAACATTAGATCCGGTAGCCAGAGCGTTACCTAGTTGTTTAAGAGCTACAGCGGCAGCTGCGGCTTCCATTCGACAATCTGCTGGTTTGGTGATGAACAACATGCTAGTGGTCATGGTTCCTCATGCGGTGGATACACTCATGAATCGAACGAAGACACAACACCTTACTAGTGCGAGACTATCTGGTTACGAGCTGACATTACTAGCGAGTCATATTCAGATCAAAAGATGTAATGTATTGAATCCAGCAACGTTGTTGCCGGCTAATCAAGAGTCGAGTGATTCCGAGCCACATGATTGTTGCTTTAGAACGGAGGAAGAGAAAAGGACGAATTGACTTAAAGGACACTCCATTATCAGATCCAGATGGCACATTGTATGTGGATGGGTCATGTTTTAAATTGGAGAATGGTGATGTGACTGCTGCTTACGCAGTAACGACTTTGAAGACGATTGTGGAGACTGCAAGAGTGAGTCAGAATTCTGCCCAAGCTGCAGAATTAATAGCTTTAACCAGAGCGTGTGTTTTAGCTAAGGGAAAGAGAGTGAATGTCTTCACAGATAGTCAGTATGCATTTGGCGTGGCCCATAGTTTTGGCCGTTTGTGGAGAGAAAGAGGTTTCATTACGTCCCATGGGACTAAGATTCAACATGGTCAGCTAGTTAACGACTTGTTGGAATCTCTAACCTTGCCGACTGAAGTTGCGATTGTGAAGTGCAGTGCTCATAAAGCAATCACGGATGATGTTGGTCGTGGAAATGCTTTTGCTGATGAGACCGCTAAACAGACAGCTAGAGACATGATGAGCAGAATGTATGTTGCTACGTCTGCAAGGTGGATTGCTGAGTCTGGAATGTGTGAGGATACAATGGAAAGTGTGAAAGAGATTCAGAAAGAGGCAACTGAGGAAGAGAAACGTGTATGGAGAGAGAGTACGGGCAAGTTGGATTCGAATGGGTGTTGGATTGATTTAACAGAACAGCAGTGTTGGATGTTGCCTGATGCGTATGTGCTTGCAGTGGTGACGATGGCGCATGGAGTAGCGCATATAAGTTCTAAAGGAATCTGTAAGATGTTGGCTCCGGTCTGGAAGAATGATGGGATCAGTAAGTGTGCAGAGAGAGTGGTGAAAAATTGTATGGTATGCCTGATGCATAATCCCGGCAAGGGAACTCCAACTCCTGCTGGTCACTTCGCTCCTCCTTCCTGCCCCTTTGAAGTGATTCAGTTAGACTTCATTCATATGGATCGCTGTAATAATTTGAAATATGTCCTGGTGGTAGTCTGTGCTTTTTCCAGGTGGATCGAAGCATACCCACTAAAGGACAACACTGCACTATCAACTGCCAAAATTCTTCTCAAAGAATATTTCCCTAGATTCGGTATGCCACGGATTGTATGGTCAGATAACGGAAGTGAGTTTATAGGGAAAGTTATGCAGAGTGTGTGTGCCGGCCTAGGTCTGAAACAAAAGTTCCACAGTGCGAATCACCCCCAGTCTGCTGGTTTAGTGGAGGGTTACAATGGCACCCTCAAACTAAAATTAGCTAAGATACAAGCATCCACAGGTTTACCGTGGCCAGACGCACTTCCTTTGGCTTTGTTATCAACGAGAGCAACTGTACATTCTAGAGTGGGGCTTAGCCCTTATGAGATAGTGTTTGGCCGCCCGGCAAATATTTGGGGTGTGCCGAGGCCTAAGGAGTTTTGTTCTCTAGAATATCCTATGTTAATAGACTACCTTTACGACTTGACTGCTAAATTGAGTCTTATTCACCAACAGGTTTTCGATGCTTTACCAAAGCCTCCGGAGAGTCCAGGGCATCAGCTGAAACCAGGAGATCAAGTGGTTATCAGGAATTTCGCGAGGACGAAGAACCTTCAGCCGAGATACATCGGCCCCTTCCAGGTCCTGCTTGCAACGAGGACAGCAGTTCGTGTAGCTGGTCGCAAGCATTGGGTGCACGCATCCCATGTTAAGCGTGTACCTTTGCCACTTCCTTACGACGACTGGGTGAAGAAGGGAATTGGTGCCTCCGAGTCTGAACGCACACCAAAGTTCATCCCTTTCAGCGATGCCGAATTGATTACTGACACTCCAAGCTCTGACTCTCCTCCTGAAAAGACTCCTTTGAACTCTGAACATTTGTCTCCTGCATCAGAAAAAACTCTGTCATCTGCGAACTTGAACACTGCAACAGCTACCAGTGATACGCTATTTGCCGATCAAGCAGTACCTGCGAAGCAAAGATATAATTTACGAAACCGTAAAATGGACAAATAAAGCAGGCAACTGCATATTGTGATATTTTGAAATATTGAACTTTTGCCTTCAGCCAGGAAGTTTGCTATTGTTTTTGAAATTGCCTTGCCGTCTGGGTAGCCGTAGGGTCGTGGCTGTGTGCCTAGTTGAATCTGCGGGGGTCTGACACAAGGTCGATCTTTCTGTTAGTTCTGGGAACTCCCAGGGCTGATAGAGGCATTTTCATCTACGTACACATCATCAGTGGTCGCGAGCGGATTGTAGAAGATGGAGCTTCCTGCGCTGCAACGAGAAAATGTGATTTATGTTCGCAGAAACAGACTTTACAGAATTCTTCACAGCAAATGCTTTTTGATGCAATGTGCCATTACATTTTTAATTGTTTTGATAACGTTGGTGGGTGGAATCGTTTTCGGTATAAGTTTGATTTTTGTGCCAGTAACTACAGTACCTCCCCTTAATCCTGTTACTTCTACTGTTTCCTCTATACACTCTTTTCATTCGTTTCCTGAACATGAACAAGCTCGACGCTCAGAATTCATTAACAACACTGTTGTACAGCTCTTGCATCAACACCAACTAGTAGTTAACACTACAGACTGCTGGGTGTGTGGCTTAATACCCCACACTATGGATAAAGGCATTCCCTATCTGGTTTTGCCTTTCAGCTACAATGGATCATTTCAGGCCCTTCAAACCATCTTTGCTTATGCCCTTGAAACCTATCCTCCACGTCCACCACTAAATATAACTCTGCCAACAAAGCCTTAGTCCAGGGAATTATTGACATGATCAAGGACGTCAATAATACTCCATCATACCCTAGAGACGAATTGCGAGTATATTTAAGTTGGAATTCTTCAGAGTATCGCCTTAGTTTGGGAGAAAGCAAGCGTAAAAGCTCAACTCCAGTCTAGGTCGTACCTCACCGAGGTCAGGTCAGTTTGCAAGGTAATGGGAGAAATCCGAGAGCTCAGCTAGGGAAAAGTGAGGGTGTTGAGACTTATGTGTTTCCGGCTAACTCTTCCCCTGCCTTTCTTACTGCTAGGGGTACCTACTTCATCTGTCGAGACAGAGCTTATACATGGTTACCTGCCGACTTTTCAGGTTCATGTTATATTGCTCGATTGTTGCCTCCAACATACACTGCTTCATCTGACTACCACAGAACCAGAATAGCAAGAGGTGTCTTCAGCAAGGAAGATACCGCTGGTCGGAAGCTGGAGACTTCTTCAAAGGCTTCCTTCCGTTCTGGGGGACTATGGCCAATAGTAGAAACATACGTCAGCTAACACGGGTAGTTGAATCTACTATTATCGAAACTGCTGGTGCCCTTAGCAATTTGACAGCTGAGCTTCAGGCGGATAGACTCATGACGTTGCAGAACCGTATGGTTCTAGACGTTATACTTGCAGATAGAGGTGGGGTATGCAGAATGATCCAATCGAGCTGCTGTGTCTTTATTCCCAATAATGCTCCAACAGTCTATGAGGCGATCTCTAAACTACACAAGATTTCCGACTCTATACACGTAGACAAGGGAAACTGGTCCTTCATGGAGTGGTTTTGGACTCTGATCTCAGCATGGGGATGGAAGGTTCTAATGGTCATTGGTGTCATCTTAGTATTCCTCTTCTCATGCTGCCTGATTATCCAGTGTGGTCCTGCTCTGTGTAGTCTTTGTGCTGCAACCCGTTTTAGGAAACCACCTGCGTTTGGAGAAAAGGCACGAGAAAGGATGATGATACAACAACATGTCACTGACCTGATGAGCATAGAACTAGATTCTGACATAGACTGAGTAATTGCCTATGTAAGGGCAAAAGGAGGGTCTGAGGTTCCGTGACGATTTGAACCCGTGTTTTCAATGTTGTCGGAAATACATAATATTGGTATCAGCGAACCGCAAATGATCCATTTAGCATATCCTGGTGTTTTCGCTACGATACGAGCAAGAGTACTCCTGTTATGAACACATTTCTGATCTACCCACGGCATCCATCTTAGATCATGGCAGCCATTTTGTTTTTCTTGCCCTCACATACGCAATAACCTCTGATCACTTCATTTCGATTAAGGACACGTAGCCTTAGCCGGAGATTCACCTCTTTCATGACACGTGCACCTTAAACCAGATCACGCTGTAGCTACATGACTCGACAAAGGCTGCCTCCTCTGCCCGAGGCCAGCCCAACTGAACTGGTTCTCGTGTCCATTGTCCCGATAATGATTAGGCGGCCGAAGCCGGTAGCCTTGCCCATTTACAACCCACAAACATCTCTTATCCCGCTTTTCTATCTTCCACACCTGGCTCCGTTCCTTTCTTTCCAAATCTTTATTAGGGGGAGGTAACGAAATTTACGATGAGGCGGTCCGGCTCTTGAATACAATATTGACAAGGGATTGTGATGAACTAGTGGGAACCCCTCTTCGTAGATGTTTTGTATCAGATTTTATCAACGGTTCCTGTGTACGCCAAATATTTATTGTTTATGACACAAAAGTTTTGGGAATGTACCAACATGTGAAGAATTCGCCTGAAGGCCAAAATTTAGTATATAAGGAGCAACCCTCTTTGTACAATTTGAACAGGCTCCTAGATACTGCCCATGCGTAGTTTCTGTGACTTCTGTGTCCCTGCAGTAATAAACCTTTGGTCTTTGACGCCACCATCGAGAAGCCCGTGTTTCTGTTCATTTGCGCACCAAGGCAGGTGGAACTCCGGGGTCTTTGGGTGTTGTTCCCTGACACCTCTGGACGGAACCAAAAAGTCCAGAACTCCAATCCCCCCTTACGAGCCGGGCGACCCAGAGGGCCTCCATCCTCAGCAGGGCTCACACAGCATCACCACGGGAGCGTTTCTCTTTCCTGGTACGTTCAGCGACGTAGCTTCTGTTGGTGCAGCAGGTGCAGTGGCACTGGGACCCAGAGGCCTGAGAGCCCACTGAACCCTGATTATTGGTGTATTTCACTGTTCAAACAGGAGCCAGTGGGCTCATTTGATTCCTTGCACTAGGATCCGTGGCACAGGGGCTGCGCACCTGGGTATCACGCCATGGGTAGTGCTTTCCAAACACCGATGCAATATGACGCTCCGTCCTTCCATCACCTAATACATTCTTCTTTTGTGCCGTTGGCACCTGTTGGTTTCGAAGCACTATGCAGTATGAAATGGCTCAAATGCAGCAGTTCACAGTAGCCCATTCGTGTGTGGCGCTTTACCGAAGCTGGGAGTCAGTCCTTTGGAGAGGGGCTTCAAGGCGCTTGTTGGTTTTTTCTTAAATCCAGTCTTTAATTATATATTTCCCGTCTTGAAAACGATACAAAACAACCTAAACTTGACAAACAATACGCACATTTCGGGCGTGTTTGCTGTGGGGCTGGTCTGCCTGCCAGGGCTGTGGGCGCAACGCACGCTCCCAGGGCAGGACGCACCCTGCCCGAGCCAAGCGGAGTCTGATCTCTGGAAGCGTACCGCGCTTTCATCTCAATGCTGCTTTCGTGCCATAAGCCCTGCGTGGAGTCAACGGGAGCGTGCGAGCTGAGCTCTCTGACACGTAAACCTAGGACGTCCGTGTGCTTTACAGCCAGAGGTGTGCCCAGATGCAGGCGCTTTCCAACCTCAGAGCTGGCACAACCCGTTGAGACCACAGATTGTGAGCCCCTCAGAGCTGGCCCTGCACGTGGTGACCACAGATTGCGTGCCCTTGCCAACCTCAGAGCTGGCACAACCCGTGGTGTCCACAGACTGCGGGCCCTTGCCACCCTCAGAGCTGGTAGAGCCTGTGGTGTGCCCAGATTACGGGCCTTTGCCACCATCGAAGCTGGCAATGCCTGTAGTGTCCAGATATTGCTGCCCCTTGCCACTCTGGGAGCTGGCATAGCCCTTGGTGTTCTCTCTTCTCCCAACTTTTTGTTTCCTTCATCTTTTCTGCTCAGTTAGAATTTTAAGAAATGATAGTTGTGGTACTCACTTCCAAGATGTATTGTTTGTTAAAGGGGAATGATTAGTCAGAGTGAGATTAACAGGGAGGCTGCCTTGTTTGTATCTTTTGCCCAGTAAACCAGATTTAAAACACAACTTTTTCTGCTTGATTGACTGACATTATTTAATTACATGTTAAAATAATGGACAGCAAGCTGTTTGCAGGATTTCAAACTCTAAATAGTAGGGGGCCCTGTTAGACTCGGCATCTTTTGGCGTGTTTCCCCTGAGTTTTTGTTTTCTGACCTCCCGGTTTTGACTTTGTTTTTGCTGGCGTAGTATTCCTGCGTATTTTTCTCACTGCTGAGCAGTGGTAAAGCGCAAGTGCTCCTGTGGTAAATTGTGTTATGGATTGGTGTTTCCATGATATTTGATTTACTCCCTAGTAAAGGGAACTGAGTGTGCCAGGGCCTCTGAATTAAATGCTACTAGTGGGTCAGCAGCACTAATTGTACCACCCATGTGAGTAGCCCTGAAAAGGTAACTCAGACCCGCCATTGCGGAGTTTGCGCGCAGTTTGTAACTGCCATGTCGACTTGGCCAGTGCACACACTTGCCAGTTCCTCACCTTCCCTTTTCTTACATGGCAGCCACCCCTACGGTTGGCCCAAGGTACCCGCGGGGCCGGGTGCAGTGTATGTGAAAGGAAGGACATGCCCTGGTGTGTGTGTGGCATGTCCTGATAGCGAATTACCGCCAATTTTGTTTTTCGCTATTGCAAGGCCACCTATTTCCCATAGGACGGAATGGGGAGTTTGTTTATAACATCTTATAAACATAACTGGCCTGGGGAATCAGGTAGGAAAACAAAGTTTAATATGCCTGAACTCAGAATCTAAATATGCATATTTTAGTGAAGGTGATTTTTACATTCTGTGTTTGAAAATACCACTTTTGGGAGGTAGTTATTTTCTTGCTCAGTCATCCTGTGTGCCTCTGATGGAATGTGGATTGCCTGTCTGGGTTTTGGGTGGCAGAAGGATGGGGAGTAGGAGTGGCTCCAGATAGTCTAGGTGGGTCAGGAAAGGGCTGAACAGACCAGGGCTGCAATTGGGGAAGGGGGAGGAGATTTTCTTGCACCTCAAAGGGCCTGGTCTGCCTCGGACAATGCCGCCTCCACCTCCTGCCAGGAAGTCACACCAGAGATGGCAGAACTGGTTCTGGCTGGGCACAGAGACACTCTGCCTAAGAGAGCAAATGATTTTGGGATATAAATATTGGGGCCCAGACCCCTGAACTTTAGAACTCTTTTGGGCCAAGAAGACTGCCAAGAAGAAGAGCTGGGGAAGCTGTGAGGAGAAACTACCACTTTGCTGAGCTGGCCTGCAGTGGCTACTTCTATCTTGGGCAGTGAAAGGACTGGACTGAACTTTCTGCAATCTACTTTTGGGAGTTTCTCCTAGGGCATGAGGTACAGCTTGCAACCTGTTCAAGAAGTCTCAGGAACAGCAAAGACTTCAAGCTCTTCTGCCCTCAGCACTGGAAACTGTGTGTTTTGTGCTGCAACAGAAGGAAAGCAACCAGACGACGTCTACGACGCCGCTGCCGACTCCATGTCCTGACGGCACCGCAGAAGGCACCGCACCCTGTGGGCACCGCACTCCACACTGCCTCGCGTCACAACGACGCCTTGGTGAAGTAGTGTGGCTCACTGGTTAGAGGCGGCAGACCCGAGAGCAGAGGACGGCCCGGGACCAGGGTTCGATTCCCGGCGCGGCAGGTTTCTGGACCAGGGTCAGCGGACTCGATAATTCTCTCGCCTCGGTGCCCACTCTGATCAGCGATCACACTCGGCAACTCTGGGCATTAGCTTGCCTCATCTTCACTAACGGCCCCACCAGACCGCCGGGGATGCCTGGTCTCACCCTGGAGATACCCATTAAGGGACCATCTCTCAGGGAAGCCAGGAAGGGTTTTGCAGCGGTCGAAGCGCCTTGGGACCCTCCGGGTAAGTAGTGCGCTATATAAATGCCTATACATTTACATTTACATTGGTATCCCCGTCGATGCTGCCCCACGCCAAAATCCACACCGCTGCTTGCACTGTGGTTCGAGGGCACCACTCGTAAAGTTACACGACGCACCGCTCTCATCTCGCACCGCAGCCTTGGCCTACTGACGCCGGCACCATTGACTCCAGTTCGTCAGCCGACAGAGCTTCAGCAACAATGACGCAGTGCATTCACTTCACACCGAGACCCTGGTCTCATCAACAATGCCATCTGACACCGCCACCGAACCACTGCTCACAGCGTGACCTGATGGCACCGCACTTCGGACAGCAGTACCAGACGCCTGTCAACGCCAGCGCTCCTGAGTTCAACCGAGAGGAGTTTGATCTGCAACACGTGTGACTTTGAGGGCCACGCCGACTTCTGCACCAACCTCTGAAACAGACGCCTGCGGACGCCGTGCTTTCGGAAGCTCAACAAGAGGTCGCCGAGGCCCTGCATTTCTAAAAAGGTACTGTTAGCGTGTCTTCCCAACACTGTAGCTGGCCCATGACACAGCGGTCAGCCAGAACTGTTTGGATTTGTTTGCTCACAACACTGTGATAGCCCCGGACGGAGATATTGACGTCAAGGAACTGTGTTTTAACCATATTTTGATGACCGAAGATTTTTAAGTACTGTATTGTAGATTTTTATTGTTTTTGGTCTTGTCTTAAGTATATAAAAATATTGGATATTTTTCTAAACTGGAGTGGTGTCTTTTTGTTGTGCTCACACTGTATTACTGTTTGTTATGTGCAAATGCATTACACACTGCCTCTAAGATAAGCCGGACTGCTTGTGCCAAGCTACCAAGGGTGTGAGCAGGGGTTATTTTGTGTAACTCCCTTATGCTGACTAGAATGGTGGTTTCTGCCTGGCTTTGGCACATGCCCTAGCCTACCTAAAACCCCATTTCTAACACGCACCTTATTAATGAAGGTATTACCTAGCACAGGCTGACATCTCGGATTTCAGTTTTGTCCCTGAAGGAAATAACATTTAATTACTAAAAAAACAGCAGTAATGAGTCACACTCTAAGGCCAAAAATAGGCAAATGTCCATAAATCTTAAACAAAGGATGGTAATAAACAGCAGAAATACCCACCCTATATATCAGGTGTTAGGACACTAACGAAAAATTAAATGTATGCCCGCACCTTCTATTTCCGAAAGAAGATTACATCTTCGTTTTCTGGCAAGAATAAAATACATTTCAATCTGGACCACTGGTCTTGGTCTAGTTTTTCAACCACATAGGTATTACCAGTAAACCTGCATGTCTGTGTTGAGAATAGCACTAACAAAACCTCACCCAATTCAACATTGTTTTAATAAACGGTGAGATACAATTGTGCAAAACTGTTCTTTTTTGTTTTGTAGAACACAGGAATAACACCCACCAAATATGGACTTCTGGTTTTTAGAGTAGAGCTATTTTTGTGTGTCAAGAGTGTCATAGACCTGACAGCCTTAGGATTGTCTTCCCCCCAACGTTTTTCCTTCCTCCTCCACTTTTCTGACCTAGTGTTTACTGGTATTAGGACTCTGTGCACTTCCGCACTGCTAACCGGTGCTAAAGTGCTTGTGCTCTCTCCCCTAAACATGGTAATATTGGCTCATACACAATCAGCATATTTACAAGTTCCTAGTAAAGTGCACACCATCTGTCCAGGACCTGTAAATTAAATTAAATGCTACTAGTGAACCTGCAGCACTGCTTGTGCCATCCATTTGCACTAAGTGCAAGGCCCTTTAGAAAGGTTGACTGATCATCATTCATTTGCTTATATAATGTGTTGCTATACTGGTGTTACTGAGCGGAATTCTGTGCACAGGCAGTATTATTAGGTTTTCAAATCACAATAAAATTATTATTGTAAAAACAACTGCTGCACTTTGCTGTATAATGTGCCTTTTCTTGCTGCATCATTTATTCAATCCCGTTTCCACAAGGAGCACGCCTGCGTACAAAGTTTTAGGGGCTACTACATGAATGCGCTTCTTGAAAACAAAGATGGAGTTTTGCTTTCAGGAAATTACTTTTATACTGGCATTGGTCCAGCAGTTTTCCCCAACAATAAAGTTTTGGCAAACCCAAAAATAAAAAATGTTTGGCAAGGTGAAGTTATACTGTGTCTATTCTTTGTCTTTTTCAGTGTCTTTGGAGATCCTGCCGCTTCATCTGGAAAGTTACGTTTTTGTTTTTTCACTCTTGCATACATCTTACAAATGCACACATCCAAAGACTGATTTAGAATACGTCTAATTTCTAATTTGGACAGTATTTATGAAAGAAGGTTTTAGCCAGTCAATAGAGCTTGTCACTCAGTGGATGACTCCTGTCCAGGCCCTTACTCAGGTTGTGGAGGACAGCTCTCAGGCAGGATCAGAGACTGAGACAGCACATACGAAGACAGCATCTGAGGGAGAAGAAAATGGAGCAGAACCTGGAAATGATTTTTCAGTGGGGGAGTTCCATCCAACGACTCGTCTTCCAGCAATTCTGTGTTACATGATGATGGCAGTCGTGCTGTCCCTTTGCAAACACCATAGCAGTGTAGATCAACCCAAAAACCGGGCACGTTAGGCAGCAAACACTTAATGAGTGCTCTCTTGGCATGCTCCCAATTTAGTTCCACCGCAAATTCCGTCGTTCACTAACTCTTCTGGGTGTAAAGTCGATATGGCTACATTTTTGCCAATTGACTAGATACATCTCTTTTTGGACGTGGACTTCCTTCAGCAAATTTTTCAGCAAATAAATATGCATGCCAAACAATTTGAGCAAGCATGGGGGCACTCCAGGCCTCATTCTAGGGCTCACCAGCGGATTCCACTTCAATTGAGGAGTTAAAGATATTTTTGGGCCTTATGCTCAAAATGGGGTTAGTGCACAAACTAAGCTTGCAGTCCTACTGGTCTACTGGCACGGTTCAGGCTCCTCTCTCAACATCTCTACTGGCTCCTCTCTCAACATCCCAAGACCCACAAAGCCTGCACTTCAAACAGCTTCACTAACTACCCATCCACAACTCTATTCAAACTCCTGAAACACACATTCAAAGCCAAACATAGCACTGGTCTAGCATACCTCAATACTGCCTCAGATTTCAAAAACCTTCCAGATAACTTTACCAAACCAGACTCATACTAACACACAATTAATGCATATGCAGCACCAGAACAGGGAGAGCAGAGTTCTCCTAACTGGCTCCAAACGGGAGGAATGGCCTGCCTCTACACATGTGCACCACCTGTAAAATGAGTGTATTCTGCACAAAGCTGATCGCTTAACTCCATCCATAGATCAGCCCTGACTTCTTGGCGACAGGATACCCTCTTGGGTGAAAGCGGGCTTAACAAAAAAAATTATTACATTACAAAGAACTCTGCACCCAATGCTACATATATGGAAAATATGTTTGTCCTGCTTGCCATGTTCATCCTGCTTCAAAACTTGGTACATTCAGTTTACTGTATGATAAGTGCATTACAGTCACAGCACAGCACATAACAGTGGATGTGACACATGCTATATTCACACTGACTACTTGTTTGTCAAAAACAAACGTTCTTCGTCGTTTTTGACATGCTCTTTAGTCAATTTAGGCAGTATTCCTCTCCATATTTGCATTAGTTTCAAAAGTGGATATATCCGCTCAATCCAAGCAATGCAGGCATAGGAAGGCATTCTTGGGCATCCCAAATTGCATCCACAAACAGGAAGGATTTGGATTTTCCACAGTGAGTGTGCTAAAGAAGCATGTAAGACACGTCTTCTTGAGCCTCATGTTGCAGTCACAGGAGCCATTAGTAACGGTTCTCTAGGCATGCGTTCGGTAATGTTCAGAATGGAGGTGGTTACTTGACATGTGGTAAAAATGTAGTCAAACAGTTTTTTTCATTTGTGAAGGTTGTGGATGCACCACCTACCAACATGTCTAGACATATATGTTTATAGAGGCTTGTTTGTGTCATGTTTGCGGGCAATTAGGTTGTTGACGATTGAGAGGTTGTCTTGAATGGGGATCCCGTCCTTTGGCACATGAATGTGATGGGCCCCTGATTGCACTGATCTGTTGGATCAGACCAGTGGTATAAAAGTCTTGTGTGTGGTGCATGAATGGCGTGGGAGTGAACACTAAAGCGGTTGGTGCCTTGCTGAGGCTTTATGACTCACCTACTGTATTCCTAGTTTCACTATTCAGATACTTTGATATGTATTTGTTCCTTGAAGCTAGCATTTCTGCAAGTGCTAAAAACCAAGTGGTGAATTAACTTGTAAAAATGAGTACCAGATGTATATCTGTGGTGGTAAAGATACTCTGTCGCAATGGCGGTAGAGGATCCCTATCGTGAAGACAATGGTCTGCCCAACCAATATATATGGGGACGGACACTGGTGTAACCATGGAGAAGACTACTGCATCATTGCATGGTAGCACCCCCCCCCCCCCCCCCCATTTCCCGACTGAGTCAGGGCCAACTGCGGCTGACCTCTAGCTCCACCCACCAAATTTAGATGAGCAGACCTACAGGTCAGTTTTTAATACCCGTTACCACCTGGAAAACCAAAGTGGTAAGGGGTAGTGCAAACTGTCTAATGCCCCTTTTGCCACGGGGGATAACTCCCATGGTGAGAGGGGCTTTTTTACCAAAAAGAAAATTTGGCTTCGTGATTTTGTTTTAGAAAATTGATGGACTGCTGTCATGTTGATGGAGGAGTGAGTCAAACATAAAAGGGCATTGACGGGAACTGCTATGATGCCAGCTCCTGGCAATGATTTTTAATTGACCGTCTGCTTAGCGGTCATTTCTAAATCTGTGGGCAGAGTAGTCTCTGCACAGCAGACGTGAAGTCCTCTGCCAGGGCGACAAATCTTACTTGGGCAGCCAAAATGTAAATATGGCCCTTACTAAGTACTCCTCGTGCAGGTGTCCATCATGGTGTAACCTGCATTGATTCTGTTCACTTTCCCATAATGCCGTCTAAAACGTGAAAGTGCATACATGGCTAACATTCCTCGCTTGTTTACATTTTTTTTTATTTCTGTTCTGTTGAGATCCTCAAATTGAAAACCAAGCAGCATTCCTATATGTCTTCACTGTGTGGCTGGGCCTAGTGCCTGCTACAGTAATGGCTCAAATCAAGGTCAATGGGAGCCCTCGCCAGGGGACTGGCATTGACCTTGGTTTGATCCAAATCTGTCGCAGGTAATAGGCCCAGCAACACAAGTAGGTCAGTGTTTTTATAGGCACTGGTGGGGTAATTCTGGGTGGCAGGAATTTTGTACATTCCAGAGGTTTCCATTATTGCGCCAAATCTGAAGCAAGCCGCATTTTAGACAACAACTCAAGACTATGCTTTAAACACTGATTTTCGGTGCCTTCTTGCCTTCCACTTAGAGCTGGGACACTTCTCAGAGTAGCCTTGCACTTTAGAAACCCCTGCATTCATTAATTCATTCAAAAAGGGCTCAGCACGGGGGCAGTTAAAAGCATGTTTTTTTTACACACCAAGTAAGTAAGCCATACTTGCCTCGCCAATGCTTTTCATTATAAACAGATTGCCCCTAAGGAATCCAACACAATTTTTCCCAGTAAACCAATATGGTTAATTGCTTGAGACTATATACAACACTGGCCTACTAAAATGTGCCTAAGATGACAACTCGCTTCTCTGTCATAGCCCCCTGCTTATGGAACAGTCTCCCACTGCCCATCAGATCCATCCCAGTCTACTTTCAATTCCGCAAGGCCCTTAAGACCTTCCTGTTCTCTCAAGCGTACTCCTGCTGATCTCCTCAGTAGAATTTCACTCCACTCAGTCTTCTACTTCAGCGCCAGGAAGCCGCTCGGTCGCAGTGCGCTCTATCAAGTACTTTCAACTTTCAACTATGAGGCATACATTAAAATTGAAAATATGTACAAAATTACAGTTGGCAAAACATAAAACCACTTTCAATGGGCCTAACAAGAATCATCAAAGCAAAATTCTACTCCGCGAAATACTACTCCCAGGATTTGGCAGAGAGGGTGACCTATACCAAAACTCTTTGCATACATTGTGAGATTACAAGTAACAAAAATACCCTTCTACAGCCTGTAACATAATGTGATAGCAATCCGCTGTAAGAGACGTTTTAGCTTTATCTATGTTTTTCAAAATAAATAAGCCAGGCCTACTGCCTTTTTAGAAACTTTACATAATAAACAAACCAGATTTAACTCATCTGGCATACCATTTCCCTGCACAGCTATATAGCCTATAGCGGTTATCATTGGATTGTTACCATAAGCAACTCAGGACCACTGTATGGAGCGTAGACTTTACCACAAGGCAAACATCAGGCATACAGTCATAAATTTGCAAATGTATACAAAATTACAGTTGGCAAAGCAAAATACAATATCTCCTAAGAGAACCTAACAAGGATTCTCACACAGCAAAAATTATATCAACGGTTTGTTACATGGGGTAACAAACACCAAAACCAACTACGGTAATCTGTGAGATTCCATGTAACAAAATCCCTATCTGAAGGATTTAGTATAGCGTGATAACAATCTACACTCTCATGCCTATTGACTTAAACAAATATTCCCAATGAATATGCCAGGCCTAGTGTCTTTATCATAATATTTCATAAATAATAGATCAGGCCTGTAGCCATGATCATTTGCTTGTCAATTTAACCAATACAGTCGTGCTATACCAAGTAGGAGTTTTGCCATAACCCAAAAAGTGCAATACAAGCAGTATTTTTAGTGGACACACACAAATTCAACCTAATCAAATCCTGAGCTCAGGGGACCCAAAATATCAGTAGCGCCCAAGTCCCTCTCTCATTAGTACTCTAAAGCTTTTTTTTTTATCACTGACAACTGAGACCTAAAAATACATTTAGATTGATGTAGTCCAGGGCATCCCATTCTGCTCTCATAAGTCTAAAATTAATGATGGAAATGGAGGGTGCTGGGACTACAATATATTACTTCTAACTGCCCTCCTTCCACCTGTGCTGCAGCCAGAGAAAAACAAAACTTCATAAGTTACTTAGCTATCTAAGCCACTTTAACAGTAGTATAATGTAATGGCTATGCCAGATAACGTTTAAGCACATATAGCCACACTGCGTGGGCTCAGGCAGCTGGATAAATAAAATCACAGCTTTATGGAGGGGAAGCACACAACTTTTGTTCAGTCCAAACTTCTGCCCAATCGAAACATGTACTCCTGGCTACCAATAAGTGGGCGGAGGCAAAGCCCTTCTCTACCAGAGACTCCTAAAAGCAGTTGTTAGGTTGATCTCATTACTTCTCGTGACAAAGTCACTGTCAAGCAAGACCTACTGACAATCACCAAAGCAGAGGAGCTTTCAATTCAATTGTCTTCCCTTGCATACTCCATAAGTCGGACAGCATGTAAATGGTTTGAAGGAGTCTTCAAAGACCTGCCCGACACAGTGCCAATGTAGATGATAACTGGGGTCTGCCTCACCATCCCCGCCTGTTTTTGGATCTAGGGGACTAAAAGGAAGCAACGCAATGGCAGGTGATGTGCTGTCATGATCAGCCGTCCCCTTTGCTGCCCTCTAAATATATAGATATCGATATCTGCCATGCCCTGAAGCAACTCTGACACAGCCTGAGCAAGCAGGAAACATGTCCTGCGCTCTAATAGATATCAGAGCACAAAATATATTTCAAAAAAGAAGGGGAAGGGCATGTGAAGGGGGATGGAAGAGGAAGATGGAAAACCATATTGTGTATTGCTCCTTTAAAACTCCATTTCCCTGTACAATAGATCTTCTGGCTCAGTTTAAGCGGTGGAAAACATGGATCCAGGGTGTATACAGATTAAGAATAGTGAGCTTCGGAGTTCCAAGTAACATCATAAAAAGCAATATCTCAACTTTCATTATCTACCATGTCACCAGGAACCTCCGTATGCAAATAAAAATATAACTACTACCGTAATCATGTACCGGAGGCAATTTTTTTTAATACAATATAATCTCACAGCACTAAAGGGCGAGAGGAGATATAGAAATGTGGAAGGGGGCGGGGGGGGGAGAGCAGAGAAGGCTAGTTCAACCGCATATGCAAAGGTCCAATAAACATGTATAGTGCTTTATTGAAAAAATGATTTCTAAACACGATCCTCATTACATAGAACAGGAAAACGTATTTACGTTTTTGCTGGCATCGCAAACATAAAGAGTTAGTAGGCCCTGTGCCAGCAGGCAACCTGAAGCGGATTCTCTATGCTGATTGAATGCTATTAACCCTAGCTTCACCCACTGCTTCTATCCCTGCGCTGATGGAGATAGTAAATTGTTTCTCTGCCTTTAGCCACTACCGGATAAATTGGTAAAAAAGTGAGGTGATACCCACGACATTGGTAATAATGATAAATAGTCTGAATGGCCTACAGTTCAGATGGATGCCAACGAGGATAAAATACTGGGTGCTCTGATCAATGCCAACCCGCAACATATAGTGACCAACAGCGTCAAGTTTCTCACTGACCTAAAGCTGGGAGTCTTCACAAAGTGGCAGCTATTACAGACCTCCTTATGGGGAAGAATCCAAATAAAAAAAATGTGGTAGCCCCTCATTTCCACTATCTATTCGGCATGCCACTGACACCTGTCCCTTGTAACAACTGCATCAAATCGACTGCCAGATTCGACACAATATCAGGCATGGGGAAGGCCAAAAAACTCTCAGCAGCCAAGCTGTATGCCACCGTTACAGCTGGAGGACTCTGCCTACCCTGCCTTCAATTGCACCAAATGACAATACACCTTCCCCACTTTGTGGACTACTTCCAACCTACTTTCAAACCCCCTAACTAGCTGATTCTGCAAAAAAAATATTTAGGAAACTTCTGACATTTCCACACAATAAAAGAAGAGCACAAAGGCGTCTGCTCGTAACAACCCTATCTTTAAGGCACATTGAAGGTCTGGAAGTCGGGCCACAAACTTTTGAATTAGATGGAATTCTTCCACTCTTTGCCCTAAACAGATATCACTTTAGATTAGAAGGTAGATCAATTGCCTGATCTTTGGTTCTGGAAGGGTTTTTTGGATCTGGACCACCTAATACATAGTGGGCAATTTGTCGCTTTTACGGATCTCCAACACAAATTCCATATGGAGTCGCAATGTCTTCAATATCAACACTTGAAATGTATTCTTCTTCTTCGAAGGCTACATGGCAACCCTCAAACACCAGGTGATTCCACACAGCACAGGCATCGGACCAAGTAGGGAACGCATATTAAGCTAATCTCAGGTCTCTATGAAACACTCATTGATCACATACTCAAAACCCACCTCAAGTTTCCTGTAAAAACGATGGAAGCCCCATCTTTCTGACTCTCTAGAGAAAACCGATTGGATCAGTGGCAGCTGGCAGGGAAATGGGTGAGGGAGGAAATTATTATTTCAGTGCTCAGACGAAGACATGGAGCTTGTGCATGTTCCCCACACAGGCAATAATGTAATATCCAATGAAAGACTTAACAAACTGAACAATCAGAAGGAAGATATGGGATTTTACAAACTTCTCACCTAATCCTCACCACAGCATCTACCATCCTGTGCAGACTGTTTGACAATTTGAGTATCCAATCTAAACCCAGGCATGGTCTTTCCAGAGACCAGCTGCATCAGATGACCAGGCTTAAAGTGAGATGCTTTACTGCTTCAGTTCCCTTCTTCTCATGTCTATCCATGTGTTATTCAATTGCTTGGATTCAACTGTTTTCCGTTCCTTAGGCACTGACTAAACATGGTTTGTTGTTCTTTTAAGTGGTTTCAGACAGCCAAGGAAAACTATGCCTTATAGAGATCTGTACCCTTGGAGAATAAGGTTCAAATCAATGAATGGAATATCAGTATTGTGTATTGACACTTTTTGAATGCTCTTGCTCACATGCTACTGTGTGGCCAAAATGAATGCATTTTATTGTTGTGCTGTGACCTATTGTTTATCGTAAAATCTAATCAATATAATTATTACAAAAGTAGCCATTTTTCTGTTAATCTTTTGGTTTCCATTACGTACATTATTGGCTTGGACAATGGCAACAAAGGCAGAAATGGACGGATTCAAATCTTAAATACTGTACTACAGACTACAATGAGAATACGTTGTGAAATGAGAAGCCAACAGTCAGAAAAACAAAAACCAGTTTCAGAGAAAACGTGTTTTTCAAGTTAGCAGAGCAGGCTGGTAAACCCTGCATTAACTGATCAAAGAGACATAACTTCCAACCATGGGCCGTGCTTTGTTGTAGAAACGCAGCCGCTGCAAGAGAGAATGTCACAGGAAAGCTTGTAAAAATGGCTGTGTTTAGAGTTGTCTTCTGAAATGCCGGTTCCTGAAGGCAGTCTTACGATCTGGGTGTTTTTCCTTCAAGATCATATCCCGAAACGGTTTCCACCCAAGTAGTTGTGTACCCTCTTCGGAGTCGGGTACAGCATAAAACGGTTGAGTGAAAAATTCAGTTATTAAAGAAATGCAAATACTTTTCTTAAAGAGAAATAGCATTACAAAACAAAGCACTGGCAAAGCAACATGCCTGACTCGTACTGTGTATGGAGGGTTAAGTAGGAACAGTTGCCTTCTGCACAAGTGCAGCTAGCAGGAATGTGAGCCTATGGCACGAAGCCCCTCAGAGGAGATGGGAAAACCTGCTCCTCCTTTAGACAGATCTGCGATGGGTGGGTATACCGTAAGGAACGACTTCCATATTATCAAAGCCATAACGTAAAGTCAATTACACCTTGATAACCATCCATGAAATACTCTACTCCTGTATTGTTAGCAAGAGAGGCCTCACTGCCTATAGACAAACTCTCAAAGGGTGAACTCCACTCAAGCCAAAATCACATTATCCAGCAGCTGGTTTTCTCACGTTTTAGTGGAAACAAATAATGCAACTATTAGGGATCACAAGTTTATACTAAAGGAAAAAAGTAATGTTCAAAAACTATCTCCACATAAACTTGACCAACAATAGTCAAGAATAACACTTTATAAAACCCAGGCACAATTTCTGCATAGTCTGATAAAATTACAAAAATGAGATGAGATGCATTGTGGATTGATCCTGCAGACACTTTGCAGCATTACGTTCCCTCCCGCAACACTCTTTAATCCAACACCCATACTGATCCATCAAAAAATACAAGATATCAACTCGCTCTATTTTCAACTACAAAAAGAAAAGAAATCAATGAATATTTACATATGTTGCAATGGGAGGTTATCAACAAGACATGGACTTGTGACCTGTGCTCTATTCATTTTTTTCATGGGTCCTTTCGCATGGAAGCGTGCACTTCAGACTGCAGGGAAGTTACAACATTTGAACGGATGAGGAAACCAGAATAACATTCAAGGATGCACTGGCACTAGTTACTCTGACTTAGTTATACAAATCTAAACTGAATCTGCTATAAGTTGACCGCAAGAGTTATTTTAACTGTAGTAATAACTCGATGCAAAGACTGACACTGCTCTATATGTAGAGAATAAAAGATAATCAAGGGAAAAACAACAAAGTTCAAAGAAATAATTTGAAAAACAAACACTAAAAGGCAGTGACACATTAAAGATACTAACAAATACAACTATTTCTAGTCTTGGCAAGTAAGCACAATTCGAAACCGCGTAACCTGTTCAAACTGTTCAGGGGAAAAACAAACTGGTTCTTCATCTGCAGTTCTAGGGCGATCCTCACTTTCTCCTCTTCAAAATCTACCTTCATCTGCTGGCCTCCGTTATCCATTTTGTCAGTTCCACCTTTTATACCTATGCGGTAGACACAAGTTCTCCTTATAATGGAATTAAGTTCAATCTGAACACTGACCTCTTACCTTGCTGTATGGAAGCCATTCCTTCCTGGCCCAATAGTGAAAAACCAAATCCTCCACTTTTGCACTTTTCTCAAGTTCTTTCTGGCCTAGGCCTGGTGCACTTCCATCTGTGAAGCCTTCAGCCTTGATATCATACTTGACTCCTCAGGTAAATCATTTAGTCAGCTCTGTTTTCGCCAATCTCAGCCACCTTATAAAAAAAATTGCTGCAGCTCTCCTTCCACAACAAATCTGTTTAAATCAATATTCTGTCAAATTCTCCAGACTAGACAATTGTCTCAACATGCATTCTGTCTCTTCCTCGTCCCCATCTCCACTGTCCAAAACTTCACTGTCTTCCTTCAACTTAAACGGCACAAATGTAACCAGGTCTCCATTAGCAAGGCAAAGAAATTACATTCCAACTCCTCTACATCGTTTACTGTGCATTATTATTATTATTATTATTAAATCTTTATTTCGACATGTATGTCATAAAAGCAACACGTTAAAAACAACATTAGAAATGATAGAACACTGATTACAGAATAGGGTCATTTAAGAAAGAGGGGCTGAAATTGCAGATCAATTAGTCCTTGGACGCTATGCAACTGAAACCAGATCATTATTCCACTTTTTTCCTTCTTAGATTCCACATTGCCGCCAGGAATTTAGTAACCCCAAACACAATCCATGGCGACAAGTCAGTTTTTAGTATTCGGAACGAATCGAGGTGCTGCCTGATGCCCAAATTTCTGCAAATAGGGACAATCCAATTCTTCCTGGGAATCTTGTATAGAGGACAGAAAAAGACCATATGTATCTCGGACTCTAGATCAGCATTGCACCCAGGGCAGTTTGCAGGCGCATCCTGCTTCCATCGTCCTGATAGGGCTCTGAGCGGTAAAGAGTTATATCTCCACTGGAGGTACAGCTTTCTGTGACTACTAGGATTGATAGCATCCAAGGCAGGCTCAGGTTTATAAATGTCCTTATGCTCCAAAAATGACAGTGTTAGCGACCCTATTTTGGGGTTAGATAGGTGTTCGGCCAGGTTTTTTTGGTAGTATGTTCTCACCAGTTCCTGCCGGGATATCCCACAGCATGCTTCTTCAGGGTTCCTCCATACTTGGGTCAGGCCCAGTCTGTCAAACTCCTGCCTGATGTATTTTAACCAAGGAATGTCCCAACTATTAGGTAGGTGTAAAAGTTCTGATAGTTCATTCCTATAGCTAGACAATTCCGGAGTAGCCCAGAGTCGTCTCCAAAAAGTAAGAGGTTTCAGACCTAATTCCTCCTTAATAGGTCTCAGGCCCAAGTCCAGTCTAATAGGAAAAAGGGGCGAACTCGGCGGTAAAGATAAGAGCTGTCTGATAAACATATTTTCCAAGGTACTGAAATTTGATTGACAGCTATGCGCCCATAACTCACCCCCATAAAAGACTGCCCCCCGTGCCTGCAGCTTATAAATTTCAAGGGGAGGCGAGACAGGTTTGTAGATAGTCTGTTTTAACAATTTAAAAATCCCCCCAATTTTTTGTGAAAGCTTCAGTTGGGATTTGGTCTGGTGATGTGCCCAGGTCATGTCCTCGGTCAATGTTAGGCCCAGATAGTCAAAAGTTGACACTCTCTCTAGGGAAACACCCTCTATGGTAGGGTTGGGGCGAGACAGTCTGGGTGGATTGAATACCATATACTTAGTTTTGGATTTATTTATTTCCAGGCCCCTATCGTTGCAGAAGGTAACAAAGGCATCCAGAACTCTCTGTATACCCATGGGTGACTTTGCGAGCAGCAGGGTATCATCCGCGAACATGATCGCGGAGATGCCAGTTCCCGCCAGCCTTGGGGCATCCCGGTTGGGGACCCCGTTAAGATGGTCAATCACCCCGTTTACAAAGAGGCAAAACAGGGTCGGTGCAAGCACACAACCCTGTCTTACCCCTCTGCAAACTGGGAAACCCGCCGACAGGATCCCATGTCTGCCGCATCTCACCCTCGCATAGTTCTGGGCGTGGAGACGGATGAGGATGTTTAGTAGGGGCAGGGGAATTCCTAGATCCCTCAATACTTTCCAGAGTTTGGCTCGTGGGACTAAATCAAAAGCCGCACGAAGGTCAACAAAAACAGTGTACAGCGAGCCCCCCTTAATTTTGACCGTTTTCCAGAATATCATACTCAATCTGAAGATTTGGTCCACTGTGGATACCTTCTTTCTGAACCCAGCCTGGTACACACTAAGGATTTCCGACTCCTCCACCCAATCCAAAAGATGGTCCAGAATCAGCCTTGAAAAGAGTTTCTGTGAAACATCTATAAGGCTGATTGGCCTATAATTAAGCGGAAGAAGGGGGGAGCCCTTCTTGAATATGGGCACCAGCTCTGCCCCCAACCAGGTGTTCGGAGGAGACATACCACCTAAGATTGCGTTAAAGATTTTTTGAAGGTAGGGGGCCCAGATCTCAGGTTCCTGTTTGTATACATCACCTGGTACTTGATCCAGGCCTGGCGCCTTACCCAGTGGAAGATTTGCTATAGCTGTCCTTACTTCCATCAGGGTAAAGGTAAGCTCAAATCCATCCGAGTCCGTATTGTTTACGGTCGACGCGATGGGGTCAAGGAGGTCAATGGGTCCTTCCTTATAAAGGCTGCTGAAATGCTGTTCCCAGGCCTCAGGTGCTATATTGGGCATCACAGCTTGTTCATGGTCCGCCGAGCCTGTGCCTACAAGCTGCCAGAACTTGCGGGCGTCTTTGACCCCCAGGGTTGTAGTCATGTTGGCCCATTTTTCAACCTCCCATTCCTCCCTGGCGTAGCGTGTGAGATCCCTATATATCTGTCGCTTCGTTTTTATTAAGGGCCTACTGGTATTTTGTTTGAGCGCCTCTAGGAGGTCTCTTTTTGCTTGCCTACATGCCTTATTGTACCAGGACGGCTTCCTTATTTGGCTAGGCTTTTTTCCGCCAATGGGGTTTAGGGTTCCTTTAATGGCAGTGACTAACGAGATATGTAGTTTGCCGAGCTGGTGGTGATAATCGCCTTGAGTTATTCTTTCCTTGTCATAAAATTCACCAGCCTACGAAAAACTTGCGGTCCAAGGTCCTGGCTTTCCTTCCATTCTACAATAAAACCAATACTCTCAACAGCTCAAATTACAAAATAAAAGTGACACACCACGTGCACTGATTCAGCAGGACTAATACAATAAACTCTAAAATTCCGCATTTGAATTGAGAGGACTTTTTTCACACCCTGATCCTAAAGTATTGCACCAACGTACCATAGCTTTTTGATTTGTCAGAGTTGTTGGGGCAACCGCAAAGAAGATTCTTTGATAGCCACAAATCTACAGTGCAGCCTTCTGGCCCTTAAAATGTATTGGTAGATTGAAAATAACCACCATTAACTCACTTGGTTTCCCCCATAACCATCATGTGCCTTTACTGACTTCACCTCAGAGATTTCTACTAACACATGTAATGCCTATTTTCCTTTCAGCCTGCAGTGCACAATAAGGCAAGTCGTTTTCCCTTCTGCTGGCCTGCAGTAAATCGCCCGTTCCTTTGTTACATCCTGGTAATCTCAAAAACAGCTTACTGTGTAGCAGAGCCCAGTTGTCTTGTAAATAGGAGGCACCTTACAACCCACTCTTTAATAATTATTTTTCATATTATCTCCCACTGCCTTTGTGCCAAAGCTCAACTGTATTCTTCTCATTTTGCTTACTATCTAAAATGCCCCACTATTTGTTCTTCATTGGTGGTTCCTTAAATCTAACACATGCATGTCCATTAAGATTTCCATCACTACTTCCACAGTGAAACAGTATGCAAATAACCGCTTCCATTTAATTATCCTTTTCCTCAGCCTTCAATTGCAAACAACAAAGATGTTTGACCATCCTCCTCCCCAGACAATGCTTCAGTGTTAACAACGTGCTATGTCATCTAAATGCCATTTTCTACAGTTTTAGGATACATCTCAAATAACTCTCTGTTCAAAGTACAAATGAGAATCGCCCAGGAAGGTGTAAACCTTTCAGCTCAAGTTAAACACTATACATGCCAGCAAGACAATCTGCAGAGCTGTAGGTTTTCAAATAACAATCTAATCTCCAGAATAACCTGTTGGACCAGCAAAAGCCAAAAGGACAGAATAGGACATCTGGTGCATTTCTTAGAACACATTGTAATGCTACCCAAGTGCTGCTGGCACCCTGAAGTAACCTCATATCTATCGTGTAAACCTACACTGCTGCGTTTAGCAACATGAAAATTTTGATTTTTGACAATAGAATGTCTGGTCAAAAAGAAAGCAACAGATGATCTGACCAACGCAACTTTGTGAAGTACAACAGACTTCTTTAATGCTTTCACCATTCTTCAGCTTTCAAGTGTACATCAACAGACACCAATCTCATCTCCAGGCCCACCAACTCTTGGAGTGGTTTACCGCAGACCAGTCCTTCAATCCATTGTGCATATATAAACTGGATCCGTCTGGATACTAGCGTTCACATTCACTCAGCACAAACTGGTGGTGATCCCTCGCCCCAGAAAATCCGTAACAGACATTGCGCACTACCTTCAGCATACACCATTTGTGTAGAACATAGCAAGGAACTTGTGAGGCGTCAGCATGTCAACACACGCACACAGATAGTATGATACTGCAAATGATTTCCCACTAGCAAATAAAACGCACAGTGCTTCCTATCATCCATTCTCCTTGACCCTGAAATGATGAGGATTAATGTAACCACGTGCTGAAAAAATATTTATTAACTACAATATGTAACATCTGGGGGAGAGCTGAAACTCCAGCCTAGACCATCTATCACCGTTACCATTCTAAATCATGTTCTAGTAATGAAGACGAATTTACAATAATACACTAGCAAAAAAAGGCAACACATTGTCTACTACTAAGCCCACATCTCTACAAATCCATGGCAAGATACTACAGACCCCAAAATACTGCAGACCAAAAGAGACGGGGTAGGAATTAGACAAGCCCATAAAACAACAGTGCATTTAAAGCATTCGATCGTCCAGGTCTGTAATTCAAGGTCCACGTGGAAGCCTTCGATGTATGACGGTTTCAAAATGTTTCTTCTTCCGTCAATAATGTCAGTGTGTGTTCATTCAAAGCAAGTTATAGTGGGTATTCATCACATACGTGACATTTTGACAAGTGTCTCAATTGTACTTAATTGATTCCTCAGCTCAATGATTTTGACTAAAACCTTTTATCACAGCAGAGGTGATGTGTGACTGAACTGCAGTCGTAAATCAACCAAGTGCACATTGCCTTCCGAGCTAACTGTTGAAATTAGTAGGGAAGAGTGCATTGGGGAGGCTCTTCATTGGGACAGGAGACATCTCCGTTCTGCAAGATAACTTTACCATAAATATGGTCCTGTTTAAAGAGGTTTACTTTAAACCCTCTCCAGCAAAGCTCAGGCTGACCCAACCAAAAAAGCCACCCTAGTCAATGTCCATCTATTCCTCCGAGTGATCGTCCACCTTTTAATTTGAGAGAGATATCACTTGGCATTGTTGTGTGTTTCTTCTGTTACCCATTGTCGTTTTCCCTCTTAGCCTAATCATGCCGCTTTTGCTCTGCACATGTTATTAAATAACACACTTGCCTTCGTGCCACGTATTTTCACACAAAATTAGCAAGTTTTTGTATTGTAGTCTGTTCCTGGGGTTTATTCTGCACAGCCTGAACAAAAAAAATCAACTTCACATGTTCTAGTAATACGACAATGCACAAGAGTCAAGGGCACCCACCGTTAAGAAGCACTGTGTGCGTCACGTGAACTTTTAGCACACACACAAGCAGGTGTGAATGTCCCCAAGAAAAGCCAAGTAAGCACTCCGTTGCAGAACACATGCAAAAAAGTGGGTCCAGTCATTAAAATATAGCGATTTTGCTTCATGTGAAGAGCGCCGCACTCAGTAAGACGAAACTGAACGTCGATTAACGTTGCTCTTTAAACCTTAGTCACAAAACAAGCTTTCACTCTTCCGAGTCCACTTCAACAGGCTGCGTTCAGCACCAACGAGAGCGCACTTACTAGGGACTTTGTTACCATTCTATAAACTTTGCAACTATACGAAACTTGCGAGAGCCTCTTATGGTAATTGTAGATACCGAGGAAAACACAAAGAATGGTGCATACAATTTACCAATGGTTGTAAAATAAAATTGCCTCTGAAAATACGCAGATTATGCGTCTTACTTACAATGTTTTTTCGAATGAATTAGCTTCATGGTGCCCTATATGCCTACAACGTATTAGAGAAGGGCATAAGTTTCGCGCGGAAGAGGTGCGTGTAGGCCCGGACAGCAGTCGGGTAGCTGTGAAGTCTTCTCGCTTTAATTCACATTTTCCGTGCTTGTACACACTGAGAACTGCAGACGCGGCCAAGCTCGTGTGGACTGTATTTACAATCACAGCGCAGGTGCCGGTAGCCATGCTCCCTGGGCTCCCATTAGCGGTTTGTTGGCCAACCCACATGGTATCAGTGGGCGTATGCGCGCATGTCGCCCTTTCATTGGCTAAGAAACCTGGTGTTCCATGGACGCTGATTTTCAGGCTTATCGGGCTCCAGTGAGCACACCGTAGACCAATGGGGGCAGCTTGAGCAAGCAAAAAAAAAAAAAACACACACACATCATAACTAGAAAATATTTTTTCTAGTAGGATCAAAACGCGCAAACAAATCTTTTCTCTGAACAAACGACTGCAGGAAAAACTCGTGCATTTAACATCTCAAGGTGTATTACAATATTAGACGCACAGGAGACAACGGCAAAATATCTGGACCACCACGATCACAGGCGAAGTACATAAAGAGGATATTCGAATTAATGATGCTGGATAAAACATCGTCGGGGAGCATCTGAACTCAATAGATCGCCGAGCCCATATTGCCTGATGACATCTACCTGTAAATGTCCGTGAATTTAAACTGGCTACGGTGCATTTTCAATCCAGCATGTCCTTAATTGCCTAATGCACCGAAATATATTTGAAATGGAAGTGTCTCAAAAGACAGCCGTCAGAACTCTAGTGCTGAGCTTGCATCACACAGCTCTGAGATGCTGCAGTGCGGACTGCCTGTGTGCGCACCATTGCGCCACCACCAAGAAAGAGGACACAGCCAATGGCCAAGGCTGCTAGTTTCTGAAAATACTTGCAGAATTGAGAGTTAAAAAAAGATACTGAATGAATAATACAGTAGAACAGCTTCACCAGCGCAAACTGGGGAAGCAGCAGCACAAATTAAAGACCGGGTTAGAAGAAGGACGGCAGGCATGCGAGAAGCTGGGGCGCACTGGAGCGGGGTGGTTGCAGAATTAAGGCGGAGGCTGAAGGGGGTGAGCTTGGGGATGCAGACCGCAGGGAGACAGACTTACGTGGTCGGTTTTTCCTGGCTGAGTCTAGCCTCCTACGGAGCCTGCACTTCTTGGCCGGGGAATCATGGCTCTGCGGGTGGTGCTGAGAGTCCCCCGCTCCCCCGGAGCTCCGCCTAAGGCGCTGCTGCTGCACTGGTTCGGTCGGGGCGTAGAAGCCGTTTTGCAACTGCTGTCCATTAAAGCAGGAGGAGGTCGGCACCGAGCTTCGGCCCGGGGGCTCCTCTGCACCGTCCCCCATTGCAGCAGCAACCGTCAAGATCAGGTCCAAACCAGGAGCCACCACCCCCTGCACAGTCTACGTCCCTAAGGCGGGGTACCCCCACGTAAATAAGGAATAGCCAGAGGCACAGGTAAAACTTGCGAGATAGCCGCGCGCAGCAGTAGGCAAAGAGCCCTCGCTCTGTGCTCCGAGGTCACCCTCGGTCATTGCTAGACTCCTGGCTGCCTTCCCTGCGCTTGCTTGGCAGCCAGAGCAGGCGTCAGGAGAGAACGCAGTTACAGGTAGGGTGCGAGTGACGGGACTTCCGGCGGACATCTTAGAAGGGAGCCTTTCTTATTTAATTTCAACCAAATTATTTATTTGAAAGAAGGGCATTTGCCTGTTACTGAACGAGGCGTGTTTATGTTCAACAGAATACATTGGACTTCCATTTCCTGCTATTATTGTTCGTCGAGGTAGCCTTACTATATTACACAATTTGCAAGTGTAATATATTTTTTTATTAAGATCCTCCACCGACGGACTTTGTTTTCCAATTCGGTTCCCTTCATATCGCTTACAGTTCGTTATAAGACAGGGCCCCAAAGAACGATAGTTGACTCGTTCGCTTGTATATGTATTCACCACGTCTTTCTTTTGTTTCCATGGCCATGCCTTCCTTTAGTTGTTTCAAATGACGGGCAGAAGATGACATCAGATCTCGGTTCGTATTCAATTGTTTCAGGTGCAAGGATGACATTCACAAATCTTATTAGTGATCGTGTGGCGTATTTTAGAGCAATATCGATTGGATTCTTAACGATAGTTCTTGCAGTGCTGGTGCAATCTCCCCGCATACCATTCAATAATGTTTCCAATACAAATATTTTTTTCTCACGGTTGTACTACTTCTGTACTTCAGAGCAGCGCAGACACATTTTATTCCATTCCATATTACAGAAAGGCTTTGGTATAGGCGTACAAATGTGAAAATAGATTATGGGAACATTGTTGAACATATCTAACAGTTTTATTTGCTGATAAATCAATTTACGTTTGTCATTAGGATTTTAACACAAGCATTTACAATGCAATGGTGTTGCATTCTGTTGTGACGTCATTCCACTTCAGGCGCCGCCGTGGAATGTTGGAATGCCGAGGGTTCGATGTCGAGCGCCGGACGATAGCTGTCAGTTCTCACTGGCTGACTGCAGGCGGTGGGCTCGCTGATGTCTTGTTGCTGTGAGTAAATAAAGCTCCCTTACCAAACTGCCTTCTTGTCTCATGTTGTGGCTACAACATGTTCTTGGTGACGAGGGTGGGATCATTTTCTGTCGTGCGATAGGCCCATACTAACTCACTCAGAGTCTCTTCAATCTCAAGATTATTGGTTATTGCAAACTTATCGCGCCCTTGATCATGCGATTGGCTCTCTCGACAATCCCATTGGATTGCGGGTTGTATAAAGTTGTGAACGTATGTTTAATACCACACTCACTCAGAAATTCTCTCATCTCAATTTCAATTTCAATTATAAATCTTTATTCGGCACTTAAAAAGACACCATAAAAGTACATAAACAATAAATACACATATTAAAAAACAGATTTAAGAAGTGAGTTAAAAATAAAAATAGGCTAAAAATGCATTTCATGAACGAAGGGGTTAGAGGGAATTTCCTAACATGGGGCTCTATTTAAATAGCATTAGAGTCAATTATTTCTCTCGTGTTCCCTAACCGCATTGCAACCCTGATGAAACTTACAGTACAAAACAACTTATGAGCATCTGAGGCTTCCTGAAGAAACCTCAAGGCCATTTTTGCTTGTCTGTTTGGTTTCTTTCAGGATCCCTACTAAAAACTTGCGTCTTGGGACAGAATAAAAGGGGCATAACAGAACAAAGTGAAGGGTATCCTGCGGAGACCTAGAGTCGCAGCCGCAGGTACCCTTCGCCTCCACTGTGAGAGTGAACTCAGAGGGAACAGCAAGTAGATGATGCAGCATGTTTAGTCTGAATTGAGTCATATAGAATCGATCCTGGGCGTTATGCATCACAGTGAGGTATGGTTCCATTCCTTGTGTCTTCGTTAATAAACAATAAGATAAAACAGTAGGCTTACATCTTTCCACCTCAGCCCTAGTCATAATTGTCCATTCTGAAAAAAGTTTTTTAACCATTGTTTTATTCTGTCCGGTTAAGGATTCTGGGTCTATAAAAAGATTTTTACAGCCAATTGCCTCCATGGAGTCCTTTACGTACTTCAGCCATGGTATGTGACCCCCTCTGTCACGTTTCAAACAGTCTTTTAAAATTTGTCAATTTTTCAATTCAAAAATCTTTATTCGATTGTAGGTTTTACAATCATAAAAGTACAATTTTTAAGCACACATTTAAAAACATTACAAACAATTCATTTCAAATGGCAAATAATGACACAGTATACAGTGCGAGGAGAACGGCGATACATCAGACGGTATGAGCATGGGCAATATGTGGTTAAAAATATAAATAACTGAGTTCTTAAAAAAACACCTAAAATCTTTGCAGCGTGATTAGCCGTCCATGCTTTTCCTAAAACAGATGGCTTTTTTAAAAAAGTTACATACAAATAAAGTGCAATCGCTATTCAGTAGTTGTAAGTAATAAAGTGCAGGTTTAATTTGTGCAAAACTCAATTTTTTAAGGCACGGTTTAAGATATAATTTCCGTGGGGTGGAATAATAGGGGCAGATAAAAAGGAAGTGTGCCAGATCTTGAGGAGACTTTCCGTCGCAGCCACAAGCTTGCAACACTTCGCCCCGTTGAGCCCCACTTGGAACTGCCAGTAGAAGATGATAGAGATCAAAACGGAACCTTATTAACAGAAACCGTTCATAGCTAGACATAGGCCATGTCAGGTAAGGTTCCATTTGTAAACATGTTTTTAATAATAGGTGTTTCCTAACACTGACCTTCTGTATCTCGACCTCTTCTCTGTCAGTACATCTTAACAGTAGTATAGCATTCTTAACTGAAATCACATCAGATTTTGTAATTGAGTTTGGGGCATGGAACAGATCCTGTCGATCAATTGCCGTTAGACTGTCCTTTATGTACTTCACCCATGGTACTTTAAACCTCCCATCTAGCTGTAAGGCTTCTTTCAATAGGGCATGTGTTAATGGAATGTCGTTATTCAGCCAGCAGTTCAACCAGCATATGACAGGGCTTACTGCTATTCTATCGCCTAAATAGGGGATCCCCAGCTCCTCGTGTACCGAGTAGTTCCCAATACCCCTGGGCAGTCTCAGAGTCTTTTTTAGGAAGTTGTTTTCTGTAACCTCTAGGTCTTTAATCTTACGATAGCCCCAGAGCTCACTCCCATAGCAGGCGACAGCAACGCTTTTTGCCTGCGGCCGTCGGGCAATTGCCAATTTTTTTTGCAAAGCCGAGAATGGCCGCATTGACCCTTGTTGTTTCTCCCTTCTTCTTAGAGACTGCTGGGCCCCATGATAACTTGTGATCTAGCAGGACCCCGAGGTATGAGAAGGAGTCGGTTGATGGGATTTTCTCCCCATTTATGCTGAAGTAGTCAGTTTTCCGGACACCCTTGCCTATTTTCATAACGTAGGACTTGGAGTTATTTATGCTTAAGCCACGTGACTCCATACATTTATAGAAGGAGTTTAATAATTTCTGGAGACCGATTGCTGTTCTAGATATAAGAACAGCATCGTCGGCATAAAGTAATACAGGTACCCCTTTGCGCTCAACTAAGGGATAATCTGCTTCTACGTTTAAAAGAAATTCCTCCAGTTCATTAATGTACAGGTTAAATAGGAATGGGGCCAAAATGCAGCCTTGTCGAACACCCCGGTTTATTTTAAATTCGTCCGTTACATTATGATCTTGAGAGTAACGGACGTTCGCTCTTGTATCTGTATGCAGATCGGCAAGAAAGTTGACAAGGTTCCTCTCTACACCCATTCTCAGCAGAGTAGCCCATAGTAAGCTTCTGTCTACACAGTCAAAAGCGGACGACAAGTCCATAAATGCCATGTAGACAGTGCCTTGTCTCGCCAGTGTGTATTTGCTTAGAATAAGGTATAGGTTCAGGCACTGCGTAATGGTCGAATGGCCTGGTCTGAACCCGTATTGTATAGGTGAAAGGATGTTATTATCTTTAGCCCATGTGGATAACCTATTAAGAATTACACCCCCCACCACTTTAACTACTGAATTTATTAAGGAGATTGGCCTGTAACATAACGGGCTGCTGCGGTCGCCCTTCTTAAAAACGGGGACTATAGTCGAAAGACCCCATATTTTTGGGCATCCAGTTATCACCGCTGCGTTTATTACAGCCGTGAGAACTGGAGCCCAAAAAGGGATACTAGACTTAAACAGGTCCGGCGGCAATCCATCCGGACCCGGGGCCTTGTTGCTAGTTAGACCCTGTATTCCCCTAACAGTCTCTTGTACGGTGAAACACAATGGAGTCGCTGTTGGAGTTAAAAAATCATAGTCTTCCCAGTGCTCATTACTCTTGAAAATTGTGCTGAAATGGGACACCCACTCCCCCTCTGGGATGTTTGTTCCAAGGGCTGTGTCGTTTGGATTATCAAACAAAGGTTTGTTGATTATTTGGCAAAACTTGCTGCTGTTCCCCAACACTGATGGGTCTAAAAGGGATTCAATAACGTTGACCTTAATTTCCTTTTTTCTAATAGCTATTGCTTTCCTGTAAGCCAAACGGAGATTTTTTATCAGGTCACAATCTCTGGGTTTAGTTTTTAATGCGTGTTTCAGATCCCTACTTGCCTTTGAGCAGTTATGATCAAACCATTTGGAATTTTTCCCACTATGTCCCTTTGTTGGCGCTGTGAGCATGGAGCCAATTTTGGTAACCAGCCCCTCAAACCTGGACAAAATATTCGAGGGGGTTGAGTCAGATGATAAGCAAACAGACAGCTCCTCTTCACATGCACTGGTTATTTTGGTATACAAGGTATCTTGGTTTATCATTGACCATTTAATGCGCCGCCTGCCATTTACGCACCTTAGCGTGCCATGATCAGTGCGTGACTGTCGTTTTGTATATAATGGTCCGCCCAAGTTTATGACAAGGGGATTATGATCACTGTATACACTAGTATGGATAGTAAAGTGCGAGACCCATTGAACAAGATCTGAAGATACTAATATATGATCAATGAAGGATCCCTGCCCGTGTCCTTTGAAGGTTGGGGTGTCAAAATTTTTTGTATCGGGAACCAACGACATAGCTACAGTCAAGTTGTTTTCGTTCACTAAGTCGTTTAAGTTCTTGCCACCCCTGGTGTGGGAGAAGTGAAAACCTTCCTCAATGTTACACCCAAAATTTGTCTTGTAAGGTCCGCTTCTGGATTAATCCAGATTTTATTCCAAGCAAGGAGAGGTTTAATTTTAATACGGTCTTCAATGTAGGGCTCCCCTACTTCCTCATGAGTGATGAAGGCCGGGGTGCTCTGCGTCAATTTCAAGATTCTTCTAAGGAATTTATTTTCTTCCACCTGTATCTGCTGCGATTGTTTGTCTATAAAGCCCCATACTTCTGCTCCGTAGGTGACTTTAGCGCAGCATATCGATCTGTACAGGGTTAGCATTTGCTCTGGGGACCATCTGCCAAGTGTTCTCCCGTACCCCATGATAGCCCCTGATGACGCCGCCAGTTTCGCTGCATGTTTATCCACCAGGGGGTTAACATTCAGTTGATCGTCAAACAATACACCAAGGTACGAGAAAGTCTTAACCTGTTCAATCTTGTGTGACCCAATTTTGTAAGTAAATTTCCCTTTTTCTTTAACTCCTGCTGACATGACCTAAGATTTTTCCAGGTTTGTCGATAAATCGAGTTTAGCCATAAAGTCGACAAAACCATCGATTAGCTTTTGTAGCCCCAATGGAGTTCAGGCTAACAATACCGCGTCGTCGGCATAGAGTAATACTGGCACTGCTCGGTGTCCAATTTGGGGTGAGTCCACATGCAATTTGATTAGGTCTTTGTCCAGGAGGTTAATGTATATAGAGAACAGGAAGGGCGCTAGAATGCAGCCCTGCCTCACTTCACTGGTGCATAAAAAGGGCCCAGTCATACTTCCCTCTTGATTGTATCTCGCTGTTGCGGAAGTATTCCAGTGTAAAGTTTTTAGGACGTCTACCAGTGGTTGATCCACTCCTAGGTTTAATAATAGGCTCCAGAGTTTTTCTCTATTTACACGGTCAAAGGCCGCAGAGAGGTCCATGAACCCCATGTATATAGCCCCCCTGCCAGCGATGGTGTATTTAGTTGTCAGGAGGTACAAGTTCAAGCATTGATCAGTAGTAGATCTGCCCTCCCTAAACCCATATTGGATATCTGTCAAGACCTGGTTCTCCTCCGCCCATTCCTGCAAGCGGTGTAAAATAACGCAGCCCAATACCTTGGCCGTCAAATCTATGAGGGATATAGGGCGATAACATTGGGGGTCATCACGATTCCCTTTTTTATAGATTGGGACTATGGTTGCCGTCGACCAGGAACGAGGTAGTCCTGCCACCACTGCCTCGTTCAAAACCCTCGTGAGCAATGGGGCCCAAAGATCTTTGTTGCTCAGGTAAAGGTCGGGGGGTATGCCATCAGGGCCAGGTGCTTTGTTCTTACTCAGTCCTACTATTGCCAGTTCCACTTCTACCAGGGAAAAGTCCAATTGTGTATTTGGGTTTAGCCTTGGTCCTTCAACCTGGGTTAATTGTCCTGAGTGGTTATAGAGGCTCTGGAAATGGGTCTGCCATTGTTCAGGTAAAATAGTGTTTATTATTTTAGGTGCTCCTGGGTCCTGGAAGCATGGAGTATTAATGACTTTGCAGAATCCCGAGATATCTCGCCTTTCTGCCGCCTCCCTTAAATCCTCCCAAGCTTGAATTTGTAAGCTCTTTTTGCGGGATCTTAGTGCTTTTTTATATTCAGTTCTATACTGTGCTATTTTAAAATTGTCCCTAGGTTTGGACTGGAGACTAAGTTTGAGGTTTTTATGCGCCTTTGTACAATCAGAGTCGAACCAGCGCGGGGTAGAGGGTACTTTACTGTCTTTAGAGGTCTTTAATAAGTTGTCTACATGGCGTGCAATTTCTTCAAATGCACTGACCACTTTTACTCCCCCTATGCTGGGATCGAGGCATGTGTTTATAGCGTTTTGTCCTTCTGTTATTAGTCTTCTGTAGAATTTATCTCCGTCTATCTTGGCCCACTTGATCCTCCTTCCCTGGTCCACTGCCTTTTCTAAAATATCTGTTCTACGTATGGGTTTTTTAAAATTAAAGCCTTTTAATACTAAAGTCAAAGGGTTGTGGTCGCTAAAGATGCTTATGTCTATGGCCATATTGCTAATGCTTCTTTTTATGAGGGGTGAGGCTTAAATAAAGTCAATATACGAATGGCAGCCTCTGCCTATAAATGTTGGGTTGAGGTCTCCTTTTCTACTTAACTCTATCAAGTCCATAGTATGGGCCAGATTGTGCCTTTTTGTTAGTTTCTCTAGGTTCCATCCCTCAATTGTGTGTGCAAAATGTGGGCCTTTTGCTACAGTGCATCGTGACCAATCTTTATTAAATGTTTTTAGGTTGTCACAGAGATGACAATTAAAATCCCCCATAAGTATTATACTGGGGGAGTTTGGTGTCTTATTTAATAGGTCCTGTTTATCTAGGCGGGAATCCAGTTCTTTAGTGACGGTCCCCTTTCCCATCGTGCCTACGGCGTTATACCAATTAAGTAAAAGAAGATTGAACCTTTTAAAACAATACCCTACCTCTTGAATGTTTCGTGAATCCCAGTTAGAATTAGACCAGGTTCCTTGCATATGAAGGTCAACATACATTATTAGTCCTCCAATCGCTCTCCCCGATGGTGATTTTATGGCCGGGACAGAAAAACATTTGTATCCCTCTATACTATACAGATTTGGGTCAACCGCCCATGTTTCTTGCAGGCATATGATTTGGAACTTAGTTATATAGTTCCGCCATTCCTGGGAATCAAATTTAGCTGCTAGCCCTGCAATATTCCAGGATATGATTCGAAGATTATCATAATTATCTTCTAGGGGAGGCTCTTTTAAACCCCTTAGTGACTGCTCTTCCTTATCTTCCTCAATAGGTGTTATATTAGTACTGAGTTCTGGTGTAATATCACTGTTCCGTCTAATTCGAACGGGGGTTGTCTTTTGATCTAATTGCTCTATTATTTTCTTTCCCCCTTTTTTTCTTTTCAAATTCTTTTTACTGGCTCCCCTACCATCACTATGTCCTGAAATACTCAGTGTGCCAATTCCTAATCCAGTGGACCCTACCTCTTCTAATCTCATTATAGGGTCGAAAGTGCTAATTTCCTCCAGTGCAAGTCAGTCCACCTCTTCAAGGGCACTGAACCTATTTCAGTGCACATGTTGAGGTAGGAAAGGGTTATAAACTGGAGTGGCTTGGTAAGGCATTTGCCATTGGGTGGGTCTATACTGTGGTTCCATCTGTTGAACCCTGCTCATAGGGATTCTGTTTGTCTGCACTGGTCTTTGGGGTGTAAACGGATAAAAGAAAGATAAATGCAAGGGGTGGATTTGTGTATGAGATCCACTAGGGGGTGCATTGCATATAGAATTCACTGCTGCAATGTCTCTAAAGTTGACTGTTATTATGTCTCCTGCTATTGTTTTTATTCCTCCCCCAATCCACTCTCCCCTTCTTACTGTAAGTATTTCGCCACAGATATTTGGAGGTAGGGGTCTATTTATCTGCAGCCATTGCACACATTTGTTTCTTAATTCCAAGTGTGTTTCCCGTTTTTCCCTCTTTTAGTGGTGGGACTCCGGTCAATACTACCACAAAGGGCAAAGCTTCTGGTGGGAGATTGATTGCCCGAAATCGGGTTGATCTTATTTTTGCAGGTGCGTTATTTGAGGGAGGGGGGTTTGCGGTAGTCTTTTCTTTTGGGGTTTGATCTATTTTTTCATTTGAATCTTGGGGAATTCTTTTGCAGTGTTTTGTTTTGCCCTGTGTTGTCTCATCAGAGCTGCAAGGGTTACAGGGTGTTGACGCTTTTTGTACTATTGGGGTATTCATTTGCCTGACTTTCTTTAGTTTGTTTGCAGTAGATTCATTAACTAACGCTGCCTTGTCTTTTGATGTCTTGTTGGGCATGCCCCCATCTTGTCCCGCTTTGGATAGTGCATTATCCTGTCCCAGTTGCCTAGTGGGGCCAACCCCCTTATTGTTTATTAAAGATGTTAGTCTGTCGATTTTTGAAATAAGGAGTTTAATCAGGGCAGTGATTGTATCTTCTAGATCTGCTTTCAGGTCGGCTACCATATTTGCAACCCAGCAGGGTATTCCTGGTGTGGAGGTAGTTATGGGTGCTACTAAATTATGATTTTTTATTTTGTTTTGTCCCTTTTTTTCCCCCTGTTTTTGACCGTCTCTGAACCTTTTTTCTTCCATATTATTAGAGATCACCTTTTCTGTGTTACATATGATGCTCGAGTTGGTATGGATATTCCCTATATCCCTCGTGGTCTCAGTCGGAGCCTGGGTACATGGAAGGTCAACAAAAGAGGAAGTGACACCGAGGCTAGTGTCTGGGTCATCTGTAGCATCTAAAGTGACTACTGACAGATCAGGTGCCGCTTCTTGTGTATCTTGGATAATTGTCATTGGTGGTAGGGACATCCTTCTCTCTGTATTTGCTATCGCATTGGCTACAACCCCTATTGTCTGCTGTAGCATTTTATCGATTGCTGTAAGTGTGGGTACTGGCTGTGGGATGTCCACCTTTTGTTTGGTACTAGATCTTAGGGTCGGCATCCTGGAGCTTTTGGATATCTTCCTCATACTCAGTCACCAGTCAGACACAGCATGGGCAGCTTGGATATCCGTTTAATGATCTGGTTGCAGTAATGCCTTTTGTGTGACAATAGGAAGGATTTGGGGGGGGGCCCAGCCCAGCCTCTTCTGGCCTCTGAAGGCCGTAGATGGCCCGCCCTTTGCCCGGGCTTAGCCCGGCGCTCCCGCGCTGTGAAGCCTGATTTAAATGCGCCGCCTGGCGCGCTGTTGAGGGCTAGAACTTCCGGTTTTGGGTCAAGGGCTGCTGGGCAATGTAGTTTGCAGTCCCTCTCGCTCTCCCCTACTCAGCGGCTGCGGGTGACATGCAGCGGCGAGGGGAAAGCGGAACACCAGCACCGGTCCTCCCTCAGGGAAACGGTAGACGCAGGACAAAGGGTAAGGCGTCAGCAGGTCTGTAGGCAAAGTCGAGCAGAGTGGCGTATCCCCCGCTCCACCGATGTGAAGCCTGATTTAAATGCGCCGCCTGGCGCGCTGTTGAGGGCTAGAACTTCCGGTTTTGGGTCAAGGGCTGCTGGGCAATGTAGTTTGCAGTCCCTCTCGCTCTCCCCTACTCGGCGGCGGCGGGTGACATGCAGTGGCGATGGGAAAGCGGAACACCAGCACCGGTCCTCCCTCAGGGAGACGGTAGACGCAGGACAAAGGGTAAGGCGTCAGCAGGTCTGTAGGCAAAGTCGAGCAGAGTGGCGTATCCCCCGCTCCACCGATGTGAAGCCTGATTTAAATGCGCCGCCTGGCGCGCTGTTGAGGGCTAGAACTTCCGGTTTTGGGACAAGGGCTGCTGGGCAATGTAGTTTGCAGTCCCTCTCGCTCTCCCCTACTCGGCGGCTGCGGGTGACATGCAGCGGCGAGGGGAAAGCGGAACACCAGCACCGGTCCTCCCTCAGGGAAACGGTAGACGCAGGACAAAGGGTAAGGCGTCAGCAGGTCTGTAGGCAAAGTCGAGCAGAGTGGCGTATCCCCCGTCCACCGATGTGAAGCCTGATTTAAATGCGCCGCCTGGCGCGCTGTTGAGGGCTAGAATTCCGTTTTTGGGTCAAGGGCTGCTGGGCAATGTAGTTTGCAGTCCCTCTCGCTCTCCCCTACTCGGTGGCTGCGGGTGACATGCAGCGGCGAGGGGAAAGCGGAACACCAGCACCGGTCCTCCCTCAGGGAAACGGTAGACGCAGGACAAAGGGTAAGGCGTCAGCAGGTCTGTAGGCAAAGTCGAGCAGAGTGGCGTATCCCCCGCTCCACCGATGTGAAGCCTGAATTAAATGCGCCGCCTGGCGCGCTGTTGAGGGCTAGAACTTCCGGTTTTGGGTCAAGGGCTGCTGGGCAATGTCGTTTGCAGTCCCTCTCGCTCTCCCCTACTCGGCGGCTGCGGGTGACATGCAGCGGCGATGGTAAAGCGGAACACCAGCACCGGTCCTCCCTCAGGGAAACGGTAGACGCAGGACAAAGGGTAAGGCGTCAGCAGGTCTGTAGGCAAAGTCGAGCAGAAGTCAGCTGAGTCCCGTTGTCTGTAATAAGGACAGTGGGATGACCCTCCTCTTTGAAAATCATGCGCAAAACCTTAATGGTGGCTCGAGTGGTTATTTCAGGGAGTAGATAGACAATGAGCCACCGAGTATGAACATCCATTACCACTAGCCCAAATCTTTTGCTGGGGTGGACACCCGGCATAGGCCTAATAAAATCGAGGCATATGCTGTGCCACTCTACGCCCGGGTCATGGATGGAATTAGGGACGGATTGGGGTCCCACCTTGAGTCGCTTCTCACTTTCGCAGCACTCACTGCACCTCTCCACCCAATCGACCACCTCACCATCCATACCAGGCCACCAAAATTCGTTTCTCAATCGTTTCCTTGTAATCGTTTGACCCAGATGCCCTTCGTGCGCCAAGTCAAAGAGTCTTTTGCGAATGTCAAATGGGGGAATTATTTTGTCTCCACGCATGATAACCTAATCAGTAACGGTAGACAATTCGTCGATGATTGCATTAAAAGGTCTGATGCTGATGGGCAAGGTGCTTTCCCTACGTCTACTATTGGAGATGAGATTCATAACATTCATAAGAACTTCATCCTTAGACATAGCTTCCGCCCACTCCTTTTTACTCACTGCACCACTACTCCGCTGGATTACGTCCTCGACACTAGAGATGGTCCCTTCACTTTCTTTTTTTAATACTCCAGTCTTATCTACATCCTCCCAATTCATGGACAATCGTGACATACAATCGGCCTGTGCATTGCGCCAACCTGAAATAAACTCAACATCAAAATTGTACTCTTGTAGCCTAGAAGCTAACCTAGCTAGTCTGGCTGACCCCTTTCCTGTTCCGCCTGGTGAGAGTATCTTCAACAATGGTTTATGGTCAATGCGAAGTTTAAATCTGCGCCCCCACACATACATCCTGAAATACTCCACACCCCAGGCGGCTGCTAGGGTTTCCTTTTCTATAACCGAGTAACAGCGCTCAGTGGTAGTCAGAGTACGAGATGAAAATGCCACTGTTTTTTCATTGGTACCATCATACTGTGACAATACAGCTCCTATTCCAGTATCGCTTGCATCCACAGTAATAACAGTTTTCCCATGTACATCAAGGGCACCAGGCCCAGGTGGGGAAAACCTGAGCAGTGGTCAAAGGCCAATTAACACAAATGATGACTCACCCGATCTCCATAGAGCTCAACATTATCAGAGACCCTTACGGGCTAGGAGACCCCCTCAGCATTTGCATGACTTCATTATCGGATGATTTATTGTTACGTTCTATGTTCCTGACATTTACATACCTTTTATTCCCATTGTTTTCCTTTTTATTCCCTACCTGCGTGTAGAGGAAAGGGGGGTATGGTGTGACGTCATTCCACTCCACGCACCGCCGTGGAATGTTGAAATGCCGAGGGTTCGATGTCGAGCGCCGGACGCCAGCTGTCAGTTCACACCGGCTGACTGCAGGCGGCAGGTGCGCTGACGTCTTGTTGCTGTGAGTAAATAAAGCTTGTTACCAAACTGCCTTCTTGTCTCATGTTGTGGCTACAACACATTCTCTTTTACAGTATTTAGTCTTGTTTCTTTAAATAGCTGTTCTATTCACATGCACTGGCATGAGCTCCTGCGTGAGCCATGTTATCCTTTGAATAGATTCTATATTCTGATAGTTGTGGATGTAACAGAGAAAGAATGTACAGGATACATTGGAAGTCTGTTAACTGAAGGAGTTGGACCTGTTTAACGTGCTGCAATAAAGACCACTTTAAATCTACCAGTTTTATGTGAATTTGCAACAAATGGTCTCAGCATTGTTAAAGTTAGAGCTATTGGCATTGCTCATGACATTATTTTTATTTATGTTTTTGTTTTTAACCTCATCCTTGCGATGGATATTTTCCTCCTGTGCTGGGCCCCCATGCAAATGGGTGTGGTCATGACGGAATGGTTCCGTCATGAGCACAGCTCGACCGATGCTCATGACGGAACCGTTCCGTCATTAGCAGCGAAAGGGTTAAAACATAAATAAATGGCATTTTCATTTACAATGCCAATAGCTTAATCGCTCGCAAATGCGAGACCTATTACATTTGCACCCACACACAGAGCCACACACACAAAGCCACCCACACACACATACAGAGCCACCCACACAGAGCCAGCCACACAGAGTCATTCACATAGAGCCACCCACACACACACAGAGCCTCCTACCCACACACAGAGCCACCCTCACACAGACAGAGCCACCCACACATAGAGCCACCTACAAAAAAAGCTACCCACACAGAGCCACACACACACACAGAGCCACACACACACATAGCCACACACACACAGACAGAGCCACACACACACTGAGCCACACACACACACAGAGCCACACACACACAGAGCCACACAGACAGAGCCACACACACAGACAGACAGAGCCACACACATAGACAGACAGAGCCACACACACAGACAGACTAAGCCAAATACAGACAGACAGAGCCACACACAGAGCCACACACACACACAGAGCCCAACACATACACACACAGAGCCCAACACACACAGAGCCCAACACATACAGAGCCCAACACTCACAGAGCCCAACACACACACAGAGCCCAACACACACGCACTCACAGAGCCCAACACCTACACACACAGAGCCACACACACATAAAGAGAGACACACACACACACAGCCACACACAGGGAACAGAGGGCAGAAAAACAATCACAACGAGGAAACAGAGGACAGAAAAACAATCACAACGAGGGAACAGAGGGCAGAAAAACAATCACAATGAGGGAACAGAGGGCAGAATCACAACGAGGGAACAGGGGGCAGAAAAACAACGAGGGAACAGAGGCCAGAATCACAACGAGGGAACAGAGGGCAGAATCACAACGAGGGAACAGAGGGCAGAACCACAACGAGGGAACAGAGAGCAGAATCACAACAACGGAACAGAGGGCAGAATCACAACAAGGGAACAGAGGGCAGAATCACAATCACAACGAGGGAACAGAGGGCAGAAAAACAACGAGGGAACAGAGGGCAGAATCACAACGAGGGAGCAGAGGGCAGGAAAACAATCACAACGGGGAAACAGAGGGCAGAAAAACAATCCCAACGAGGGAACAGAGGGCAGAATCACAACAAGGTAACAGAGGGCAGAACCACAACGAGGGAACAGAGGGCGGAATCACAACGGGGAACAGAGGGCAGATTCACAACGAGGGAACAGAGGGCAGCAAAACAATTACAACAAGGGAACAGAGGGCAGAAAAACAATCACAACAAGGGAACATAGGGCAGAATCACAACGGGGAACAGAGGGCAGAATCACAACGAGGGAACAGAGGGCAGAATCACAACGAGGGAAGAGAGGGCAGCAAAACAATTACAAAGAGGGAACAGAGGGCAGAATAACAATCACAAAGAGGGAACAGAGGGCAGAATCATAACGCGGGAACAGAGGGCAGAATCACAACGAGGGAACAGAGGGCAGAAAAACAATCACAACAAGGGAACAGTGGGCAGAATCACAACGAGGGAACAGAGGGCAGAATCACAACGAGGGAACAAGGGGACAGAGGGCAGAATCACAACGAGGGAACAGAGGGCAGAAAAACAATCACAACGAGGGAACAGAGGGCAGAATCACAACGAGGGAACAGAGGGCAGAATCACAACGAGGGAACAGAGGGCAGAATCACAACAAGGGAACAGAGGGCAGAAAAACAACCACAATGAGGGAACAGAGGGCAGAAAAACAATCACAACGAGGGAACAGAGGCAAGAAAAGCGAGCACTCATCAAGGGGGCAAGGGGTGGAGGGAGAGCTTACCTGCGTTATCCAAGCTGCGGGCGGGGGGTCACATAAGTTCCTCCTCCCCGGGATCCTGTGTGCGGGGCAATCACAGCACTTGAATCCAGGAAATGAAAAGGGAAAGCTCGGCCGAGCAAGCACCCGGGGCGCGGGAAGGCGCTGTTCGGGCGGAAGGGGCAGTCAGCTCATCTGGTCCAGTTCAGCGGCAGCCCGGGGAAATCTCAGCGCAGCCTTCCCTGATAGTGCCGCCCGGCCAGCGCCAAGAAGCCCAACAACAATCCACACAAACAGTGACAAACTGTGCCTGCCCCCGGCGCCAGCGACCAGAAGAGACTCCGTACCGGCTCGGGCCCTGCAGGGCAGAGGGACGTGTGCTGTACTCGCTGCTCCCAGGGCTGCTGCACCTTCCTGCCCGCCTCCTGCCCCTCCTCCTTTCACTCCCCTCTCCGGTGAGTGGTGCGCTCCCAGCTCCGCAGGAAGGACGGCGACAGCAAGTCACCCTCGGAGATGCAGTTACAATCTCCCCAGTAGCATGGCGGCCGGCCTGAGGAGCGGGAGAGGGAGATAAGGAGATGGGCTGCCACGGAGCGGGAGGGAGGGAGCGGGTCAAAGGGAAAGTGCAGGTTAGGGTGACCATTATAAAATAAGTATAATTTAGATTAATTCTATGTAAATTTAAATTTGGAATAGATCAGCCCCCCTGGGCGTTCCGCAAACACAGTTAAACGTAAAACTATAATAACATAGGTCACACGTGAGAACTGCAAAACTGCACACCTTGGGAACACATTTGCTGTTGTCGGTCGATCGAAGACTGGGTGACGTATAGGTTCACAAAGAGTGGTAACAAAAGTCAAAAGAAAGCCCACGGAGACATATAACATAACACCACAGTACAAACAAGCATTACTAGAGGGCAGATACTTATCCTTGGTAGCTCCTGCAGGAAAGCGGACCACACCATAACACCGACCATCTTTCTCTGAGGTCAAGAAGTAATGCCTCGGAGAAACGCGCCGTGATTTTCGGACTGGGGGGGCGTGTTTTTCTTTCTCTCCTCTTCCCTTTGGCTGGAATGTAAAATTCCAGCCAATGGGAAGAGGAGAGAAAGAACCTAAAAAAACACGCCAGAATCCCTAAAAGACGGGGTTTAAACAGACAGACGCCCATCTTCTCCAATGGCTGGCCTCCGTTTAGGAAGCCAGCCAATGGAGAAGGGGGACAGGTCAAGCTCCACTACTGAAAAACATAAAATCTCGGCAGCAAGACTGCGCAAGCGCAGCCTACGCAGGCCGAGACTTAATAAAAACCAGTTTTCGTGAACAACACTTTTTCAAACAAGCATTGGCAAAACCAACAGGTCTCGACCACCAGAGAGCCATTGGCTGTTTCAACGTCTTCTTGAGAGAGCTATTGGCTTTTTCAGTGTCTTTAAACCATGCTGTATAGCAGTACAGCAGCTGTGGAGCATAGCGGAAAGTGAAAAGAAAAATAAACGTCATGATGCGTCCAGAGCTAGCTGCCTCTTAGATCTTTTTTCCTATGGCATGGCCAGCGATAGCTGGAGACAACACTGAGGGAGGCTAGTTGAGAAGCATCACGGAGGAAGTGGGAATGAGTCAGGGTGGGCAGCACGGACAACAAAGAGTGAGAGGGAAGGATTGGGACAAAGCTGACATGCTTCAGAAGCAGTGAGGGAGGATAGAGGTAAGCAATTGTAATGATGTGATGACACTGTGATGCCATTTAGAATGATAAGGGCAGAAGTTCTAAAAAAGAAGAAAGAGGGTCTTTCAAGGAATATCAGTTCAGTTTAGAATAGAGGCTAGGAGCTAATATAACAGAGATACTGAGCTCCAATAAAGATAATAAATATACAAATATTGTATTGTGGCTATTCTTCACAATGGCGACGAGGATGGGATATTTGTTTGGGCATGCAAACACTTTCGTGATTTCATTTATGGGAAATCGTTTGTAATTATCACCGACCATCAAGCTCTAGTCTCTACTTTTGAAAATCCAAAAACAAAGATGCCACGAGAATTGAAAGATGGGGAATGAGACTGATGGAGTGTGATTTTAGAATTATGCATAAACCAGGGAAATAATATAACCCGGCAGATTACTTATCAAGACATCCATATAAAACAGAGATTGAGCAACAATTAGAAGTGGAGGAATATATATGCTTCATAGTCAGATCAGCATTCCGGGAATTGTTAAAGAGAATGAATTAATTGAAGAAACACAACAGATGACACACTTCGAGAAGTTAAATAATTATATATGAAAATAAGTGGAGACTAATAAAGAAGGGAAGTCGATTTCAATCAAATATTTAAAAAAATGATATATTAGCATTTAAGAACATAAGTTCTGAATTGTCTGTGACCTCTTCTGGAATACTACTTAGAGGAAACAAAATAATAATACCAGAGAGTCTGCAACATCGTGTAATTGACTTGGCACATGAAAGTCATCGAGGCATCCCTGCAACAAAGAATTTTCTGAGAGAAAAATTGTGGTGCCCAAGATTAGACAAACAAGTAGAAGAGGCTGTTCAGTCTTGCTACAGATGTCAATGTACCTCCCTGGAAAGGGGGATGGAAGAATTGCATATGTCTGAGTTACAGATGCTGTATGGTCTAATGTAGCAACAGATCTTTATGGACCATTAGACTCTGGGCATTACTTACTAGCGATAATAGACGAATATTCGGGGGCGGAGCTAGCCGGCGTCGATGTCGGACGCGTGAGCCTTCGGCTCCTCGCATAGCCCCAGAATAATCCTGCTAAACTATCCTTAACTGTGCCGAACAAGCCATAGCGGGCTCTTGAACATCTGCTGGCACCCCCAGCTGCCTTTGAGGAACTTTTGGGCCGACTACGGGCGAGCCTTCCCGACAATTCGGGGGTGTTGTTCCCAGCGGCACGGCAGTGAAGAACTAGGCCGACAGCAGCGCACTATCCTGGAGAGGAGGCCGGGCGACGTCATCGGACGTGCGGCCTCAGCACTGGCAGTGGTCGGGCTGAGCGCGGGTTGCCTCGCAGTTGGGTTTCGTCACTGATCGAGTCGTCCTCTGCTTACTAGTCGGCGATAACCCCATGATAGAACGGCCTGGAGGCTCGGCGGAGAGGAGAAGCAAACAACACCGGAGCCCTGCGTCACGAGGTGGGGTGTACCGGCTCGGTGCAATAACCTGTCCGATCCCCCGCAACGACGTACTGCTCTACCGACCTCTCCTATCCAAGTAGGGGCGAGGTTGACTGGGATTGGAATCGTGGAACTGGCTAACTCCTGGGCTGGGAGGTCTCGAGACTTGCAGAAGTGAACGGAAGGGTTCCGCTCGACACTGCAGACGCCATCTTGGGCGCATCGGACACTCGAAAACTGGCGGCAGTACTTCGACTGCCTGCGAAGATCCCGAAACTGCATGATCGGTCTGCTCCCCTGTTCTGCATTGTCACACGTTGGAGACTGCGATGGGGAAGAACGACGCAACCCAGGGGAAGATCTCCTTTGAACGGCGTCGGCCGAAAGGGTCGGAGGTGGCGGCGCCGGACACATCGCCGAAGGGGGCTGCGGCGTCGGCCCCGGCAACCACGGAGCTCCGGGACATGTTGGCGGCAATGGAGAAGGGCATTCAGGATAGCATTGCCTCGGTGGGCACCAAGATAGACGCTCTGTCCTACCGCATGGATCGAATGGCGGAGCGCGTGGACAAGCATGCGGAGCGCCTAGACATGGCGGAGCGCCGACTCACTGAAGCTGAGGAGGCCCAAACGGAGTGGGACAAAGAAAGAAAGCAGTTTGATAGACTCCTGACGGTTATCAGGGACAAGACAGAGGACTTGGAGGCGCGATCACGCAGATCCAATCTCCGTATCACAGGAGTGGCGGAAACCACGCAAACGGGGAAAATGGAGTTGTACGTGGAGAAACTGCTGAAATTGCTACTGGGTGAAGAGGTCTTTTCCCCCATGTTCATTGTGGAACGCGCGCATCGCACGTTGGGCCCACAGCCTAAGCCTGGCGCACCTCCTCGCCCCATTATTGCGAAACTGCTTAACTATCGCGACAGAGACACTGCTTTGCGAGTGGCGAGGGAGAAAGGCAAACTACAACATGAGGGCATGGATATCTCCCTCTATCCGGACTTTACAGCCAGGGTGCAGGAAGAAAGGCGATAGTTTGCGCCATATAAGAAACAACTCCGAACGCTGGGCCTGGACTATGCGATGATGTATCCCGCCAAGCTTCGAATCAATACCGGTGGGAGGTCGTATTATTTCACGGACCCTAAGGAACTTCATAAGTCCCTGAAAACTTGGACGCGGGAGCGGAAGGAGGCCCGGCATGGCCAAGATGACGAAACCGGCTCGACATCGAACCTGGAGGACCAGGACTAGGGGCAGCTGTAGTGTGGCTAGACACTCTTCACTGAAGGTAGTCCATGGACCCTGGCAACGTGGGGACTACAAGTTTGAAGTTTGAAGAGGCGCGGGGGGCCTACGTTCGCCTCGCTGGGGCTTATTGATCGGGGGTCCGGACATTGATTGAACACTGGCCTCGTGCACTGATGGTAAGGTGTTGGAAGTAACGGGGGAGAGTACCCTGGACAAACGAGGCAGGCTTGGGGGGGCCAGTCTGGGTGGGAGAGAGCTATAACTCTTGATATCCGAAGGGCACTGAAATACAAGTGGGGCTGGAAGGGAGCGCTGTTCAGACATTCCTTCGGAACAGTTCGTGGTGTACTATATTGGCGCGCTCTGCCCCGGTGCCTTTGGTTGTCTCACTTTTCGAGGGGTTAGTGTTGGACTATTAGACACTACACCTGTTGAGGGTACATGGGGGGGTCCTAGGGGCCTGTCTGACCAGGTTGGGGGAGGTCGGCTGTGGGTGGGTTGGTGCTCTAGGGGCGGGAACTGGGGTTTGGTCTGTTGGGGAGAGTTGTTGCTTGGGGTTGTTTGTGGGGTTTGACAATGCGGAGTGTGAACTGCAGTGTAGTGCTGTACTTGTACAGAAGCGCCGGCTGGCGGCTTTGAGATTAAGTGAACTGCTGTGTCCGGATTTGCTCATCCTCGATGATTATACACAAGTGAACCCTGGTAATGGCTAATGTTACGCCGAATTTGCATACAAGTGCCCCGAATAAGCTGAACCTGATGACATGGAATGTGCGGGGCCTGAACGATTTCCGTAAAGTAAGGAAGGTCCTTAGCTATCTCAGTAGACATCATGTAGACATTGCCTTGTTGCAGGAAACGCACTTGCCACTCTCCAGCAGAATGCTAAAATCCAGGGGGCTGGCTGGGAACATAGTTGCCGCTGGATTCACGACACATGCTCGTGGGGTGTTAATTTGGGCCAATCCCTCGTCACAGCTGCGGCTCATCCCTGTACACTCTGACCCGGAAGGCAGGTATGTCCTGGCGAGATGTGTGGGTAGGGGTCTGGACCTGTTGGTAGTGAATGTTTATGGCCCTAATTATGACCACCCTGAATTCTACACGACACTGTCCGCTCTTGCCAGAACACATGCACAGCCTTGGATGTTGTGGGGCGGGGACTTTAACTTTGTGTTCGACCCATCTATGGACCGTTCTGCGGGCACTATTCGGTGCCCTGTGGCCTCGGCCTCATATATGGCGGCTGAAATGATCAAATCTGACTTGGTAGATGTTTGGAGGGAGAGACATCCAACGAAGGGTGGTTTTACACATTACTCGGCATTCCACGATGTCCATACTAGGATAGACTACTGGTTGGCGCCCCCCCTGGTACTTGGTAACATTAGCGCATGCGAGGTCCTTCCACGCACACTCTCGGACCACTCCCCTATTCTTTTACACCTCGTAACAGCCAGAAAGGGGATCCCGGCCTTCACATGGAGGTTCCCGCCTTTTGCGTTGCTGGATGAGGCATTCAGGGGGGAGCTCGCTGAAGACATAGAACAATACTTTGCGACAAACATAGGCACAGTGGACAACTTCTTTACGGTCTGGGAGGCCTTTAAGGTCTACATCAGGGGGGTGGCAATGTCAAAGCATTCGAGTGTGTTACGCGCCATTAGACGGGATCTCACTACTCTGGAGAATAGGATAGCGGAGCTTGAGGCTAGGCGACTGCAGTCAGGCGGCGACGCGGAAGGGCCGGCGATCACCCAACTTTTGTCCGAGTTTCAGGCGCTGGCAGACAGGGAGATCCTCTATATGGGCAAATATGCCACAGCTAGACAGTACGGGGAGGGGGAAAGGCCCGGCGCGCTGCTAGCACGCATGGTCCGCAGCACTAGACGCCCACTGGTCGTTGAGGAGCTGAGGACTCCGGAGGGAGACACAGTAACGGATGAGGATCAGATACTAGAGACGTTCAGGAGATACTACGCAGATTTATACCAGTCCAAGACGCAGGGAGTGGAGAGCGAGATGGAAGACTACTTGGATCACATTGCCATGCCGTTCCTCAAGAACTCGGATAGAGAATTCTTGATGGCCCCCTTCCACCAGGACGAAATATTAGAGGCGCTAGCGAGTATGCGGTCGGGAAGTGCGCCGGGCTCGGATGGCCTCACGGTTAGTTTTTACAAAGCCTTTAAGGACTTGCTGCTGCCACACTTGGTCGCTCTATTTGATGCCATCTGTGAGAATGGCGAAATGCCGACTACTATGCGCGAAGCGCTGCTCATTACCATACCTAAACCGGGAAAACCGCCTGATCTTTGCGGCTCGTACAGACCACTCAGCCTGCTCAATGTCGATGCCAAGATTTATGCTAAGGTCATTGCCACTCGACTGGCCTTACTGGTGCCTGGACTGGTCGCTCCGGAGCAATCCGGATTTGTCCCGTGCAGGAACCTGACTTACAACATACGCACCGTGCTAGGCGCAATGCAGCATGTCAGGCAGTAGAATAGCGCGCTGGCAATCTTCCTCGACATGGAAAAGGCATTCGACTCGGTTGAGTGGCCTTTCATGGTACGTGTGCTGCGGAAACTGGGTCTAGGTGAGCCGTTCCTGCAGCAGATTGGGGCGTTGTACCATCGACCCTCTGCCAGGCTGCGACTGGGAGATAGGGTGACGGAGCCGATATACATTGGGAGGGGCACGCGGCAGGGCTGCCCCCTGTCGCCGTTGCTTTATGCACTGGTGGCGGAGCCTCTGGCGTGTGCCATACGAGAGTACCACAGCCTGGAGGGTATTAGCTTCCCCACCTATAAAATAGGGATATCGACTTATGCAGACGATACGTTACTGTACGTTAGAGACCCAGAGGTCAACCTGGCCGCGGTGCTACGCGAGGTGGTTCGCTTCGGCTCATTGTCGGGCCTGAAAGTGAACTGGGATAAGTCGATCGCATTCCCGCTCACCCCGGTGACACGACCGTTCGCTATGGAGTACCCATTGCAGTGGTCCTCCGACTCGGTTCGCTACCTGGGTATTCGGCTTCATACGGATCCTGAGATCCTCATCCGGGACAATTACGGGGTGGCTTATAGCAAACTAGTTGATGACGTGGATAATTGGATCAGGCTCCCGCTCTCCCTTTCGGGCAGGATCGCATTAATGAAAATGGTGGTACTTCCCCGTTTCCTGTTTCTATTCCTGAATTTGCCTGTGGTATTATCGAAGGTCTTCTTTCGGCAACTTACCAAAGTAATGGTGCGGCTGGCTTGGGGTGGCAAGCAGCCTAGGGTCCGATGGACGACTCTGACTCTCCCCTGCGAGATGGGAGGACTGGGAGCACCGGACCTAGAACGCTATTATAGGGTCGCACAGGCATCGCATCTACACTCGTGGGTACATGGTGATGCTCGGACCCCGCACCTCATATTGGAGCGGTTGTTTGCGGACCCGCTTCCTCTGCCCGCCACTGTTTGCCTGCCCACGGACCGCGTGGTTGGTCAGATGGACTCGCTGAAAGCGACCAACCATGCCTGGAACAGCTTAGTGAGTTCTCGTAGCTGTGCATTACTATACTCCCCACTGCTACCTGTGGAGTGGGCCCTCTGGCTTGATCCCCTGGGGGAAAAAGGAGTGATTAAAGCCTTGCGGTCTCTTGGCGTAGTAAGAATGGAAGACCTGTTCGCGGATGGCAAACTTAAAACCTGGGACCAGTTGACTGCCACTGAGGCAGGCCACACCCTGCTACAGAAATTCCAATATCACAGGCTCCGATCGGCGTTCCGTGAAATACTGGGCTCAGACCTGGAGGAACCGGAGGAGATCCCGGAACTGACCTATGTACTTAAATCCACCTCACCGGCGAAGCTCATTTCGCAGCTTAACAAGCTGGGTGTGACGCAGCAGCGCCAGCAGCCGTCTAAGGCCAGAGAAGCCTGGCAGGCTGACTTTCAATCCCCCATAGACGACGGGATGTGGCGATACTGCTGCTCCAGCACGCGTAAGATCTCCTTGAACGGCAGGCACCGTCTGGTGCATTTCAAATATCTACAGCGGGTGTACTATACTCCTGAACGACTTCACCGCTATGGCCTCCGTCCCACAGCTGAATGCGAGCGCTGCCGGACAATGGTGGCAGACTTTTTCCACTTGGCATGGTTATGTCCGGGGGTGCACGCATTCTGGGGGGACGTATTTGCAGAACTTGATCAGATTCTGGGGGAACCCCTGCCCCGCACTCCTGCCCTCGCGCTTATCGGTTACTCTAAGCCTCTAGCCCCAGGTCTGCGTCGCCTGGTGGACCTGGCTCTGCTGTTGGCAAGAAGAGTGGTTGCGGCTTGCTGGATGCGAGGGCCCCTTCCCACAAAAACTAGATGGATGAGGGATCTACGGTATTGCTGCACTCAGACAGAACTGTACAGCGACCTGCTCCCGCCCAGAAGTAGGCCCAAGAATTTCTGGGATCTTTACAAAGAGCACTTACAGAAAAGTGAGGAGGACGGATCTGACACCTCCGAGGCGGTGGAACTGCAAGATAGACTGGAGGAGTTAGGCCCTGACAATGTTCACTGTGATACGAGAGAGGGTAGGGGTGGGAATGCTCCGAGTTAAGTGGGGACGGCTGCGTAGAACCCAGGGTTGAGATGGTGGGAGGCTGCTGAGGGAGGACTGTCTACTACGGGGGGATGGGCACTGGACACAGAGTAGGCACACACGGGGACATGTTAGTTGGGACAGGGAAGGCAGACACACAGACACACTCTAGAGGGTGGGGTGGGAGTTTGGCGGGAACTGTTTCTCTTGATCTCGCCTCGATGTTAGATCAATTAATCGCGATTGCAGAAGTTGATTGCCAGTTGACACACCGCACCTGTACGTAGTTTGCGATATAACCACTTAAAAGACACAGTTATACTATTAATGCATTACCTCGCCGCCGGGCCTCCGGGATGCCGGCTAAAAGGCTGTGTACGAACTAACAATTTGCTACCTACGTGATTTTGGTACTATATGCGGATGTACACCATGCTTGTATGATACGTGTGATGATGTCAATGGCTTTCCTAACAATAAAGATCTTTTGTTTATAAAAAAAAAATAGACGAATATTCTCCTTTCCCTATTGTGAAGTTGATATCCTCAACGTCTACGTCAGCAGTACTTCCAATATTGGATTAAATATTTTAAACTTGGGGAATTCTAAACATTTTAAAAACAGACAATGGACCACCATTCAATGGAGATGAATTTAAAAAATGTATGAGCTATCTAGGAATAGTGCTTAGAGGAGTAACTCCAATGTGGCCTCGAGCTAATGGAATAGTGGAAAGACTGATGAGTACAATTAAAAAAGCTGTGCAAAGAGCAAAGCTTTCGCAAATATCGATAAATCAAGCACCTTGTCAAGTTTTGAGAGATTACAGAAATTCTCTGAATGTGTCAACTGGGAAATGTCCTTCAGACCTAATGTTTGGACAATCAAGACAAACTCGTTTACCACATCTTCCAGCAGTTCCTCCAAAAGTTCACAAGAAAGCAATTGAAAAGGATAAGGAGGCTAAAGAAAAATGAAATATTACGCAGAAAAAGGAAGAAAATGTCAAAGTCAGGACTATCAAATTGGTGATCTTGTACTAGCAACAGCAAGTGAGGAATTCACAAAGTAGATTTCATCCTGTGCCTTTAGAAGTAACAAAGATTCACGGAACAGCAGTAACTGCAGGAAATGACAACAGAATAATAAGAAAAAAAACATTCTTTAGAAAAATCAGGCCAAGCATTGAACAAGAAAGTGTACAATCAAATAACTAACAAAGCAAATGAATGCACAGAAAATCCGAAAGAATTTTGAAAAGACCTGAGAGACTAATTGAACACTGTTGAATGATTTTATTTACATTTATTTTAGGGGGGAGGGGGAGAATGTAATGATGTGATGACACTGTGATGTCATTTAGAATGATAAGGGCAGAATTTCTAGAAAATAAAGTAGAGGGTTTTTCAATGAATATCAGTTCAGTTTAGAATAGAGTCCAGGAGCTAATGTAAGAAAAATACTGGGCTCTAATAAAGATGATATATATATAAATATCGTAGTGAGGCTATTCTTCAAAGCAATAACACTGGAAAGAATGAAATCAATACCACAAATAACAAAAGAAGGTAGGGCGGGTGAGGGTAAGCAACACTACGGACAACAATTTAAATAGGGAGGGAGGATGAGGGCACACAGCAGCATAAACAACAATGCAGGGAGGAAGGACAGGTGGTGGCAAACAACAAAATGGACAACAGATGAAGGGAGGGCGGATTGGGGCAAGCAACAACATGTATGTTGGATATGGCCCTTTCTGTAGGTCATCCCAAAGTTTTTGCCTTCACCCCTCCTGTTCTCTGAACCTTATTTGTTGGCTTTTAGGACTGTGTGCTTTACCACTGCTAACCAGTGTTAAAGTGCTTGTGCTCTCCACCTAAAATATGGTACAGTCGACTTACACCTGATAGGTACATTTAATTTACATGTACGTCCTTCATATACGTTGCTATAAGTACACAGGGCCTCTAAATTAATTGTTATTAGTGTGCAGCAGCACTAATTGTGCCACACGCTAAAAGTAGCCTTTTTCAATGTGTCTCAGGCCTGCCATTGTGACCCTCCAGACCCCCTAGTTACCTTATATTCCGCCCTTGTCTCCCTCTCCTTCCTGCCTTCTGCGCTTGACCTGTTAAAATAAATGAGAGACTAGGATTAGAGAGGTGGGCTCCAATACTAAGAAAGACTATTGTGTCATCAACAGAGGAGACGAGACTCGGAAGGACCAATCCAAAAGAGGAACAGAGGGAGAAAGGGAAGTCATCGGCTGAAGAACCGAGACTGAAGCAGAAGAGCATGGAGCAAGACATCAAGACAGGAGAACAGAACGTGTGAGGATCCTGTCATCAGGGTGCAGAAGGACTCCAACAAGACTCCAGATGCGTGGAGCTAGGTTTGGTGGTCCCCCAGGGAGGTAGTGTACGAGCCGCCGCAACCCCACAGGCTTTCACTTTGAATATCCCCCCCCCTCCTTTTTCCCCAATGACAGTAATTTTCTGGGGAGACTCCTAGAGGTCAGAAAAACCGGGTCAGGGAATTAGGCTGGGTTGTGTTGTGAACTGTTTATACATTATTTTATTTCCTCTTTTTCTTTCCAGATATGCGAAGTCCTAATGAAAAGAGATAGAATTGGAGGAAACTCTTGATGACTGTCAATAATTCCTCATCCTAAGTATCATACAACCAGTAACCACCCTAACCATCCTGGAAGTAAGGAAACTCTAGGGCCAAACAGGGGTGCATGTGCACTTTTTTTCCTTCACGATGAGTGCATTATGCAAATTCTCAAATCCACCATCCACTGGGTGTTGTGGCAGTTTCTATTCTTTTCTACTACTAAAGAAAGTACTTTTACTTACTGCTGCTTATTTTTTTCCTTTGAGCCTCTGGGTAAAAAACCCTTTTTAGGGAACTCAATGCACTGTAAGAGAACAGAGTAAAGAAGAAGTCAACAAAGATCACCCAAAAGTGCCTAATTACTGGGAGAAACATAGTGTGATCAGTTTATATCATAAAGATAATAAAATATAATTAAGAAACACATTCAGCCTCCTTGCATCTATTTCTGCCCATCCCTCCCACAGTCGCTGTCAGAATTGGGATCGGAGGAAATGGAAGTTGTAGTGTCCAAAATGGCAGGGAGTCAAGGGAAGCAAGAGAGAATAATGGAGACATTTCTGTCAGTGGCTGAAGAAGACCGCAAGAAGCTACATAATTCTTTAACAGAGCAGAGTCAGACACAGGTGACTGTCATTGGGAAACTAGCTGAAGCCCTATGTCAGTGTTTCCCAAACTGTGCTCCGTGGCTCCCTGGGGAGCCATCAAACCTAGCCAGGGGAGCGGCATTTTAATGCATTTAATGTTGAAGGGTCTGTTGGCTTCAGTTAAATTAATTAGACTTAAACGCATGATGATGATGATTTGTAAGTGACATGCCTAAAGCTGTAAACGTAGTGCTTAATTGATGGCATGTAGAGAAAGCTGACCTCCATATTTCCCTGGATCCCCAAGTTCCAACACTCCCAAAGTAAGCGGAAGATGACCGATTAATTGTGTTAGACTCGTTAATAGTTTTGATTTTTTCCAAACGTATTTTACACCAATGCAAGTTATCAGAAAAGTACAGTTGTCCTGTCTGTTAAACACACTAAGTATTATTAAATATTGAGATTTGCACTTGAATCATTAGTACTTCCAGTACACATTTCTTTCAGGACACACACATTTCCACACAGGCCTGCTCTCTCCCCGAGCACAGGGAAGTAAAACACTGTATACCGCATAATGACCAACATTTGGAAGCAAGCAAGAGGGGCTTTTAAAAAAATAAATAAAATCAGAGGAATTTATTAGAAGATATGTACACACAAAAGAAGCTACACTGAATAAAAATCTGATTCTGTAACTAGGCTCACTACGCCTCCTTATGTGGGGTGCTAGGCATCTCAAAAATGTAAAGGACTGTCCTCGCACACCACCAGGTGCCAAGCTTCATCATTAGCAGTCCTCGCTCTCTAGAAACCACATCTGGTAGAAAGCAGGCCTTCACCTGAAGACATGGAGGCACTTCTAAGAACGAAGTGGGGGGACCTGTGAAAAAGTGAGAATTTAAAAATTAACGCAAACACCAAATGTAATTTATTTGTTAGATGTTGGCTTAATATTAAAATTAGAGTGTGGGGACCAGGGGGTTTAGTACCCCATCCCTGTCGTCACCATGTTTCTGCTGTGTCGGCCCAATGGGTTCATGGCATTCATCAGGATGAAAAATAAGGGCTCCTATCTAGTCTCTTGGGACTAAGATGTGTCCACCATTTAGGCTGACCATTGAAATATAGGGTTTTTCTTGAAACCCCAGATCATAAGGTTGGGATGCCCCATGGGAAGGGGGTAATGAGGGACCCCTGTAGTCACACTTGCCTCAAGGTGCATCCCTCTTAGTAACTGTTCTTGCCTCTTCCCCACTTAGAGAAGAGACAGCAAAGATAAATCTGGATGTGGTTTAAAAAATCGCGAGTCACCCTGATGAGACATGTGTTTGCACATATGACATGAGTAGAAATGGAAGTGCATGCAAATATTCTTCACGCGCAGAAACACTTTGGCAATGGAGCCTTAATCCATAGAGGTGCTATTTAGCACTGTAAGTCGGATAAAAAAGTTTTAGAGGGGACCATAAAAAAGGCATAGGCATAGAAGTGTAACTGGGAATATTTTATTAGAGGCACCGCCTTAGTAATACGAAACACCCTGTGTTTATGATTATAATACCTTCATTAGCTTCATCACAAATGTTTTAAGGAAGAAAAATGCAAGCCCGCCCACCCTCCAAAGAAGTAACAGTGGGAAGCCATGGGCAATGGCCAATGGGTCAAGGGAGCCGCAGGTCGAAAAAGTTTGGGAACCACTGCCCAAGGTCAACAGAGAAGCCACACTGCTCTTCCCTGGGTGGTTATGCAGAAATATGTTAGCGGGGAGGGCCCAGATTTCTTCTTCTCTAATTATGAAAGGATGGCAATGGCCTGGCTCATGGATAAGTGGGGACAGTATTTGGGTCCCCTCCTATCAGGCAAACTCCAAGCTGCATATCAAACTGCAAATCCTCAGGGAACCACCCTGTATAATGATATCAAGAAGAGTATTTTGGAAAGAATGGAGGTCTAGGAAACCTATAGAATAAGGCTCAGGCAACTCAAGGAGAGACCTCAAGAAACCCCTTAAGCCCTATACTATCGAGTGAAAGAGATGACAGATCGGTGGCTAAAACCCATTTACCGCTACCAAAGAAGATATAATGGAGAAGACGTATTTAGAACAGTACCTCGCTTCTCTACATCTTCTCATTTAGAGGTGTGTTCGACAACATACTCACCTCACCCTAAATAGAGCTGAGGAAGTACAGAGTGCTTTTAGCCTGACTCTAGAATTACAGAGGAGGTGATAAGAAAGCAGTTTGGAGACATCCCAGTGGAAATCACCTGAAACAGCTGTAAACACTTTCCCAATAGAAACTAGAAAAGGTGACATTAATGACCGGTCCCCTCCCTTCACCTGCTAGGCTTTCTCCTCCTGAAGGACCTCAGTGCTTTCTATGTGGCATGGTTGGACATATACATATTGCTAGCTTCTGTCCACCGAAGGAGGAGCCCATGGAGGTAAATCTCTATATTGTACCAAATCAAGAGATAAACTGCCGTATCATTGTCAGTTGTCTGTAAATGGGGAATTCATGACAGCATTAATGGATACTGGCTGTTTGTAGAGTGTGATGAAACCCCAGGATGTTTCGGGAGGAGTCACTCATACCTCAGGAGTTGTTAATATCCAGAGTGTTCATGGAGATAGTAAACAATACCCAACCACAGAAGTGTGCATTCAACATCAGTCAACCCCTTCCATTTCCACTGAGGGTTGGATTAACCCCTTCGATGCTTGTGACGGAACCATTCCGTCATCAGTCACGGTTGGGCTGTGCTGATGACGGAATGGTTCTGTCACGGCCACACCCATTAACATAGGGGCCCAGCACAGCAGGATAATCTCTTTAGCAGCCAAGGTGTTAATACCAAAACTACCTGAACCGCTAGTTGTGGGTAACGATTATCCTTACGCAAATAACCTGGAGCAGGACCTGAGGAATGAAGGGAGGCAATGGAGTGAAACTGCCCCTTTTCTCAAATTCCGGATCATGAATGTCTACCATCAAAACCAAGCAAAAGCCGAAGGCAAAGAAGGAAGGAGATGTTTTTGTTGTCCTGAATGGCTTTACACACATAATGATGATGTTATATAGGAGGATATGCACAGCTGGGTGGGAGTGTTGAAATTGTTGTTTTCTTCTCTTTTCTTGCCCCACGGCTCTCACTATTTTACTTTGAATATTTCCCCCTTGTCCCAATGACAGTCATTTTCTGGGGAGACTCCTATACTTTGAATATTCCCCCCCTTTTCCCTATGATGGTAATTTTTTGGGGAGACTCCTAGTTGCGAACTGCCTATATATTTAATTTTTTCTCTTCTTCTTTCCTGATATGCGAAATCCTAACGAAAAAGGATTGAGTGGGAGGAAACTCTTGACAACTGGCCTCATCCTAAGCATAATACCAGCGGCAACCGTGTTAACAGTTAAGGGAATACGTTAATTCTAGGGGCAAACACGGGTGCATGTGCAGTTTTTTCCCTTCACGAAGAGTGCATTATTCAAATCCACCATCCACCGGGTGTGGTGACGGTTTCTATTCTTTTCTAGTACTTTATTTACTGCTGTGTTAGAAGGGGCGGTCCCAGAGGCCAGGCTATGTCCACCCGACTGCTCCGTGACCCACCTCTCCTGCCAATAATGCTGAGTCTTAACGAGAGGTCCTCACCAGGGAGGACTTTGAGTATTGAATCGTACACACTGAGATCACACCACACTTACAAACGGACACCACACCGTAGGTTTTCAGTAACAAGTTCTTTATGAACAGAAGAAGGAATCAGCACTCTTATTTACAAGCGATCGAGGGATCGTAAAGTTTCAGAGATTCGGGTAAAAGGGAAGCGGGACAGTCTTAGTCTTTTGGCCAGTACGAAGCGTACCCTATGCACTGCTCTCAATCCTCGAACCGGGGGGATACGGGAGATGATAGCCGTACTGGATGTCCTACTCACTTCAGGTCGACTCAGTTCGTGTTGGTAGCTTCGATGGTTCAGCCAGGCCAGAGTACTCCTCGAGCCGCGACGAAGTCAGCAGGGCTCGATCCGGAGGTTCGTTTTTGAGGAGCCCCGACCACGTCAGCAGGGCTCAGGAGGTTCGATGAAGATCTTTAAGGTTCAATATAGAGCCGCGACGAGGTCAGCAGGGCTCCGATGTTCCAGTTCCGTAGTTACGAGGATGAGCTGCGACAGCGTCAGCAGGGCTCGAAGAGTTCCAAAGTTCAGTTTTCCCCAAGGGTAAGCCGCGATCAGATCAGCAGGGCTCTCTTGTTCAGGATACAACTGCCCGCTAGTTCTTGGGCGGGCCTTGATATAGTCCAGTGGCCCTTTGATGCCCGGGATCCTCACAGGCGGAGGTCTTAGGCCTTGAGGGCTAGTCGTTGGTGAGGTCCGGCGGTAGGCCCTTTGATCTCTTCGAAGATGCGTCCGGGAATTCCCAGACGCCCAGCAGGGTCTGGAGCCAGCACTCGGGGAGGCCAGAGGTGCGATCGAAACCGGCTCCCAGGGGAAGGCCAGAGGTGTGACAGAAACCAGTCTCTCAGGGGAGGCGGGAGGTGCAATCGAAACTCCCTGTCTTATCTCACTCGGGGAGCCCTCACCCTCCCAGCTGGGGCTGGCGCGTCTGGAGCCTAAGTTTCGCTGGGGCTGGGGTCATGCTAGGCCCCGGGAGTCAGGGATCTCGGGAAGGGAAAATGGCTGCCGGTAGGCCTGTGGGGCTTTGCAGGTTCTTGCGCACAGGGCCGGGAAGGAGTATGGGGGTATGCCGTGGCTGGTCGTCGGCGTTTGGGCGGACATGGACAGGACGACCAGGGGTTTCTGGGTGCAGGGCTAGGCTAACGGGGTGCTGAAGAACGGGGGGAACCACGCCACAAGGCCAGGTCCAACACGCGTCCCCCCCAGCTGAAAGGCGGAGAGAACTACCCATCCCCTTGGGGGTTCTCTTCACTGAGGCGGAAGAATCGGGACAGGCCGTCTGCGTTGGCGTGGTAAACACCAGGCCGGTGCTCAACAGTGAAATCCATCTCCTGGAGGGAGATGGACCATCACAACAATTTGGGGTTCTCCCCTCTCATTTGCATTAGCCACCGGAGGGGTCGGTGGTCGGTTTGGACCCGGAAGTGAGTACCGAACAGGTAGGGCCTCAGCTTCTTTAGGGCCCAAACCACCGCGAAGGCCTCCCACTCGATGGTGCTCCACCTTTGCTCTCGAGGGCGTAGCCTCCAGCTAATAAAGGCCACTGGCTGATCCAGGCCTTTCTCATTCATCTGGGACAGGACGGCTCCGATGCCATGCTCGGACGCATCCGTTTGGACAACAAACTCTCAGGAGTAGTCGGGGGCCTGTAACACAGGGGCAGTACAAACGGCGTGTTTCAATGCTTCGAACGCCTCTTGGCAGGCGGGGGTCCAGCTAACTTTCTTCGGCTGGTTTTTGGCGGTTAACTCCGTGAGGGGAACTACGATGCTGCCATACCCCTTTATGAACCTTCGGTAGTATCCCAAGAGCCCTAGGAACGCCCGCACCTCCGTCTGGGTGGTGGGAGCCTCCCAGGCCACGATTGCATCGATCTTGGGTTGGAGGGGGGCTACGAGGCCGCTCCCGACCTGGTGCCCCAGGTAGACCACGGGCCCTTGTCCGATTTGACATTTGCTGGCTTTGATGGTGAGACCCGCCCTCTGCAGGGCTACCAAGACCTCCCGGAGGTGGAGGAGATGTTCGGTCCAGTGGGAGCTGAAGACTGCGATATCGTCCAGATACGCGGTACTGAAGTCCTCCAACCCAGCCAGTACCTGGTTAACCAGCCTCTGGAAGGTGGCGGGGCGTTTTTCATTCCGAAGGGCATCACCCGGAAATGGTAGTTACCATCCGGGGTGGAGAAGGTGGATCTCTCTCTGGCTCCCTCTGTCAGGTCGATCTGCCAGTATCCGCTGGTCAATTCGAAGGTGCTGAGATAGCGAGCAGACCCTAGGCGGTCAATGAGCTCGTCTGCTCGGGGAATGGGGTGGGCGTCGGTTCTGGTGACTGCGTTGAGCCAGCGGTAGTTCACACAGAACCTCAGCTCGGGAACAGCGCCGGGGCAGCGGCCTTCGGAACCAGGACCACGAGGCTGGCCCATGGGCTGTCGGAGGCTTTGACCACCCCCAGGGCTAGCATCTTAGAGACATTTGCCTTGATGCAGGCTCGGACTCGGTCGGGGACGCAGTAGGCTCTGTGCCGTACCGGAGGGCTGTCCCTGGTGTCCACATCGTGGACGCACCAACTGGTGACGCCGGGGACGAGAGAGAAAAGGTCAGAGAACTGTCCCAGTAGCTGGCGACAGTCCTCGCGCTGCTCGAGGTTGAGGGAGGAGGAGAGACTCACTCCCTCTACGGAGCCATCTTTTTCTTTCACACACAGGAGATCGGGAAGAGGCTCCGTGTCCTCTTCTGCTCCGTCGTCGGTGGCGAGGAGCAAACTCAACTCGAACCGCTCGAAGTGGGGTTTAAGGCGGTTTACATGAAGGACCCCCAAGGGGTTCCTGGGGGACTGCACATCGATGAGGTTTGTAACCTGGCTCTTACGTTCTACCACCTTGAAAGGCCCTGTCCACTTGTCATGCAGGGCACAAGGTTACACAGGGGCCATCACCCAGACCTGTTGTCTGGGCTGAAACTCTTCATCTCTTCTTGACTGGCCTCAAGGTTTGCCTCGGCCAGCTCTCGGAACTTCCGAGTCTGATTTCGGAGGGCCAGAATGTATCGAAACACATCTGGAGGGGGGTCCAGAGACGCCGTCTCCCATCCTTCCTTGACCAGGCTGAGGGACCCCGGATGGGGTGCCCATATAACAGCTCGAAAGGGCTAAACCCTAAGGACTTCTGCGGAACTTCTCGGTAAGCGAACAGGAGGCAGGGAAGGAGGATGTCCCACTTGCGCCTCAGGGGCTCCTCGAGGCCCATAATCATTCCCTTGAGGGTACGGTTGAACTGCTCAACCAGGCCGTTACCTTGGGGATGGTATGGGGTGGTGAACTTGTATGTCAACCCACACTGTTGCCAGAGGAACTACATGTACTTGGAGATGAAGTTCGTCCCTCGGTCGCTCACTACATCTCGCGGGAATCCCACCCGGGAGAAGATTCTCATGAGGGCCCGCCCCACTACGGGGCCGTCACCGTTCGGACGGGAATGGCCTCGGGATATCGGGTGGCATGGTCTACCAGGACAAGGATGAACCAGTGGCCTAAGGAGATCCGGGGGTCAAGGGGCCCAAAAAGATCTATTCCCACCCGTTCAAGGGGGGTACTGACCACGGGGAAGGGTTGGAGGGGAGCCTTGCGCCTCCCTCCGCTCTTTCCGCTGGCCTGACATATGGGGCAGGACTTGCAGTGGGCCTCCACATCGGAGCGCATGTAGGGCCAGTAGAAATGTGTGACCAGACGGTGGTAGGTTTTGTCTTGTCCCAAGTGTCCCGCCAAGGGCACATCATGGGCCAGGGTCAGGAGGAAGCCGCGGAAACATAGGGGTACCACCAGCACCCGGGCTGACCCTAGTTCGGCGGACTTTTGCTCACTATACAACGGGCCGTTTTCCCAATATACGTGGTGGGAGTCGGACTGGTCACCGGCGGCCTGGGCGACGGCCTGCTGCCGCGGCCCCACTAGAGAGGGACCGGAGGTCTGTTCCAGGCAGAACTCCTCTCGAGAAGGCCCCCCCTCCTGGCACCACTGGGCTAACTCAGGGAGGTCGTCCGTGTTCGGGGTCGATTCACCGGCAGGGCCCAGGGAACCTGGGTCGGGGTCACTGCCCTCGCCGGGGAAAAGATCAAGACCTTCGGTTCGCCCGCTGCCCTCCGGCTCGGCGGGGACAGGGCGAGGGTTCTCGGGTTCCACCCCCTCGGGGGCGGACACTCGGGCGGTCATGGATCGTGTGTTCACGCAGGCCCACTCGGGCAGGCCCACCATCTCTAGGTGAGTTCTTCGCTCAACCTGCTTCCACGGGGAGCTCTCCAGGTCGTTACCTAGTAGACAGTCCACGGGCATGTCGGTGTGGACCGCTACTCGTAATTCCCCGGAGACGCCCTCCCACTCGAACTGGACCTGAGCTATTCGGCAGGTGCTGACGGAGTTGTCAGCTGAGATCACCCTGCAGGAGGCGTGGGGTATGATTTGGTCTTCTGTAACTAGGTGCCCCCTTACTGCAGTAATGCTGGCCCCTATGTCTTGGAGGGCCCCTATGCGGTGCCCGTTGACGGTCACCTGCTGTCGGTATTTTTCAGTGTTATGGGGCAGGAGAGCTCCGGGAACCATTTCTCTATCCCCCAGGGAGACTAAGGTCATGGCTGCTGGTTCCCACCCCTCTGTGTCTTCTATCTCTTCTTCTTCCAGGGCCACTGTGGCTAGCTGGCGCGCGGTGTACTCACAGCAGCGGGTTTTCTGAGCATGGGGCAGTTGGGGTCACTGGCATAATGCCCTGTTTGTTGACATCGGTAGCAGGCTGTGCTTATTCTGGGTCCTTGTCTAGCTGGGGGGAACCCTGCCCTTGTGGCAGGAGGGGAGGTCCCGGACTGGTTTCTAGGGGGCATCGTGGGGGCCCTGCCTGGGGTCCCCTCTGTCTACCCTGACCCCCCCACCCCTCTGGCAGGGAGATCCTTGCTCGTTTCGGCCATAGTCCCCCATGGAACACCGTGGGACTCTGGTGCTCACCCATCGATCGGCCTCGACAGCCAGCTTCCGGGGGTTGGCCAACTTGCTGTCCAGAAGGTGCTGCCTTAATTCCACAAAGCAGTTGTTGGACAGGTGTTCGTAGGCGATGAGATCAATGAGTCCTTCAAAGATGGCCACCTTGCTGCCCTTGATCCACCCTTCCAAGGCCCTGCTGTAGAAATTCACGTATTCCACCCAAGTGGTGCCGGGGATCTTCTTGCAGTCTCTGAATCGTTGCCGGTACATCTCGGGGGTGAGCTCATATCGAGATAGTAGGGCGTCCTTCATATGGGGGTAGGAGTTCATGACGGTGGTGGGTAGGTCCAGCATGGTGTCTCTCCCCTCACTGAGGAAGCGACCCCATAATCCGGCTCCCCAATCCTTTTCAGGCACTCGATGGGAGGTCATGGCGACCTCATACGCCTTGAACTATTGCTGGATGTCATCCCCCTTGTAATATTCCTTCACAACATCCTTGGGTATATGCACTTTAGCTTCTGCCGGGGACGGGGCTTCTCTGCTCCCCGGGTGTCGGTACTCTTCGTTTCTGGCCTTGAGTTCTAGTTCCTTTAAGCTGCGCTCATGTTCAAGCTGGAGTTTCTTTTCTTAATGCTCCCTCTGGAGCTTCTTCTCTTCCAGTTCTCCTTGCAGCCGTAATTGTTCTACGGCCAGTTTCTTTCCAGCCAACTTGAGTTCTCCTTCTATTTTAAGGCGTGCCAGTTCTAGCTCCTGGTTTCGGTTGCGTTCTCGGTCTCTCATTTCCTCTATCGACAGAACTTTCTCCGCGCTGGTATTCCGCGTCAGGGAGTCAGTTTCCTCATCTTCTTGGCCGTTGATTTTGATCGGTGCCTCTCCCTGTACGCCATTTCCTTCTGTCGTGGGGAGGTCAGGCCCCGGCCTCTACCCAGGCCGCCAGGGCTTTCTAGTAGTCGTCTTTGGTGCTTAACCCAGTGGTAGCGATGTGGAAGTCTTTGCAGAATTGTTTCAGTTCTCGGTGGGTATATTCTTCCAGAAGGTCCTTTTGGAATGTGGTCTTTTCGCTTGTTCCGGTGAGACTCATGGTTGTTCTTTGTTCAGGTGGTGTGTCAGTCGTTTTACTGTATGATTCCTAGACGTAGGCTCTTATCCCGTCGCTTGCCACCAAAGTTAGAAGGGGCGGTCCTAGAGGCCAGGCTATGTCCACCCGACTGCTCCGTGACCCACCTCTCCTGCCAATAATGCTGAGTCTTAACGAGAGGTCCTCACCAGGGAGGACTTTGAGTATTGAATCGTACACACTGAGATCACACCACACTTATGAACGGACACCACACCGTAGGTTTTCAGTAACAAGTTCTTTATGAACAGAAGAAGGAATCAGCATTCTTATTTACAAGCGATCGAGGGATAGTAAAGTTTCAGAGATTCAGGTAAAAGGGAAGCGGGACAGTCTTAGTCTTTTGGCCAGTACGAAGCGTACCCTACGCACAGCTGTCAATCCTCGAGCCGGGGGGATACAGGAGATGATAGTCGTACTGGATGTCCTACTCACTTCAGGTCGACTCAGTTCGTGTTGGTAGCGTCAATGGTCCAGACAGACCAGAGTACTCCTCGAGCCGCGACGAAGTCCGCAGGGCTTGATCCGGACGATAGTTCTTGAGGAGCCCCGACCACGTCAGCAGGGCTCAGGAGGTTCGATGAAGATCTTTAAGGTTCAAGATCGAGCCGCGACGAGGTCAGCAGGGCTCCGATGTTCCAGTTCCGTAGTTATGAGGATGAGCCGCGACATCGTCAGCAGGGCTCGAAGAGTTCCAAAGTTCAGTTTTCCCCAAGGATAAGCCGCGATCAGATCAGCAGGGCTCTCTTGTCTAGGCTACAACTGCCTGCTAGTTCTTGGGCGGGCCTTGATATAGTCCAGTGGCCCTTTGATGTCCGGGACCCTCGCAGGCGGAGGTCTTAGGCCTTGGGGGCTGGTCGTTGGTGAGGTCCGGCGGTAGGCCCTTTGATCTCTTCGAAGATGCGTCCGGGAATTCCCAGACGCCCAGCAGGGTCTGGAGCCAGCACTCGGGGAGGCCAGAGGTGCGATCGAAACCGGCTCCCAGGGGAAGGCCAGAGGTGTGACAGAAACCAGTCTCTCAGGGGAGGCGGGAGGTGCAATCGAAACTCCCTGTCTTATCTCACTCGGGGAGCCCTCACCCTCCCAGCTGGGGCTGGCGCGTCTGGAGCCTAAGTTTCGCTGGGGCTGGGGTCATGCTAGGCCCCGGGAGTCAGGGATCTCGGGAAGGGAAAATGGCTGCCGGTAGGCCTGTGGGGCTTTGCAGGTTCTTGCGCACAGGGCCGGGAAGGAGTACGGGGGTATGCCGTGGCTGGTCGTCGGCGTTTGGGCGGACATGGACAGGACGACCAGGGGTTTCTGGGTGCAGGGCTAGGCTAACGGGGTGCTGAAGAACGGGGGGAACCACGCCACAAGGCCAGGTCCAACAGGCGTCCCCCCCAGCTGAAAGGCGGAGAGAACTACCTATCCCCTTGGGGGTTCTCTTCACTGAGGCGGAAGAATCGGGACAGGCCGTCTGCGTTGGCGTGGTCAACACCAGGCCGGTGCTCAACAGTGAAATCCATCTCCTGGAGGGAGATGGACCATCACAACAATTTGGGGTTCTCCCCTCTCATTTGCATTAGCCACCGGAGGGGTCGGTGGTCGATTTGGACCCGGAAGTGAGTACCGAACAGGTAGGGCCTCAGCTTCTTCAGGGCCCAAACCACCGCGAAGGCCTCCCACTCGATGGTGCTCCACCTTTGCTCTCGAAGGCGTAGCCTCCAGCTAATAAAGGCCACTGGCTGATCCAGGCCTTTCTCATTCATCTGGGACAGGACGGCTCCGATGCCATGCTCGGACGCATCCGTTTGGACAACAAACTCTCAGGAGTAGTCGGGGGCCTGTAACACAGGGGCAGTACAAACGACGTGTTTCAATGCTTTGAACGCCTCTTGGCAGGCGGGGGTCCAGCTAACTTTCTTCGGCTGGTTTTTGGCGGTTAACTCCGTGAGGGGAACTACGATGCTGCCATACCCCTTTATGAACCTTCGGTAGTATCCCAAGAGCCCTAGGAACGCCCGCACCTCCGTCTGGGTGGTGGGAGCCTCCCAGGCCACGATTGCATCGATCTTGGGTTGGAGGGGGGCTACGAGGCCGCTCCCGACCTGGTGCCCCAGGTAGACCACGGGCCCTTGTCCGATTTGACATTTGCTGGCTTTGATGGTGAGACCCGCCCTCTGCAGGGCTACGAAGACCTCCCGGAGGTGGAGGAGATGTTCGGTCCAGTGGGAGCTGAAGACTGCGATATCGTCCAGATACGCGGTACTGAAGTCCTCCAACCCAGCCAGTACCTGGTTAACCAGCCTCTGGAAGGTGGCGGGGCGTTTTTCATTCCGAAGGGCATCACCCGGAAATGGTAGTTACCATCCGGGGTGGAGAAGGTGGATCTCTCTCTGGCTCCCTCTGTCAGGTCGATCTGCCAGTATCCGCTGGTCAATTCGAAGGTGCTGAGATAGCGAGCAGACCCTAGGCGGTCAATGAGCTCGTCTGCTCGGGGAATGGGGTGGGCGTTGGTTCTGGTGACTGCGTTGAGCCAGCGGTAGTCCACACAGAACCTCAGCTCGGGAACAGCGCCGGGGCAGCGGCCTTCGGAACCAGGACCACGGGGCTGGCCCATGGGCTGTCGGAGGCTTTGACCACCCCCAGGGCTAGCATCTTAGAGACATTTGCCTTGATGCAGGCTCGGACTCGGTCGGGGACGCGGTAGGCTCTGTGCCGTACCGGAGGGCTGTCCCCGGTGTCCACATCGTGGACGCACCAACTGGTGACGCCGGGGACGAGAGAGAAAAGGTCAGAGAACTGTCCCAGTAGCTGGCGACAGTCCTCGCGCTGCTCGAGGTTGAGGGAGGAGGAGAGACTCACTCCCTCTACGGAGCCATCTTTTTCTTTCACACACAGGAGATCAGGAAGAGGCTCCGTGTCCTCTTCTGCTCCGTCGTCGGTGGCGAGGAGCAAACTCAACTCGAACCGCACGAAGTGGGGTTTAAGGCGGTTTACATGAAGGACCCCCAAGGGGTTCCTGGGGGACTGCACATCGATGAGGTTTGTAACCTGGCTCTTACGTTCTACCACCTTGAAAGGCCCTGTCCACTTGTCATGCAGGGCACAAGGTTACACAGGGGCCATCACCCAGACCTGTTGTCTGGGCTGAAACTCTTCATCTCTTCTTGACTGGCCTCAAGGTTTGCCTCGGCCAGCTCTCGGAACTTCCGAGTCTGATTTCGGAGGGCCAGAATGTATCGAAACACATCTGGAGGGGGGTCCAGAGACGCCGTCTCCCATCCTTCCTTGACCAGGCTGAGGGACCCCGGATGGGGAGCCCATATAACAGCTCGAAAGGGCTAAACCCTAAGGACTTCTGCGGAACTTCTCGGTAAGCGAACAGGAGGCAGGGAAGGAGGATGTCCCACTTGCGCCTCAGGGGCTCCTCGAGGCCCCTAATCATTCCCTTGAGGGTACGGTTGAACTGCTCAACCAGGCCGTTACCTTGGGGATGGTATGGGGTGGTGAACTTGTATGTCAACCCACACTGTTGCCAGAGGAACTTCATGTACTTGGAGATGAAGTTCGTCCCTCGGTCGCTCACTACATCTCACGGGAATCCCACCCGGGAGAAGATTCTCATGAGGGCCCGCCCCACTACGGGGCCGTCACCGTTCGGAGGGGAATGGCCTCGGGATATCGGGTGGCATGGTCTACCAGGACAAGGATTAACCAGTGGCCTAAGGAGATCCGGGGGTCAAGGGGCCCAAAAAGATCTATTCCCACCCGTTCAAGGGGGGTACTGACCACGGGGAAGGGTTGGAGGGGAGCCTTGCGCCTCCCTCCGCTCTTTCCGCTGGCCTGACATATGGGGCAGGAATTGCAGTGGGCCTCCACATCGGAGCGCATGTGGGGCCAGTAGAAATGTGTGACCAGACGGTGGTAGGTTTTGTCTTGTCCCAAGTGTCCCGCCAAGGGCACATCATGGGCCAGGTTCAGGAGGAAGCCGCGGAAACATAGGGGTACCACCAGCACCCGGGCTGACCCTAGTTCGGCGGACTTTTGCTCACTATACAACAGGCCGTTTTCCCAATATACGTGGTGGGAGTCGGACTGGTCACCGGCGGCCTGGGCGACGGCCTGCTGCCGCGGCCCCACTAGAGAGGGACAGGAGGTCTGTTCCAGGCAGAACTCCTCTCGAGAAGGCCCCCCCTCCTGGCGCCACTGGTCTAACTCAGGGAGGTCGCCCGTGTTCGGGGTCGATTCACCGGCAGGGCCCAGGGAACCTGGGTCGGGGTCACTGCCCTCGCCGGGGAAAAGATCGAGGCCTTCGGTTCGCCCGCTGCCCTCCGGCTCGGCGGGGACAGGGCGAGGGTTCTCGGGTTCCACCCCCTCGGGGGCGGACACTCGGGCGGTCATGGATCGTGTGTTCACGCAGGCCCACTCGGGCAGGCCCACCATCTCTAGGTGAGTTCTTCGCTCAACCTGCTTCCACGGGGAGCTCTCCAGGTCGTTACCTAGTAGACAGTCCACGGGCATGTCGGTGCGGACCGCTACTCGTAATTCCCCGGAGACGCCCTCCCACTCGAACTGGGCCTGAGCTATTCGGCAGGTGCTGACGGAGTTGTCAGCTGAGATCACCCTGCAGGAGGCGTGGGGTATGATTTGGTCTTCTGTAACTAGGTGCCCCCTTACTGCAGTAATGCTGGCCCCTATGTCTTGGAGGGCCCCTATGCGGTGCCCGTTGACGGTCACCTGCTGTCGGTATTTTTCAGTGTTATGGGGCAGGAGAGCTCCGGGAACCATTTCTCTATCCCCCAGGGAGACTAAGGTCATGGCTGCTGGTTCCCACCCCTCTGTGTCTTCTATCTCTTCTTCTTCCAGGGCCACTGTGGCTAGCTGGCGCGCGGTGTACTCACAGCAGCGGGTTTTCTGAGCATGGGGCAGTTGGGGTCACTGGCATAATGCCCTGTTTGTTGACATCGGTAGCAGGCTGTGCTTATTCTGGGTCCTTGTCTAGCTGGGGGGAACCCTGCCCTTGTGGCAGGAGGGGAGGTCCCGGACTGGTTTCTAGGGGGGCATCGTGGGGGCCCTGCCTGGGGTCCCCTCTGTCTACCCTGACCCCCCCACCCCTCTGGCGGGGAGATCCTTGCTCGTTTCGGCCATAGTCCCCCATGGAACACCGTGGGACTCTGGTGCTCACCCATCGATCGGCCTCGACAGCCAGCTTCCGGGGGTTGGCCAACTTGCTGTCCAGAAGGTGCTGCCTTAATTCCACAAAGCAGTTGTTGGACAGGTGTTCGTAGGCGATGAGATCAATGAGTCCTTCAAAGATGGCCACCTTGCTGCCCTTGATCCACCCTTCCAAGGCCCTGCTGTAGAAATTCACGTATTCCACCCAAGTGGTGCCGGGGATCTTCTTGCAGTCTCTGAATCGTTGCCGGTACATCTCGGGGGTGAGCTCATATCGAGATAGTAGGGCGTCCTTCATATGGGGGTAGGAGTTCATGACGGTGGTGGGTAGGTCCAGCATGGTGTCTCTCCCCTCACTGAGGAAGCGACCCCATAATCCGGCTCCCCAATCCTTTTCAGGCACTCGATGGGAGGTCATGGCGACCTCATACGCCTTGAACTATTGCTGGATGTCATCCCCCTTGTAATATTTCTTCACAACATCCTTGGGTATATGCACTTTAGCTTCTGCCGGGGACGGGGCTTCTCTGCTCCCCGGGTGTCGGTACTCTTCGTTTCTGGCCTTGAGTTCTAGTTCCTTTAAGCTGCGCTCATGTTCAAGCTGGAGTTTCTTTCCTTAATGCACCCTCTGGAGCTTCTTCTCTTCCAGTTCTCCTTGCAGCCGTAATTGTTCTACGGCCAGTTTCTTTCCAGCCAACTTGAGTTCTCCTTCTATTTTAAGGCGTGCCAGTTCTAGCTCCTGGTTTCGGTTGCGTTCTCGGTCTCTCATTTCCTCTATCGACAGAACTTTCTCCGCGCTGGTATTCCGCGTCAGGGAGTCAGTTTCCTCATCTTCTTGGCCGTTGATTTTGATCGGTGCCTCTCCCTGTACGCCATTTCCTTCTGTCGTGGGGAGGTCGGGCCCCGGCCTCTACCCAGGCCGCCAGGGCTTTCTAGTAGTCGTCTTTGGTGCTTAACCCAGTGGTAGCGATGTGGAAGTCTTTGCAGAATTGTTTCAGTTCTCGGTGGGTATATTCTTCCAGAAGGTCCTTTTGGAATGTGGTCTTTTCGCTTGTTCCGGTGAGACTCATGGTTGTTCTTTGTTCAGGTGGTGTGTCAGTCGTTTTACTGTATGATTCCTAGACGTAGGCTCTTATCCCGTCGCTTGCCACCAAAGTTAGAAGGGGCGGTCCTAGAGGCCAGGCTATGTCCACCCGACTGCTCCGTGACCCACCTCTCCTGCCAATAATGCTGAGTCTTAACGAGAGGTCCTCACCAGGGAGGACTTTGAGTATTGAATCGTACACACTGAGATCACACCACACTTATGAACGGACACCACACCGTAGGTTTTCAGTAACAAGTTCTTTATGAACAGAAGAACGAATCAGCATTCTTATTTACAAGCGATCGAGGGATAGTAAAGTTTCAGAGATTCAGGTAAAAGGGAAGCGGGACAGTCTTAGTCTTTTGGCCAGTACGAAGCGTACCCTACACACAGCTGTCAATCCTCGAGCCGGGGGGATACAGGAGATGATAGTCGTACTGGATGTCCTACTCACTTCAGGTCGACTCAGTTCGTGTTGGTAGCGTCAATGGTCCAGCCAGACCAGAGTACTCCTCGAGCCGCGACGAAGTCCGCAGGGCTTGATCCGGACGATAGTTCTTGAGGAGCCCCGACCACGTCAGCAGGGCTCAGGAGGTTCGATGAAGATCTTTAAGGTTCAAGATCGAGCCGCGACGAGGTCAGCAGGGCTCCGATGTTCCAGTTCCGTAGTTATGAGGATGAGCCGCGACATCGTCAGCAGGGCTCGAAGAGTTCCAAAGTTCAGTTTTCCCCAAGGGTAAGCCGCGATCAGATCAGCAGGGCTCTCTTGTCTAGGCTACAACTGCCTGCTAGTTCTTGGGCGGGCCTTGATATAGTCCAGTGGCCCTTTGATGTCCGGGACCCTCGCAGGCGGAGGTCTTAGGCCTTGGGGGCTGGTCGTTGGTGAGGTCCGGCGGTAAGCCCTTTGATCTCTTTGAAGATGCGTCCGGGAATTCCCAGATGCCCAGCAGGGTCTGGAGCCAGCACTCGGGGAGGCCAGATGTGCGATCGAAACCGGCTCCCAGGGGAAGGCCAGAGGTGTGACAGAAACCAGTCTCTCAGGGGAGGCCGGGGGTGCAATCGAAACTCCCTGTCTTATCTCACTCGGGGAGCCCTCACCCTCCCAGCTAGGGTTGGCGCGTCTGGAGCCTAGGTTTCACTGGGGCTGGGGCCATGCTAGGCCCCGGGAGTCAGGGATCTCGGGAAGGGAAAATGGCTGCCGGTGGGCCTGTGGGGCTTTGCAGGTTCTGGCGCGCAGGGCCGGGAAGGAGTACGGGGGTATGCCGGGGCTGGTCGTCGGCGTTTGGGCGGACATGAACAGGACGACCAGGGGTTTCTGGGTGCAGGGCTAGGCTAACGGGGTGCTGAGGAACGGGGGGGAACCACGCCACGAAGCCAGGTCCAACATGCTGCTTACATTTTTTCCTTTGAGCCTCTGGGTGACACCTTGTTTCGCAAAGTCGATGCAGTGTAAGAGAACAGAGTAAAGAAGAAATCAATAAAGATCACCCACAAGTGCCTAATTACTGGAAGAAACATAGTGACATCAGTTTATGTCATAAAGATATTAAAATAATCCCTCATCAAAAAACACATTCAGCCTCCTCGCTTCTTTTCCGCCCAGTCCTCAAACACATACAGATTACGACTATTCACCACGAGAAACCACATTTCAAGCATTACAAACAGCCAAGGCTAGGCTACATCTAAAATGTTTGAGATTTTGGCTATTTCCACCAATATTCTACAGCCCTATTTATTTATTTATATAAAATTACTCACTAACATCTTGACGAAGCAACCCAAGATGCTTAACATCATGACTATTCCCCTCCGTACTTGGTAGACAATCAGAGCCCCCTAGAGAGCAATATCACCCCTGGCAAGAGGCGATAGGCAGTCTTCCACTCTGGATGTCCTCAGGTCCTGATGGCTTCTCTGCCTTTTTCTACAAGGCCTATACCTCCCTACTCATTGAGTCCCTCATCAAAGTGTTCATCTACTTTCTGACATCTCACATGGCCATAGATACTATGCTAGACTCTCATATCATGCTGTTCTTAAATTGAGGAAGAATTCATATCTGTGCACATCTTACTGTCCGATTGCATCACTTAATTTTGATGTAAAACTGTTTACTTCCATTTTGATCTGGAAACAGACAATACCCGACTAGCAGTTGTCTTGATGGATGTGGGTGAAAGGTGTACACAACCAATGGTCTTTCTCTCGCTAGACTCGTACAAGTCCTTTAATAAGGTTGACTGGCCCTGTCTCACTTAGCTACTTCATAAGGCCCAGTTAGGCCCCAAAACGAGAATTTTTAATCAGACGAACTACAAACGCCCTTCAGCAAAGATCAACATAAACGGGAAATACACCCCTACAATGCAGATATAACAAGGCAGGAGGCAAGGGTGCTCTCTCACTCCCCTGATCTTTGCTCTCTCAATGGAACTCCTCATAGTTAAGATACTACGCAACCCAGATATTTTTTGTGTGAGAGTGGGGGAGATGGAACATTAGCCAGCCTTGTTCGCTGATGGTATTCTCTGCCTAATAACCAAGCCGACCTATCTTTCCTGACTCCACAAGTGGAAGTAGACCTTTTTGTGGGAGTCTCAGGCTTTAAGATACATTTCTCTAAATCTCAGGGCCTGGGGGTGGCAGTACCCCAAAGGGAATTGCGAGAAATAATCCAGGTGGCAGGGCAGGTTTTTCTTGGTCGGGAACCTCTATCATATATCTAGGGATCCCCCTCTCGCACACATCCGCTCACTACATGACCGCAACATTCCACCTCTTCTATGAACTTTATTCAAAGATCTAGATCTCTATCCCTGGGTCAAATAAAAAATCTCCTGGTTGGGACGCTTGAATAGCTTGAAAATTAACTTTATTCCACGTTTACTCTATATGGTACAAACGCTTCCCTTTACCATTCCAAAAGCAAAGCAGGGGAAGCGGGAAAAGGGAAGTCCAACAATAGGGGCACCAGTAGCTCAGTCGCCCCGCAAATAGATGACAGGGGGGTGAATTCCCCCTCAGGCTGATCTCCCTCTCCCAACCGTACTACTGCCTCAACCACTCCAACCAATCAAAAGGCAAGACAACCCTCGCGCAGCTTAATGACAAGCAGTGGCAAGGATCCTAACCGAGGGCAAGAAGATCCTAGCGAATCCAACTTAAATGATCCACCAAAGACCACCAATATCTTCCCCTACCACCCGGGCGGCCCAAAGATTTGCCAACTGCCCACCGAAGTAAATGCAGAAGAAAAGTGCTTCGAAGAATACCAGAAGGAGGCCGCAGAAAACACACAATACTCCGGGCGCGACGGCCCCGTCAACCTCACCTACCTGGGATCACAGAAATGGGCAGATTTAATCGCTCCCTACACCCTGGTCACCCCGGTTAAACAACCTGTGTCCACAGTTGAAACTAACAATAAAAATCAGCGTGCCCAACAGGTTTCTTTTTTTTTTTATAAAACAATTTTTATTTTCATTTTATCAAGCAGCGATAATAAATCAATAAAAAACAGTCTTCTCCAGTTACAGTAGTCGAGAATAACCGGCTCCGTATCTTTTACATTGTGTGGTTCTATGACATTACACCTACAGTAAATACCCCTCACCTCACCCCACCCGCCTCCCTCCATTCCCGTCAACATCATGAATCCATTGGCCATTCCAGGGACCTCGTCTCTCATGGACTGTTCTCAGGTGTGAGCTCTGTATGTGGTGGTTCACACAAGTTCCCTCTGGTTTCATTCCACTACCCCCATATCCGCATCCACTTCTTGGGGCAACCCCTATGTGTGTAAACCGCCGTCTCGGCTATCATTGCGGTGTTCATATCCTCTTTCCACTGTGATTGTGAGGGTGTCACCCCAGAGCCCCAGTTCCTTGCTATATTCCGTTTTGCCAGGGCCATACCCAAAGTAGCCCATGTTTTCTGTGCCACATTAAGATCTGTAGGTTGCCATATGTTCCGAATACAATATCGAGGATCTGCCAGGACTTCTACCCCACTCACTTCCGAGACTTGTTCCAGTACGTATTTCCAGTATGATTGTATTTTGGGGCACGCCCATAGCGTAAGGTAGTAAGTACCGGTTTGTCCACACCCCCTGAGACAGAGTGGGTCAGGCGTGCGCCCCATTTTGTGTACCATGGTGCGGGAATAATTTACCCGATGCAGGATTTTAAGTTGCACCAATTTCAAATGGGAGGGGATCGCTGCCTCTCTAGGTGATGCAAGTGCCTCCATCCAGTCCGAGTCATCTATGTCCCCAAGTTCTATCTCCCACTTGCTGCGCAGTACCATAGTGAGGTCAGGGAGGTTGTTGACCAGTTTTCGGTATGTTAGTGAGATGGCTTTCTTATCTAAATGATCAGTGAAGAGCCTGTCCTCCAGTGGAGAGGCGTCTACCAACGTGGTTTCAGGGGTAATAGCACACTGGAGTGCGTGCCGGATTTGGGAGTAGCGGTACAACTCCGTGTCTGCAATGCCGTATTTTTCTTTGAGCGCAGCGAAGGAGAGGATTTCTCCCCTAACCCATAAGTCCCCAATGTTTGTGATACCGATGAGGTCCCAGTGTCTGAACCCTTTAGTGTTTGCTAATGTGCCCAAGCGTTTTGTCTCCCAGAGTGGAGTAGCAGGCGTAAGCACTCCCTCCCACCCCAGCGCTTTCTGGGCTGTGTGCCATATTCTAATGGTGTGGGCCGTGGGGCCAGTCAGTGCTTGGCGTCTGCCAAACAGGTTTCTGATCAGGAGGTTATCCCCTCTAACTCAGTAACTCGACAAAATCTTTCCACCTCTTCTACACCCACCGGTCCCTTAAATCAACCAGGGCCCAAATCTGGGATTCAAGCATCAAATGTGTCAAATACCTAGGATATTCTATTAAATACAATGCAACTAACCATCGACACTCTCCTCTATCAGTCTGACAAAATGGACCTACAGTTGACCTTACTCGACACCTTGGCCCTTTTCGTGTGGCGAATCAAGGAGAAACTTGGGCAACTAAACTTGTTAATTGGCAGAGCTCAGCAGGAAGCAAAGTTGATTTGTAGTTGTGGCCCGATCATCGACAAATTAGCATCACTCCCGGAAATAGTATCTACTTTGATAGAAGGCCTGCCAAAAGGGCCTCACAAAAGGGACTCTTACACCAACCCTTGCATAATAGCCAGTCTCGAACTCTCAAAAGGAGATCCCACCACAGCTAACATCACGGATAAAACTGTAACGGCACCATCAGTGGGCTTTTCGTCAAAACGCTCCTCCTCACGTCCCAAGGATCAAAACCCAATCCAGAATGCTAAGGTTCGCCGTCAGCAAAGAAGGAAAGGTTGCAACAAAATAACAATCTCAAGTGCTTCAGAGGTTTATCCCCTGTTTAGGACTGAAGCCAGACAGCAGCCACAAGAACCAGGCCCTACTACAGCAACTCACACAAGCACAGAACTAGCTTCCACTGCGCCCAGTGAATCCACACATGGGGGGGTACGTGGCAGCAACCACAAAGGTTCCAATACAAGAGGCTGGCAGGGCCCAGACCAGCAGCCAAACTGGCACCCTAAACATTATGGAAAACAGTGGATCTAGAAAAGGGAAGGACGCCAGCCCCCTCATACAACCATTGTTATTTGAGTCAAGGGTGGCACTACCAACGCACGGCTCCAACTTGGCACCAGAATCTATGACCACCCTTTACTGTTCACGACCACTGGCCAAAGAACCGATGAAAACAGGACCCTTAGGCTTCCAAGACCAACTACATCCTTCTACAGCTGGTGACTCCACATCTCCCTCTGCTTCCGAGCCTCGAACATTTTCCCCTCATGATTCCTCCATGTGAACCTCACAACAGTCCATCTCTAACAACAGAGGAATCCAATTGGGTGGCAAGTATCTAACAGCTCAGCAGGTAGATCAAACCAGGAACTCTACCATTACTCTTTTTACCCCAGAATATGAATCAAAGGGTACATTCGACATCTTGAACAGAGGTAACCTACTTCGACTCCTCAGCACTATACCAACCTTAAACGGTCTATGCTCAGCTGACCTCCTCTCAGTAGAATTCATAAAAATTGACAAAACACAGGACTTGGAAGCCACAAAAGCAACCTGGAGGTCGTCCGAAATCGTAAACAAAATCCTGGAGGAGCAAAACACCCTCAAAGCATGGGGGATCCAATCCGCCCTACACCACAACATAGGATATCCGTTCCCCCTGCTCGAGAGACCTCGGTACGGACCAACCGAGAAAACCCTGAGTAGATCACCATCAAAAACACAGGCAACAAACACTCAAAAGAGTATGACAGGTTTTAATTCTGACAACCCAGACGATCTTCGGCCATTTAGAACAATGAACACGTCAAGCTACCCACAATGACAGGGCAACCAAAAAGGGGTGGGTTCGAACCTGGCCACTCCGCTACTGAAACTGTGCTCATGGAACCTAAACGGGTACAACCACAAGACAGCAGACACCGAATTTCTTCAATACGTGAAATCATTTGACATTATCCTCCTTCAGGAAACATGGCTGGAGGAGCCTTCCCACATAGAAGGCTACACCTGCTATCACTCTCCAGCCATAAGGAAAAGCAAATTCGGTCGGCTAGCGGGTGGCTTAGCAACCTGCATTAAAATCACAAATATTCACAGCGCTCAGGAATTAACAGCCCACTCACCGGCCATAAACACTGTTCAGATTAAATTAAACCTTAGTGGGAAAAAAGAAGAGGTGCTGCTGACTAACATCTATATCAACCCAAAAAAGAAGAAACAGGAGTCAACATTTCTAATGGACCATCTATATCACCTAATGTCTATGTACACTCCCTCCAATTTTATTTTGTCTGGGGATTTCAACCAATATATTCTAGGCTCCTCCACAAACAAGGACACGCAGGCCCAGTCCTACTATTGGAATATTCCAACCCAATCCTTTAGTGGCCAAGGAAAAACCTCTAAGCTGGTGAAAGAGCTGCTAGAAAACCTGGAGCATATCAGCCTGAGGGTTTTAAATGGAATATTTGCTGATGATTCGCCATCTGTTGCTTCATTCAACTCAGGCAACGCAACCTCTACAATAGATTATACGCTAGTTTCTCTTCCATTTTTCCATCACATACTAGGCTTCAGCCTAGGAGACAAGGGGGACAGCAACCATCGTCCCCAGGAAGTTTCCATTCTTGCCTCTCCGGATCTAACTCTTCTCAATCCAACAGGACCACATGCCTGTCATACCATGAATCTCAAAATAATTAAATCTTATGTTGCAAACACTAGGGAGGTACTTCAAGCAGCAAAACTACAACTAAACAGCCGAAACTATCCTATGGGTAACCCAATCACCCTCTGGGAAACCTTCTCGGCCGAATTTGCAAACACATATTCAACCACAGTACGGCACCTCCCATCTATTGGCCTCACGGTCACAGGGAAGACTACAAGCACCCAGAAATTGACATTAATAAACCATAAAAAAGTGATTAACAAATCCCTAAGGTTATTGAGAACAAGCCCAGGTGAAAGTGGTCTTTTCCAACAGCTTGGCAAGCACTGGGATGATCTCAAAAAACTCAAATGGGAGATCAAAAGATCCAATGAAGAAAAAAAAAAGAAAAAAAAAGATCCAATGAAGAAGATTTTTAGGCTAAACTTCACTATGACTCCAAGGGAAACAATAGTGACCGATTTTGGTCCACACTGAACACATTTTTAAACCCAAAACATGGTGGACTAACATCACAAATAACCAATAACTCCTGGGAATCCTTCTTAGACTCTCACTTCAACCAACAGGCTGTAGGAACAAACATGCCCCAGGATGCCCAGGAGGCCCATCCTTCACAAACAGCAAAACCATATGAAAAAGCAGAAACGGAAATCAATGCTGTTACGATTAGGAAACGAATCTCCAAAGGAAGGAAAGATGGAGTTCCAGGGCCAAACGGAATTCCCCCAGCCCTCTTCTAATTTGATCCGGAATATTGAGCAAAATCTCTGACCCCACTTTACACTTTGTTCAGCCACTCTCTGCGCCTCCCAGCATCATGGAAGGGCTCAGTTATATCGCCAATATGTAAAGCAGGGGATAGAACCTTATCAAAAAACTGCCGCCTGATATCCCTATTGGACATTGAGGCAAAATACTTTGCATGGCTTCTACTGACACAGCTGTGCGAATGGGCTACCAAGTACAATATAATTCCACCCAGCCAAACTGGATTTTGCAGAGACGCGGGAACTACAACAAACCTCCTGGCAATATCATTACTTATAGACAAAGCAAAACTGACTAAACAAACCCTTCACTTTTGCTTTATGGACTTCAAAGCGGCTTTCGACAACGTCAATCGAGCCAATCTTTGGAGAAAATTAGCCCTCTGAGGGATTCCCGCTCCTCTCCTAAACCTTTTGATCGAACTGCACTCCAACAAGTGGGTTCAGGTGAAGCTCGGGAATGGCACTCATCTCTCTAGGCGCATACCAACTACAAAAGTCCTCAAGCAGAGGTGCGTTTTAGCGCCAACCCTTTTCAATTTATTTACAGCTGATCTGCCACCTGCTCTAGAAGCCTGCAATGCGCATGCCCCCGACTAGGGGGGCCAAGCTTTGCCCAGCATATCCTACGCAGACGACATGGCCCTGGTTAGTCACACTAAAGTAGGACTACAGCATCTCATTAATACATTGCATGGATACGCTGAAGAGAATTTACATGAAGTAAATATCGACAAAACTAAAGTACTGTCAATAACTGAGAACAAAAAGTCCCACTCCTGGCTCCTTGGAACACAGGTCGTCACAAACTGCTCTGAATATAAATATCTTGGCATTACAGTCGACAAAGGAGGCCGCTTCTTAAACCACCTTGAGACCACAAAGAGAAAAGGTATGCTGATTGCGACAACACTTAAACAACTCAAAACTAAGCTGACCGGCCCAACTTCCCTAACATTGCTTCGTGTTGCCCAAGTTAAAATACAGTCATCTGTTACCTATGGCAGCGAAGCATTAAGAGGTACAGACGCGATATTGCTGGACACAATAATTTCAAAAGCATACAGACTCCTCTTAAATCTGCCACCTTATACCTCACAAGCCCAGATCCAGCTAGAATTTGGACTAACGAAACAACTGTTAGCAAGGAGAGGATCGTACATTAAGGGGTCCATTAGGATGGCGGGCGGAAACAGTCCGCCCGCCACCCTAACGGAGATCGGGACCGCCCGCCTAAAGGGCGGGGGTCCCGACATTGGCATTAGGATGTGCCCACCACTGTGGCGGGCGCATTCCTCAAAGTAACATTGTGGCGGGCGGTGCTCACTGCACCGCCCGCCACAATGTTAAAAACAAATGCACGCATTTGCATACTCGAAGCGGCAGGCACCGCGCGGTGCCTGCCGCTGCGATTATGCAAATGCAGGGGGGTACCACAGGTACCCCCCGTGTGCCACCCCCCTTTGCCCGTCACTCTGGGGGCCCACAGGGGCCCCCCAGAGTGAACACCACATGCCTTTCCGTGGCGGCATTGCCGCCACGGAAAGGCATTGAGAAATGCCTATTCTAATATGGCTGCCGGTGTATGATAGACACCGCCACCATGTTATCCCTTTTCCGCCCCGGCCTCTATGCGACCGGGGCGGAAAACAGGCGGGCGGTCTTTCCGACCGCTGCGGTCCCCTCCGCCATCGTAATATGGCGGGGGGGGAATGCAGGGAAGGATGGCGGGCGGATTGCCTCCGCCAGGGTGGCGGTGGCCACCGCTACCCTGGCGGAGGCAATCCGCCCGCCATCCTAATGGGCCCCTAAGTGTTGGTACAAAATAAAGAATTCACCGGTGAACACACTGAACCATCAGCTTTGACAAGATTTGTGCAGCTGCTCCAAAATGCCGGGGAAAAAGTACATAGAGGAGTCCCTGGTCATTACAGGACTAAAAGAACTATGGGAAAGCTTACTACTGCACGCACAATTTAAGCATGTAGTAAATAAGAGCATAAAGAGACTCTCTTTTATAGAGGACAAAGCCACCTTTGCCTATAGGCGCCACGCCTGGATGACTCTGAGTACATACAAATCACCCGGGTTACAGGCTTATTTTGGATTGGGGTATTGCAGGAAATCAAAAGAAGCCTTTTTAAAACATAGGCTAGGAATCCTACCAGCCATACCACATCTACAACTATGGCTGAGAAGGAACTGTGGGACAACATGCATGTTATGCGGTGCAGGGAAAGAAGACATCGAACATTTGCTTCGCTCCTGCTCAAAGTTAAAAGAGGAAAGAGTAGCTCTCCTAAAAACAACTTTTTTTTGTTTTAAGAAGTTTTTATTAGCATTTGTGAATTCACTACAATACAAAAGTCATAAATAAGTCGAAAACTAATAATATACAATAAACAACTTTTAACGAACATAGAATACGCACACGGAGACAAGCAGTCCTTGCATGCTTCGACCCAGGACTTCCGTCACTAAATGGGAAGTTGGTGAAATTCCTGAAATTAGTGGTGCTTTAACTAACAAACCAAGACGTCGGTGGCCCACACAAAACATAAGGAACTATGGACACTCCTCAAACCCTTATTTTATAACTGCTATATCTTCTAATAATTAAGATCTCTCTCTTAAGACTTTTTATTGATGAAACGCGCATTCAATTGTATTTTTGTAATGGTTTTAATTAATCAGAAACAATACATTTTTTACTTACTTACATTCCGAAATTGACTTTAATACATATTCAACATAAAATGTTGGACTTTGTGTGGCACAGCAAATCCGCTAGAGTAGCAAGATCAACGCTCTTTCATTCGTTAGATGCAGGGACATGGCTTCCTTGATGCATTGCCTACACTCAGGCAGCCCAGATGCGAACAGCAGTAGATTGGAATTATAATCTAGACAATAAACCATTGGTGGTGGTAAAACAATCCTTCTCTAACATTCCACTTAAAGTATCCTATTGCTATGATCCGAATCATACCCAAGATAGGCATTTCCTCCTCCTGATTACAATAATGTTGCTCAACCACTGCAATTCCTAAAATGCAAGAAGGCATTCCCCAAATTCTCTTTTCCATTGATGTCCATAATCCATAAACCAGGTTTTCTTCCAGGGGTCTCTGACTCAAGCTGAACGCTGGGGATTCCCCCAGCTAAACGATTTCTTCGAAGATGACCATCTTCAAACCAGTGAAACTTTAATAGAAAAGTGGACCTTAACTTGGCGAGAAAAATATCCTTTTACACAAGTGTTACCTTGTATGGCAGGGAGACTGCACTGACATTGGATTAACTGGGATGATACACGTTTAGAGTCCATCTTCAGCACTACTGTGCGATATAACTCTTGGCTGTATGAATGTATCCATGAGCTCAGCCCCAAATCAAAACTCTTCTGGGATCTGGGCAAATACATTCCTGACGATGCTTGGAGGGCGATATGGAGGAGAGCAGCGGAGTCCTCCAAGAGCATACAACACAGAGCCAGCGCCTACAAACTACTAACCAGGCGGTACTTCACTCCACATGGCTCCATCCCATGACAGGCAATTCAGATATGTATAGAAAAGAATGTGGGGAACGAGGCAGTCTGCTCCATACTTGGTGATCCTGTACACACATCCATACTTTTTGGCTGGTGATCTTAACTCAGATGCAATAGACAACACACATCACTCTCCCCCACTGCCCCTTGACTGTTCTCCCTGCAACAGTGAGAAACGTATTTATTTGATATGGTGCCCTTGTAAGCTCCGCTACGTCGGTATGACTTCACGAAAATTAAAACAAGAATATCAGAACATAAGAGCACCATCAGATGTAAAAAGCGATCAACAAAATTGACCAATCATTTTCTTGATCAAAACCACTCAGAGACAGAACTTAAATGGGTGGTAATAGAACAACCATCGGTACCCTCACATATTACAGATATCTCCAAATTTCTTTTTAACCGTGAACAGCGCTGTTTTTTTTAACTCAGAAGCGACATTAATGGGTTAAATGACCGATACCCTGGTTATCTGTACACTAAATTATATTGATATCATTGCATGATATGTATTAATAATTCACATCACTTGATCTTACCCTCATGTTATTACATCTTAATTCAAAGTTGGAACAGGGATCTATTTTTACTTTTTTTTATTCATATCATAGTTGCCAAGTTATCATTAGAGGTAAATGAGAAAAGATCCTGGTGGATCTCTATTCCGACGAGACAACTGGCATTAAAAGGTTTACTGTTAAGAGAGACACCTGCACTAGTTTCTCCCTCTCTCTTTTTCGTCAGTGAACACGGCCTTGTCATAAACAGGAAGCACAAGTTGCTTGTTCTATTAACTGCCTAGCACCAGTTTTGTCACCTTATTAATATTAGTGGAGACAAATGGTGAACCATGTATTTGCATGCGCTCTACTAACTGCCTAGCGCCAGATTTGTCACCTTATTAATATTGGTGTAGACAAATGGTGGCTCGTGTATGTGTATGCGCGCTTATCATAACCAAGAAGAGTGTCACCTCCTTTAGTATAGGTACTTTAGCAGGCACAATAAGAATTGTTTATGTCTGATACATGAAACACTAAACTGTAGGAAGGGTCAGAGGCCAAAATGCATAGACTCTACAGGGCATACAGCCCTAGTACTAAGTATTCATAACACACACATACCCTGGAGTCTCAATCCAACAAAGACAAAGGAAGAGTGAAATATGCCAAAACTACCCAAAATATACAAAATTTGTATGGATTCCCATAACTCACCAGTCCCGGTGACATGCTTCATCATCTGGGCCTCCTTTAACAGGGCTAACACTCCACCCTAGTGATGGAGGAGCCCAAGGATGTTTACAAAGTATACAACAAGACAGATGTGAGCAAGGTATTAATGCATCGAGTGTGTGGGAAGAAAGAATATGCAGTGCAAAAAAAGTGTAGTGTGAACGTTAAAATTGTTGCGTAATATGACTACAATTTTTGATCTTAGACTATTACGAACAAGTGTTAAAAACAGTGCAATTGGACGGTTTCAGTAAATAGCCGTCCTTCAGTATGTATTGGTCAACAATTTTCAGCACTTATGAGGGCAAGAAATGTACCCAGTGCTTTCGTCAGGACCTCTATAGAATTAATTGCTACTGCAACAGTGAACAAAGCAATGTGAATTATAAGAAAAGGATACACTGTGAATCAATTCTCTCACAGTTGCCAATCTTCTCACCCTTTGGATAAATCTATAGGAGAGATAAGAAGTTCATATGGTAGTTTTGGATTACAGAATTATATGTCTATCAGGAAGCTCCGTGGCTAAAAATAGCCCTCAGGCCATCCTAATCAATAGGCAAAATAAACTCCATCAAGTCTTACCTCAAAGGTATGGAGAAATCGCCTCACCCCACCTGGCAACAGCTCAGAGTAAAAGAGGCACCGCTCTACGAAAAAACAGAAACACCAAACCTTGATTTGAAGGGTGTGCCGTTTCTTCACAACATTAAAAACCCAAGTATGGTACTCCACACGATACTAGAGAACTCTCACCGCTCAAAAATTCACTTATCTGCTGTTTAGAGCATATCACACATTCTTATGGCTTGTATGTTATACCTAGCAATTGGTCACTATGCCTGGTGACAAAAAACCTTTGTTCTTTACATTTAACTCACTTCTCTGCTGTATAGAGCATATCACACATTCTTATGGCTTGTAGGTTATACCTAGCAATTAGTCACCATGCCTGGTGACAAAAAACCTTTGTTCTTTACGTTTTTACACCAAGGGCTTGAAGTTAACGGGACCTTTTGTAAGTTCATAAATATAAACACTGAGCCCCGCAACACTTGTAATACACAGTTTGGAAACACGCATATGGGCATAGGAACTACTACACCGAGTTAATGGTGCTGGTCAGCAGTGTAGCTTCTCCTCACTCTAAAGGCGCCAGGCAAGACATACGCGCAGATACTAGGCATCGTATTCTCGCGATTCTTAGAGTCCATTGCTGAAGGACTAAAAAGATGTCTGACAATTACCACTCACTCCTAGGGCCGGCCATACCTCACTCGCCAGGAATGTCAACAGCGATCACAGTAAAATTACAACACAAGGCTCCATACCCTTCCGTCGATACCTCCGGCAATCTTCTAAGCCGTCGGGGAGGAGACGGCCTTTGTTCGAAATGCATCTTTATGTCCCCGGGATGTGTCTCATTCGTCCAAAGCTTGCATCCCGATTCTATCGAGATCTCATGATCACGCGAGACAATGCGAGGAACTACAATACTCCTGCTGAATCATGGGATATGTCGTTTTTAGTGTTACAAATACGAAAAATACGAAAACTAGAGCCCGTTATGATTCACTAGTCCTCCATAATGTATATTTAGCGGCTAACTTCCATATGAAAATATTGACAACTTATTACCAACTATCCAACTACTACAGGTTGATATTGCCACTTTGGATCAATGACCAGGGTGTCTAAGCCTCTTAATTCCCTACGCAGACATCACATTCCCTTCATAAAGTAGTTCTAACTACGTATCCCATGATTCTTGGGGAGTTATTGTAGTTCTATTTGTTCCTCGTGGGATCACGAGGTTTGATACTGTTTTTGTGGGTCCAATGCCAGACCTCTTTATGTAAGACCATCTATGCACTTATTAGGCATTATGGAGGACTAGTGAATCATAACGGGCTCTACTTTTCGTATTTTTTGTATTTGTAACACTAAAAACTACATATCCCACGATTCAGCAGGAGTATTGTAGTTCCTCGCGTTGTCTTGCGTGATCCGAGTGAGATCTCGATAGAATCGGGATGCAAGCTTTGAACGAATGAGACACATCCCGGGGACATAAAGATACATTTCGAGCAAAGGCCGTCACCTCCCCGGCGGCTTAGAAGATTGCCGGAGGTATCGACGGAAGGGTATGGAGCCTTGTGTTGTAATTTTACTGTGATCTCTGTTGACATTCCTGGCGAGTGAGGTATGGCCGGCTGAGTTAACGGTAGCCCTAGGAGTGAGTGGTAATTGTCAGACCTTTTTTTAGTCCTTCAGCAATGGACTCTAAGAATCGCGAGAATACGATGCCTAGTATCTTCGCGTATGTCTTGCCTGGCACCTTTAGAGTGAGGAGTAGCTACACTGCTGATCAGCACCATTAACTCGGTGTAGTAGTTCCTATGCCCATATGCGTGTTTCCAAACTGTGTATTACAAGTGTTGCGGGGCTCAGTGTTTATATTTATGAACTTCCAAAAGGTCCCGTTAACTTCAAGCCCTTGGTGTTAAAACGTAAAGAACAAAGGTTTTTTGTCACCAGGCATGGTGACTAATTGCTAGGTATAACCTACAAGCCATAAGAATGTGTGATATGCTCTATAGAGCAGACAAGTGAGTTAAACGTAAAGAACAAAGGTTTTTTGTCACTAGGCATGGTGACCAATTGCTAGGTATAACATACAAGCCATAAGAATGTGTGATATGCTCTAAACAGCAGATAAGTGAGTTTTTGAGCGGTGAGAGTTTTCTAGTATCGTATGGAGTACCATACTTGGGTTTTTAATGTTGTGAAGAAACGGCACACCCTTCGAATAAAGGTTTGGTGTTTCTGTTTTTTCGTAGAGTGGTGCCTCTTTTACCCAGAGCTGTTCCCAGGTGGGGTGAGGCGATTTCTCCATACCTTTGAGGTAAGACTTGATGGAGTTTATTTTGCCTATTGATTAGGCTGGCCTGAGGGCTATTTTTAGCCACAGAGCTTCCTGATAGACACATAATTCTGTAATCCAAAACTACCATATGAACTTCTTATCTCTCCTGTAGATTTATCCAAAGGGTGAGAAGATTGGCAACTGTGAGAGAATTGATTCACAGTGTATCCTTTTCTTATACTTCACATTGCTTTATTCACTGTTGCAGTAGCAATTAATTCTATAGAGGTCCTGACGAAAGCACTGGGTACATTTCTTGCCCTCATAAGTGCTGAAAATTGTTGACCAATACATACTGGAGGACGGCTATTTACGGAAACCGTCCAATTGCACTGTTTTTAACACTTGTTCGTAATAGTCTAAGAATAAATATTGTAGTCATATTACGCAACAATTTTAACGTTCACACTACACTTTTTTTGCACTGCATATTCCTTCTTCCCATACACTCGATGCATTAATATCTTGCTCACATCTGTCTTGTTGTATACTTTGTAAACATCCTTGCGCTCCTCCATCACTAGGGTGGAGTGTTAGCCCTGTTAAAGGAGACCCAGATGCTGAAGCATGTCACCGGGTCTGGTGAGTGATGGGAATCCATACAAATGTTGTATATTTTGGGTAGTTTTGGCATAATTCAGTCTACCTTTGTCTTTGTTGGATTGAGACTCCAGGGTATGTGTGTTTTATGAATACTTAGTACTGGGGCTGTATGCCCTGTAGAGTCTATAAATTTTGGCCTCTGACCCTTCCTACAGTTTAGTGTTTCATGTATCAGACATAAATAATTCTTATTGTGCCTGCTAAAGTAGCTATACTAAAGGAGGTGACACTCTTCTTGGTTATGATAAGCACGCATACACATACACGAGCCACCATTTGTCTACACCAATATTAATAAGGTGACAAATCTGGCGCTAGGCAGTTAGTAGAGTGCATGGAAATAGATGGGCCACCATTTGTCTCCACCAATATTAATAAGGTGACAAAACTGGTGCTAGGCAGTTAGTAGAACAAGCAACTTGTGCTTCCTGTTTATGACAAGGCAGTGTTCAATGACGAAAAAGAGAGAGAGAGAGAGAGAGGGAGAAACTAGTGCAGGTGTCTCTCTTAGCAGTAAACCTTCCTTTTAATGCCAGTTGTCTCGTCGGAATAGAGATCCACTAGGATCTTTTCTCATTTACCTCTAATGATAACTTGGCAACTATAATATGTATAAAAAAAGTAAAAATAGATCCCTGTCCCAACTTTGAATTAAAATATAATAACATGAGGGTAGGATCAAGTGATGTGAATTATTAATACATATCATGTATGCACATGCGCTTCCACGTCTGTCTTCTAATATATATAAGTGTGAGCCCTGTTTCTTGGCCGTGCTATTAGAATGAATGATTTCGTGATATAATAACAGTGCACCTCACACTAGCATATAACACTTTTTCGGGAGATTTAAAGATGTAGTGTCCTAGGTAGAGTACTATGGTAAGATACTGGCACGGGCAAGCGCATGCGCTTTAGCCCTTTCCATTTGCGATTAATTGTGTTTCCATTGTGGCACATGCGCGTGAGTCCCCTACCCTTTTCTTTGCCGCACGATGTTAATTAAACTTTTGTGTTTTTATATACAGCACGAAAGACTCGAGGATATCGGATTGGCAGTTTACTTTGGTTGGGTTGCTTTAAAAATATGAAAACTAAGCAACACTGTGTAGATTTAATATTTTGAAACACAAGTACAGCGCATGTGCGAAAAGATTAGCAGCAAGTCGGGAATACATGCGCATTGATTCGAATGAATGGGGTCTTTCAGGCGGGTATATTAGACTACTAATGCCAGCACCTGAAACGATTTCCGTGAATTAACTAGCCTATTTAAGCAGAGCCCTCCTGTACGATCGGTACCTCCCGGAGCAGCTCTGTTCAGCGCCGAGGTACCGACGGACAGGTAAGGAGCCTTCTGGAAAGTCTATTTAATAGCAGTTCCTTGTGAGATTGCTGTGAATTCCATACCAGTCTTAGAGTAAGGTAGGAGTTGTCCCTGCACTGTATTGTGGTCTAAGCCAGTTAAAATGTGCTTCTTAATTCTTTTAAAACTTCTTATTTTGTAACCATTATAGTAAATATGACTGCTGGTAGCCACATTTAAGGACAATACAAGCAATATATACACAACATGGAACCTTGAGACTAATGTTACACCAACCTCTTGTTTTAACTCTAAAAACTATTTGAGCATGTAGTGCTTGATTGAGGGGACAACTGTGGGGTGATGTTACGCTACCTCAAGAATGATTGAATACATCTAGAGTACCTTTTAAACACAGCTGAATCACTTCCAATTTGTGATCGGAGTAATTAAGTAATCCTTATCTCCCCACAGAGCTGGGCCTCATTCCCTGAGCTGTAGCCAGGTGGAGGTGAGGTGACTTATCCTACATATGAGGGTAAGTTGATTTACAGAAAAAGAAAAATATTAATAATAAGTATATGGTCACTCTGATGATAGAATGTATCACATGATGGCAAGAGTCAAACATGAAATTCTGATTATGTGTGTCTATCTCTTTTCTCTCTTTTTTCACAGATTGTCCCAGTAAATCCTGATTCAACCTCAAAGGATTACTGGTGTTGTATTTATATGTTTACTTTCATATAATTTGAGCACTTCATCATAATAGCAGTAGCGAATACCTTCATTCTATCTGGTCCTGAAGAAAGCCATCGATACATAACCCTGATCACTTGGCTGAAACATGTTGACCATTTGTAATGAGCAGTTTTAAATCCATATTGCTCTACTCACTGCTTTTGTAACCCTGCTAGTGAGAGCAATTTAATAAAGAAAAGAATCTTGCATCTTCTTAGGCAGTTTAAGTTCACGTTTAGACACTCATTATATTTGTCTTTTTGCGCTGCACCCTCACTACACTACATTTTCGCATATGGGATTCTAGCATCCTAGTAACACTAGGTAACATCTTGAAAAAACATCCCTGAGCTCCCTCCTCACAGTGAGGAGGTTGTAGCCCTCAGCAGGACTAGGTTTTCCTACTGGGAGGAGGAACCCATATGATGAAGCATGCCACCCAAGGGTAAGTGAGGGTTCTAGTCCTAAAGGGATGATTCCCCACTTTATATTATAACATCATAATTTAATTCATTTTATACAATAGTATAAGAGAGAACTCACATTCACACATAATCTCACGTGCTTACAATACAGACCCGAGGTAGTATGGTGTTGCATGTTCTCCTTGGCCACCTGGGAGCCCAAGGGACCTATCCTTTGACTTCCGCAGTGGGAAAATCCATATCTCATTTCCTTATAGCTGCCCGTCTTAGTATAGCTCAGTTATGCAAAGTTCCCACAACACCTTCCATTAAGATGTGATGGAGTGAGTGTGGTCATTCCACGCTATGAAACGACTGCCGGCATTGGTCCATGATCGTATGTGCAAATTCAAGAAGACCTGGTGCCCCTTTACCACCTGTGTGTAAAGAGAGCGGATAAGGTTCTACTTGTGGTGATACCAGTCACAAGCAACTCTGGCATTTTTTGGCTGTCCGATCAGAAGATGAAAGCACCTGAACAAACTGCGTTTTTGGTACCTGGAAATGACTGATCTGCACTGGTAATCCCACTGTTAATTGAGATGGACATTGGCTCCACACATATACAGATGTACAGGAATTTCTGTAACATTATCATTTGAATTTTCCTTTCTTTCCCTGACAAAGGCTTATAGAGTCGTGTTTGCTTTCCACTCTAGTTGTTATTCTTTCCACTTTGATTGTTTTCCTAGCCTTGCTGTTTTGAATTGTTCTAATATTTTATGTACAAGAAAACAAAAATAAAGTGGTGAAAAAAAGAAGTGTGACATGTTTTTAAGTTCTAAATGCCCTGGTAGTAAAATACTCCCAAATTCGTTTTTCACTAGTTGTGAGGCCTACCTTTCCCATAGGATAACGCTGGGTTGCCATATATATTTAAGTGCTAACTTTTGATTGAAAACGGGTAGAAATGTCTTATATGGACTCATATGAATTGTAAAATCCTTTTTAATGGTAAAATCGTAATTTAGATTATAAATTTAAAAATTCCACTTTTCAAAAGTTTATAAATGTTAATAATGGTTTCAAGGAGAACACAAAGGTTAGATTACAATCAGTTATTCCTGATTAATCCTTTAATGATAGTTAATCAGAGTGACTGGAAAAGAATCAATCAGTATTAATAAATAAAACCACAGACCTACTTGATATTTACATTGTGGCGGGGTATCAGTAACTGAGAGCAGACCAGGTTGTTTCAGAAAGGGTTTTAATTTTCCAAACACTCTTCTCTGTCTACTAGGGTATGCAGTCAAAATATCGAGTTTTTTTATTTTGACTGGACAGAATATCGACTCCAGAATATCGAGATGGCAGTAATATCGAGGTAAGTAATATCAAAGTTATTTTTATCGATTTCTATGTTTAGTTAATAATATCGAAGTAAAAAATATTGAGTAATTCATATCGAATGTAAAAAATATTGTTTCTTTGTATTAGTAAAAAATATCGAAAATTAAAATATAGATTGTCAGAATATCGACTGTCAGAATATCGATATTTTAACTGTAGACTGTTTATAATGTTGCAATATTGATTTTTTAGTTTAAAATAAGTAATATGTTAGTTAATTTAGTGTTATAAAATATATACATTTTTCACTTGAAGAAAAAAAATATAGTAAAAATGTATACTAATGTTTAGGAGCGGGTTGTGGGTTTTTAAGGGAATAGGGTGGGAAGTGTGTTAAAATATATAAATAAAAATTTGTTTAAATTAAAAAAAAATTACATTATACCAAATATTGTTCAAATGTTAAAACAAAATTGTTAAAAATGTATAATAATTTTTAGGAGCATGTTTTGGGTTTTAGGGGAATAGGGTGGGAAGTGTTTTAAAAGATATAATAAATTTTTTAATAAATGTAAAAATTTACGTACAATATTGCTAATATTTATGTTTTATGAGCAGGTTGTGGGTTTTTAGGGGAATAGGGTGGGAAGTGTATTAAAAATGTAAATATTAAAATAAAAAAATAAATGTAATTTTAAAAATTTAAATAACAATTTAAAATTTAAAAACAAAATTACCAAATTAATTTCAATTTCAAATTTAACAAAAATTATAAAGGAGCAGGTTGTGGGTTTTTAGGGGAATAGGGTGGGAAGTGTATTAAAATATTAAATATTAAAATAAAAAATAAAAAAATAATTTTAAAAATTTAAATAATAATTTAAAATTTAAAACCGAAATTACTAAATTAATTTCAATTTAAAATTTTAACAAAAAGTAAAAACAAGCGGGTTGTGGGTTTTTAGGGAAATAGGGTGGGAAGTGTATTAAAAATTTAAATATTTAAATTTCAAAAATAAATTTAATTTAATAAATTTAAATAATATTATTAAATTTAAAATCAAAATTTTTAAATGAATTTAAATTAAAAAAAATTAAAATATTTATAAAAAAAATTGTGTATGGAAATAATTTTGCAAATGTATATAAATTAAAATAATTAAAACAAATTAATGTGTTAATTTGTGTATGGATTGTTAGTAATAATATTGTTTTTTGGTATTATAGAGGAATAGTCTTAGATTTTCTTTGAATTATTGGATTTAAATTTTAGAAATGTATTTAAAAATTTTAAATTAAAATTTTGAAAATATTTTGAAAATACAAATTTCATTTAACTGGTAAAAGTTAGGATTAGTTTGTGATTATTATTTGTAATAGTTACATTTATGATTATTTTGTGTATATTGTTTGGAATAGTTTGCTAAAAATGTATAAATATTATTAATATTTGTTTACATTTTTTTTAAAAAATCACATATTTTTTATAAATATTTATATATTTTTATTGGTTTTTAAATTAACAAAATTAGGATTGGTTTTTGATTTAGTATGTTAATAGTGTGGTACGAAATAAATTATATTTGGTGGTCTAGGAATAGTAATTTATATGGGTTTAGTGTCCAGCACCTTCCCTGAATTTATACTTGGTGGAGTGGGAATAGTAATTTATATGGTTATAGTGTCCAGCACCTTCCCTGACTTTATACTTGGTGGAGTGGGAATAGTAATTTTTATGGGTTTAGTGTCTAGCACCTTCCCTGAGTTTATACTTGGTGGAGTGGGAATAGTAATTTATATGGTTATAGTGTCCAGCACCTTCCCTGACTTTAAATTGGTGGAGTGGGAATAGTAATTTTATGGGTTGAATATCCATCACCTTCCCTGAGTTTATACTTGGTGGAGTGGGAATAGTAATTTATATGGGTTGAATATCCATCACCTTCCCTGAGTTTATACTTGGTGGAGTGGGAATAGTAATTTATATGGGTATAGTGTCCAACACCTTCCGTGAGTTTATACTTGGTGGAGTGGGAATAGTAATTTATATGGTTATAGTGTCCAGCACCTTCCCTCAGTTTATACTTGGTGGAGTGGGAATAGTAATTTATATGGTTATAGTGTCCAGCATCTTCCCTGAGTTTATACTTGGTGGAGTGGGAATAGTAATCTATATGGTTATAGTGTCCAGCACCTTCCCTGAGTTTTTACTTGGTGGTGTGGGAATAGTAATTTATATGGGTTGAATATCCATCACCTTTCCTGAGTTTATACTTGGTGGAGTGGGAATAGTAATTTATATGGGTTGAATATCCATCACCTTCCCTGAGTTTATACTTGGTGGAGTGGGAATAGTAATGTATATGGTTATAGTGTCCAGCAACTTCTCTGACTTTATACTTGGTGGAGTGGAAATAGTAATTGATATGGTTATAGTGTCCAGCACCTTCCCTGAGTTTATACTTGGTGGTGTGGGAATAGTAATTTATATAGGTTGAATATCCATCACCTTCCCTGAGTTTATACTTGGTGGAGTGGGAATAGTAATTTATATGGGTTGAATATCCATCACCTTCCCTGAGTTTACATTTGGTGGAGTGGGAATAGTAATTTATATGGTTATAGTGTCCAGCATCTTCCCTGAGTTTATACTTGGTGGAGTGGGATTAGTAATTTTTATGGGTTTAGTGTCCAGCACCTTCCCTGACTTTATAATTGGTGGAGTGGGAATAGTAATCTTTATGGGTTTAGTGTCCAGCACCTTTCTTGAGATTATACTTGGTGGAGTGGGAATAGAAATTTATATGGTTATAGTGTCCAGCACCTTCCCTGACTTTATACTGGGTGGAGTGGGAATAGTAATTTATATGGGTTAAATATCCATCACCTTCCCTGAGTTTATACTTGGTGGAGTGGGAATAGTAATTTATATGGTTATAGTGTCCAGCACCTTCCCTGACTTTATGCTTGGTGGAGTGGGAATAGTAATGTGTATGGGGTTAGTGTCCAGCACCTTCCCTGAGTTTATACTTGGTGGATTGGGAATAGTAATTTATATGGTTATAGTGTCCAGCACCTTCCCTGAGTTTATACTTGGTGGAGTGGGAATAGTAATTTATATGGGTTGAATATCCATCACCTTCCCTGAGTTTATACTTGGTGGAGTGGGAATAGTAATTTATATGGGTTGAATATTCATCACTTTCCCTGAGTTTATACTTGGTGGAGTGGGAATAGTAATTTTTATGGGTTTAGTGTCCAGCACCTTCCGTGAGTTTATACTTCGTGGAGTGGGAATAGAAATTTATATGGTTATAGTGTCCAGCACCTTCCCTGAGTTTATACTTGGTGGAGTGGGAATAGTAATTTATATGGGTTTAATATCCATCACCTTCCCTGAGTTTATACTTAGTTGGGTGGGAATAGTAATTTATATGGTTATAGTGTCCATCACCTTCCCTGAGTTTATACTTGGAGGAGTGGGATTAGTAATTTATATGGTTATAGTGTCCAGCACCTTCCCTGAGTATATACTTGGTGGAGTGGGAATAGTAATTTATATGGTTATAGTGTCCAGCACCTTCCCTGAGTTTATTCTTGGTGGAGTGGGAATAGTAATTTATATGGTTATAGTGTCCAACACCTTCCCTGAGTTTATACTTGGTGGAGTGGGAATAGTAATTTATATGGCTATAGTGTCCAGCACCTTCCCTGAGTTTATATTTGGTGGAGTGGGAATAGTAATTTATATGGTTATAGTGTCCAGCACCTTCCCTGAGTTTATACTTGGTGGAGTGGGAATAGTAATTTATATGGGTTGAATATCCATCACCTTCCCTGAGTTTATACTTGGTGGAGTGGGAATAGTAATTTATATGGGTATAGTGTCCAACACCTTCCGTGAGTTTATACTTGGTGGAGTGGGAATAGTAATTTATATGGTTATAGTGTCCAGCACCTTCCCTCAGTTTATACTTGGTGGAGTGGGAATAGTAATTTATATGGTTATAGTATCCAGCATCTTCCCTGAGTTTATACTTGGTGGAGTGGGAATAGTAATTTATATAGGTTGAATATTCATCACCTTCCCTGAGTTTATACTTGGTGGAGTGGGAATAGTAAAATATATGGGTTGAATATCCATCACCTTCCCTGAGTTTATACTTGGTGGAGTGGGAATAGTATTTTTTATGGGTTTACTGTCTAGTACATTTTCTGAGTTTATAATTGGTGAAGTGGGAATAGTAAAAGATTTGTAGAAAATTAATTTTTTGTGCTAGAATACTACAAGAATTATTTGTATAAAAATATAAAATCTATAGTAGTAATTCTAATTAATGTTACTTTATTAATAAATTGATACATACATCCTAATAATTATGACATTTCTAAAATTATCTCAAAATATTAAAAATATTATTTAATTATTATTTTTTTATAATAAAAAATTAGACACACACAGGGTTAAATGGAACAATTGAAATACAGTTTATTGAAATGGAAAAACAAATGGGAAGTTGAAAAAATAATTTTATTAGCAGTATAAATTAAAAAGTAGATACTGTTTATGATCACAAAAAATATAGCAAGTCAATATATACATTTATAAAAAAAATCAATTGGATTTAAATAATGTTTATGTTTATTCACATTTATTTTAACTGTAAATTTTAAAAATAAACATAATAACATAGTGTACTTTTTATTTAATAACAATTATTTTAATCACATACAAAATAGAAATGTTTTAATAATAAACATGATGAAAATAATTGTTATATTTGTAGTACATACATTTATTAATCTTTTAAAGTAGAAAATATTGATAGATACATTTTTATAAAGTTTTTACAATAGTAACATTTTTGTGGGTTACAAAATGGGAATAGGTTAATTTAGAAATTAATAAAATTAATATTGAAAATATTAATAATATAAATTTTTACATAGGTTAATAATTCAGAATATATTTAAAAACATAGGTAATTGTCAAAAAATCATTATCATATGTATAAACATAATGTTTAACACAAAGTTACATATAGAAGTAATTTTTACTTTTAAAATCATTACAAAGTGTACTTATAAATAATAATTTATTTTTAACAGTTAGTTAAATACCAGTGCAAATAATTTTTTCAAACAAAGGATATTTTATTAATATTTTAAAAAATATTCATCAGTAATAACATATAATGTAAGGCTATGGGGTCCATTAGGATGGTGGGCGGACTTTGTCCGCCCGCCACCCTAACGGAGATCGGGACCACCCGCCTTAAGGGTGGGGGTCCCGTGGGTGCCATTAGGATGTGCCCGCCACAGTGGCGGGCACATCCTGTATTTTCAGCATTGTGGCGGGCGGTGCTCTCTGCACCGCCCGCCACAATGCTGAAAATGCATTGCAGCATTTGCATAATGAAAGCGGCAGGCACCGCGTGGTGCCTGCCGCTTTCATTATGAAAATTCAGGGGGGTACCATAGGTACCCCCCTGTGTGCACCCCCCTACTGTGCTTCACTCTGGGGGCCCGCAGGGGGCCCCCAGAGTGAAGTCCGCCTGCCTCTCCGTGGCGGCAATGCCGCCACGGAAAGGCATTGCAAAATGCCTATTATAATATGGCTGGCGGTGTCTGATAGACACCGCCACCATGTTATCCCTTTTCCGCCCCGGCCGCAAGGCGACCGGGGCGGAAAACAGGCGGGCAGTGTTTCCCAACGCTGCAGTCCCCTCCGCCATCGTAATATGGCGGGGGGGAATGCAGAGAAGGATTTCGGGCGGATTGCCTCCGCCAGGGGGGCGGTGGCAACCGCCACCCTGGCGGAGGCAATCCGCCCGACATCCTAATGGGCCCCTATGTTTTTAATTTTAAAGTGTTGAAAAATAAAAATTAAATAGCCTTTTCACATATACAGGGACAATTTTTTTACCGCGTAATGTTATTTTGGCTCATTTGGTGCCGGAACAGGTCGCGGTTGGATGCTACTTCGCGTTGGAGAGGGTGAGTTTGTTTTCATTATATTTTATAAGTTAATGAATTTATTTTAAGTGTATGTGTGGTGTGTTTAGGTTTAGTTAGATAGTATTATCTATCCTAGATTGTGTTTTAGGTGTTAGTTAGAGTGTACGATATTTGGTTTTTACCGCGTTTCAGTTGTAGGTGTGAGAGGTATGCTAATATGTTTTAAATGTTTGTAATGGATATGTTTTGAGCATAAATATGTGTTTTTATATCTGTATGGGTGTATTTGTGTGGGTGGGTATGTATATTTCTATTTTTCAGGTTATCATCGCGGTTTAATGTTTTGGAGGAGGTCGTTTGTTTTTTTAAAAAGTTGTGTGACGAGTATTATATACTCTTATTTTTACACTCATACTTTGTTTTTCGGGTTTTCCAGGAGCGTTTATTTTTTTAAATTACTATTTTCGAGTTTTGAAGGGTACATCCTGTGGATTACATTGGAGAGGAGTCTCCATGGATTTGCTTGTATTTTTCCATTTTTTTTGGGCTTCCTTGGATTGTATGGATATTTTAAAAGCTTTGGTATGGATTGTTTGACATTGGATTACTTTTCAAGCAGCGACGGAAATGTAAGTATTTAATTAAAATGTTTTTGGGTGGGAAAACTGTTTTAATTTGTTATATTGTTATGTTATATGTAACATTTGGTAAACAAATTATCATCATACATTTAGGGCTCGGTTACGATCCGTAAAAAACGCTTCGAATTTCCGTCCGAAGCGTTTTTCCCCATACAAATCGTACCCATACACGTCTCCGTACGAATCTCCAAGTACGATCCCAATCCAAAGCATCACTCGATTTCGGGGTGCGGTATGCTACCGCATATCTCTAGTGTAATAGTCAGACATGCCGCACCTACGTCATTGATTTCGGGGTGTGGTACGCTACCGCATATCACCAGTGTAACAGTCAGACGTGCCGCACCAACATCATCGATCTCGGGGTACAGTACGCTACCGCATATCACCAGTGTAACAGTCAGACGTGCCGCACCAACATCATCGATCTCGGGGTACAGTACGCTACCGTATATCACCAGTGTAATAGTCAGACGTGCCGCACCTACGTCATGGATTTCGGGGTGTGGTACGCTACCGCATATCACCAGTGTAATAGTCAGATGTGCCGCACCTACGTCATCGATGTCGGGGTGCGGTATGCTACCGCATATCACCAGTGTAATAGTCAAACGTGCCGCACCTACGTCATTGATTTCGGGTGGCAGTACGCTCCCGCATATCACCAGTGTAACAGTCAGACGTGCCGAACCAACATCATCGATCTCGGGGTACAGTACGCTACCGCATATCACCAGTGTAATAGTCAGACGTGCCGCACCTACGTCATCGATGTTGGGGTGCGGTACGCTACCGCATTTCACCAGTGTAATAGTCAGACGTGCCGCACCAACATCATCGATCTCGGGGTACGGTACGCTACCGCATATCACCAGTGTAGTAGTCAGACATGTGGGACATAAGTCTGCAGTCTCGGTGCAAGTGTAAGTGATGTGTAGAAAACATACCCAGCAGTGTCCAGCATCAGAGTGTGTGTGTGGCTCAGACCCCCACCAGTGCCCAGCAGTGCCCAGCAGCATAGGGTGTGTGTGGCCAAGACCCCCACCAGTGCCCAGCATAACAGTGTGTGTGCGGCTAAAACCCCCACCAGTGCCCAGCAGTGCCCAGCATAACAGTATGTGTGTGTCCAATACCCCCACCAGTGCCCAGCATAACAGTGTGTGTGTGTCCAAGACCCCCACCAGTGACCAGCATAACAGTCTGTTTGTGTGTGGCCAAGACCCCCACCAGTGCCCAGCATCAGAGTGTGTGTGTGGCTAAGACCCCCACCAGTGCCCAGCAGTGCCCAGCATCAGAGTGTGTGTGTGGCTAAGACCCCCACCAGTGCTCAGCAGTGCCCAGCATCAGAGTGTGTGTGTGGCTAAGACCCCCACCAGTGCCCAGCATCAGAGTGTGTGTGTGTGTCCAAGACCCCCACCAGTGACCAGCATAACAGTGTGTGTGTGGCTAAGACCCCCACCAGTGCCCAGCAGTGCCCAGCATAACAGTGTGTGTGTGGCTAAGACCCCAACCAGTGCCCAGCAGTGTCCAGCATCAGAGTGTGTGTGTGTCCAAGACCCCCACCAGTGACCAACATAACAGTGTGTGTGTGGCTAAGACCCCCACCAGTGCCCAGCAGTGCCCAGCATAACAGTGCTTGTGTGTCCAAGACCCCCACCAGTGCCCAGCATAACAGTGTGTGTGTGTCCAAGACCCCCACCAGTGCCCAGCATAACAGTGTGAGTGTGTCCAAGACCCCCACCAGTGCCCAGCATAACAGTGTGTGTGTGTCCAACACCCCCAGCAGTGCCCAGCATACCAGTGTGTGTGTGGCTAAGACCCCCACCAGTGCCCAGCAGTGACCAGCATAACAGTGTGTGTGTGGCTAAGACCCCCACCAGTGCCCAGCAGTGACCAGCATAACAGTGTGTGTGTGGCTAAGACCCCCACCAGTGCCCAGCATAACAGTGTGTGTGTGCGTGGCTAAGACCCCCAGCACTAGAAGCAGGAATATACCATTGTTAACCTCATTACCATCAGGAAATAGACACATGTTACTGTACCCAAATTTGAACATCACACCAGCTCCCAGGCACACAGCAGTCAAAGACATCATCAGACAAACTAAAATAAAGAAACAAAAATAAATAGCTTTATTCAGCTGGATCCAAAATTAAAATGCAAATAAGAGTCCTTGCTCACAGAAGGCCAATGGCCAGTCCAAACAAGTGAGAAAAACATGAACAAACTGGTTAGGTAACAGGGAAATAGGGCACACAGCTTAGAGTATGGCTATAGCGTAGAATTCAAGTGTATCTAAATGTATTGCTACTAGGCTGGAAAGGGAGGTTACCTGGCCCCCTTAAGTATCCTGAACTCGTTCAAGATAAAACTTTATAGATATTCCTGCCGAGCAATCAAAGTTATTGACGATATTTATAAACAACAAATATAGTATTTTTTCAAAATTCATAAAGCAAGTGTGAAAGCAAGAGTCCAAAGTCTCATCCAATAAATTTCCAGACTCCCGGGTCTTGTAATGCGCTGATCCGTATTTTAATTCAAAGTTCAATCCAAGTTCAAATTCATAGATCCAAATTCTCATGCCACATAACTTCATCGAATATCGGCCGATATTCGATAGAGCCAGAAGGAGATACTTGGAATCTTAGATAGAGAGACACAGAACCTATATGGATGATATGGTGTAGATAACGACATTAATGAAAACGGAAGCGGATTGATAATCGCTTTTTTGCTGAGAAATAGTTCCTGTAAAACGCAGAACCGATTGATGTTAAAATAAACGTGGGGATCAAAGAAAAAGAGGAAAAGATATTGTTTATTTTCGATTTTTACATCTCCTGGGAGGAGTTTGAAACTGATGAAAACCTTATTGTGAATTAGCCCTGATGAAGTTATGTGGCATGAGATTAATGCCCAACGAAACACGTGTTGGCTGCAGTGATTGTTTTTCCTTGGAAGTTTGAATATTGTTTTGAACATTGCATCTAGAACTTTGGATTGAATTTTGATTTTGGATCTATGAATTTGAACTTGGATTGAACTTTGAATTAAAATACGGATCAGCGCATTACAAGACCCGGGAGTCTGGAAATTTATTGGATGAGACTTTGGACTCTTGCTTTCACACTTGCTTTATGAATTTTGAAAAAATACTATATTTGTTGTTTATAAATATCGTCAATAACTTTGATTGCTCGGCAGGAATATCTATAAAGTGAGAAAAACAGATTGTGCCTCCATGAATGTTGACACACCCAAACTTGCCTGCACATGGAGTTCAATGCGCAGTGGAAACAGTGGGGGCATCATCTGTGGAATCCCCTGGCACCGCAGGGACAGGAGAGGGAAGGACAGGTGTAGTGGGTGCAGGTGGTGTGGATTCATCCACACTGGCCAGTGCATTACAGAAAGTAGCAAGATAAACTTGGCTGCACACTTCAGCCAGTTCTGTAAAACTACCACCTGAACCCGGGGACACATTGGGGGTGGAGGTAGAGGGTTGTGAGGCTGTTGTCGTGGGTCTGTGGATGCATGTGTGATGTCTGTCCCCTCTCCCTGTGGGTGTGCCTACATCCCCTTGAGATTGGGTGCGTGGTGATTTGTGTTTTTTCTGCCGTGTGGGTGTACTGGGTGTGTCTGTTGTTGTGTCTGACCTGTGGCGTCTGCGTGTACTTTTGGAAGGTATGGGAGAGGCTGAGGTGGATGGGTCAGAAGGATGGGGGGGCCAGATGCTGCTGGGTAGAGAGAGCTGCCATCAGTGTTGACTCTATGGCAGCCACACTCCGACGTAGATCAGACATGCCAGATGACATGCCCTCCATGAACGACACCAACTGTGTAATGAGTTGTGTATGTCCATGGAGGAGAGGCAACATGGAAGTCTGACCTACTACAATCTGCCAGAGTAGGTCCACAGACTCAGCACTGAAGGCAGCAGGGGACACAGGGGCAGGTGCTGCGGTGCCGGGACCAAAGGAGACACGGGGGCTAGTGCGGACCCTAGGGACCCTAAGAACTGGGAGGGTGGAGATGGTATTGGAGGAGGAGAGATCAGCCAAAGATGAAGAAGAGGCCATTTCTGCATATTCCCCCTCCTCCTGAGAGTCTGATCCTGAGCCGTCCGCATTGTAGGAGGTGTCGTCACATGGGGTCCGGCCCGCAGACTCTCTTCACCCTCCGTGCCACTGGCTCCCTCCGACTCCTCAAAGCAGGTGGCACTGTCGCTGGGTCCCTCTGTGTGGTCCGTGTCTGTGTCTCCTCCAGATTGTGGTGATGATGCTGTTGGCAAGGAGAATAAGAAAAACATATCAGTCACCTGTACACATCTTACAAATCAGCTAGAAAAAATTGCAAACATTTCTAAACATGGCATGCATCATGAGTCCCAATCCACTGAACTATGCACAATGCTAAGCCTACTCCTGGGCAATCTGAAGAGAAACTACGTTCAATGTATAGGAGGGTAAAAGTAACAGGCAAGGCAACAACTTGTATGAGAGAGACACATTGATCACCGACTGCCTGACAACCGGATAGCTGATGATCATTCACTGTTCATTTTCCTACCCTGACACACAAAACCAGGCCTGGTCATGGTCGAATTGCTGTGACCCTGTGCCACATGCTGAAAGTCCTTCATGAACTGCCATGTGATGCCATCCTGGGACCTGGAGCCAAGTGTACCTTCACCTTACACTGGCATTACAGATGTCTACACCCAAAGTCACATTATCTGGTTGACCACCTATAAGATTTCCTAACAACATGCAACATATTTTGAGTATATGCACGCACACACTGCACAGTGTGAGTATGCACAAGCCAAAATTATTAAACATGTACAGTGTGCTCCTGTAGCTAACACATAAAAATTAGAAAGTACACCATGTACAAAGGCCACTGAGGCTGACTCGTGCAGAAAATACATGTTGAGACTCCAGGTCAGTGCGAAAATATGTAGAAGGGCAGACACAGTCCAAATGTGGTGCTACATGTAAGGTAACAACAGGTGTCACAGAACTCCCTCCAACATGATGATGTGCTAATGAATATGCATACTAACACATTGCACCTTAGGAGTACCTGTGAAAGAAAAAGTGTTGGCACAGTGCTGGCCAAATGTTGAGTAGGGCAAGGCATGTAAACAAGCATCTGCTGAAACTTGGCCATTCTCATGCCAATGCATGAAGTGGCTGTCTGACAACACCACTCCAACTGTGGGAGTGTTAGCATGCCTCGGAGCACTGCAGGTAGCATGTGACACACATGACAACAAACAGACATGTACCTACCCCCTTCTTGCTGCTGTCTCCCCTGCAACTGCCTATGGAGGTCTGGGAACACCACTTCCAGGACCCGGAGCATGTGGGGGGTGAGGTGGCGGGTGCCTCCATGCCGGTGTGGAGCTTCCAGCTTCAGCTGTACTCTGGCGATGCGGCGGGTCCAGCACCGGATGTCCTGCCACCTCTTCTTGATGTTTCTGAGCCTCCTGCGAGGCCCCCCTCTCTCCTGACAGCCCTGGCGATGTCCAGCCAGATGTCACCCTTCTCATAGGCAGACACCTGTCATGAATGTAAAGATAAAGAACATCAGTACACCTGGTCCATGTCCCAAAGACCCACATAGGCACAAAAAACTTGAGGACAACAGGGCATAGGATGATGAACACACTTGCATCATTGTCCAGGACTATGTGGCCTGTGAGCAAACAGAAATGCACTACATACCATTGAAAGGCTACAGATGACACAAGGGGAGCAAACCACTCATTCACCATGGCACTCGCTGAGCAATATCTGCCACATCAGGGTGCACTGCAGCACGTGACATGCAGTCACACACCCCACTACAACAAATAACCCTCTTCAGACAATACTGTGCACACCGGCACTCACTCCCAACAACATTTCATCTCTCAAATATACATACACAATGGCTGTAGTGTCACACACACAACAGGTGCACACTCCAAGGTAATGCACACATCACTCACCTGATCCTCTGGTCTCCCATACAGCTTGCTGTAGTTAGGCAGGAGGGCATCCAGCAGGGCCTTGTTCTCACCATCACTGAATGCAGGTGCCCTCTCCATGCTCAGCTAATCAGGGTCCAGAGGATACAGAGACAGCAGCTGTGTTTACCCCTCCAATTTTGTGCAGGCAAGTGCCCTCCCTCAGCCACATGCTGCCTTGTATCTGTGCTGCTGAGGGTCTGTGAGTGCAAGGAGTAGTGTGTGATAGGCCACAATAGTTTGCATCCTATGTTCCATCCAATCCGATGACACATAAGGCCATGACACACATATGCATGGTTTGAAAAGTTAGCCAGAGCTGAACAACAACTTTTGCAACATTGTATACTTTATCCCAACTGAATTTTCCAGATCACCTGTAGGACACTCCCACATCTCTGTAACCATGACAACCTGGCTGCATTCTAATCCTACCACTGTTCCTCTAGATGTTCTGTATGTATTGTTTTGAATAAACACACAAGTACGGTGCGATTGCCGTCGCAAATGCAACTCATTCAATGGTGAAACGAGGCCTACACACGCACGTTCCATTGGGGTGCGCTCTGCTAGCGTATGGCTACAATGCATTGGGGAAACGAGGCCTACACACGCACGTACCATTGGGGTACACTCTGCTCGCGTATGGCTACAATGCATTGGGGAAACGAGGCCTACACACACACGTACCATTGGGGTACGCTCTGCATGCGTATGACTACAATGCATTGGGGAAATGAGGCCTACACACGCACGTACCATTGGGGTACAGTGCGTCAGACATGCTCAAGTGAATGGACCTCATTCATGTCAACATTGGGAGAGTGACCCCAGTAAATCACATGGCAGGGATGTAGTGTACCCTCATGTTGACTATGTGGATGTATACATCAGCATGACATCCTTCCATCAGCAGGCCCTAGATGTGGCAGACAGTGATGAAGCACAGGAAATGTCATCTTGTGGCTCAGTTGATGTGTGAAGAGCTGTTGAGACATGTCAATTATCATGGTGCACATGTGTTTCACATACATTCAACACTTATCACCTGAGTAACGTCTTCAACATATTGTGATGCACATCAACTCTGGAAGGGCACACCATTCAGTACATGGAACTGTCACATCATGACATTGACATGCCCACTGTCACAGATGTGAAATTGACGCACAGCATGACCCTGTGTGACCACGTCATGTGTGTGCCATGTGCGACATTGTGCATGCTGATAGCATATGAAATGAACAGGTCAGTATTATATTCCTCCCCTTACAATATCCACAAGCGTCAGACTGGATCTGCAAATTTGTGCTTATGTTATGTTATGTTATGTTATGTTAATTTCAATTTGTATTGCGCCAAATCACCGACAGGTCTCTTAGCGCTTAGCAGTACCCTTGTGCGTCGGTAGGCGACGTCTGTGGCTCCGCGTGTGTCGTCGGCGTCGTGTGCGCCGTTATGATGTTGTCTGAGTACTCAGACGCCGCCTACGTAGTTCTGGTATAAGTGACACCTTAGTTATTTAAATTCAAAACTTTGTACAATCACTTTTGCTGATTTTACTTGAGTCTTCGACTCTGGACGGTGCAATTAGGGATGTCCAGTGTCAAGCCTGTGAGGATTGCGACCGACTGATGTCGGTGACTGACCCTCACTGTCGGTGTCTCCACTGTCTCGACGTCAACCACGACAACAAGAGCTGCTCCGACTGCCGGGCCCTGACTTTGGAAGCTAGGCGGGAGTGGTCCCGCAAGCGGCTCCGACTCCAGCAGTTGGCCTGCACTGCAAGAGGTCATAGTCTGGACGGAGGTCGAGGGACCGGGCGTGGGGTTTGAGCCATCAGAGCTCCGGGAGTCAACATCACTCCCCTGTGGCAAATTCGTCAGCAAAACACAAGAAGTCAAAGAGAGGTCATCGCTCTTCCAAATCCCCACAATGCTCGTGCACTGCGGCAGGGGATTAGTGTGACACCGCCCACACAGCTCCGTCAGAGTCGCGGGCGTCGTAGCCTGCCCCACAACCTCCGGTCCCTGGGCAGCATGCAACGCAGGATGAGTTTGAGCGCTTCCTCATGGCCATGATGTCCCTCACTCCTCCGACCGGCAATGCCGCGGCTTTGGGCCCAGCGGACACGTCTGGGGGCCCTAGTGGGTCTAGTGCTTCTGGCCCAACGCCGACTGGTGCTTTGGCTCAGACGGCGCCGGCACATTCGGCCCTGCGCCTCTGGGCCACACTGGATCCAAATCTTGATCCTGGTCCTCGCTGGTTGACCTCACGCACTCGCCGTCTACAGTCCCCCAGGTTCCACCCTCAGCGACGTCCTCGGGTGGCGCCGTCCCCAATACCACACTCTACACGGCTCTGGCGTGGGAACAGCGCAGCCAAACGCCGCTTTTGATGCCACATGGGGAGTATAAATTAGACGAGCCGGCCACATCTGTTGACAACCCTGATAATCATGGAATGGGTGATAAGCAGTATTGGGATTGGTCTGAAGACCCACTGACACGTGAGTGTCAGTCCCAAGATGAATGGACAGGTGGACTGGGGGATGAGAGTGGTCTGCACACCTCGTCAGACACTGGTTTTGTCACAAATCCAACCGTGGCTTCGGAGGAGGGGGCAACCTACAGTGTGGTGTTGACGCGGGCTGCCAAAGCCTTGCCCCTATGTCTCCCTGTCGCGGCCGTGAGGACCAACCTCCTCACTGAGGTCCTTAAAGTGCAGTCAAGCTCGGCTGAGCCTCTGCAGCCGTGACATGAGGCACTGACTGATGCTATTTTGGGCACTAGGTCCAGGCCTGCTGCTGGTTTGGCTGTAGATAGGCACGTGGGCAGATGCCAACATCTGTCTCCGGACGACCCATGTGTCCTGTCCTCCCACCCCACCCCAGAGAGCCTGGGCATCCAGGCCTCCAATTCACAGACCGCATTCCCATCTGCTCCGCCAGACAGGGTATCCAAGAGGTATGAGCAGTACGGCAAGATGGTATCATCGTCCCTGAGTCTGGAACTGCGGTCTTCCAACATCACATGCCTCTTTGTCCGCTACACCCACTCTTTGCGGGACACGGTTGCGGAACTGCTGCCCGTTGTAGGTACGGGCAAAACTTGGCCAAGCCCTTGTGGAGCCAAGCTGCGGCATGGCATTTGATCCAGTGTGGGCTGGATCGCATCGACTCACTGGGAAGAGCGATGGCAACCACGGAGGCAATTTGTTGCAAAGCCTGGTTGAAGTCCAACCAATTTGTACCCGATGTCCAGAATACACTCATGGACATGCTGTTTGATGTTTGTTGCCTTTTTGGCAACAACGATTCAGAAAAGGGGGTGGTGATGAACAGAGTGTCTGAATTAAGCAGACCACTCTTACCCAGTCCAAAGATCAGGCCTTGATCCATCACCGTTATTTATGTCACTGCACCATCCCAGCTCAGAACCTGGCTATATGCAAATCAGTCTGTCCCTGGCCCAGTGCATCATGGGAACAGGGCAGACTAAACTACCAAGCCAATTCTTCACCAGAAAGGAGACAAGCTACAGAAGACGGCTGAAATACCAGAAACCGGTCCCCGGTAGCTTGTTTCCTTCCCAGTATAAGAATTGGCTTGGTAGTTTGGTTTGCCCTGTTCCCATCATGCACTGGGCCAGGGTCAGACTAATTTGCATATAGCCAAGTTCTGAGCTGGGATGGTGCAGTGAGCTAAAAAACGGTGATGGATCAAGCCCTGATCTTTGGACTGGGTAAGAGTAGTCTGCTTAATTCAGACACTCTGTTCATCACCACCCCCTTTTCTGAATCATTTTTGTCCACCATAAGCGTGGAAGGGTATACTCAGATGTGAGTCCCTAGCTCATTGCACCATCAGGATTCAAGCAAGCCGGGCCGAAGACGGCTGAAATGCCAGAAACCGGTCCCCGGTAGCTTGTTTCCTTCCCAGTATAAGCATTGGCTTGGTAGTTTGGTTTGCCCTGTTCCCATCATGCACTGGGCCAGGGTCAGACTAATTTGCATATAGCCAAGTTCTGAGCTGGGATGGTGCAGTGAGCTAAAAAACGGTGATGGATCAAGCCCTGATCTTTGGACTGGGTAAGAGTGGTCTGCTTAATTCAGACACTCTGTTCATCACCACCCCTTTTTCTGAATCATTTTTGTCCACCATAAGCGTGGAAGGGTATACTCAGATGTGAGTCCCTAGCTCATTGCACCATCAGGATTCAAGCAAGCCGGGCCGAAGATGGCTGAAATGCCAGAAACCGCGCCCGGTAGCTTGTTTCCTTCCCAGTATAAGAATTGGCTTGGTAGTTTGGTTTGCCCTGTTCCCATCATGCACTGGGCCAGGGTCAGACTAATTTGCATATAGCCAAGTTCTGAGCTGGGATGGTGCAGTGAGCTAAAAACGGTGATGGATCAAGCCCTGATCTTTGGACTGGGTAAGAGTGGTCTGCTTAATTCAGACACTCTGTTCATCACCACCCCCTTTTCTGAATCATTTTTGTCCACCATAAGCGTGGTAGGGTAAACTCAGATGCGAGTCCCTAGCTCATTGCACCATCAGGATTCAAGCAAACCGGGCCGAAGACGGCTGAAATGCCAGAAACCGGTCCCCGGTAGCTTGTTTCCTTCCCAGTATAAGAATTGGCTTGGTAGTTTGGTTTGCCCTGTTCCCATCATGCACTGGGCCAGGGTCAGACTAATTTGCATATAGCCAAGTTCTGAGCTGGGATGGTGCAGTGAGCTAAATAACGGTGATGGATCAAGCCCTGATCTTTGGACTGGGTAGGAGTGGTCTGCTTAATTCAGACACTCTGTTCATCACCCCCCCCTTTTCTGAATCATTTTTGTCCACCATAAGCGTGGAAGGGTATACTCAGATGTGAGTCCCTAGCTCATTGCACCATCAGGATTCAAGCAAGCCGGGCCGAAGACGGCTGAAATGCCAGAAACCAGTCCCCGGTAGCTTGTTTCCTTCCCAGTAAAAGAATTGGCTTGGTAGTTTGGTTTGCCCTGTTCCCATCATGCACTGGGCCAGGGTCAGACTAATTTGCATATAGCCAAGTTCTGAGCTGGGATGGTGCAGTGAGCTAAAAAACAGTGATGGATCAAGCCCTGATCTTTGGACTGGGTAAGAGTGGTCTGCTTAATTCAGACACTCTGTTCATCACCACCCCCTTTTCTGAATCATTTTTGTCCACCATAAGCGTGGAAGGGTATACTCAGATGTGAGTCCCTAGCTCATTGCACCATCAGGATTCAAGCAAGCCGGGCCGAAGACGGCTGAAATGCCAGAGACCGGTCCCCGGTAGCTTGTTTCCTTCCCAGTATAAGAATTGGCTTGGTAGTTTGGTTTGCCCTGTTCCCATCATGCACTGGGCCAGGGTCAGACTAATTTGCATATAGCCAAGTTCTGAGCTGGGATGGTGCAGTGAGCTAAAAAAACGGTGATGGATCAAGCCCTGATCTTTGGACTGGGTAAGAGTGGTCTGCTTAATTCAGACACTCTGTTCATCACCACCCCCTTTTCTGAATCATTTTTGGCAACAAGGCAGACCATACGCTGGAGCACATTAAGGACTCCAGGGCTACGGGCAGGTCCATGGGCCTGTTGCCCCTGCACCAGCAAACTGGTACCTTTTGGTTATTTTGTGGCCAAGGAAGTGGCACACACACATGTGTTGACAGCCATGCAATGCTGACTAACATCCAACGCAGTGGCGGCGGTGGTAACCGCTGTGGCGGCGGTCGGGGACAACGGGGAGGTCAGTCCACACCTCCCCTGCAACATCTGCCTAGACATCCCCCTACTCTGTACTTTCAGGGCCATGTGACACCAGTGGGAGGCATGGTTCGCCAACACCTCCACCACTGGCGCACTGTCACATTTGACAGGTGGGTGCAGAAAATCATCCCAAGCGGCTATTCCCTCACCCTTGATGCAACCACTGAAGCCATGCCACGGCAATACAAACGCGTATCTGGAGATCATTAGCATGCAGAAGCTACAGCCCTCTTGGCCAAGGGGGCCATCATGCACGTTCCTGGGCCCAAAATAGGGTGTGGTTGCTACTCCGACTACTTACTGCTACCCAAGAATGCCAATGGGGGCCTACCCCCTATCTTGGACACTTGGAACATCAATGGCTTCCTCCGGAAGGAGACGCTCAAAATGCTGACAGTGGCTCAGGTCCTACCTGCCCTGGACCAAGGAGACTGGATGGTAGCGTTGGACTTGCAGGATGTTAATTTCTGCATCCCCGTCCTGCCGGCCCTACCTGGGTTTCACGTTAGGCCACAAGCACTTACAGTTTCCTAGCTCCACTTTGGCCTTACCAGCGCACCACGGATGTACATGTAGGTACTGGTATCCCGAGTTCTCATTATGTCAGTTGACCACCCGGTTCGTCTGCCTCTTCTGGAGGACCTTATGTTGCAGCAGCAGAGGACGGTCCGCCACCCGTACCTATACAGCCTTCACCTCCATGCTTGGAGATCGAGCGGCGACAGTAGAGGCCATTTGACTTTCATCCTCAAGTCTGTAATATCATCCATGCTGCCAGGAGGCCCTCCACAAAGTCGGTATACGCCTGCAGGTGGACCAGATTTGTGGCATGGTGCACACCAAAGGCTGTGGACCCTCTTCCTGCACCTCTTCATGAATTTCATCTCTTCCTTCTTCCTCATGCCCAGCAGGGCTCTGCTCTGGGCACTATCAAGGGCTACGTTCCTGCCCTTTCACCCTTAATAAGGCTGCCTGATCAACCTTCTTTGTACTAGTCCCCTATTGTGACTCGTTTTCTGAAAGGCATCAGACACACGTTTCATCATGTTCCGTATGTGATGACTCAGTGGGACTTCAACCTGGTTCTTACATATCTGATGTGTGCTCCCTTTGAGCAACTTCACAATTTTCTTCTCCACCTTCTTACTCAGAAGACTGCTTTTCTCTTTGCCATCACCTCTGCCAGGAGAGTGAGTGAGCTCCAGGCTCTTTCTACATAACCTCCTAACCTTTCAGTCCATCCGGACAAGTTTGCGTTGCAGAAAACACCCTATTTCCGGCACTAGTTTGACACGGACTTCCACATCGGGCACTCTGTCACCTTATCCACCTTATTTCCGCCTACGCATCCCCCAAAGGAGATAGAGCAGCTACACCGTCTGGACCCAAAATGTGTGCTCTCATACTATCTGGATCGCGCACACCAGTTCCTGGTGGATGAACAACTTTTAGTCTGTCACATGTTTGCTGAAAAGTGAAGGCCGGTACACAAGCAGACCATCTCTCTGTGGGTTGTCTGGTGTATGAAGGCTTGGTACCCCTTCCCAAATACGTTGCCTCCTGTTGGGCTGAGGGCCCGTTCCACTCGGGCCACGGTGGCTACTACTGCCCTGGGTCGGGGAGTCCCCTTGCAGAACATTTGTCAGGCAGCTACGTGGGCCTCGATGCACGTTTGGAAAACAATACTGCCTGGACAGCCAAGTCCGGAGGGATGTCTTATTTGGCCGTTCCGTCCTCCTGGATTTTCTTGTGTGATTATTGGTTTCGAGACCCACCACAGGCATTGGTCTTGCTGGGGTATGTATTCCAAGGTAGGAATCTGATACAGACTACTGTTTCTTACAGATTTTTCGTTACAAAAGGTAAGTAACTTGTTCATACTGTTAAGTATATCTGCTGTAGGAGCATAGATGATGTGTCCTTGCTGTGATGAGAGGGTTTCCCATGTACGCACACCATGCCACTTGTGCTAATTATCCACTCATATGTGTGATGGCATCATACACAATTTGTCACAAAACAAAAATGTATGCTGTCTGATGATGTCCATGTTTTACTTTTGGAAATGTCACACCGCAAAGAGAATATGTCTGATCAGTGCAAATGAGGGCACATGTGATGTGGGTGTGTGCATTGCTGTCAGCTGCCTGGATGTGCAGACAACCTCCTAATGCAAATCACGTGACGTGTGTGACTGACGTGATACATTGTCCTGCTCACTCAGACTTTCCCATCAGATCATTTGTATGCATGTCATATCCATTCCACAAACCACAGGTCTTGTACTTTTCATGGAGGAGTGGCTGCCAGCTGTCACATGTTTCCTGTGTGTGTAGCCCACGCCACACTCAAAATTGTATTGATGGGTTGAGCAGTGTTGCTTGTGCCATGTACATTGTAATTGTCTTTGTCTGACAGTTGTACACATTTTCTCCTAAATATCTTTTGCAGGGCAACCCCTCTGCCAAGGCCGTTGCCAGACTTGGATGCCATGAGGGAACGTGATTGCATACAGCGTTACCGTTTCACCAGACAGTTGATTCAGGACCTGACGGACAGGCTGGAACCACATCTGCAACCACGACACAGGTATCCAACTGCGCTGACACCCAAGGTAAAGGTGATGGCAGCCCTACATTTCTTTGCCACAGGTACGTTCCAATCCACCATAGCTGATGTGGGAGGGATGTCACAGACAATGTTTAGCCGGGTATTAAGTGATGTATTAGATGCAATGTTGCTACACATTGATGAATTCATCACATTCCCTACTCCTGAACAGTTGACAGATGTCAAGGGGGAATTCTATGCCCTGGGATGCATGCCACATGTAATTGGTGCAATTGATGGTACTCATGTTACTCTGATGCCACCACAGGCTCAGGAGCAAGCATACCGCAAAAGAAACATTACCACTCGATAGATGCCCTGGTGGTGTGTCTTGCCAACATGCTTATCTCACATGTTTGTGCTCGTTTTCCAGGATCGTGCCACGATGCATTCATCATGAGGCGTAGCAGGGTACCACAGATGATGCTGCAGCTGCACAACCATCGGGCATGTCTAGTTGGTGGGTATACTCTGTTAGCCATGTATGTCAGTATGTCATTACTTCATGAACTGCATCATATTACACACTAATTTCCATGATGTCAATTTGCAGGAGACGCAGGATATCCAAACATGCCGTGGCTAATGACTCCCCTACGCAATCCCAGGACAGCTGCAGATCAGCGGTACAACAATGCTCATGGGAAGACCAGGCGGGTGATCGAGCGAACATTTGGACTCCTGAAGAGCAGGTTCAGGTGCCTGGACAAGACAGGCGGAGCACTCCAATACACCCCACTCAAGGTGTGTAACATCTTCATTGTGTGCTGCATGCTACACAAAATGGCAGTGGAGAAGGCTGTGCCACTCATCCTAGATCCTGATGAGCTGGAACATCCGCCCGTTGAGGATGAAGGCCTTGCCCAGGATGCGAGTGACGAGGAGGTTGAAGATTATATCCGGAGTCACCTCATCCACAACTTGTTTTCATGATGGTGAGTCATAGGTGAGTTTAGTCCAAACCTCAACTATAGAGTTGCATGGGTATCATGCTGTGTAGTCAGCTGACTGTATGCAATGTCACTTTGATGTTTGATGTGCAGTGTCACACTGGTGCAGATGTAATGCAGCGCACATACGTGCTATGTGTATACTTGTAATGTACAAGTGTACTACAACATCAGGCTATTCAACATGACTATGTCAGAATGACATTCAACAGGACTTGACCCCTTGTGTGCCTCTCATCCCCAGCTTGCCCTGCCTGTTGTCCGCTGGTGCCATCTTGGTCAGCCTGCTATTGCTCATTATGATTGCAACGTCAGCCGAATCAACGGAGCATGCATGGACATGTGGAAAAGTCGATTTGGGTAAGGACTCATATGAGGCTGTTTAGCCTTGGTATGTTTTCAATTGTGTGGTACATGTTCATGCGCATGTTGTTTGACCATGCATACATGTAACAACATCATGTTTCCTATTACATGTAGGCCCACTACCATGACAGGATAGTCACCCCACCTGACAGTCATCTGTAGTTGTTTTAGACTCTGATGGAAGCATCAATGTGGGTTGACATTGACACTGAAACATTCCATATACCATGGATTGACATTGTGTGGGAGGTCACAACCACAGACTCTGTGGGGGATTGCAGCCTCACTGTGTGCATTACAATGTATCTAGATCATCACCTCTACCTTGTGGGCCCGTCCAGTTTGGTTCATAGCAACCATGTTGTGTAGGTGTGGGCCAGCGAATGTTCCACATGTTAAGACAACTGTCCTGTGATTCTGTTCGCATGGATGCATTGCGCCTTGTTGCAGTATGTCATGTCGCTGTTGTGTCGTTACCTCAGTGCAGGTTGTGAATACTGCTACACCAGCCTTCACAGTGAGTATAAGTTATGTTTAGATTGACATGATGCCATGTATGTTGGGCTGATGACATCACAATGGTATGCTGATGCACATGTTAAATATTCTGTGGCACCAGTGGGGTGCGGTCATTCACATGATTCTCTTGTCCCGTGCATCATTTCTATGCGACTGTCGGGTTCTTTATGTGGCTTGGCTCCTCATCGATTGGTGTTGACTATTATTCCACCAGCTTGTCATGTTTAGCATGGTGAGGCACAATTGCTAGAGCAAAATACTGGCCACAGAGTGCCTGTATTGCAATTAGGTAATTATCTTCCTCATCATATGTGATGCTGACAGCTGTTGTGGGTGATGTACAGTTTGCCCTCATGGCCCTTACGGGTACACATGAACATATACAGATATTACACTTTGCGTAAGTAGCACTTCCATATGTTTACATGTGTTTGCAGGGGACACATCATCATACACTGGGAATTAGTTTTTGTCAACATAGATCTCATTGCATCGTAGCAGACTTGTGACCTTTACACAAGACTCAAATAGATGACAGACTGTCCTAGGTTTCATGTGTCCGTGTTACAGCATCTTCTCTTATGTGATAGCATGATCACTGATCTCTAATTGGCTACAGTCGTTACACTTCACAGGTGTGACTGGTACAGTGAATATCATGTGGTATTTGTAGTGTCTGTGACATGAGATAGTACTCCTAATGCTTGTTTGCCTCTGTTTCAGGTCTCCCTCCCTGCAGTTCCCATCCTCTCCTTCCCTCGCCTGATCACCCTTTTGTGTCTGTCATTTGTACTCAGACCAAGGGGCTATTTGGAGGTGGAACCCTTTGAGCATTACACCACTCTGATGGAGTAAGGTACGGGCAGTCCCTGGCAGTCTAGTGGCGAATGTTCTAGCTGCATCACAGGTGACATCATTCAATGACTTATTTTGTCTACTGGTCAATGGCACTGACCATGTATGTTGAATTATGCTCCATGGCCTTCCAAGGTAAATCATCATGTTGTGCATGACGTGTCATTCAAAAAGAATATTGTGCCTCCTGGATGTCAATGCACATGTTCTTCTAATGTGCATGTATGATATAGGGCCTATTGTAGGATCATTGATGATGCGTGTTTACGTGTACTGTGACAACATGGATGGTGTAGGTTGAGGCTTAAGTACTGTATTGTGTGTGAGGTAGATGGGTGTGTAGCTGCTGTTTTGCTTTGGACGCAATACATGTAGACTACACTTGCTGATGCTGTGTGTCCTGTGCCCCACTTGTCCCTAAGGGGCCTGATCCTGTGACTGTGATCTTTGCTGATTACTGTGTCATTTAATTTGCAGTGACCCTGAGTAAAGCAGACACTCCTGCATTCACATACACATGTAAGTTTGTGGCTTGACAATGCCCTTGTAGTATGTGCTTGTTTTGCAAGTTGTCGCACCCCTTCGTCCGTAATGTCTTCACTCATTACTGCTGCTGCATACACAGCCACTATGCCGCGCACACTACCCAGATCCAGGACCACACACTCCTACAGATTAGCCCTCCTTCAAGCCATTAGTAGCGCATGCTCCAGCCATCCTACACACAGAGAACACCAGTCAATCATCCACCTGGTATCTCAATACCTCAAACTCACCCATAACGGCTTCTCTGCCTGTGTGTACAACACATACTGTCTAGACTATGCAGAGACACATGACAGTGTGTCTACGTACAACCAGGTCATGTGCCTCGTACAGCACACACACACCTTCCTTACGCAAAATTTTGGACAGTGTTACCTTGTCAGCACCACAGCAGCACATCTCGCCTTCCTTACAGTAACGTGGCAGTACACTACCTTGGCACACCTATTCAACATTTCCGTCACAGCCAGTAAAGTAGCCACCGGGTACACACACCATAACCACGTCTCTTGGGTGTGGTGTGATGTGGCCGTTCTGGTGAAGATAATTGTCACACGTGGCTAGGTGTTCTGTAGGCGTTGCACACATCACATCAGTTGTGTACTTGTAGTTCCATAGGGGGTGGTCACGTGATCAAGTGAGCTTGTGTAGACTGATACAGCCCATAGCACACAGTCTGTCCTGCCACCCTTTGCCTGTGCACCATTCATCACATCCACAGTACAGCAGCATGCTGATGATAGTTAACATACCTGAGGACACAGTTGTAGGTACTCCCAACGTGGCCACCTAGCTTTATAGCCCTGATCTATACACCTCCAAGTGACTCTCCTGTGCCTGTCAGTAATTGCAGTTTTGTGAGGCAAACACCCCTCCAGCATTTACTAACCATCACAGGTGTGTATTTCCATCCTTGTATCTAGTTGTTAGAATATTGTTACCTATGTGTGTCCTCATCCAGACTCAGATCCAAGTGTGTGGATGGCTACAGTTTGTTACGTACTCTTGCATTTCATACATTTGCACACACATATTCTTTATACTGTGGGTACAGGATGACTACACAAATGTGTGTGACGTAATTTATATTTATTAGGTGATCTTGTGCAGGAAACGTGAGTTAGTGCAGTACAGGAAGGGGGGGGAATCCAAATTTCACTGCTGGTGATGAGATGCCTTACAGTTTGAGTCAAAAGAGTCGAGCCCACAGTGCTTGGCATCATTGGGCAGAATGTGACCAGCAAGTCCATGTGGGAGAGTCTGATGGGTGATGCTGTTGCACCCAAGGGCAATATGCCAGGTCAGGTGTCCTGGGAGTTGTGCTTGACCCACTGCCTCTCAACGTCTTAGCCGTGGATGACCCTTCTTCCTTGGGGGACCCTCACGTGCTGGCATGGACGATGCATGGGACGCTACGTCAGACTGTTCCTCCTCCTCCTCCTCCCTCCCTGTGGCTGGTGTTGCACTTTGCCTTGATGTTTGTGGCCTGGTGACACAGGGAGGGTGCTGCATGTTTCCAGCAATCTGACGTAGTGATTGGCTCATGTCCCGATGCACCGTCAAGAGCTCAGCCAGTGTTGCCTCCACCCGTCCATAATGTCGTTGTTGCCTGGCATGTTGCTCAGCCTGCTGTTGTTTGAGCTCGGTGAGGGCCTCCACTACCTGGCTAACCTCCCTGGTGTCCCGCCGGTATGCCTCCAGGATGGTACTCAGTTCAGTCACACCGGGCTCTGCAGCTGACTGGCCAGAATCTCGCCTCCGCCTTGCGCCACTCCCACCACCCTGACCCACACGAGCACGGCCTGCGCTTGTGGGCACATCCGATCGACGGGACCCCCGAGTGCTGGAAGGGTGGATGTTGTCTGCCACCTCAGAGGTGCCCGTCAAAGGCTGTCCCTCATTTTCAGACTGGCTCTCTGGTGGATCATGGGCAGGGCTCTGACCTGTCTGCTGGGATGTGGTGGGAATGGGTCCTGTGGTTGGCACAGATGTAGCTGGTACAGTTGCTGCAGGGGTTTGGGATCCAGAGGGGCCAGGTTGGTTGGGGTCATCCACAGTGCATTGAGTGGCGTCGCTGTCAGTGGGGTGAGGGTCCTGCTGAGCCTGGGGCTGGGATCCTTCTCCCCCCTGGTTGGGGGTGGTTTCCACACGTTGCCCTGTGTGTGTGAGAGACAGACACAGTTAATGCACTATCAAGAAACATAATAATTTTTTATCCATTACCAGCATCACAGTTCCACAAGCTTGACATTGTTTTCATTGCTCATTTGTGTATGTAGTGGTAGAAAATTGATATGTACTCATGGATTTTTTCCTTCTTCAATTCTCTTGACAATGAGTGACACAGCCATTGCTGTGTCTTGTATTCCCAGCACAACACATATACAGCAATGCTCTGTTTCACGCAACATTCAGGATACAGTGTCAATCCTTATGCCTGCGTCAAGCATGCACAGAGTTTAGATGCAGCATGTTCATGTACGAGACAGAGTGGAATGTTTATGGAAACATTCCTGTACTTTCGATAGTTGTTGATGTTCCGTGATGGGCAAGCCATGCCAACTGCCCTGTACCTGTACACCCACTTCTAGATCATGGCTTTAGGACGTGGCACTTGTCCTAGACGCATCACCTTGGCAATACCCATGTCCATGTTGGTACTTAAGTGCATCCACAACGTTCATATGGTGGGGCAAGTGCATTGTGTGAGAGGCACAATGGACTTGAGCATCTGCACTGTGCATGTTATAGTTGTATGTGTATTCATATGAGAGAGTGTTTAGTTGTGGTACATGACAATTGTCACAGTGTAGAACTCCATTGCCTGTCCCCATGGGATTTGTTTCTGTACGGGGTGTGTGTGACAGGCCATGCTAGTAGTTAGAATGTGATTTGCAAGCTTCCATCCTTTGTGGTTTGGCTGTGCCCTCATGAGACATGCTACCTTGATCGTGGTTGTGGGTTCCTGCACAGGATGTCTGACCTTGTCCTGGTGTTTTTGTTTGCAATGTTCACAGGAGGGCCTTGTTCTGCCTACTCCAGGGCCCATTGTCTACTACAGAGCTTTACAAACTGTGTGTCCTGAGACAGTACTGTGTCACCTGCAAATGCTGGGTGTGTCGCAGGCAGTTAGCACATTACTGCTGGTACTTGAGTAACATCCCTAGACACTCTGGTCTATGGTCTTTAATAGACCTATGAAGTGCTCGGGTGTGACTGTGTGTGTGCCCAGGTCGCTGGGGTGAGTTGACCGTGGGAGGGAAACTGAATGTAGAATACAGAGGGAGGAGGGTGACAGCGTGTGTAAGCCAGACCTAGGTAGGGAGACAGACAGAGGGAGAGTGAAGGGGACGTAGACAGAGGGACGGAGACAGAGGTTGACAGACACAGGGAGACTGTCGGAGGGAGGGAGACAGACAGAGGGAAGAGGGCAACAGAGGGATGGAGACAGGTGGTTTGGCCTCGCTCGCTTGCTACACTGCCTTACTGTGTCACCAAATGATGCATCTCCAAAGCGTGTGTCAACAACATGAAAAGATTTGATTTCTGTGGTCTACTATCTTGTCTGTACTTTCACACTCCCTGTGCATTCAGCATGGTGCTTGTGTGTGTACCTGGGACATATGGGATGAGAGCAGCCTCCTACCCTACAACTTCCACCCTTTCAGCCTCCCCCTTGCAACTACCCCCATACAGTTTGGCACTGCTGGGACTCATGGCCACCCACCCCCATACTGCTGGGCACTGTTGTAAGTTCCACCATATTACATGTGTTTGTTGTCTACTCGCCAGGCTCATTGACTCCTTCTATTCCGTCTACTCCCACCGGTGGCAGCAGGGTCATGACTTTCTCCTCCCAGGGATGCTATACTGGAGGTCTGCGGGGACCACCACCGCCAGTGTGGTGTGCAGCGGCGTAGTCCTGGTCCATCTTCTTCTTGACCATCCTCCGCAGATCATACCACCTGGACTGGCATTCCTGCCTGGTGCGCTTGATGGGTGCAACAGCATTGACCTTGTCAACGATCCTCTCCCACATGCGAGTTTTGTCAGCTATGCTGGTCTGTCTGACCAATGCGCCAAACAGCTGTGGCTCGACTCGGATGACTTCTTCTGTAAGGATCTCATTTTCCTGGTTAGTGAACTTTGGATTCTTTGGTGTGGTCATGGTGTGGGGTGTATGTGATTGAGAGGGTGATGGTGTGTATGTAAGAGGGTGTGTGGGTCTGATTGTGAAGGGGGTGGTGTGGGTGTAGATGTGATAGGTTGTATGTGTGCAGGTTAATGGGTGCAGTTGGTGATGTGCTAGCAGGCTCTTCTTTTTGCAAATAGGTATGTTGCAAATGATGTTGGGTTGTATGTGTGTACCCTTTTATTGGTCCATTTGTAGGTGTGGCTTATTTTGAATTGGTGGTGGGTGTGTTATATGGGGTGGGTGTGACTTTTGCCCTCTGTTTGGCTGTTTCGATATGGCCAGAAGTTTGTTTGTCAATGGTGTGTACACAGGAGACATGTTTAGTGGTGTTGTGTGACTCGTTTAAATTGTCCTTGTGCTGGTTTAGGGGTTTGAGTTATGTGTGTGTGTGGTATTTGTGCGTGCGGGTGACTTGTATGGGCCGTTGGGGGGTTCGCGTTTGCTTGAGGGGGGTGTGCGTGTGGGTTTGTGCGTGCGGGCCGTTGGGGGTGTGGGGGGGTTGGCGGTAGCTTGATCGGGGTGTGTGCGTGTCGGACTTGTGCATGTTGGTGACTTGTATGGGCCGTGGGGGGGTCGCGTTCGCTTGAGGGGGGTGTGCGGATTGGTGTCAGTACAACGCGTTCCGTTACAACGCAGATTTTACAACGCGGGATACATTACAACGGATGTCATTACAATGCATGGCATTACATCGCAAATGCTATTACAACGCATGGCATTACATCGTAAGTATAGGTAAGTATACCTTTTAAAAAAAATGTTATTTAGTTTATTGTAATTAATTTATTTTAAATAATTTAATTAAAAGACATTTTAAAATTGTCATTAAATTAATTTAATGAAATATCTATTTAATAAATAATATCTATTTAATAAATGTAATTTTATTAAAAATAGTAATTAATTTAATATAATAAAAAAAAGTAATTAGTTTAAAGTACATATTTTTTATAATGAAATTAAATTAAATTAATAATAATAATTTTTTTAATTTAATTAATTTAATTTAAAAATGTAATTAGTGTAAAATAATGTATTTAATTTATTAAATATATTTTAATCAATTATAAAATGGTAAATATAATTTAATTATCCCTAAACACAAACCCTACCCTAAAACCTAAAAACACCCCTGTACCCCAAAACCCAAACCCTGCCCTAAAACCTAAAAACACCCCTGTACCCCAAAACCCAAACCCTGCCCTAAAACCTAAAAACACCCCTGTACCCCAAAACCCAAACCCTGCCCTAAAACCTAAAAACACCCCTGTACCCCAAAACCCAAACCCTGCCCTAAAACCTAAAAACACCCCTGTACCCCAAAACCCAAACCCTGCCCTAAAACCTAAAAACACCCCTGTACCCCAAAACCCAAACCCTACCCTAAAACCTAAAACACCCCTGTACCCCAAAACCCAAACCCTGCTCTAAAACCTAACAACACCCCTGTACCCCAAAACCCAAACCCTGCCCTAAAACCTAAAAACACCCCTGTACCCCAAAACCCAAACCCTACCCTAAAACCTAAAAACACCCCTGTACCCCAAAACCCAAACCCTGCCCTAAAACCTAAAAACACCCCTGTACCCCAAAACCCAAACCCTGCCCTAAAACCTAAAAACACCCCTGTACCCCAAAACCCAAACCCTACCCTAAAACCTTAAAACACCCCTGTACCCCAAAACCCAAACACTGCCCTAAAACCTAAAAACACCCCTGTACCCCAAAACCCAAACCCTACCCTAAAACCTAAAAACACCCCTGTACCCCAAAACCCAAACCCTACCCTAAAACCTAAAACCACCCCTGTACCCCAAAACCCAAACACTGCCCTAAAACCTAAAAATACCCAAACACCCCAAAACATATACATCAGTACCCCAAAACATATACTCCTATACTCATATTTATTTAAAAAAATACTTAAATTAATATATTTAATTTATAATATTTAAAAACGAAATAAATATTTTTTTATAATTAATAATAATTAAATCAATTATAAAATATTAAATAAAATAAAAAATAAAAATTAAATACTTACCAATACTTACGATGTAATGGTATGCGTTGTAATAGCATCTGCTATGTAATGCCATGCGTTGTAATGGCATGCATTGTAATGGTATTTGCGATGTAATAGCTGCGTTGTAACAGCATTACGTTGTAATAGATGCGTTGTAGCAGTAACATACCGGGTGTGCGTGTGGTGTTTGTGTGTGCGGGTGACTTGTATGGGCCGTTGGGGGTGTGGGGGGTTGGCGGTCACTTGATCGGGGTGTGTGCATGTCGGACTTGTGTGTGCGGGTGACTTGTACGGGCCGTTGGGGGTGTGGGGGTTCGCGTTCACTTGAGGGGGGGTGTGCGTGTTGTGTTTGTGCGTGCAAGTGACTTGTACGGGCCGTTGGGGGGGCGTGTTCGCTTGAGAGGGGTGTGCATGTGGTGTTTGTGCATGCGGGTGACTTGTACGGGCCGTTGGAGGTGTGGGGGGTCTGGCGGTCGCTTGATCGGGGTGTGTGCAGGTCAGACTTGTGCGTGGGGGTGACTTGTACGGGCCATGGGGGGGTTCGCGTTTGCTTGATGGGGGGTGTGCATGTGGTGTTTGTGCGTGCGGGTGACTTGTACGGGCCATTGGAGTGTGGGGGGGTTGGCGGTCGCTTGATCGAGGTGTGTGCGTGTTGGACTTGTGCGTGCGGGAGACTTGTGCGGGCTGTTGGGGGGGTCGGGTTCGCTTGAGGGGGGGTGTGTGTGGTGTTTGTGCCTGCGGGTGACTTGTACGGGCCATTAGGGGTGTGTGGGGGTTGGCGGTCGCTTGATCGGGGTGTGTGTGTGTCGGGGTTGTACGTGCGGGTGACTTGTATGGGCCGTTGGGGGGGTTTGCGTTCGCTTGAGGGGGGTGTGTGTGTGTGGTGTTTGTGCGTGCGGGTGACTTGTACGGGCCGTTGGGGCTGTGGGGGGGTTGGCGGTCGCTTGATCGGAGTGTGTGCGTGTCAAACTTGTGCGTGCGGGTGACTTGTACGGGCCGTTGGGGGGTTCACGTTCGCTTCAGGGGGGTGTGCGTGTGGTGTTTGTGCGTGCGGGTGACTTGTACGGGCCTTTGGGGGGGTTCTCGTTCGCTTGAGGGGGGGTGTGCGTGTGATGTTTGTGCGTGCGGGTGACTTGTACGGGCCGTTGGGGGTGTGGGGTGGTTGGTGGTCGCTTGATCGGGGTGTGTGCGTGTCGGACTTGTGCGTGCGGGTGACTTGTACGGGCCGTTGGGGGGGTTTGCGTTCGCTTGAGCGGGGGTGTGCGTGTGGTGTTTGTGCGTGCAGGTGACTTGTACGGGCCGTTGGGGGTGTGGGGGGGTTGGCGGTCGCTTGATCGGGGTGTGTGCGTGTCGGACTAGTGCGTGCGGGTGACTTATACGGGCTGTTGGGAGGGTTCGCGTTTGCTTGAGGGGAGGTGTGCGTGTGGTGTTTGTGCGTGCCGGTGACTTGTACGGGCCGTTGGGGGTGTGGGGGGGTTGGCGTTCGCTTGATCAGGGTGTGTGCGTGTCGGACTTGTGCGTCCGGGTGACTTGTACGGGCCATTGGGGGGGTTTGCGTTCGCTTGAGGGGGGTGTGCGTGTGGTGTTTGTGTTTGCGGGTGACTTGTACGGGCCATTGGAGTGTGGGGGGGTTGGCGGTCGCTTGATCGGGGTGTGTGCGTGTTGGACTTGTGCGTGCGGGAGACTTGTGCAGGCCGTTGGGGGGGTCGCGTTCGCTTGAGGGGGGGTGTGTGTGGTGTTTGTGCGTGCGGGTGACTTGTACGGGCCATTAGGGGTGTGCGGGGGTTAGCGGTCGCTTGATCGGGGTGTGTGTGTGTCGGAGTTCTACGTGCGGGTGACTTGTATGGGCCGTTGGGGGGGTTTGCGTTCGCTTGAGGGGGGTGTGTGTGTGGTGTTTGTGCGTGCGGGTGACTTGTACGGGCCGTTGGGGCTGTGGGGGGGTTGGCGGTCGCTTGATCGGAGTGTGTGCGTGTCAAACTTGTGCGTGCCGGTGACTTGTACGGGCCGTTGGGGGGTTCACGTTCGCTTCAGGGGGGTGTGCGTGTGGTGTTTGTGCGTGCGGGTGACTTGTACGGGCCTTTGGGGGGGTTCTCGTTCGTTTGAGGGGGGGTGTGCGTGTGGTGTTTGTGCGTGCGGGTGACTTGTACGGGCCGTTGGGGGTGTGGGGTGGTTGGTGGTCGCTTGATCGGGGTGTGTGCGCGTCGGACTTGTGCGTGCGGGTGACTTGTATGGGCCGTTGGGGGGGTTTGCGTTCGCTTGAGCGGGGGTGTGCGTGTGGTGTTTGTGCGTGCAGGTGACTTGTACGGGCCGTTGGGGGTGTGGGGGGGTTGGCGGTCGCTTGATCGGGGTGTGTGCGTGTCGGACTAGTGCGTGCGGGTGACTTATATGGGCCGTTGGGAGGGTTCGCGTTTGCTTGAGGGGAGGTGTGCGTGTGGTGTTTGTGCGTGCCGGTGACTTGTACGGGCCGTTGAGGGTGTGGGGGGGTTGGCGTTCGCTTGATCAGGGTGTGTGCGTGTCGGACTTGTGCGTCCAGGTGACTTGTACGGGCCATTGGGGGTGTTCGCGATCGCTTGAGGGGGGGTGTGCGTGTGGTGTTTTTGCATGCGGGTGACTTGTACGGGCCGTTGGGGGTGTGGGGGGTTGGCGGTCGCTTGATCGGGGTGTGTGCGTGTCGGACTTGTGCGTGCATGTGACTTGTACGGGCCATTGGGGGGGTTTGCGTTCGCTTGAGGGGGGTGTGCGTGTGGTGTTTGTGCGTGCGGGTGACTTGTACGGGCTGTTGGAGGTGTGGGGGGGTTGGCGGTCGCTTGATTGGGGTGTGTGCGTGTCGGACGTTTGCGTGCGGGTGACTTGTATGGGCTGTTGGGGGTGTGGGGGGTTCACGTTCACTTGAGGGGGCTGTGCGTGTGGTGTTTGTGCGTGCGGGTGACTTGTATGGGCCGTTGGATGTGTGGGGGGGTTGGCAGTCACTTGATCGGGGCGTGTGTGTGTCGGACTTGTGCGTGTGGGTAACTTGTACGGGCCGTTGGGGGGGTTCACGTTCGCTTGAGGGGGGTGTGTGTGTGGTGTTTGTGCGTGCGGGTGACTTGTACCGGCCGTTGGGGGTGTGGGGGGGTTGGCGGTCGCTTGATCGGGGTGTGTGCGTGTCAGACTTGTGCGTGCGGGTGACTTGTATAGGCCGTTGGGGGGTTCCAGTTTGTTTGAGGGAGGGTGTGTGTGTGGTGTTTGTGCGTGCGGGTGACTTGTACGGGCCGTTGGGGGTGTGGGAGGGTTGGCAGTCGCTTGATCGGGGTGTGTGCGTGCCAGACTTGTGCGTGTGGGTGACTTGTCTGGGCCGTTGGGGGTGTGGGGGGTTCGCGTTCACTTGAGGGGGGTGTGCGTGTGGTGTTTGTGCGTGCGGGTGACTTGTATGGGCCGTTGGGGGTGTGGAGGGGTTGGCGGTTGCTTGATCGGGGTGTGTGCGTGTCGGACTTGTGCGTGCGGGAGACTTGTACGGGCCGTTGGGGGGTCACGTTTGCTTGAGGGGGTGTGCGTGTGGTGTTTATGCGTGCAGTTGACTTGTATGGGCCGTTGGGGGTGTGGGGGGGTTGGAGGTCGCTTGATCGGGATGTGTGTGTATCGGCCTTGTACGTGCGGGTGACTTGTATGGGCCATTGGGGGGGTTTTGCGTTCGCTTGAGGGGGGTGTGTGTGGTGTTTGTGCGTGCGGGTGACTTGTACGGGCCGTTGGGGGTTTGGAGGGGTTGGCGGTCGCTTGATCGGGGTGTGTTCGTGTCGACTTGTGCGTGCGGGTGACTTGTACGGGCCGTTGGGGGGGTTCTCGTTCACTTGAGGGGGGTGTGCGTGTGGTGTTTGTGTGTGCGGGTGACTTGTATGGGCCGTTGGGGGGGTTATTGTTCGCTTGAGGGGGGGTGTGCGGGTGGTGTTTGTGCGTGCGGGTGACTTGTACGGGCCGTTGGAGGTGTGGGGGGGTTGGTGGTCGCTTGATCGGGGTGTGTGAGTGTCGGACTTGTGCGTGCGGGTGACTTGTACGGGCCGTTGGGGAGGTTCACGTTCACTTGAGGTGGGGTTTGCATGTGGTGTTTGGGCTTGTGGGTGACTTGTACGGGCCGTGGGGAGTGTGGGGGGGTTGGCGGTCGCTTGATCGGGGTGTGTGCGTGTCGGACTTGTGCTTGCGGGTGACTTGTACGGGCCATTGGGGGGGTTTCGCGTTCGCTTGAGGGGGGTGTGCATGTCGTGTTTGTGCGTGCAGGTGACTTGTACGGGCCGTTGGAGGTGTGGGGGGGGGTTGGCGGTCGCTTGATCGGGGTGTGTGCGTGTCGGACTTGTGCGTGCGGGGGACTTGTACGGGCCGTTGGGGGGTTCGCGTTCGCTTGAGGGGGGTGTGCATGTGGTGTTTGTGCGTGCGGGTGACTTGTATGGGCCGTTGGGGGTTTTGGGGGTTGGCGGTCGCTTGATCGGGGTGTGTGCGTGTCAGACTTGTGCGTGCGGGTGACTTGCACGGGCCGTTGGGGGGGTTCGTGTTCGCTTGAGGGGGGTTGTGTGTGTGGTGTTTGTGCGTGCGGGTGACTTGTACGGGCCGTTGGGGGGGTCGCGTACGCTTCATCGAGGGGTACACGTTTGGTATGTGTCGCTGCCGCTTGCTGTGAGGAGATGTTTCCGTACAAATCATTCTTTATGCGCGACTACTTTGGCCCGTACGAATCGCGTACAGGCTTTCCGCACCGGATCCTACTAGTGTGGTTGTACGGCATGTTTACAAATCGTACGGAAGGATTTCCGATGCTAATTCGTACGGGTCTCCGACTTTGATTTGTATGGTTCGATGATTTTCGGACAGTAATCGACGGAAATGAATCGTACTAGGCAGGTCGGACGGTACTTTCCCATTCGTACGGATTCGGGTACGAATACGAATCGTAAGGCGTAATTTTTTTCCGGCTCGGAATCGGCTCCTTAATATATGTTTTTACGATGTATTTGATAATTTAATTACAATTTGTTAGATATAACAAAGGTAGGAATTGTTATATTTAGAAGTGGCTAATGTAGCATGTACATTTATGTTATATTTTATAGAATAGTTTTAGCTATCATTGAGAGATATTCCAGTCCTTTGCTAGTTGGATAGAGGGTAACTTGGCTTTGGAGTGTGTTATACATTTTTTTAGTTTCTTTGCTTAATTAAGGTCGAATCAGGGTTACTGATTGCTCCATTCGGAGCGCTTGGTAACTCTGCTCTTTTTGTTAGGCTTGTAGTAATTTGTGAAGGGTAGGTGTCTCTCTGCCTGTAGTTGATTGGAAGGCATTATGCCATCCTTCAACTGCATTGTTGGTTTTAGCTTCTTTGTTTAGTGTGCTAAGGTAGACATTTCACCAGGCTATTTGATATTTCGGTTGTCTTCTATGGCCAGATCGGTGTAGCCTTCCTACCCATGTATCCTCGAAGTAGTCAAGCATAGGGCTTAGTCTTTCTTCGTTTCTTTTATAGAAGGGGCTTTCTATTAATAAGTTATAGTGTTCTGCAACATCTGTCACAGGCACATAGGCTAGGGAGATTTGTTTACTTGATAAACAAAGGTGCTGTCTGTGGCGTATTGGACACTGAGGGGCCGATTCCGATCCGTGAAAAGCGCTTCGAATTTCCGCACGGAGCGTGTATCCCCGTACGAATCGTATTCGTACACGTCTCCATACGATTCTGCAAGTACGATTCCAATCCAAAGCGTCACTCCGTACGACTCGTAACAAACTCCGTACAAATTGAAAGTCCATATGAATGGCCTTCGGCTGACGCTTCACGCTACCTTCGAACGTAAATAGACCGCGTCATCGTACCAGGAAGTACGATTCGCGTTGAAGACACTCCGTACGGCTCTTTTGGTACAAGAGTCAAAAACTGCCATAAAAGCAGAGTCCAGCCCGACCCGCACCCCGGTATCCGACAAACAAGACATGAACCCCATTGTCTGTGTCTTCCCAGTACTGTGCGCCCACCACCTCGTACTTAGAAACTGACGACGGTGCAGATGGTGAGTACAACGAAGTCCAACATAGCTGTACGTGGTGCCACACGCGCACATCTCCATTGCATGCCTGTAATGTCTGGGTACGTTGCACCACACGCTACCGCATATCACCTGTGTAATAGGGAGACGTCCCGCACATATGGCACTGACCTCGGGGTACGGTACGCTACCGCACATCACCAGTGTAATAGTGAGACGTGCCGCACCTACGTCATCGACCTCGGGGTACGGTACGCTACCGCACATCACCAGTGTAATAGTGAGACATGCCGCACCTACGTCATCGACTGTTGCGTGTTTATCTAGGGTCCTGATCGATACTGTGACCTTATGCCCCTATTCGGCTATAAATCCATTTTATTCCCTATATTGGCATAACCGTTCAAGTGCGATATTCAGAAAGTCATCTCTGACCTCACACGAACAGAGCCACGTTCAAGGATATCTCTCTCTGCCACTTCCTTTGCGACCAATTAGTACAATGACAGAGCAGAAGTCACTATCTGATATTCCTAGATTAACACTCCGAGTTCTTCAACAAGATAAAAAAATCCCCTTTGCTATGTTTTGATTAGTAATAGAACTCTAATGAGCAACTGATAGCTATCACTTCCTAGTGATATCTTTAATTGACGTCTTATGTCCAGCAAACTTGCGTCAAACCCGGCACCTGTCAGGTATAAATACTACCAACGTTGCCTTAAGCAATTGTGGTCGAGAGCTGTTGTGCACCCTGTTGTGCATACTGTTGCTGTTGCCGAGCACTGTAGCACTCTGTCGCTGCAGCCTGCTGTCCCTGTGGTGGTGAAGCTACTGATACCATTATCGCTGCTAAAGCGCGAACGATGGTGCAGTACGCTTAGGAGCCGAACAGATGTCCCTCTGCGAAGAGCCCAGCAGATCCAGCTGCCCGCGGACGCTGTCCCCCGCCTCCTCCTCTCGACGCGCTGAAGAAGAGCCGCTGCCTTTCTCGTGCAGAGAAATCCAGCTCCGGCGTTTCCGGTTTACCCTCGCGGGTGACAGGGATATCGAGCTTCCCCTGAAGGAGATACCAAACCTCCATCATTCTATTCAGAAGTATGGTGCTGACTAAACCCTTAAATGAGAATTCTTGAAACAAACCTTGGCAAAACCAACTTAAAGCTACTTACTTACTCCCCTTTCACGTGTTAGGCTTAGGTCAGGCACACTGGCATAGGCTTAGTTAGAAGCACCAGTTGAGTATTTTAGCCTATTGTATATATGACTGTATATATGTTTTATTACTTTTAACCATCGTATGGCTAAGAAACCATATCAATGATTTTACAGTATTATTTCGCAATACTTATCTTACTGTATGTACTTTTCATCATAACAAGTTTTGCAATTGTGGCAATACATTTCTATTGTACGAGAAGAAAGACTGTTCAATAAATGTTAACCCTTTATTGACAAACGCCCGTCTCTCTATTCTCTACATCTCGTGAAAGTAAACTGCACTAGACTGACTGAGTGAAATACAGGTCTATTGTTTCACACGACCCTAGAGATCGACTCTTGATCTGAGGAGCAAAGTTGTCATGTTGCACGGTTGTTGGAAAACTGAATCCCTTCTTGTCTGTGCCAGGGAAGCTGATCACTTCCCATGCAGAGAAGAAAGTTTCCAGTGACCTCTGAGCTAGTTGGTAACACACCCAATTAAGTTTAGCATAGTCAGTGGAGGCCTGGAATATCCGCAGTTCCACGTCGATACTACTGTTTATGTTATTCCAATGCGCAGGGCCTAGTGGGAAACTAGAAACTACACTACATGGCGCCCAACGTTTGGTAAGGCGATAAACTAACGCAAGACAGTAGAGTAACTCAGTCGTGCATATTTCACACAGACCCCTTTCTCCCGTAAATACTCCAATAGACGTCTGGAGTGGGTGAAAGGTTAAAATCCGCCCGACCTTAGTAGGAAGAGATTCCTATGTAAAGCTCTGGTTTATTCAACGTTGAAGGATACAGTGTTCCAAAATATTGTGCACCTAATCTTTGTCTCCTTGGAGACCTACTCTGCAAACCTTGCATTTTAACAATGCCAGGAGAAAATAACGGAACCTCTGGGGCCGCAGTAGATGCGACTCAGCAGGGTCCCGACGAGACTACTGAACCGGGTGCTATTATCATCCCGGTCCACTTATGAAAATCTATAACTTTAAAACTTATAGAGAACGGACTGACACCACAAGGTGGTACTGTCATTTTCGTGATAGAGGCTCACGAATATCGGCAGACAGAGGTATTCTATTCATGGATAAACTTTCCAGCGGCAAACGCTAGAACAAAAGAGTTTCACTATTATAAAATAGAGGAACCTCCGGAAGAGTACGCTCCTTTCGAGGAGATTGAAATTCCACTTAAATTTCAAGAGCACCTGCTCTGGTTTAATGGCGCCCTAAAACACAATGATCACATAACTAGGCTCGGTCCTCTAGGTAGACCAGGAGCCACGTGGCCGGTTCTAGCCAGCTACACACCACATCCTGACATTTGATGTAAATAATTAATTTACTCTCTTAATTTCTATGCAGGTAAGTACTTAATCAATAATAACTCAATCGAAATGAAGGAAAACAGAGCCCGTGGTGTAAGAGTTTCTAAGGGTTTTATTCCTCATAAAGGAATCAGGATATCATGTTCTGACCACCACACAGGGTGTCAGAAGGGATAGATGAGCGCGCTGTCGTTTATTGACAATACATAGCTTATATACTTGATTTACATCATAATGTTCAATGTAAGAGGCGTAACAGCTGAGAGAAGACAAGATAACAGTATACACGTGGTGCTAGTACATCATCAAGAGGCGTAAACTAGGCGTGAACTAGGGCGTGTGCTAGAAACGTCACTGATAGGTGACGCAAGTGGGTGGCACCAAGGGGTGGTGCTAACAGAATGTTGCAATGTCAGCAGAAATCGGAAGCTTGGATGCGCGCGCAGCTGCATGACGTGTGATAGACGGGGTGCAGGGGACTTGACATTTACACTGACGGAAAGAGACAGAAGTCTGGTATGTCAGATCAACTTGTGCTTCTATCATATCTGATATCTGATGTTTTAGGAACTAAGCTATCTGGGCAGAAAGGTCTCTAGAGCAGAAGCTATTCTATACTTGCTGTGAGTGCGTGTATAAGCGCCTGAGTGTCTGTATGAGAAGCGTGGGGGCATGGGGCCTTCCATGGAAGCATGGCAACAGAGGTTATGAATTACTAGCATAAAGACAGGTCGGCCCTTTAGCCCTGTAGCTGAGGAAGGATGTTTACTGAAGCTAGCAGGCTGGAATGTATCTTCGGGGAGGAAAACAGATAACTCGAAGGTTATAGTCAATCTTGGCAGGCAGCAGGCTGAGCTGAGCACGGAGGGCCGCGCTAGAAGTAAGTCAGAGTTCACGGGTACGGGGGCTGCTTGGGCAGAAGCCCTCGCAGTCAGAAGCCAGAGAAGAGGCTCGGTGGCAGAGATTCAGGGCCTACTTTCAGCCAGGCTGAAAAACGTAGGAGTACACTTCAAAAAGACGTTGGCATAGCATACTTAGGAGCGGACCATCAAACCCATTCATGGTGGGTCTGAAAGAGGACAAGTTAACGTTGGACGCAAATGTATTTGCGTCTTCATAGCTGGTACAGGAGGGAAGTTACATGCACTTTTAACTCGTACATGGAGTCGGTGGGGTACTCGCTAGGGAACACAACATGACCATAAAATTTATATTACCTCATTCCCTCCTTGTTCCCTACGGACCCTTCATGATATATCGATCCTCATAAATCGATCGGTTTGTTCTTGTAACATTATATGTTCGTCTTTCTTTCTTTGACTGTTTGAGAGGCAACTGGAATGCTCAATGCAGGATGTGGCACACAGTCCACATATCGCTGGCCCACACTGCAGGCACAGGCAACAACTGAATACTATAACAAGGCCAATGCCTAGGAAGGATAAGATCTTCCATCCCCAAGCTGTTAACGTAGTCCAGAACCAACCGGACCAAGTCCAGGTGCCTGGATTCTGATGTATCTGATTTGCAATTTTATGTAAACGGGTGATAGCTTGATAGACAGATGGTGCATTTTGTGGGATGAAAACACAGCAGCTTGACCCGATGACCTTACAAGCTCCACCTCTATCTGCCAAGATGACGTCAATCACAAGACGATTTTGAAGGACAACAGTCCGTATAGCAGACTGCTCCTCTGTTAAGTTACCTAGAGCGGAGGCAGTTTCGTTCACTACTGCTTCGAGTGTTCTCGTTAATCTGCGTATTAATTTACTGTTTTGGACAGGCCCTAGGAAGAAAAAGAATCCTTTATTGAAATCAGTGTACTGTTCCCATGCCGTTTCTGTGTAGTCGACAAGGGGAATATCTCTTTTGGGTCTATTCGGTGCTAGATTCGTGTTTCTATGGTAATCAGGGGGAGCTAGAAAAACAGGTGGCAGAAGGAAGGCAATGTAACAGGTACCATCCCAATCTGGAGGCAAACGTATGTATGCGGTATGACCACAAACAAAGTAGGAATGACTGGTAGCTTTAAAGGACGATTTACCATGGTCACTGAACTCGACCACAGTAGTGCATTTACTATGACCTACGTGTACTGAACCTTTCTTGCTAACACATAATTCACCCGTGACTGGTAGTACTAACATATGGGGCAGAACTGGAGCAGTTTCAGATTCAACAGTGAGGATCATAAGGCTGATTGTGTAATTACCTAATCCATATACTTCATTTTCTAGATCAGTTCCTATTCGAGTGGGAAGTCCCTCTTTATCAGGATAACAGACGTTGAGCAGGACTAAGTTCAAGTTTCCCCAAACCCAGCCCCCATCGAAAACAGCAATATCAGGATCTAAAGAATTAATTATTTTAAACCATGCTCCACAGGAGCCATTGTGAGTGAATGGGTACGGAAAGAGAGGCAGAGCTCCCTTGTAATTCTGGTAGGGAGGGAGTCGGCCACATATCCAACAGTCTGTAGCATTATTTGTCTGATGGGAATGGTGTAACATACTAATGAATGTATTGTTGCGCAGCGCAAGTCTGTAAGAGAGTTCATGTGCGGGAAGTTCACTAAAAGTGTGTTCAGCAGAGACATTGTAAGCAGATTGTTCACGCCTGAAAATAGGCCAGTACATAGGAAGCAGAATGCTGGCAATAATAATTAGAATACTCAGAATAAACATGATTATTAGTGTCACTATGCAGTGACTACGAAGTGATTTGCAATATGTTCTTCTCTTTTCCTCTCTCTCTCTAACTCGATCTAGGGGATACATGTCAGAAACTATTTAACCGATTCACCTAGGGGAGGACTTAAACAATTAAACTGTCTGACTTGCTAGATCGAAGCTTCATACGGTAAAGTTCTTGAGGAGTCTTTTCTCTTTTAGGCACAGTAACGTCTTGTGCTTCAACACAGTCTTTGGTGGGGGTGGACGAGTCAGAGTCCTGTTTCAGTCCGTTTTTTAGTTCATTGCATAGTTTGATGTGACTCGTGTGGACCCACCCCTTTCTCCCCTCGATTTTCACGGCGGTCCTGGTGGTAAGCAGAACGGTCTTTGGAGACTTCCAGCGGGGCTCCAGCGGACTTTTCCGGTCGAAATTCCGGACGACTACCAGGTCCCCTGGACGGACCTCATGCGCCTTTACATCGGTGTTGTCAGGGAAGGCTGCGGCAACCTGTGAACGACATGATTGGAGTGCAGACATCAAGGAGGCAAGGTAATCTGTCAACATGTTACAATCAATATCAGTGATCTTTTTCGGAACGGGCGTCCCCCACATATTCGGCGGTCTGCCAAAGACCACTTCGTACGGGGATAGCCCTGATCTTGAGTGGGCGACCATTCTCATGTAGAATAGTGCCACGGGCAGGGCGACTATCCAGTCAACCCCTTTTTCCTGACAGATCTTGGCAAGACGGATTTTTAGTGTCTGATTATGCCTTTCTACAAGGCCAGCTGCTTCGGGATGTCGGACACAGTGGAACCTCCACTGATATCCTAGCAAGAGGGAAACTTGTTTCATCAGCTCGGACGAGAACGGCTGTCCGTTATCTGAATACACGACACGGGGCAAACCGTACCGTGGGAAGAATTCACGAACCAACTGTCTGGCAGTGGTCGGAGCAGTGTAGTTTGGGACTGGGTATGCTTCGGTCCAGCGGGACAGAGCACAAACAATTACAAGGACATACTTAAATCCTCTACAGCTATTCATCTGGATATAATCCATCTGGAGGACTTCAAAAGGGTGATCGGGAGGATGGAATCCACCTTGCTCAACAGGGACACTTTTACCTGGATTGAACTGACAACAGATCATGCAAGTACGCACTTTCTGTTTTGCTGCTGCTCGTAAGTGTTTGTTGTACCAGAGATTCTGTAAACTGTCTAACATGGCTTTCTCTCCAAGATGGGCAGGACTATGTGCTGTATTTATCATGACTTGAACCATTGAGTCGGGGAGAAACCATATAGATTTTCCCTTCGTCACCCAACCTTGATCTGTCTGAATCCCTCCTAGTTCAGTCCATTTCTTTATCTCCTCTGGAGTAGCATGTGTCTGGATATCAATTACATCTAGGGCGGGATCTCTAACTGCCATACACTGGGTCTGGACTATTGTCTTTGTCACATCAGTAGTCTGGGTGTGAGTCAGTGCTGTATGCTTTGCTGTCTGGTCTGCCAGGTCGTTACCCTGGGAAACAGAATCTGTGACTTTAGTATGTGCCTTACACTTCATGACTGATATGCCCGAGGGCAAATGTATTGCTTCTAACAGTGCTTGAATGAGGGGGCCATGTTGGATCTTGGCCCCATGGGAAGTCAGAAAACCTCGTTCTTGCCAGAGGACTCCGAAGTCGTGCACAACTCCGAAGGCATAGCGGGAATCTGTGTATATGTTAACATTTCTGTTCTTGGCTAGAATACAGGCTCGAGTCAGAGCGATGAGCTCTGCTGCTTGAGCAGACAGTGTGTCAATACGATGTGTTTCTTTAATTTCAGTTTCAGTGGTCACGGCGTACGCGGCCACTAATTCTCCTGTACTTGTTCTCATGCATGAACCATCCACATAAAGTGTCAGGTCTGGATTTGTCAATGGGACATCTGTTAAGTCTCGTCTAGGCTTAGTTACTGCATTAATTATTTCTATACAATCATGCGGAGCTGGATCTGTCATAACTGTAGGTAACAGTGTTGCTGGGTTCAGGATGCTGCAACGTCTGATTTCTATGTGTGGCTGGAATAGTGTTAATTCATAACCTGTCAGTCGTGCTATAGTTAAGTGTTGAGTCTGGGTTCTGTTTAACAAAACCTCTACAGAATGTGGTACTTGAACTGTTAACTGATGACCTAAAACAATTGAATCACTTTGTCTTATTGCTAACGCTGTTGCTGCTACTGACTTTAAGCACGCAGGGAGTGCTTGAGCTACTGAATCCAATGTACTAGAAAAATAAGCACAAGGCTTATGTGAACCTGCTTGGTCTTGAGTGAGGACAGACAACGCTGTGCCATCACGTTCTGTAACAAAAAGTGTAAACGGTTTGCTGTAACATGGTGTCGCTAAAACTGGTGCTTGGCATAAAACTTTCTTTAATTCTTCAAAAGCTTGTGTGTGTTCCTGAGTCCAAGGGAGGACAGTCGAAGTCGCTGCCTCCTGTGTCGTTAACTGGATGAGTGGTTTAGCTAGAAATGCATACTGGGGAATCCATTGTCTGCAGTACGAGGTGAGGCCTATGAAGGCCCGCACTTCCTTTTGTGTCTTGGGTTGCGGCATGTTCACAATTAACTGAATGCGATCGGGAGTGAGCTGTCTCCCCACTTTGGACAGCAAGTGACCCAAGTACACAACTTGCTGAACACAGAATTGTAGCTTCGAAGGAGACACCTTGTGTCCCTTGTCGGCCAGGAAATGTAAAACTGTCAGTGATGCTTTTTCACATTCGGGCTCACTTCGTGCGGTGATCAGCAGATCATCGACGTATTGTAATAAAGCGGTGTCAACTGGCATTTGAATACAATCTAGTTGTCTTTTCAGTGCTTGACTATAGATGCTGGGGCTTTCTGTGAATCCTTGAGGTGCGCGCGAAAATTTGAAACTGCGTCCATTTAAACAGAATCCGAAGAGATATTGGCTCTCTGGATCAATAGGCACGCTGAAGAAGGCGTTCTTGAGATCAATTACAGTAAAGAACGTTGCTTCTGAATCAATAGCAGTCAATAGAGATGATATATCGGGGACCACAGGATACTGTGGGATAATGCATTTATTCAATTCTCGAAGATCAATCACCAGCCGATATACTGGCGGTGCATTGGGATCAGTACGTTTAAGAATCGGAATGATGGGTGAGTTACAGATATTGGAGTCGGTCTCGACGACCACTCCTTGGGCAATGAGCTCTTCAATGATTTTCAGTAAAGCCGCTACAGCATCGGGTGGTAACTTGTATTGTCTGATTCTGGGTAATACAACACCTGCCTTGAGGGTAACGCGGTATGGTGTAATGTGCATACATCCTACATCAGTTGGGCCTTTTGCCCACAAGTAATCAGGTACATTTTTCAATCTGACGTCAAACTCACGAAGAACGTAATGACCCTTGAAATCCCGCAGAAAGAGTCTAACTCCCTCCGGGGAGCAGCATATTATAGCTCCTAGAGCCTTCAATGTTTTAATTCCTAATAGATTTTCCGGACATGATTTTGTTAGTAACAGGTCTGTAACGCGTGATAATGGACCCACAGCCAGGGGAACTGGTTCTGATACTTCATTTACAATAGGTTGTCCTGAAAAACCAAGGGAAACATTTTGTGAGCCTGAGAGGGGTGCCCCTGGAACTTCGTCATGACTTATTGTAGTGCGACTTGCCCCTGTGTCAATTAAAAACTTTCTATCTTTCCCCAATACTTGACTGTGTACATAAGGACCTTCTTGATCTACAGGAATCTCGATAAGAGGCAAGCCACCTTCCCTCTCTAGGCTGTTTCATGTATATCGGGAATATTCGGGGTAAGCAGACTGGGCATACTGGTACATCTGTTGTGAGACTTGCTGAGTTGCAGCAATGGGCTGTGGCTGCGGTACTGCTACGGTCTGTGCTGTCTGTGCAGATGCATGCATGGGCTGTGTATTCTGTGTAGACTGATGCTGGTTATGGTCTTGTCTAGGCGGATGCGGTCTTTCTTTAGTTTTACCTGTCGCTATGTTATGTTTCAGAACTGCACATTCGTGTACGTAGTGACCTGGCTGCTTGCAATAATTGCATGTCCCTTTAACAGGAGCTGCAGCGTGACTTGTCTGGGTCGTACCTTTCCTGTGACTGTCGGATGGGACCGTCTGGGCTACTAACATTTTCATTTTCGTGTCTTTCATGCGCTTCTGTTCCTGATCTTGTTCTTCCCTAATTCTATTCTGGTGATATTGTAACATTTGTAACATCTGGGATGGCGTATTTGCTTGCCATGTACTCTCGACTTTATACACTCTATTTTTAACTAACGGTAGGGAATTCTCGACTAACTTTGATACAAAAAGATGTGGGTACGACTCGCTACTTGGCTGGAGGCCACTATTGATAATAAAACATTTCTCGAATCTTGAATAAAAATCGCTAGTATCTTCATCATGTTTCTGTTTACAGGACGAGATTGCATCCCAATCCTCCTTTCTAGTTGTCAATAATCTGGGCAGGACCTGTACTATCAAACCTGGTAATGCTTTAGTTTTGTCCCCAAGGCCTAACCCTGGAACCCGTTTTTTCTCTTCGTCTTCGATTTCTGCCCAGGCAATCTTTGTGTCTCCCACCTCCCATTCCTTTTCCTTTAATTTCTCGAATATACCCGTAGGCAATAATACTTTCAACATTTTCATGATATCATCATATGTGTAGTCCCCCATTAATAACATGTCTTTAAGCTCTCTATGGAAACCCGCAGGGTCTTTATCATGGCATGGTACTAATTTCTTCATTTCTAACAGTTCTAATTTAGTCAGAGGCGTGTGCACATACACGCGTTTCAAAACTTTATCCTCACCCATAACAGGGTGCACTTCTCGCAAGGGGTTCTGACTTTCTATACCACTCCCGCACTGCATATGGTACATTTTCCTTTCTGGAGGTGGGGCGGGGACATATTCAGGACTTACAAAGGTATCATATCTGCGTCGTTGTTCTAGAATTATTTGAACTAATTTAGTGCTTAGGCCTCTCCATCTATCCATCAGTAGTGCTTCTAGTGTCTCATGTAAGGGACCTGGATCGGAATAGTGTTTTCTGTACTTAATGAGAAGGTGCTGAATCATATATACCCCTGCTAATTTCTGTTCGTCGGGGGAGAGGTTCAGAAATGTCTGTGCTACGGTGTCATCATTATATATGTCTGCATTTTCGGCCCATGATACCGCTGATCGGGCTAATTCTTGTTCATCCATAGAATTGAGTACATGGTACCCAACTCGATCTCGAAGCCGTTTATCAGTTTCCTGGAACTGATGCTCAGCAGAATTCGGATTCGTTAAGGCAGAGAAGAAAACTCTCTTGCTTTCCGGACGGACACCTTTCCTAAGGTAGTTTCCCCTACCTACATATGCTATAGTACTTGTAGTTGGTTCTGGTTCTTCAGATTCTTCTTCCTCCTCGGAGGGAGCCTTTTCTTTCTCTTTCTCGTGTACTGCTATCACCGCTTTCTTAATCTTTTTATACATGGCCTCTATGCAATTTTGTCTGTCATGTTTTCCATCAGCTATATTTTGACCCCACTTGCTCAATGCATCTAATTCACTCTGATCTGTTCCGGGCCTGTCTCGTTCTCTTATTAGACAATTTATGAAAAATCGTAGTATCAGTGCTTGCATGTTAACTTTCTGTTTCTCCAGGGCATCCTTAATACTGTCGGGGTCCTTTCCCGTTTGAACGAACTCATATATTCTATCTAGACGTTCCTTCATTCCTGCATAACATAACAAACTATCAGTAGCAGATCTTAACCGTAAAGACGCTAATACCATTAAGTCGTCCTGTCCAGGTTCTGGATCATATCTACAAACTGACATATTTTCTTTTAGTGCATCAAGACGGGATGAATTAGAAGAACGGGGGGATCTGTGCGTAAGAGGACTCTGCAGACCTCTGAGATTTAATCTGTGAGTCGGTGGCGGGGTCTGGAGACCCGCGGTCGCACCTCCTGAAGCGGAAGCTTGGGCATTATCTCTGTGTGTAGTCAGTATCTGAATTTGTCTTTTAGTAGGATCTGATTGAAGTGGTTTCGGCAAATCAGTTTTAGGTGAGGGAAGTGGCGGGGCTGGCGGAACGGAACTAGTCTTTTTCGGTGTCGGCTGAGAGTGATCTTGGGGGGCAGTACCACCCCCGGCCCTGTCAGTAGGCAGGGCACGAACAGGCAGATTGGTGTAAGCTGGCGCTACATCTTCGAGGTATGAATTTAGGAATATGTCTTTAGTAGTCTTATGCATTACTTTAGTTGGAACTAAGGGTGACGGCAAATTTTTCGGTATTTCTGAAATGGCGTCAGGGGTACCATCGGCCAAAAGATACATGTTGTTCACTTTGCCATTTTGGATACGATCTATTTGTTCTACTTTTACTCGAATTCCCTCAGTAACTAATTCGTTTTCTCGGGCCTTTTCTGATTCTTTAAGCCTGTCTTCTCTACGGAGTGCTCTATCAGCACGCTTACGTGATTCCTTACGCCAAAATTCTATGGCGTCTTTCTGAGATTGTCTAGCTTTCTTTTTCCGTAATATTTCTTCTACCTTTATGATGCACTCGGCATCCCATGTTCCGTTAACTGGCCATCGGTATCTTTCCTCTAAGTGCTTGGTATAATCGGTCCATAACTCTAGATACAGGATGGCGTCTATGCCATGTTTATTGTACATAAAATTACCTGGAGTGTCCCTAGGGGGGATTGGAATCTCTTCCTCTAACATCCCTTTCCTAGTTCCTATCTGCTTTAATTTGTTGAAAAACGGCATTGTGCCTACTTGATACTGCAATTCTTGATCCTTGATACTTAATGTCAACTGTAACTATTTATACAAAAAGACACAATAATGCACAAAAACAATCACATTCATACCACGACATTAATCACATGAAACATTTAAAGACATAGCTAACTTCCCCTTACTCTGAATGTACCGCTCAACGATACAGATACACTGCTGTAACAGTGCAGAAATTCGGAATACTTTATATACTGCTAAACAGTACAGATACACTGCCTAAAAACAGTGCAGACCGGACTTGCGTACCCAAACCCGTCTAGATACGACCCAGCAATGGTACTCACCGGGAAGCACGGAAAACAGAAGGCCTCGGAAAACTCGACTGGACTCGACTCGGAACTTCGGAAAACTTCGGAAAACTTCGGGAAACTTCGGAAAACTTCGGAAAACTGGTGGGCCTCTTCACACCTCGGACCTTGCTTCCTTCGGCTGGGCTCTGGTCGGGATCCTCCGCACTCCTCACCGCCTCGTCTGGGCACTGATCGCAGTCTTCGTCACCTCCGTGTGTCAGAGGGGGATGCAGGAAATCCTGCCAGTACACGTGTTGTCCGTCTAACTGATGGCAGGGGACACGGATTGCAACGCACCTTCCGGCGCGTGAGGTGGGGGAGGGGTCCCTATTCGGGCGCCAAAATGATGTAAATAATTAATTTACTCTCTTAATTTCTATGCAGGTAAGTACTTAATCAATAATAACTCAATCGAAATGAAGGAAAACAGAGCCCGTGGTGTAAGAGTTTCTAAGGGTTTTATTCCTCATAAAGGAATCAGGATATCATGTTCTGACCACCACACAGGGTGTCAGAAGGGATAGATGAGCGCGCTGTCGTTTATTGACAATACATAGCTTATATACTTGATTTACATCATAATGTTCAATGTAAGAGGCGTAACAGCTGAGAGAAGACAAGATAACAGTATACACGTGGTGCTAGTACATCATCAAGAGGCGTAAACTAGGCGTGAACTAGGGCGTGTGCTAGAAACGTCACTGATAGGTGACGCAAGTGGGTGGCACCAAGGGGTGGTGCTAACAGAATGTTGCAATGTCAGCAGAAATCGGAAGCTTGGATGCGCGCGCAGCTGCATGACGTGTGATAGACGGGGTGCAGGGGACTTGACATTTACACTGACGGAAAGAGACAGAAGTCTGGTATGTCAGATCAACTTGTGCTTCTATCATATCTGATATCTGATGTTTTAGGAACTAAGCTATCTGGGCAGAAAGGTCTCTAGAGCAGAAGCTATTCTATACTTGCTGTGAGTGCGTGTATAAGCGCCTGAGTGTCTGTATGAGAAGCGTGGGGGCATGGGGCCTTCCATGGAAGCATGGCAACAGAGGTTATGAATTACTAGCATAAAGACAGGTCGGCCCTTTAGCCCTGTAGCTGAGGAAGGATGTTTACTGAAGCTAGCAGGCTGGAATGTATCTTCGGGGAGGAAAACAGATAACTCGAAGGTTATAGTCAATCTTGGCAGGCAGCAGGCTGAGCTGAGCACGGAGGGCCGCGCTAGAAGTAAGTCAGAGTTCACGGGTACGGGGGCTGCTTGGGCAGAAGCCCTCGCAGTCAGAAGCCAGAGAAGAGGCTCGGTGGCAGAGATTCAGGGCCTACTTTCAGCCAGGCTGAAAAACGTAGGAGTACACTTCAAAAAGACGTTGGCATAGCATACTTAGGAGCGGACCATCAAACCCATTCATGGTGGGTCTGAAAGAGGACAAGTTAACGTTGGACGCAAATGTATTTGCGTCTTCATAGCTGGTACAGGAGGGAAGTTACATGCACTTTTAACTCGTACATGGAGTCGGTGGGGTACTCGCTAGGGAACACAACATGACCATAAAATTTATATTACCTCACATTGCAAGAATGTCTAAGGAAGAGCTGTTAGCACAGCTCAAAACACTAATAAAAATACATAGGTAATTAGTCCAATATGTAATGCGGACTGCAACAGTCCAGCCAGCTATTAATTCACACCAGCTGACCCCTCACCAGGGGAACACAAATAAGATTATACCACAGAACATACAGTCATGTCTTGGTAAAACACCCGTTAAACGGGAACAAATTCCTTTCTGGTTAGCACAGAAAATCACTCAAATAGAGGCAGTATTTCCGGATACTACCCCTATTGAGAAACACAGAATCTTGACCATCTGCCTTCCTATGGGAATCGCACCACACGTGGAGGACTGCGACACTTGGGGTACAGTCTTTGCTTCCATTTATACAAAAACACACGGTGTTCCGTCTATGGCGGTAATACCAGAAGTGCTAAAACAGATTCAAAATGAATTCGGTCCAGAGCCCGCTTTAAATCTAGGTATGAAATTACTGAAAGACTTCAAGCAGGTGTCGGCTATATTATTAGCCAACATAAAAGGAGAAGCAGCATCTGTGGCGATTCGCCAGAAAGTGAGGGAAACAGATATAAAAGATCCTGTTGAGCTTGCAAAAATCATAGAAAAATGCTATGAAGAATTAGGTAGAGACAGCTTGGGTGGGAAACCGGTAAAGCCCCAACTGCTCGAAAGTCCTGAAAAATTATTTATTAAAAATAATTCAAATAATCCTAAAAAGAGCTGGGATGGAAATAAACCATCCACTCCCAAGGAAAAAGTTTTCCAGTCCAGAGGAAGGTCTCCTCGACGGAGGGAAAGAACTCCGACTCGAGAACGCCAGTCTCCCCAGAGGGAGCCCTCTGAGAAAAAATATAACCTTAGAAATAGGGATAATCTGAAAAAGCCTGATAGATATCAAAGTATTGATACACGTCCCTCTCGATCTTCTCCACAGAATTCGGAAAAAAGAGGACGGTCAGACCCAGGAGAGCACACCAAGTCCAAAGACAAGGAACCTGCTCAAAATAAGAAATCTCAATTTCAGAAAAAGAAGGTAGCCAGTATTAGAGTAATCAACCATGCCGAGAATACTGAGGACACAGTTGAAAAACGGGGAGTGGGTATTGACAATGTTGGACAGTGCAGCAGAAATCAGTATAGCACGCAAGATCTTGATGAGTCATCGGGAGACAGTGGACACGAATGAATACATTCAGGTTGAAACTGCCGACACCAGACTTAGCGAGCCCCATAAAATATACGAAATAACATTGCGTATGGAGGGTGATAAGACTAGGAAAATTAAGGGTCTATTTTGGGATAAGCTCTCAAAAGGCTATGATATTCTGTTAGCTGAAAAAGATTGGCCCCCGGAGTTTGTCAGGGAGTGCCCTCGTGGCGAAGAAGTAATTATGCCTGCCTTCTCGAATCACATTCCGATTCACAAAAAATACACATATGCAAGGAAATGGGCAGTGGCCCAGGCACCTGCATTGTATAAAAATCATGTAGGATGGGATGAGGACTCTCCTCCTCACAAAATCCAGTTAAAAAGTGAACCAACTGCCCAACGGCAGTATCCCATAAAGCAAGAAGCTAAAAAACAGGTCAGGGAGATCTTAGATCAACTTGAGTACCAGGGGGTGATTGAAACATGCACCTCTCAAATGAACAATCCTTTGTTTCCTGTCTCCAAGCCAGACAATTCATATCGTCTAGTTTTGGACTACAGACATCTTAATACATTTTGCAAAACTTTTGCAGTACAAAACTCGCATAGTGCAGCCCTAATGAATAACATAGTTAGGAAAAAATATAAAACGACATTAGACATATCTAATGGTTTCTTTTGTCAGAACATTGCTCCAGAAAGCAGATATTTGACCGCTTTCTCCGCATTTGGGTCGCAGAAAAAATTCTGTCGACTCCCACAGGGGTTCAAGAACAGCCCAGGACTATTCTCAGCTAGAGTAACAGAGTTACTACAAATCTATGATGATGAGGCATTATCTTACGTAGATGATATCTATCTCACAGACGACAACTTGGATACTCACTTGAAAAGAGTGAACACCATTATACTTGGGTTCGCAGCAGAGGGTTACAAATTCAACTTTAAAAAGTCCCGAATTGCCCATCTGACAGTACTGTTTTTAGGGTACGAATTATCAAGTGAAGGGAAAGGCCTAGCGGACAACTTCTTAGAGAAGTGCGCTGTACTCCAAGCTCCAAAAACGCTGAAGAATTTACAATCCATATTAGGTTTTCTGAATTTCGGAAGAACTTACATTCTAAATTACGCAGAGAGGGTTAAACCTCTCTACGAACTAATTAAACCTGATTTTAAACCAATAAATTGGACTCAAAAACACACAGAAATTTTGAGATCACTGCAAACAGACATGTTAGCAAAAACAAAATTAGATACACGTGACAACACACGTGATCTTGTAATACGAATCATCCCAGGAAGATGCGGATTCACATACCTAACCTCTAATGAGGAAGAAAAGGTACCAATTTCAATTAAATCTCACTTGTACACACAAGCAGAAAAAACATTCAGTCACACAGAAAAAACTGTGAATGCAGTGCAAATCGCATTAGCAAATGAACGAGAACTAGCACACGGCAAAAGGATTAACATCCTCACAGCGGAATCCGCCTTCGAAGCGCTATTCAGCCCAGTAAACCTGCCTACAGTGTCACTGGATCCGAAATGGATACAGTGCATAGATTCTCTAGGAGCGGAAGACGTGAAATACTATTTCGCCCCACAATACGAAGAACTGAATGATTTAGAGTATGAAGAAGAATATCCTCTGTCAATCGAAATTCTGCCTCTCCCACAATATGCCTGTATAATCTATACAGATAGCTCTGTACAGCATTTCAACGTAGAGAGAAAATCCTACGATACAGCATGTGCGATCATTAAATGTCGTTGGCTGTGCGGTAAAATTAGACCGAAAGTAACAAAAACGGAATCAGTAAAGTACTGTTCGGTTCAGAGAACTGAAATTAGATGTTTAAAGATGGCGCTTGAAAATGCAGAACGCGAATTCCCGACACTTATCGTGTGCATTCTCATTTTTGCGTCAACTCTTACAATAACAAACTGCAGAGTTGGATTGAAAACGACTACAAAGATGACACAGGTGCCACAATAAAGCATAAATTGCTCTGGAACGAGGTAGCTCTTTTAAGTAAAGAACTACAAAAGACTCACGTGATTCAAGCACAGAGTCTTCAACTTGATGGCGTTCACGTTGCAGGGAATTCATTGGCTAATACAGCCACCGCGGAAGCAACTAAACCGGCTTCCGTAGCCACGAAAAAGCGTACAGATAAATACATAGACGGGGAAACCATGCTGGCAGTAAAAACGACCGTAAAAGGCGACTGTGCAGCACTACCCATAAACTATCCACTCAAATATGCATACATAATCGATGCAAACTCCGTTCCTTTTGCTCGAATCCCTGGAGTGGGAGACAGAGTAATTCCAAACACGAACAGGAGAATATTTTTAATAGCAGACGCACATATGGGTTTGGGTCTGAGACACCAAACAATTAAGGTTTCTCTGACTGAATTACAATCAGTATACTGGTGGCCGGGAATGAGTGTAGAACACCAAATATATGCAAACAACTGTGAAAACTGCAATAGGGATCGCAGTAGTGAACCATGCTACCGGTTACCGATCAGAAACAGCGTAACGCTGCCTGCACCCCAACCTGCGTCCTATTAATCAGTTAAGGCTAAACACACTTAGAAAATGAGGCCCCAGCGCTCGGCTGACGCTAGAACGGTTATAAAAGATTTGCGAGTCTTTATCGGCACATACGCAATTACCACGTTCCATTCTGACCAGGGTCCTGCTTTCAGCTCTCGAGCTTATAAGGAGGCCATGGCCAGCATGGGAATTGGATTGCGGTATTCTTGTCCGTCGCACCCCGAAGGGAACAGTGTGGTAGAAAGAAAAAACCGTGACATAAAGCAATCTATAACAGCGAAGGTATTAGGTTCAGGCGCTGGGTGGGTCAAACATTTAATAAGTGTCCAGACTAGTCTTAATAACATGCCAAGAAATTCTCTAAAAGGTTTCAGCCCATACGAACTATTGTTCGGAATTAGAATGCGTGTTCAGGACCTCGATAGTCAGATGTCAGTGGTACAAGAAGAAACAACGCACTTTGATGTAAAGGATCGTTTGGCTGTTTTACAGGAACTGAACGAAACAAGAAAATCCTTAAGCAACACAAAGTTAAAGCAACAGCCACCTACCACTGACGAGGCACCACCAGCAACAGCCCCAGCAAGGCCTGTCTGGATTCCAAAGATTGGGGATCTAGTCAGAGAAAAGATCGCGGTTAAGAAGGAATTTGGGCCTTCTTACAGAAAAGCAGTACCTGTCTTGGCAGTCACCGGAACAAGATCAGTTGTGCTACCGCCCCTTGCTGGTAAAAAGGAGAACAGAGTTGTGTCAATCGATCTGGTAAAACCACAAGCATGTGGCCTATAATCAACAGTAGGCCCAGTGGACTCCCAAGATCAACAGAATACCCAAACTTGCAACAATTCAAGAGGTTCAAACTGAAAGACTAATCACATTTGATCAGCCTGCAGTGCACAATGAAGGACTATGCAATAATGTCATGGAACTCGTGCCTCTTGAAACACAGATTGAAACAGTTCGTCAAGATACAACACCAGTCTACACTAATGTGGCATCAGAAAGTGCTACCGAGAGACAGATTGAAAGAACAATCCCATCAATTGACAGAACTGCCTCTAGTTATTTCATCAACTTCGACAACTTCTCTGAAGATTTAAACGACCCAGAAGTGATGCCAGAAACAAAAAAGTATTCTAAAGAAAATACAACAGGACTCCTTCAAACAATCAAAGAATTATATCTGGATTCACCGTTGATTGAGCATTGGATTATCTCAGGGGTATTCATACTCCTACTATGCCTAATTTTAGTTTTAATTTTAGGAAAGTTTATTACAATTGAATGGACACAGCAAGTCAGAACATCAACCTAGTCCTGAAACCACACAGATCATCCCACGTGAAGAAAAGAGAACTGTCAACAGTAAATGTCACAGCAATTCCAATACCTGGTGGGGTAGTATGGGAGAAAACAGACTATGAGATCTATGGTCCGGTAGAAATCCTGAAGTATCCTCATCAACTAAAGGTTTCCTTAATTGACTTTGTAAAACCGAGTACATTCTCTGATGATTGGGACTTTAACAGTATTAATGACATGATGTCTGATTTAGTAATGTCAGCCAGATTCACAGATCATGATTATTTACAAGGTTCATCTAGTTATGAGCAGTTATTCTGTTACACCCACTATGGGGATCATTACTTGCATAAATCTGCACAGCCTAGAAATGTTTTTATGTATAAACAATGGGAACAATGTTCTACTCCACCTAAAAGCAGTTCTGAAGCATTTTTTGAGAAATTCAAATACTTCTCAGGGTTTAACACCAGTAATGCAGAAACATTTTATTACAAACTGTTAGATAAAACAGGAATGAAAACAATGCTGACAAATTCTAAATTGATATATTCAGAAGCATTTTATGACAAAATGATGACATTTGGTTTTGATTATTGGAAAAATAATATTGAAACGAAAACAATCTGGGGTACAAAAGATTGGCAGGTGCAAGGCATTGAAGCACTATTTAGAACCTGCATGATACCAGAACAAATGTTGTTTTTAAATGACACAATACACCAAACATCTTGTCTTGGCCTAGCTAATAACAAAGACCTTAAAACACCGTCTATACCAAAGCCAATACCTGAAAATGCAACTGCAGATATTGAGTTAGACGTAACACAAATTTTAAATTTGAACAGAACACATCCTGATTGGAAAAAGTGGTTAATCTGGCCTACTGACACAAACAGCTGTCAAGATAGATTCCTGAATAAAACACAGGGTTTAAAAATGACCAGATTAGACTCGAGATATTCCCAGAGACAACATCCAGGGATTATAACAACATACAGTGTAGGGAAACTCTGCCTCGAATTCTTGCTATAGTGACAGCGACAAAAATGTATTTCTTAGTGGTAATAACTGTAAACATTCACTAAGCGGTATACTTTTGTGTCAGGGTATTAATTTACACGGAGCATGTGATGGAAATTCAAACAACCTTTCATGCCACCAGCTAGTCACACCTGCAACTCAGATAGAGCCCTTCTTTATGCAACTTTCTAACGGGAGTTACATTCTTAGAACGGATCACAGATGTTGTGGCCTCGTGCCAGGGAAAAGTTATCTAGTAGAAGTAACATCCATGGTCAAATGCTGTTTGCAAGCATTGTTTCCGAGTGGGGCTGCAGACTTAGTGACTCCCATCTGGCCTCGTCTGAATCTCTATTCTATACGAATTGATACTTTAAGCAAAGTTAAATCTGTACTTTTACAGACAACAGTGCCTATAACGTCATCAAAAGAGACGTATGATCTTCTAGTTGCAAGGACAGCTACTGAAGTTCATGAACTTTTATCAACAAATTGCCCCGTGCATTTCGTACAAATGCTAAGCCAACTCCTTAACATGTCTAGTGCCACAAGCGTCCCAGGCATATTCAAGACAGTCTTTACAGGACTGCTAACGCCTTTTCAAACAATTTTGGGAATCGTTCCTAATTTTGTGCACTCTGTTTTTGGCGGCATACCATTATTTTTGGGACTTGTAGCAGGGATTTTATTTTTGACCCTCCTACTTCGTTATGGCAAGCCTCAGCTCAGACATAGCTCCCATGGGAATGGAAGAGACAATCCTAGCAATGTGCTACAGGGACAGGATAACTAACGTCCTCGGATTGGCCAGGCTGAGAGATCTAAACATGACCTGGTTCCTTTCATTCAGACCTGTATCAAAATTGCATTTTACCTGTGCTACGATGTATGCTTTGCGGCGATGAATGCGTGTTGGACATCTGTCTTTCACTTCCATCAGCAGTACCAATGGACGTCGATACTTTGCTCAGTCCAATAACGGCTCACGCATTGTGTTGTCCCCAGCGGCTACCAATCCTGATGACGGCATTTGTGGAGACTCCTGTACTACAGCCAAGTGGTAACAGTGGAGCAAGTGACAAAAGCAACATCATCCAGGTACAACGTTCAGTGAGCATTACTGATCCTGCCTTCGATGACAGCAATCATTCTCACACTTGCCAAGTTACAGCGCTATCAAATTTGGTTGAACTGTCACCTGAATTTGTAGACCAATTCTTTGCGAGCCTGTCTGATATGATGTTCCCACCTATACAGAAACAATAACTTTGAGAAGCTTTCCGACACACAGCGTTCCCATGAAACTCTGAATTCGGCCTTCACTTCTAGTCAACAAAGACTGCTAGCAGCGTTGGAACCCCGTTCAAGCATTCATTTTCTTTGGATTGGATATTTTTCAAATATTGACCTTTTTTTGGCACGAGCAAATCTTTGCTTGAGGTAAAATCTATTCTTAAAGAACAGAAGTTCATACTTCTATTTTTTACACACACCTAGAGACATAACAACTTACACTAGCCTCTAGCACACATTTTGCAAATGCATTTATATGTGATGATTTATCTCGCCCTTCTTCGGTCAGAGATACTTCATGTGTAATTTTTATGCATAATCGTTCATTGATTTCATATGCAATAATTTTTGAATGATTCCTATACTTTAAATAACGTACAGCACCTAAAATTCATGTATTACAAGTACGCCTATTTCGAATGCATTTATGTATTTTGGGGTGGGCAATGTTACACATACATCTAATTGCTTTAGTTTTAGTAATTTTGATGGACATTAACCCGTGGAGTGGGTGTTGCGTGTTTATCTAGGGTCCTGATCGATACTGTGACCTTATGCCCCTATTCGGCTATAAATCCATTTTATTCCCTATATTGGCATAACCGTTCAAGTGCAATATTCAGAAAGTCATCTCTGACCTCACACGAACAGAGCCACGTTCAAGGATATCTCTCTCTGCCACTTCCTTTGCGACCAATTAGTACAATGACAGAGCAGAAGTCACTATCTGATATTCCTAGATTAACACTCCGAGTTCTTCAACAAGATAAAAACTCAGCAAACTGGGAAATCCCCTTTGCTATGTTTTGATTAGTAATAGAACTCTAATGAGCAACTGATAGCTATCACTTCCTAGTGATATCTTTAATTGACGTCTTATGTCCAGCAAACTTGCGTCAAACCCGGCACCTGTCAGGTATAAATACTACCAACGTTGCCTTAAGCAATTGTGGTCGAGAGCTGTTGTGCACCCTGTTGTGCATACCGTTGCTGTTGCCGAGCACTGTAGCACTCTGTCGCTGCAGCCTGCTGTCCCTGTGGTGGTGAAGCTACTGATACCATTATCGCTGCTAAAGCGCGAACGATGGTGCAGTACGCTTAGGAGCCGAACAGACGTCCCTCTGCGAAGAGCCCAGCAGATCCAGCTGCCCGCGGACGCTGTCCCCCGCCTCCTCCTCTCGACGCGCTGAAGAAGAGCCGCTGCCTTTCTCGTGCAGAGAAATCCAGCTCCGGCGTTTCCGGTTTACCCTCGCGGGTGACAGGGATATCGAGCTTCCCCTGAAGGAGATACCAAACCTCCATCATTCTATTCAGAGGTATGGTGCTGACTAAACCCTTAAATGAGAATTCTTGAAACAAACCTTGGCAAAACCAACTTAACTTAAAGCTACTTACTTACTCCCCTTTCACGTGTTAGGCTTAGGTCAGGCACACTGGGGTAGGCTTAGTTAGAAGCACCAGTTGAGTATTTTAGCCTATTGTATATATGACTGCATATATGTTTTATTACTTTTAACCATTGTATGGCTAAGAAACCATATCAATGATTTTACAGTATTATTTCGCAATACTTATCTTACTGTATGTACTTTTCATCATAACAAGTTTTGCAATTGTGGCAATACATTTCTCTTGTACGAGAAGAAAGACTGTTCAATAAATGTTAACCCTTTATTGACAAACGCCCGTCTCTCTATTCTCTACATCTCGTGAAAGTAAACTGCACTAGACTGACTGAGTGAAATACAGGTCTATTGTTTCACACGACCCTAGAGATCGACTCTTGATCTGAGGAGCAAAGTTGTCATGTTGCACGGTTGTTGGAAAACTGAATCTCTTCTTGTCTGTGCCAGGGAAGCTGATCACTTCCCATGCAGAGAAGAAAGTTTCCAGTGACCTCTGAGCTAGTTGGTAACACACCCAATTAAGTTTAGCATAGTCAGTGGAGGCCTGGAATATCCGCAGTTCCACGTCGATACTACTGTTTATGTTATTCCAATGCGCAGGGCCTAGTGGGAAACTAGGAACGACACTACACGACCTCGGGGTACGGTACGCTACCGCACATCACCAGTGTAATAGTGAGATGTGCCGCACCTACGTCATCGACCTCGGGGTACGGTACGGTACCGCATATCACCTGTGTAACAGTGAGACGTGTGGGACATACGTCTGCAATGTCAGTAGAAAACACACCCAGCAGTGCCCAGCAGCATAGGGTGTGTGTGACTAAGACCCCCACCAGTGCCCAGCAGTGTCCAGCAGCATAGGGTGTGTGTGGATAAGACCCCCACCAGTGCCCAGCAGTGCCCAGCATTAGAGTGTGTGTGTGGCTAAACCCCCCACCAGTGCTCAGCAGCATAGGGTGTGTGTGTGGCTGAGACCCCCACCAGCATCCAGCAGTGCCCGGCATAAGAGTGTGTGTGGCTAAGACGCCCACCAGTGCCCAGCATTAGAGTGTGTGTGTGGCTAAGACCCCCACCAGTGCCCAGCAGTGCACAGCAGCATAGGGTGCGTGTGGCAAAGACCCCCTCCAGTGCCCAGCAGCATAGGGTGTGTGTGGCTAAGACCCCCACCAGTGCCCAGCAGTGTCCAGCAGCATAGGGTGTGTGTGGCTAAGACCCCCACCAGTGCCCAGCAGTGCCCAGCATTAGAGTGTGTGTGTGGCTAAGACCTCCACCAGTGCCCAGCATAAGAGTGTATGTGGCTAAAAGCCCCACCACTGCCCAGCAGCATAGGGTATGTGTGGCTAAGACCCCCACCAGTGCCCAGCAGTGCCCAGCATTAGAGTGTGTGTGGCTAAGACCCCCACCAGTGCACAGCAGTGCCCAGCATAAGAGTGTGTGTGGCTAAGACCCCCACCAGTGCCCAGCATTAGAGTGTGTGTGTGGCTAAAACTCCCACCAGTGCCCAGCACCATAGGGTGTGTGTGGCTAAGACCCCCACCAGTGCCCAGCAGTGCCCAGCTGCATAGGGTGTGTGTGGCTAAGACCCCCACCAGTGCCTAGCAGTGCCCAGCATTAGAGTGTGTGTGTGGCTAAGACCCCCACCAGTGCCCAGCAGTGCCCAGCATTAGAGTGTGTGTGTGGCTAAAACCCCCAGCAGTGCCCAGCAGCATAGGGTGTGTGTGGCTAAGACCCCCACCAGTGCCCAGCAGTGTCCAGCAGCATAGGGTGTGTGTGGCTAAGACCTCCACCAGTGCCCAGCAGTGTCCAGCATTAGAGTGTGTGTGTGGCTAAGACCCCCACCAGTGCCCAGGAGTGCCCAGCATTAGAGTGTGTGTGTGGCTAAAACCCCCACCAGTGCCCAGCAGCATAGGGTGTGTGTGGATAAGACCCCCACCAGTGCCCAGCAGTGCCTAGCAGTAAAAGCAGAATCATACCATTTTAAACCTCTTTACCATCAGGAAATAAACACATGTTACTATACCCAAATTTTAACATCACACCAGCTCCCAGGCACACAGCAGTCAAAGACATTATCAGACAAACTAAAGTACAGAAACTAAAATAAATAGCTTTATTCAGCTGGATCAAAATTTAAAACGCAAATAAGAGTCCTTGCTCGGGGGGAGGAGCCAAGCGGGCATACGAAATGGCCGCATAGTCGCTCGGCTCCGCTAGCCCTTTCGCCCCACACACATATCCTGGCGCATATCCTGAGCTACGAGGGCGTCTTCAAATAGGAGAAGGAGAACGGTCACTTACCATCTGCTTCTGAGGCTCCAACTTGCGGCGGACCCGGAGAGCTGTCCCCGATTGCTCTGGGGCCCCAGTGGTGTTGAGACCGGGGCGTTGCCTTGGGTGGGCCGCCGGTCGCGACTGCAACAACAATGGCTGCTGGTGGCGGTGAGGAGTCGGTCGGAGCGTGTCGTTGACTTGAAGGGCCCAGATGGCCGTGATGGCCCGGTCCACTTGGCGGTGAGCCTTGAGGGGCTGCTCGGCGACGCAGGGTTGGTGGGGGCGCATGCCTTCTGGCCCCCTCCCCAATCTCTTTGCCCGGGCATAACCAAGGATTGCCCCTGACATAGGCGGGCGGCTCCCGGGGAGCGGCAGGGATTTTTTAGCCTTTTGGTGACTCTCCCCCGGGGAGCCCGCCTCGCGATTTTGGGCCCCGATTGTGCATCCTGTAGCGCCCTTAATCGGGGCCTGGTCCCTGTGGCGAGGTGAAGTAGACAGGGGCCGCCCGGACTAAGATGGCGGCTGGCGTCCTCCTCTACGGACCATGTCCAGGTCAGACGGCATCCTCACGGAAGGGGTCGGGATGCTGGTGGCGTACACTGGAGCCCACATCCAAGGACGTATTGGCTGCCCTAACGATTTTGCACGAGACCCTGCTCGATAACGCTTGGGACCTGGGTGGAAGAATGGCCGCCATTGTTGTCTCGCCATCCCTAATGGCCACGGATCAATCTCAACGGAGTACCGACGTGCCCGTGACTATGCTCACGGGAGAAGTCCCGGCTCCGCCTGGTTGCCGGGAGCCGCCGGAGGACCCGGCGCCTGTGACTGCTCTGCCCGACATGGTTGTACACGTGAGTGTTGCTTCGGGGCGCATGTTCAATTGGCGGCTGAGGACACAACATCGTTTTCCTTATTGGGATGCCCCCGCGCTGTCATAGCGTTTGTCGGACTGTGTGACTCTCCTTACTTGGATGGTACTATTGTGTGTGGACTTCGAGAAGCTTCCCGGGTCGCCATCGGCACTACCGGATTTCCGCGGCGTGTACTCGGTTGGGTTTGGGATGCTGTACTTTTCTGTGGCTACACTCTGGCCAGACCCGCCCGGTTCGCTTGGACCCCCCAAGCTGCTCTGCAAACTGATTGACAAGTGGACACCTGGAGGTTCCTTTGCTAGACAAGGCCAGGGATGATATAGTCCAGAGTCTAGTGGCCTTATTGTTGACTGACGGTGCACTGGGTATATTTGACCGGAATTCCATTGCTGTTGTGGCAGAAGCTTGATGTTCTCCATTGATATTTTACCTCGCTTTTGAGATTTTCCTGTGTGTGGGGTTGAAGGGAGGGGTCGGGCGGCTAAACCGAGGGCCCTCCTCTGCTTATATTTTTTCTTTTTCTCTCTCTCTTTTCTATATTTCGGGTCTCTTATTGGGCGACAGGCACGCGGCTGGGGGGGTAGGCCATGGCCTTCTGTGGGTGTGCAGGTTGGGGGGTGGGGGGATGATGTTTGTTCGATATTTGTTTCTATGGCCCTTTAGTCTTTTTTCTCTTTTAAGTGTCGTCGTCGTTCATGACTCCTGCAGTATGTTTTGTCTTGAGGGGTGGGGTTTGGACTTGCTATGTACCGGGTTTGTGCCTGCATCTCTCCTGATTAGTATATCTTACCCCAGATGCTTCATTCCTATCTGTACTATTTGTGGATATCCTGATTTACGCATAGTATCGTAGGATCATATATGGCTGTACGGCACTCTTTTTCAGTTCTCTTTTTGAAAATGAACCTTTCAAATCCTGACTTCAACCCTGCACGTTTTACTACAAGTTATGTATTTCCACTTCTGTGACCCTGGTTTTCGAGCTGCTATAATTTCTCACATTGCTTGCTGTACTCCTGCTCTGATTAGAGGCCGGCCGGGAGTAGGCCCATACTTGTAACTGCTTGTTATACTAATAAAGGTTCCCAAAAAAAAAAAAAAAGAGTCCTTGCTCACAGAAGGCCAATGGCCAGTCCAAACAAGTGCAAAAAACAGTTTGTGCCTTCATGGATGTTGTCACACCCAAACTTGCCTGCACATGGAGTTCAATCCGCAGTGGAAACAGTGGGGGCATCATCTGTGGAATCCTCCGGCAACGCAGGGACAGGAGACGGAAGGACAGGTGTAGTGTGTGCAGGTGGTGTGGATTCATCCACACTGGCCGGTGCATCACAGAAAGTTGCAAGATAAACTTGGCTGCACACTTCAGCCAGTTCTGAAAAACTACCACCTGAACCCAGGAACACATTGGGGTGGAGGTAGAGGGTTGTGAGTCTGTTGTGGCGGGTCTGTGGATGCATGTGTGATGTCTGTCCCCTCTCCCTGTGGGTGTGCCTACATCCCCTTGAGATTGGGTGCGTGGTGATTTGCGCTTTGCCTGCCGTGTGGGTGTGCTGGGTGTGTCTGTTGTGGTGTCTGACCTGTGGCGTCTGCGTGTACGTTGGGAAGGTATGGGAGAGGCTGAGGTGGATGGGTCTGAAAGATGGTGGGGGCCAGATGCTGCTGGGTGGACAGAGCTGCAGTCAGTGTTGACTCTATGGCAGCCACACTCCGACGTAGATCAGACATGCCAGATGACATGCTCTCGACAACAACTGTGTAATGAGTTGTGTATGTCCATGGAGAACAGTCAACATGGATGTCTGACCTACTACAATCTGCCGGAGTAGGTCCACAGACTCAGCACTGAAGGCATCAGGGGACACAGGGGCAGGTGCTGCGGTGCCGGGAACAAAGGAGACACGGGGGCTAGCAGGGACCCTAGGGACCCTAACAACTGGGAGGGTGGAGATGGTACTGGAGGAGGAGAACACAGCCAAAGATGAAGAAGAGGCTATTTCTGCATTTTCCCCCTCCCCCTGAGAGTCTGATTCCGAGCCATCCGCATGGTAGGAGGTGTTGGTCACATGGGGTCCAGCCCACAGACTCTCCTCACCCTCAGTGCCACTGCCTCCCTCTGACTCCTCAAAGCAGGTGGCACTGTCGCTGGGTCCCTCTGGGTGGTCCGGCCCTATGTCTCCTTTAGATTGTGGTGATGATGCTGTTGACAAGGAGAATAAGAAAAACATATCAGTCACCTGTACACATCTGACATATCAGCTAGAAATCATTTGGCCACATTTATAAACATGGCATGCATCATGAGTCACAAGCCACTGAACTCTGCACAATGCTAAGCCTAGTCTTGGGCAATCTGAAGAGAAACTACGTTCAATGTATAGTAGGATAGAAGTAACAGGCAAGGCAACAACTTGTATGAGAGACACATTGATGAGCCACTGCCTGACAACCGGATAGCTGATGATGATTCACTGTTCATTTGCCCACCCTGCCACACAAAACCAGACCTGGTCATGTTTGAATTGCTGTGACCCTGTGCCACATGGGAAAAGTCCTGCATGAACTGCCATGTGATGCCATCCTGGGACCTGGATCAAGTGTACCTCACACTGCCATTACAGCTGTCTACACCCAAAGTCACATTGTGTGGCTGACCATCAATAAACATTTTCAAACAACATGCAACATATTTTGAGTATATGCACACACACACACTGCACAGTGTGAGTATGCACAAGCCAAAATTAGTTTGCATGTACAGTGTGCACCTGTAGCAAACACATGACAATTAGAAAGTACACCATCGACAAAGGCCACTAAGGCTGACTCGTGCAGTAAACACATGTTGAGACTCCTGATCAGTGCAAAAATATAAAGAAGGGCAGACACAGTGCACATGTGGTGCTACATGTAAGGTACCAACAGGTGTCACATACCTCCCTCCAACATGATGATGTGCTAAGGAATATGCATGCTAAGACATTGCACCTTAGGAGTACCTGTGAAAGAAAATGTGTTGGCAAAGCGCTGGGCAAATGTTGAGTAGGGCAAGGTATGTAAACAAGCATCTGCTGAAACTTTGCCATTCTCATGCCAATGCATTAAGTGCCTGTCTGACAACACCACTCCTAGTGTGGGAGTGTTAGCATGCCTCGGAGCATTGCAGGTAGCATGTGACACACATGAAAAATTGGAACACCACTTCCAGGACCCAGGACCCGGAGCATGTGGCGGGTGAGGTGGCGGGTGCCGCCATGCCGGCATGGAGCTTCCAGCGTCAGCTGTACCCTGGCGATGCGGCGGGTCCAGCACCGGATGTCCTGCCACCTCTTCTTGATGTTTCTGAGCCTCCTGCGAGGCCCCCCTCACTCCTGACCGCCCTGGCGATGTCCAGCCAGATGTCAGCCTTCTCATAGGCAGATACCTGTCCCAAATGTAAAGTTAAAGAACATCAGTACACCTGGTCCATGTCCCAAAGACACACATATTTGCACAAAAAACTGGAGGACAACAGGGCATAGGATGATGAACACACTTGCATCATTGTCCAGGAGTATGTGGCCTGTGAGCAAACAGAAATGAACTACATGCCATTGAGAGGCTACAGAAGACATAAGGGATGCAAACCACTCTTTGAGCATGGCACTCACTGAGCAATATATGCTACATCAGGGTGCACTGCAGCACGTGACATGCTGTCACACACCCCACTACAACAAATAACCCTCTTCAGACAACACTGTACACACCAGCACTCACTCCCAACAACATAGCATCTCTCCACTATACATACACAATGGCTGTAGTGTCACACAGGAGGTTCCGTAATTCTGAACCCGTTTCGTAAAGGTCATGGTATCGTTACGATTTTGGTAGTAGCGAACCGTAAATGACGAGTGCGGCAAGTACGAGTGTTTTCGTCATGTTCGATCGATGGATTCACTAAGCATTTAGGGATTTCGTTCTGAACCTTCAGGTTCCATTTTGTGTACGGCAGCCATTTTGTGGTTGCCCTCACATAGGCCGATGACTATGGCCGAACGAGTCTTTGGGACACATACACCTTTAGCTGGCTTTTAGATGACCTGAGCGAACAGAACCTGTTGCCTGAAGCTAACCTTGCTGAGCCAGTTCCTTGTCCGGTAGCTGGTCGAGATAGAGATCAAAGAGCAGGACATTGTTGGGTTTATGGTACACACACACACCCCTCTATCTTGCTTCACATCTGTTTCTGTTCCTTCTTTTATGGCCTGTTTATGGTTTGGGTTGTGGTCTTTTATTATGGGTTTGTCCAGCCTGTCCGAGCAAGAATGTTGGGCTTTCCCGTGTAATTGATGGTGGGCTGGACAACTGAGAAGTGGGTTTGTCGTCATGCGATACCTTTTGCAATGTCACCTTTGATTGGAGAGTTCGTAAATAATGGGTGTTTGTCAGGAATGTGATTTTTAGCATAAAAGACGATGTCTCGCAATATGAAAATTGAGCAGTCTCTAGCGAACCTACCCGTGTCGTACTTCGTAGATTTCTGTTCCTGGTTGCAGCCAATAAATTTGATCTTTGACGTCACCGAGAAGTATCCTGTGTCTCTGTATTCTAAGACAGGTGAACCCGAAGACATTGGGCGTGCCCCTGGCGCCTCTGGGTTCGAAAAACCTGGTTCTTCAGTTGGCGCTCCACGTGGGGCGACTTCAGTGGTACCGGTCCAAGCCTGAAGATCGTGAGGAGCTTTGTGAGCAAATTCTGGAGAAAGGCCAACCACTTCATCGACCCCTGTATGTCGTTGTGGTCCGAAGGTTTTTGCTGCAAGGCTTCCCGCTTTCCGACGGCTACGAAGGACTGCTGCCCTGACTGTCACCCTGTCTTGGACCCTTTGACAATTTGTAGAGCGAGACGATAGACGGGTCTTCTGGTGACGTGATTGATTCCTCAGTTTAATTATAAGTGGAGCGTCTCCCAGTCCTTAGTTTTTGGGTATCCTTCGGGAACTTTGATTTGGAACTTGCAAGTGCCAAAGCCGAGGGAGTCGTATATTTGCGAGACTATCGAGTTTGGTTATCCCTTGAATTTTTAAGCTAGACTAGTGAGCGAAGATGCCTGGTCTTTGGAAAGATATTTTGTTGTGGCTATAATAGGGATTCCCGATTGGAGGACTCGTGTCCGATACCTCCGGTTGGAACTCCAACTTATGAGCTCTATTCTAAACATGGTGTGGGCCCCATTACGTATAATGAAGTATGGGTCCGATACACGAGGAAGGATGGTGTCCTCAAATGGCCCCAATATGGTAGCTATGACACGGAGATTTTAGATAATTTGGAAGTTAAACTATTTAAGAAGAAAGCCCGGCCGGTGATGTTTGACTCTTTCCGCCTCTGGCGAAAGGAAGCCAAACAGAGAGAAATTAAATTAGCGAAGGGAAATAAAAGAGAGAGGGGTATATCGATAATGCAGGCTGCTATACAGTTTAAAGATAATGAAGAAGAACAAGCGAGTGAGCAGTTGCACAGGCAACGTAAAATGGCCATCGATAAATGTTATCCAGCTTTGTCACCTCTTCTACAGGCTGCAACGAAGGACCCTGACAAGGATCCTTTGATGTCACATTTGCTGAGTTCTCCACCCCCTTATGTGCAGAGTGCTACAGCACCTCCGCAACCTCCAGTTGTGCCTCCTGTTGTTGTTCAACCGCCAGCTCCTCTTCACTTGGCTCCTATTCCTTTGGCACAGCCTTCTCAAGGGCCGCCGCCTTTGCTATCAGTTCCGCCTCCAATACCTACGACTTTGTCTCCTGTATTTCCTACTTTTTCTGATACTCCTTCTGATACTACTTCTACGTATACTTCGTCTCAACCTGCTTTGCCTCCTGTCCTTATGGCAACTTCCCCTTTTGTTCGACAGAGAATGACTGATACTGTTACTGGTCTTTTGTCTCCTTTCTTTGGGTCATTGAGTATGACCCCTGCTTCTGCGCGTAAACAGTTGCGTAGCCAGATGCCTGGTCCCGAAGAACGGGCAGTGTTGGATCATATGGCTCGTAAGTGGGTTGCCCATTCTTCGAGATATGATTTAGAGTCGGTTATGGATGTTTTCCGCCAATGGGAAGCACCAAAGCAGAGGTATGTCTTCGACATGATGTGTACTTTCCTCCGTGAGGAATGGGAAGATGGTGAGTTGGGACATACTCCGTCAGAGTTGTTCCGTGTACAGTCCGAGTTTGCGAAAGGTACGATAGTGGGTCTCGAGGTCGAAAAAGCAGTTGCGACATTGCTTTCGTTTAGGAATGTGCCTCCTTCTCAGTCGTTGTTTGAGCCTGATTCTTCCGTTAGGAGACAAGCACGACAGTATCCAATGAAAGAGGTTTCTCCGGTGTGGAAAGATGCAGTTCAGGCCAATCCTCAGGCTTGTATTGCAGCTGTAGATGCTCATTTTCAGCGTGTTTGGGTACATGTTCCGTGGAAACGAGCTGAAGTTCTGGCTCTTAAGCAGACTTTACCTGATCCCCGAAAGAATCCTGCAGGGTACTATAAGGAGTTTTTTAATCAAAGGGGAAAGGATCACTCGTCCTACACAACCTTAGGTATGCAGGAGGAATGGGGGGAAGTCCCAAATAAAAGACCCTCATGCACGTGATGGATATGGTGGTATTCGAGCAGTATATCATGGTTCTCCGCTGTCTAATCACGTGTGTGCATAATCATCAGGTCGATCAGGTTATGGAGCCTCCAACAGGAGGTTCTTACCCAAGGTTGAAACAGTAGTGAGCCTGTGATAAAGGATCTTAAAAAGGCCCGGAAAAACAGATAGGAAAATTATATTAAGTCTGGGTTCGGGTCTGGTCAGCTCTGAAATAGTGCATCTTGTAAACTTTACTATGAGCAATAGGTGCACTCAGAGAGATGAAGTAAAAATTATGAGGGAGAGTTAAAAATTGGTCGACATGTTTTTGCCTTGTCTGCCTTAATTAGGACTTACGGGCATTCATCAGGACCGTTAAGTGAATAACGTGAAGGGGAAGTGGAAGTAATGTGCTCTCAAAATCCAGTGAATAGAAAAAAGGATATTAACCTGTTTCCTTATGATAAAGGTCTCAATGTACCTGTAAGAAAAATAACACAAATTCTTTTCAACACACAAGGGAAGGGGTACAAAGGGACATGCACCAAGCAGAAATCTGCTTAACAGGTCTATCTATTTGATAGACTTTTCAACAACTAAAAAATGGCAATACTTCATGAACCAGCAAATAGATATGGCAATGTCAACTCTCTCTTCTCACACTCCACACTCATGCAGAGGGCTATAGCATGCTCAGAGGTTGGTGTTGCATGCATGTACTAACAGTATCTCAGTCGATTTTAGGTAATTCGTATGGTGGTTTTGTATCTATAAAATTCGCAGATGGTGCCCACCGGTCGGTGTCCTATTATTACGTGAGCAAGGCCAGCACGTATGTGTCCTATTATTACGTGATGGAGACCAACGCGTATGTGCATACAATCTTTAGTTATTACGTGGAGGTCTTGTTGTGATGTGTTATAGTGTCTATTCACACGCGTTATGTGCAAAGTATGTCTCTGACAAACCACGGTCTGTTCAGATAAAGGTGAGAGATAATCGTTACCTTGCGCGTGTAGCTAACGCGCGCCAGTCGGGTGGTGAGCTACAGGGAGACTGGAAAGAGAGGAAGGGTTGGATTAATACCCAGCGTTTAAAAGATACTTGCGGTTTTCAGCGTTTTTTTCAGCTCCGGTCTCGCTACCTATTGCGTCCACTCCTGGCGTCCTCTGTGTGTGTGTGCGCTGCTCACATCAACCCGGAAACAGTCCATTCTGTTTCCGGGTCAGTATTAAGGTGTTGCGGTTGTGTTTTTGGGAGGATCCTATTGGTCTGCCTAGATGTTACTATGGTAACGTTAGGGAGAGTTCCTATGGCAACGTTAGGGGGAATTCGTCGTATGGATAGCTGTTATTCCGTTAGCCGTACACATAAATATTCGTGTGATGTTCATATACGGCCAAGACGGAGGCATTATTACTGATGTTAATCAGTAATAATGCAGATGGTCTTCAAGGTGGAGGAGCTAAACCTGAAGCTTTAGTTTCAGAACTCCCCGGTAGGATCATTACTTATATGAAGACTTTGATGCCTGCTATAGGAGTGAATTGGGATAAGTTGTCGGCATGTAAGCAGAAGAAAGACGAAAGTGTGTCCGATTTCTTCACTAGGTTTGAAGAGACTTTTATCGACCATAGTGGTCAAGATATGAGTACGGAAGGTGGTCAACGGTTGTTTGTCGATAAATTTGTACATAACTTGCTTCCCGAGTTGTGTACTAAGTTGAAGGATTCAGAGAGTTCATGGGCTGTTTCTTCATCGGCACAGATATTGGCTACTGCACGATATTATGAGAATAGGGATAAGGATGAGAAAGAGAAAGCGGACAGAAAGACTAAAGATTTGAAGACGAAGGTTCTTTTGCAACAAGCGTATCCGCCTCGTACTACTCAGTGCGAATATCAGCAACCTCAGCAGTTTCATAGAAGTTCGCAAAGGTTCGAGCCTTCTCAACAGCGTTTTCCTGTAGGCCCTAATCAGTGTGCGTATTGTAAAGAAGAGGGTCATTTTAAGAATAGTTGTCTGGTTCTGTTACAGCGTACGAATGGTGCTTCTGGTGTGAGAGGTCGAGGTGTCCAGCAAGCTCCTAGAGGTAGAGGACGTGGTGTGTTCCCCCAGAATGCACAATCCTTTCCTCCACAGAATTCTATGAACTGTTTTGATCAACAGAATGTTGCGTCTGGTAGGACGACTCAGTATTATGCTGACGACTACTATGTTGAGGGTGAGAATATCGACGGTAATGATTGCTAGGACAGCCATAGGCAAAGAGAGGGAGTTGTGTCAGTTCCAGTAGATCAGAGTGGACCTTATGTTGAAGTGATTACATCCGGTGTGTCAGAGCCTTTTCTGTTGGATACTGGTGCTGCGAAGAGTTTTATCATGCACTCTAAACTCCCTGGTGCACCTTTGTCTGGCTTGACGAATGTTTTGGTAGGTTTTTCTGGCGCCCCAGTTTGTAATCCGGTTTCTAGTCTTTTGTCTCTTTCTGTTGGACCTTGTAAATTTGAAGCACCCCTCATTTTAACGACAGGTTGTGGTGAGAATTTGTTGGGATTGGATTTGTTGAAAAGATTGTATGCAACACTACATTGTTCTCCTTCAGGAGTACAGCTTACATTGGGTAAGAGAGTGATCTCTCCAATGTATTTGTCCAAAGATCGACTTCCATTGGAATTGCGTTCTCTCCCTGATACTCTTTGGGCTACTGGTCCTAATGATGTGGGTCTTTTGGAGATTCCACCATATGTTGTGACGCTAAAAGCAAATGTTAGATTGCCACGTATTCCTCAATATCGGATTTCTAGTGATGGTGAAAGAGCACTTTTAGCGATCATCTATGATTTAATTGAGAAGGGTGTGATTGAGGAAATGAGAGGTAATGTGTGCAATAGTCCGGTTTTGCCTGTTCTGAAACGTACTGATTCTTCTCAACCGCCTGTGTACAGGTTTGTGATCGATCTTCGCGAAGTGAACAAGATCGTAGTACCGCAATTTCCTGTTTTTCCGGATATTACTGCTTTGCTGGCTATGATTCCTGCTTCTGCCACCTGGTTTTCGGTGATTGATCTGAAGAATGCTTTCTTCAGCATCCCGATTGCTGAGGAGAGTAGAGATATTTTTGGCTTCTCTTTAGGAGGCCGAAGTTTCCGGTTCAAGCGCGCTCCTCAAGGCTATTGTGAAAGTCCATCCATCTATAGTCAGGCTTTGAAAACACAGCTTGATACGATTGTCTTACCTGATGGTGCTGCTCTTATTCAGTATGTCGATGATTTGTTAGTTGCTGCTGATAATGAGGAGAACTGTAAAGAAGCTACTCTTTCTTTGTTGCGACATTTGTCTAACCTCCACCATAAAGTGTCACTTTCAAAGTTGCAGTATTGTCGACAAGAAGTGACCTATTTGGACATCTCTTATCGAAGGAGGGAAGAAGATTGACTCCAGAACGAATTCAGGCGATTGCATAAATGAATGTGCCGACTACACAGAGAGAAGTGCGTGCTTTCTTGGGTATTACTTCGTACTGTAGGCAATGGATTCCAAATGTTTCGCTTCTTGTAAACCTTTGTTAGCACTTACTGTTAAGGATACTCCGAATCCTCTTCCTTGGACTGACGAATGCCTGAAGAGTTATTCTGAATTGCGTGATGCGTTGTGTTCGGCTCCTGTGTTGGGTACTCCCGACTACAGTAAGCCTTTTACACTCTATGTCCACGAGAGAGAGGGATGTGCATTGTCAGTCCTGACACAGCAGTTCGGCGATAAACAACGTCCATGTGCGTATTTCTGGTCGACTTTGGATCCGGTAGCTAGAGCGTTGCCGAGTTGTTTGAGAGCTACAGCGGCAGCAGCTGTCTCTATTCGACAGTCTGCTGGTTTGGTGATTGATAATATGTTGATTGTGATGGTTCCACATGCAGTGGATACCTTGTTAAACAGGACCAAGACACAGCACTTAACTAGTGCTCGATTGTCAGGTTACGAGCTGACACTTTTGGCGCGTCATGTGCATATAAAGCGATGAAACACGTTGAATCCAGCTACGTTGTTGCCGATTTCTGTAGAGACAGATGTTCCTGAACAGCATGATTGCTTTCTTAGGACAGAGGAGGAAACGAAGGGTAGAATAGACTTCAAAGATACTCCTCTTGCAAAGTGTGATGGTACCTTATGGGTAGATGGTTCGTGTTTCAAGCTTCCGAATGGTGATACGACTGCGGCATATGCTGTTACGACTTTGCATACGATTGTTGAAGCTGCACGCATCCCACAAAATTCAGCTCAAGCAGCAGAGTTGATTGCATTAACAAGAGCGTGTGTGTTGTCGAAAGGAAAGAGAGTGACTGTGTATACCGATAGCCAATGGCGCATGGAATGGCTCACATTAGTGCGAAAGGGATTTGTAAGTTGTTGGCTCCAGTATGGCAGAATGCTGGAATTCCTAAGTGTGCAGAGAATCTGGTCAAGAATTTTATGGTTTGTCTGATGTATAATCCTGGCAAGGGAACTCCAACTCCAGCTGGTCACTTTGCGCCTCTGACGTATCCGTTTGAGGCTTTGCAATTAGATTTCATCCATATGGAGAGATGTAACAACTTGAAATACGACCCAACTTGAAATACGTCCTTGTGGTTGTGTGTGCCTTTTCGAGATGGGTAGAAGCATATCCCCTGAAAGATAATACTGCCTTGACCACAGCTAAAGCCTTAATTAAGGAATTCTTCCCTAGGTACGGTTTGCCAAGAATGGTCTGGAGTGATAACGGGAGTGAATTTGTGGGTCAAGTCATGAAGAGAGTATGTGAGGGTTTAGGCATCAGACAGAAATTCCACGCTGCCAATCATCCCCAGACAGCTGGTTTAGTTGAATGTTATAATGGCACCTTAAAGCTGAAACTAACCAAGATTCAGGCGAGCTCTGGTCTCCAATGCCCCGATGCTTTGCCATTGGCACTTTTGTCAACCAGAACGACAGTACATTCTCGAGTGGGCCTTAGCCCATACAAGATCGTATTTGGCGCCCGGCAAATATATGGGGAGTGCCGAGGCCGACAAAGTTTAGCGAGATTGAACATCCTGTACTGATTGACTATCTGTACGATTTGACGGCTAAATTGCGTGTTTTACACCAACAGGTTCACGATACGTTGCCACAAGCATCTGAAGATCCGGGACACGCCATCGATCCTGGCTCGTGGGTGTTGATCCGGAATTTTCAGCGAACAAAGAACGATCAGCCCCGCTGTACCGGACCCCACCAAGTTTTGTTGGCGACGCGAACTGCAGTGAGAGTGCACGGTAAAAAGAACTGGATCCACGGCGTACATTTTAAGAGGGTTTCTTTACCTCTGCCGTACGACCAGTGGGTCCAGAAGGGTGTAGGTGATTCAGAGACTGAGACTGTGCCACGTTTCATTCCGTTCAGCGATGCACGTTTGATTGGGACAAGTTCTGAGCGTGAGAACGACGACATTCTGCAAGAAGCTGTGCCTCCATCAGCTCGACTGGACACTGCTGAGCCTGAGTTATTGTTTCGTGATCACACATTGCCTGGTAAAGGTCGCTATAATTTACGACCGAGAGTCGTTGGACAAATACATTGATACTTTTTCTTGCTATTTTTGAAACTACGCTCTCTCATCTGAGAAACTGTATTGATTTATTTTTGCTTTTCGAACCGCCATCCGGGTTCAGCTGTAAGGTCGCGGTATAAAGACTCAGAATGTACAGCTGGAAGACACAAGGTCGACAGTTCTGGTTTGTTCTAGGGCGTTCCCTGGGACATTCAGAGGTACACTTGAGCGGAAGAGAACCAACTTCCGCAAACAGCACGGTTAGAGGATAGAGTTTTTCGAGATGGAGAGAGCTGTTGAAGAAATGAACTTTAAGACAAGACTATGTAAAATAATGAGTAGAAAATGTTTTTTGATAACGTGTCTTTTAATGCTACTTAGCATGACGATGTTTTTGATGGGATATGTTATTTTCTCTTTTCAAGTGACGTTTGCACCCACTACACAACCTATGCCTTTTCCTACTATTTCTTCGCATTCTTTTCATCCTTTGCCTGAACATGAGTCCATTAGAAGATTGGAATTTGCTAATAACTCTTTTGTTCAACTTTTGCATCAGCATCAGTTAGTAGTGAACACCACTAATTGTTGGGTGTGTGGTCTTATGCCTCATACTACTGATAAGGGTATTCCTTACCGGGTCCTGCCATTCAGCTATAATGGTTCTGTCTGGGCGTACAGAACGATGCTCATTTATGCTCGTGAAGTTTACCACCTGCGTTCTGTGAAAGACAATCCGAAGAATAATGCTCTAGTTAAGGGAATAGTAGACATGATTAGAGGAATTAACTCCTATGAGACTATCCCGAAAGATGAGACACTAGCGTATATTGGGTGGAACGTGACTGGATATGGTGTTAGTCTGAGTGGAAACCAGCGAGCAAAAAGATCTTCTCCGATTTGGATCGTACCCCATCGTGGTCATTTTTGTCTGCAAGGTAATGGCAAGAATCCAAGAGCTCAGTTAGGGAAAAATGTTTGCACTGAGACGTATGTTTTTGCGTCCCAGACTTCCCCATCGTTTTTAGCAGCTAAGGGTACCTATTTTGTTTGTCACGATAGAGCATACACATGGTTGCCCCCTGATTTTTCGGGAACATGTTATGTCTCGTTCCTGTTGCCCCCTACGTATACCGCTGCGGCAGATTACCATGGAACGAGAGTTGTTAGAGGTGTCTTCAGTAAGGAAGATACTGCTGGACAAGAATTAGGAGATTTTTTTAAGGGTTTTCTGCCGTTTTGGGGACCTATGGTCAACAGCAGGAACATACGGCAATTGACGAGAGTGGTTGAGTCCACCATAGTTGAGACTGCTGGTGCCCTTAGTAATTTGACTGCTGAGCTCCAATCGGATCGTCATATGACGTTGTAAAACAGAGTTGCGTTAGATGTCATACTTGCAGATAGAGGAGGGGTATGTAAATTGATTCAATCGAGCTGCTGCGTTTTCATTCCAGACAACGCTCCGACAGTGTACCAGGCCATTTCCAAGCTACATAAGATCTCCGAGTCTATACATGTGGACGAAGGAGATTGGTCGTTAATGGGATGGTTTTGGGGATTGTTATCCACTTGGGTATGGAAGATTCTGATGATCATTGGGATGGTTTTAGCTATCCTTTTCCTGTTCTGTCTTTACGTACAGTGTGCTCCTGCTATATGTGGCCTTTGTGCTACTTCGTGTGCAAGGAGACCTGTCCAGAGAGAGTTACTAAGTAATAGGATGATGCTTCAGCAACATCTTGATGATCTGATGAATATAGACCTGGATTCAGATTGGCGTGAGTTTAGGTTATTGCCTATGTAAGGGCAAAAGGACGGTCTGAGGTTCCATAATTCTGAACCCGTTTCGTAAAGTTCATGGTATAGTTACGATTTTGGTAGTAGCGAACCGTGAATGACGAGTGCGGCAAGTACGAGTGTTTTCGTCATGTTCGATCGATGGATTCACTACGCATTTAGGGATTTCGTTCGGAACCTTCGGGTTCCATTTTGTGTACGGCAGCCATTTTGTGGTTGCCCTCACATAGGCCGATGACTATGGCCGAACGAGTCTTTGGGACACGTACACCTTTAGCTGACTTTTAGATGACCTGAGCGAACTGACCCTGTTGCCTGAAGCTAACCTTGTTGAGCCAGTTCCTTGTCTGGTAGCTGGTCGAGATAAAGATCAAAGAGCAGGACATTGTTGGGTTTATGGTAAACGCACACACCCCTCTATCTTGCTTCACATCTGTTTCTGTTCCTTCTTTTATGGCCTGTTTATGGTTTGGGTTGTGGTCTTTTATTATGGGTTTGTCCGGCCTGTCCGAGCAAGAATGTTGGGCTTTCCCGTGTAATTGATGGTGGGCTGGACAACTGAGAAGTGGGTTTGTCGTCATGCGATACCTTTTGCAATGTCACCTTTGATTGGATAGTTCATAAATAATGGGTGTTTGTCAGGAATGTGATTTTTAGCATAAAAGACGATGTCTCGCAATATGAAAATTGAGCAGTCTCTAGCGAACCTACCCGTGTCGTACTTCGTAGATTTCTGTTCCTGGTTGCAGCTAAGCATGGGCGTAAAATCCGTTCCGCTCGCGGAATTTGCGGATTTTCGGTAAATTCGCAATCCACGAACTCTCGCGAATTTGCCAAAAATCCGCAAATTCGCACGCAGCAGATTTTTTTGCTTGGTGATACAATATTGTGGCGCGCGGCGTTCACTTACCGTCATTCAGCGTTTGCCGAGTTGTTTTTCTCGATATTTTGCGAATGCTGCGCCATTTTGGATCTTGCTGCGGGATCCCGCGGGAGTTTGGCGACCGCGATTACGTCATCGTGGCTTGCCACCTTGCACAGCAAGAGTTTGTCAACGCGAGTACGCTGTGATCACGTATCGCGGGAGTTCGCAATTGCGAACACATAGATGCGGTGGGCAGCAACAATCTCGCACTCACGAAATTACAAAATTTGCAATTCTGCACAAGAAATCCACCAGCAAGCAGCATAAACCTTCTGAAAATGATGATTTTTATCAGAATAACTCCTCAGGTTGACATTTGCCTGCACTTTTTTTGGCAAGGAGTCCATTTGGTGGGGGGGTGGGAGGAAGGAAGTGCCCCACAGTCTCCAACTTCCTGTTCCTGTAAAGCAGGCTCCTCCCAGTGCTTTCTTCATGTGCTGGTCACTTTCATTCGGATCTTGACCAGAAAGGATTACTTTTTGTGGATGCTGCTGGATATTTGGATTTGAGGCCTTTTTGACTTTCTTTGGATCACTTTTGGATTAGAAATTTCACAAGTAAGTTTGTTTGGGGCATTACAGTTGCTGCAACTACAATTTGGGAATTTTCGATTTTTGGGCTGTTGTTGGGGCCTTTTGCCCAGGGGTAGTGAGTGGTGCATGGACTGAGTCTTTCTGTGGGGTCTCTTAATGTAAACATCATGGAGGGCATGGATGGCATGGGATTGTGCTGATTTTTGTGTGTTTTTCGATTTCTTTGGCTGCTGTTGGGGCCTTTTGCCCAGGGCTAGTGAGTGGTGCATGGGCCTAGTCTTTCTTTTGGGTGTCTTGAATTTAAACATCATTGAGGGCATGGATGGCATGGGATTGTGCTGATTTTTGTGTGTTTTTCGATTTTTTTGGCTGCTGGTGGGGCCTTTTGCCCAGGGGTAGTTAGTGGTGCATGGACTGAGTCTTTCTGTGGGGTCTCTTTAATGTAAACATCATGGAGGGCATGGATGGCATGGGATTGTGGTGATTTTTGTGTGTTTTTCGATTTTTTGGGGTGTTGATGGGGACTGGCCATGTGGGTGGGGGCCATTTTGAGTGCTGGTACAGGCAGGCCATGTGCTGGGTGGCAAGGGGCCATTTTCAATGCAGGCAGTGTTCTCAGGCCTGCACCCATTTTGCCTAGCTTTCATCCATTATGCCCAGGGGTAGTGAGTGGTGCATGGGCCTAGTCTTTCTGTGGGGTGTCTTAAATTTAAACATCATTAAGGGCATGGATGGCATGGGATTGTGGTGATTTTTGTGTGTTTTTCGATTTTTTGGGGTGATGATGGGGACTGGCTATGTGGGTGGGGGCCATTTTGAGTGCTGGTACAGGCAGGCCATGTGCTGGGGGGCAAGGGGCCATTTTGAATGCAGGCAGTGTTCTCAGGCCTGCACCCATTTTGCCTAGCTTTCATCCATTATGCCCAGGGGTAGTGAGTGGCGCATGGGCCTAGTCTTTCTGTGGGGTGTCTTGAATTTAAACATCATTGAGGGCATGGATGGCATGGGATTGCGGTGATTTTTGTGTGTTTTTCGATTTTTTGGGGTGATGATGGGGACTGGCTATGTGGGTGGGGGCCATTTTGAGTGCTGGTACAGGCAGGCCATGTGCTGGGGGGCAAGGGGCCATTTTGAATGCAGGCAGTGTTCTCAGGCCTGCACCCATTTTGCCTAGCTTTCATCCATTATGCCCAGGGGTAGTGAGTGGCGCATGGGCCTAGTCTTTCTGTGGGGTGTCTTGAATTTAAACATCACTGAGAGCATGGATGGCAAGGGATTGTGCTGATTTTTGTGTGTTTTTTTATTTTTTTGGCTGCTTTTGGGGCCTTTTGCCCAGGGCTAGTGGGTGGTGCTTGGGCCTAGTCTTTCTGTTGGGTGTCTTGAATTTAAACATCATTGAGGGCATGGATGGCATGGGATTGTGCTGATTTTTGTGTGTTTTTCGATTTTTTTGGCTGATGATGGGGCCTTTTGCCCAGGGCTAGTGAGTGGTGCATGGGCCTAGTCTTTTTGTTGGGTGTCTTGAATTTAAACATCATTGAGGGCATGGATGGCATGTGATTGTGCTGATTTTTGTGTGCCTTTCGATTTTTTTGGCTGCTGGTGGGGCCTTTTGCCCAGGGGTAGTGAGTGGTGCATGGACTGAGTCTTTCTGTGGGGTCTCTTTAATGTAAACATCATGGAGGGCATGGATGGCATGGAATTGTGGTGATTTTTGTGTGTTTTTCGATTTTTTGGGGTGTTGATGGGGACTGGCCATGTGAGTGGGGGGCATTTTAAGTGCTGGTACAGGCAGGCCATGTGCTGGGGGGCAAGGGGCCATTTTGAATGCAGGCAGTGTTCTCAGGCCTGCACCCATTTTGCCTAGCTTTCATCCATTATGCCCAGGGGTAGTGAGTGGCGCATGGGCCTAGTCTTTCTGTGGGGTGTCTTGAATTTAAACATCATTGAGAGCATGGATGGCATGGGATTGTGCTGATTTTTGTGTGTTTTTTGATTTTTTTGGCTGCTGTTGGGGCTTTTTGCTCAGGGCTAGTGAGTGGTGCATGGGCCTAGTCTTTCTGTTGGGTGTCTTGAATTTGAACATCATTTAGGGCATGGATGGCATGGGATTGTGCTGATTTTTGTGTGTTTTTCGATTTCTTTGGCTGCTGATGGGGCCTTTTGCCCAGGGGTAGTGAGTGGTGCATGGACTGAGTCTTTCTGTGGGGTCTATTTAATGTAAACATCATTGAGGGCATGGATGGCATGGGATTGTGCTGCTTATTATGTGTTTTTCGACTTTTTGGGGGTGTTGTTGGGACTGGCCATGTGGGTGGGGGCCATTTTGAGTGCTGGTACAGGCAGGCCATGTGCTGGGGGCAAGGGGCCATTTTGAATGCAGGCAGTGTTCTCAGGCCTGCACCCATTTTGCCTAGCTTTCATCCATTATGTCCAGGGGTACTCAGTGGTGCATGGGCCTAGTCTTTCTGTGGGGTGTCTTGAATTTAAACATCATTGAGAGCATGGATGGCATTGGACTGTACTGATTTTTGTGTGTTTTTCGATTTTTTTGGCTGCTGTTGGGGCCTTTTGCCCATAGCTAGTGAGTGGTGCATGGGCCTAATCTTTCTGTTGGGTGTCTTGAATTTAAACATCATTGAGGGCATGGATGGCATGGGATTCTGCTGATTTTTATGTGTCTTTCGATTTTTTTGGCTGCTGATGGGGCCTTTTGCCCAGGGGTAGTGAGTGGTGCATGGACTGAGTCTTTCTGTGGGGTCTATTTAATGTAAACATCATTGAGGGCATGGATGGCATGGGATTGTGCTGTTTATTATGTGTTTTTTGACTTTTTGGGCGTGTTGTTGGGACTGGCCATGTGGGTGGGGGCCATTTTGAGTGCTGGTACACGCAGGCCATGTGCTAAGGGCAAGGGGCCATTTTGAATGCAGGCAGTGTTCTCAGGCCTGCACCCATTTTGCCTAGCTTTCATCCATTATGCCCAGGGGAAGTGAGTGGTGCATGGGCCTAGTCTTTCTGTGGGGTGTCTTGAATTTAAACATCATTGAGGGCATGGATGGCATGGGATTGTGCTCATTTTTGTGTGTTTTTCGATTTTTTTGGCTGCTGTTGGGGCCTTTTGCCCAGGGCTAATGAGAGGTGCATGGGTCTAGTCTTTTTGTTGGGTGTCTTGAATGTAAACATCCTTGAGGGCATGGATGGCATGGGATTGTGCTGATTTTTGTGTGTTTTTCAAGTTTTTTGGCTGCTGTTGGGGCCTTTTGTCCAGGGGTAGTGAGTGGTGCATGGACTGAGTCTTTCTGTGGGGTCTCCTTAATGTAAACATCATGGAGGGCATGGATGGCATGGGATTGTGGTGATGTTTGTGTGTTTTTCGATTTTTTGGGGTGTTGATGGGGACTGGCCATGTGGGTGGGGGCCATTTTGAGTGCTGGTACAGGCAGGCCCTGGCCATGTGCTGGAGGGCAAGGGGCCATTTTGAATGCAGGCAGTGTTCACAGGCCTGCACCCATTTTGCCTAGCTTTCATCCATTATGGCCAGGGGTAGTGAGTGGTGAATGGGCCTAGTCTTTCTGTGGGGTGTTATGAATGGAAACATCATTGAGGGCATGGATGGCATGGGATTGTGCAGATTTTTGTGTGTTTTTCGATTTTTTGGGCTGCTGTTGGGGCCTTTTGCCCAGGGCTAGTGAGTGGTGCATGGGCCTAGTCTTTCTGTTGGGTGTCTTGAATTTAAACATCATTGAGGGCATGGATGGCATGGGATTGTGCTGATTTTGTGTGTTTTTCAATGTTTTTTGGCTGATGATGGGGCCTTTTGCCCGGGGCTAGTGAGTGGTGCATGGGCCTAGTCTTTCTGTTGGGTGTCTTGACTTTAAACATCATTGAGGGCATGGATGGCATGGGATTGTGCTGATTTTTGTGTGTCTTTCAATTTTTTTGGCTGCTGGTGGGGCCTTTTGCCCAGGGGTAGTGAGTGGTGCATGGACTGAGTCTTTCAGTGGGGTCTCTTGAATGTAAACATCATGGAGGGCATGGATGGCATGGGGTTGTGGTGATTTTTGTGTGTTTTTCGATTTGTTGGGGTGTTGATGGGGACAGGCCATGTGGATGGGGGCCATTTTGAGTGCTGGTACAGGCAGGCCATGTGCTGGGGGGCAAGGGGCCATTTTGAATGCAGGCAGTGTTCTCAGGCCTGCACCCATTTTGCCTAGCTTTCATCCATTATGCCCAGGGGTAGTGAGTGGCGCATGGGCCTAGTCTTTCTGTGGGGTGTCTTGAATTTAAACATCATTAAGAGCATGGATGGCATGGGATTGTGCTGATTTTTGTGTGTTTTTTGATTTTTTTGGCTGCTGTTGGGGCCTGTTGCCCAGGGCTAGTGAGTGGTGCATGGGCCTAGTCTTTCTGTTGGGTGTCTTGAATTTGAACATCATTGAGGGCATGGATGGCATGGGATTGTGCTGATTTTTGTGTGTTTTTCGATTTTTTTGGCTGCTGATGGGGCCTTTTGCCCAGGGGTAGTGAGTGGTGCATGGACTGAGTCTTTCTGTGGGGTCTATTTAATGTAAACATCAATGAGGGCATGGATGGCATGGGATTGTGCTGTTTATTATGTGTTGTTCGACTTTTTGGGGGTGTTGTTGGGACTGGCCATGTGGGTGGGGGCCATTTTGAGTGCTGGTACAGGCAGGCCATGTGTTGGGGGCAAGGGGCCATTTTGAATGAAGGCAGTGTTCTCAGGCCTGCACCCATTTTGCCTAGCTTTCATACATTATGCCCAGGGGTAGTGAGTGGCGCATGGGCCTAGTCTTTCTGTGGGGTGTCTTGAATTTAAACATCATTGAGAGCATGGATGGCATGGGATTGTGCTCATTTTTGTGTGTTTTTCGATTTTTTTGGCTGCTGTTGGGGCCTTTTGCCCAGGGCTAGTGATTGGTGCATGGGCCTAGTCTTTCTGTTGGGTGTCTTGAATTTGAACATCATTGAGGGCATGGATGGCATGGGATTGTGCTGATTTTTGTGTGTTTTTCGATTTTTTTGGCTGCTGATGGGGCCTTTTGCCCAGGGGTAGTGAGTAGTGCATGGACTGAGTCTTTCTGTGGGGTCTATTTAATGTAAACATCATTGAGGGCATGGATGGCATGGGATTGTGCTGTTTATTATGTGTTTTTTGACTTTTTGGGGGTGTTGTTGGGACTGGCCATGTGGGTGGGGGCCATTTTGAGTGCTGGTACACGCAGGCCATGTGCTGGGGGCAAGGGGCCATTTTGAATGCAGGCAGTGTTCTCAGGCCTGTACCCATTTTGCCTAGCTTTTATCCATTATGCCCAGGGGAAGTGAGTGGTGCATGGGTCTAGTCTTTCTGTGGGGTGTCTTGAATTTAAACATCATTGAGGGCATGGATGGCATGGGATTGTGCTCATTTTTGTGTGTTTTTCGATTTTATTGGCTGCTGTTGGGGCCTTTTGCCCAGGGCTAGTGAGTGGTGCATGGGCCTAGTCTTTCTGTTGGGTGTCTTGAATTGAAACATCCTTGAGGTCATGGATGGCATGGGATTGTGCTGATTTTTATGTGTTTTTCGATTTTTTTGGCTGCTGATGGGGCCTTTTGCCCAGGGGTAGTGAGTGGTGCATGGACTGAGTTTTTCTGTGGGGTCTATTGAATGTAAATATCATTGAGGGCATGGATGGCATGGGATTGTGCTGTTTATTATGTGTTTTTTGACTTTTTCGGGGTGCTGTTGGGACTGGCCATGTGGGTGGGGACATTTTGAGTGCTGGTACACGCAGGCCATGTGCTGGGGGCAAGGGGCCATTTTGAATGCAGGCAGTGTTCTCAGGCCTGCACCCATTTTGCCTAGCTTTCATCCATTATGCCCAGGGGAAGTGAGTGGTGCATGGGCCTAGTCTTTCTCTGGGGTGTCTTGAAATTAAACATCATTGAGGGCATGGATGGCATGGGATTGTGCTCATTTTTGTGTGTTTTTCGATTTTTTTGGCTGCTGTTGGGGCCTTTTGCCCAGGGCTAATGAGAGGTGCATGGGCCTAGTCTTTTTGTTGGGTGTCTTGAATTTAAACATCCTTGAGGGCATGGATGGCATGGGATTGTGCTGATTTTTGTGTGTTTTTCAATTTTTTGGCAGCTGTTGGGGCCTTTTGTCCAGGGGTAGTGAGTGGTGCATGGACTGAGTCTTTCTGTGGGGTCTCTTTAATGTAAACATCATGGAGGGCATGGATGGCATGGGATTGTGGTGATTTTTGTGTGTTTTTCGATTTTTTGGAGTGTTGATGGGGACTGGCCATGTGGGTGGGGGCCATTTAGAGTGCTGGTACAGGCAGGCCCTGGCTATGTGCTGGGGGGCAAGGGGCCATTTTGACTGCAGGCAGTGTTCACAGGCCTGCACCCATTTTGCCTAGCTTTCATCCATTATGCCCAGGGGAAGTGAGTGGTGCATGGGCCTAGTCTTTCTCTGGGGTGTCTTGAATTTAAACATCATTGAAGGCATGGATGGCATGGGATTGTGCTAATTTTTGTGTGTTTTTCGATTTTTTTGGCTGCTGTTGGGGCCTTTTGCCCAGGGGTAGTGAGTGGTGAATGGGCCTAGTCTTTCTGTGGGGTGTTATGAATGGAAACATCATTGAGGGCATGGATGGCATGGGATTGTGCAGATTTTTGTGTGTTTTTCGATTTTTTGGGCTGCTGTTGGGGCCTTTTGCCCAGGGCTAGTGAGTGGTGCATGGGCCTAGTCTTTCTGTTGGGTGTCTTGAATTTAAACATCATTGAGGGCATGGATGGCATGGGATTGTGCTGATTTTGTGTGTTTTTCAATGTTTTTTGGCTGATGATGGGGCCTTTTGCCCGGGGCTAGTGAGTGGTGCATGGGCCTAGTCTTTCTGTTGGGTGTCTTGACTTTAAACATCATTGAGGGCATGGATGGCATGGGATTGTGCTGATTTTTGTGTGTCTTTCAATTTTTTTGGCTGCTGGTGGGGCCTTTTGCCCAGGGGTAGTGAGTGGTGCATGGACTGAGTCTTTCAGTGGGGTCTCTTGAATGTAAACATCATGGAGGGCATGGATGGCATGGGGTTGTGGTGATTTTTGTGTGTTTTTCGATTTGTTGGGGTGTTGATGGGGACAGGCCATGTGGATGGGGGCCATTTTGAGTGCTGGTACAGGCAGGCCATGTGCTGGGGGGCAAGGGGCCATTTTGAATGCAGGCAGTGTTCTCAGGCCTGCACCCATTTTGCCTAGCTTTCATCCATTATGCCCAGGGGTAGTGAGTGGCGCATGGGCCTAGTCTTTCTGTGGGGTGTCTTGAATTTAAACATCATTAAGAGCATGGATGGCATGGGATTGTGCTGATTTTTGTGTGTTTTTTGATTTTTTTGGCTGCTGTTGGGGCCTGTTGCCCAGGGCTAGTGAGTGGTGCATGGGCCTAGTCTTTCTGTTGGGTGTCTTGAATTTGAACATCATTGAGGGCATGGATGGCATGGGATTGTGCTGATTTTTGTGTGTTTTTCGATTTTTTTGGCTGCTGATGGGGCCTTTTGCCCAGGGGTAGTGAGTGGTGCATGGACTGAGTCTTTCTGTGGGGTCTATTTAATGTAAACATCAATGAGGGCATGGATGGCATGGGATTGTGCTGTTTATTATGTGTTGTTCGACTTTTTGGGGGTGTTGTTGGGACTGGCCATGTGGGTGGGGGCCATTTTGAGTGCTGGTACAGGCAGGCCATGTGTTGGGGGCAAGGGGCCATTTTGAATGAAGGCAGTGTTCTCAGGCCTGCACCCATTTTGCCTAGCTTTCATACATTATGCCCAGGGGTAGTGAGTGGCGCATGGGCCTAGTCTTTCTGTGGGGTGTCTTGAATTTAAACATCATTGAGAGCATGGATGGCATGGGATTGTGCTCATTTTTGTGTGTTTTTCGATTTTTTTGGCTGCTGTTGGGGCCTTTTGCCCAGGGCTAGTGATTGGTGCATGGGCCTAGTCTTTCTGTTGGGTGTCTTGAATTTGAACATCATTGAGGGCATGGATGGCATGGGATTGTGCTGATTTTTGTGTGTTTTTCGATTTTTTTGGCTGCTGATGGGGCCTTTTGCCCAGGGGTAGTGAGTAGTGCATGGACTGAGTCTTTCTGTGGGGTCTATTTAATGTAAACATCATTGAGGGCATGGATGGCATGGGATTGTGCTGTTTATTATGTGTTTTTTGACTTTTTGGGGGTGTTGTTGGGACTGGCCATGTGGGTGGGGGCCATTTTGAGTGCTGGTACACGCAGGCCATGTGCTGGGGGCAAGGGGCCATTTTGAATGCAGGCAGTGTTCTCAGGCCTGTACCCATTTTGCCTAGCTTTTATCCATTATGCCCAGGGGAAGTGAGTGGTGCATGGGTCTAGTCTTTCTGTGGGGTGTCTTGAATTTAAACATCATTGAGGGCATGGATGGCATGGGATTGTGCTCATTTTTGTGTGTTTTTCGATTTTATTGGCTGCTGTTGGGGCCTTTTGCCCAGGGCTAGTGAGTGGTGCATGGGCCTAGTCTTTCTGTTGGGTGTCTTGAATTGAAACATCCTTGAGGTCATGGATGGCATGGGATTGTGCTGATTTTTATGTGTTTTTCGATTTTTTTGGCTGCTGATGGGGCCTTTTGCCCAGGGGTAGTGAGTGGTGCATGGACTGAGTTTTTCTGTGGGGTCTATTGAATGTAAATATCATTGAGGGCATGGATGGCATGGGATTGTGCTGTTTATTATGTGTTTTTTGACTTTTTCGGGGTGCTGTTGGGACTGGCCATGTGGGTGGGGACATTTTGAGTGCTGGTACACGCAGGCCATGTGCTGGGGGCAAGGGGCCATTTTGAATGCAGGCAGTGTTCTCAGGCCTGCACCCATTTTGCCTAGCTTTCATCCATTATGCCCAGGGGAAGTGAGTGGTGCATGGGCCTAGTCTTTCTCTGGGGTGTCTTGAAATTAAACATCATTGAGGGCATGGATGGCATGGGATTGTGCTCATTTTTGTGTGTTTTTCGATTTTTTTGGCTGCTGTTGGGGCCTTTTGCCCAGGGCTAATGAGAGGTGCATGGGCCTAGTCTTTTTGTTGGGTGTCTTGAATTTAAACATCCTTGAGGGCATGGATGGCATGGGATTGTGCTGATTTTTGTGTGTTTTTCAATTTTTTGGCAGCTGTTGGGGCCTTTTGTCCAGGGGTAGTGAGTGGTGCATGGACTGAGTCTTTCTGTGGGGTCTCTTTAATGTAAACATCATGGAGGGCATGGATGGCATGGGATTGTGGTGATTTTTGTGTGTTTTTCGATTTTTTGGAGTGTTGATGGGGACTGGCCATGTGGGTGGGGGCCATTTAGAGTGCTGGTACAGGCAGGCCCTGGCTATGTGCTGGGGGGCAAGGGGCCATTTTGACTGCAGGCAGTGTTCACAGGCCTGCACCCATTTTGCCTAGCTTTCATCCATTATGCCCAGGGGAAGTGAGTGGTGCATGGGCCTAGTCTTTCTCTGGGGTGTCTTGAATTTAAACATCATTGAAGGCATGGATGGCATGGGATTGTGCTAATTTTTGTGTGTTTTTCGATTTTTTTGGCTGCTGTTGGGGCCTTTTGCCCAGGGCTAATGAGAGGTGCATGGGCCTAGTCTTTTTGTTGGGTGTCTTGAATTTAAACATCCTTGAGGGCATGGATGGCATGGGATTGTGCTGATTTTTGTGTGTTTTTCAATTTTTTGGCAGCTGTTGGGGCCTTTTGTCCAGGGGTAGTGAGTGGTGCATGGACTGAGTCTTTCTGTGGGGTCTCTTTAATGTAAACATCATGGAGGGCATGGATGGCATGGGATTGTGGTGATTTTTGTGTGTTTTTCGATTTTTTGGAGTGTTGATGGGGACTGGCCATGTGGGTGGGGGCCATTTAGAGTGCTGGTACAGGCAGGCCCTGGCCATGTGCTGGGGGGCAAGGGGCCATTTTGACTGCAGGCAGTGTTCACAGGCCTGCACCCATTTTGCCTAGCTTTCATCCATTATGCCCAGGGGTAGTGAGTGGTGCATGGGCCTAGTCTTTCTGTGGGGTGTTATGAATGGAAACATCATTGAGGGCATGGATGGCATGGGATTGTGCATATTTTTGTGTGTTTTTCGATTTTTTTGGCTGCTGTTGGGGCCTTTTGCCCAGGGCTAGTGAGTGGTGCATGGGCCTAGTCTTTCTGTTGGGTGTCTTGAATTTAAACATCATTGAGGGCATGGATGGCATGGGATTGTGTTGATTTTTGTGTGTTTTTCGATTTTTTTGGCTGCTGGTGGGGCCTTTTGCCCAGTGGTAGTGAGTGGTGCATGGACTGAGTCTTTCTGTGGGGTCTCTTTAATGTAAACATCATTGAGGGCATGGATGGCATGGGATTGCGCTGTTATTTATGTGTTTTTTGACTTTTTGGGGGTGTTGTTGGGACTGTCCATGTGGGTGGGGGCCATTTTGAGTGCTGGTACAGGCAGGCCCTCGCCCTGTGCTTGGGGCAAGGGGCCATTTTGAAGGCAGGCAGTGTTCTCAGGCCTGCACCCATTTTGCCTAGCTTTCATCCACTATGCCCAGGGGTACTCAGTGGTGCATGGGCCTAGACTTTCTGTGGGGTGTCTTGAATTTAAACATCATTGAGGGCATGGGATTGTGCTGTGATTTTTATGTGTTTTTCGACTTTTGGGGGTGTATAACTGATGTTCCTCTGTCTTCCATTGCTTTTAGGTGCACAAGAGAACCACCAGTGCCAGGAAGAAGTCCTGCAGCGATGTGTGTGCAGCATAACGTCACGCGACGTCACGTCTGGCCACAGACAAGACAACTCTGCAACTCGTGCAACTGCGGCCTGCTGTTCTGACCTCTGAAGAAGATGGCCCCAAAAAAAGTTCCCCGTAGCTCCACTAGCAAGAAAGTTGCCAGTAAGGAGCAGAAGAAGCAAGTTACTAAGGAGACTGGTGTGCCGCCCGCCACATTTTTTGGGAATAAAAAAAAGTACGCCTGCAGCAGCAGCGGGATCTGCTGGGGACCAAGCTGGGAGCAGCACCCCTGCTCCATTGGGCTCAATGCCACCACCACCACGCCAACCCAAGTCCAAGCCCTTGAGTGCTGCAGAGGCACATAGTCTAGTTGTTCAATCACCATCGACCAGTGATGTTGGCTCATTGCAAGAAAGTAGCAGCAATGTCCCTCAATCAACACAGGTTGTTGTAACTCATCTGACGAGTGTTCAACAACCACAGCCGCAAGAACAACCACATGTGCAAGTACAAGCCCAAGTACATGTGGAAGGAGATGCGCAAGCAGAGGTGCATGGAGGAGCACAAGTGCCCACAATAGTTGTTCCTCCCGAAGTAGGGGCACATCAGGAAATCGACATTTAAGCCGAGGTATCATTTGAGGAAGCCACTCCTCCTGATCATTCATTGTCTTCCACATTCCTAGCAAGGAAAAGATCAAGGACGTTGTCTACATCTTCTTCAAGCCCACCTCCTTCTAATGATATGGATCAAACTTCGGAACCACCACTGCCGTCTGAGAGTGAGGCACACCATGATCTGACAAAGATAGCTAAGCATAAAAGGAAGGTCCCCGAAACTCTCGTACTTATGGAGTGTGGTGCTGAAGAAGAAGTGGCGTATACTACTCCTGTTGATGAAGACTCTCACGACGACGACGCAATCATCATACACGCCACTCCAGCCTCAGCGGGCATGCAGCAAACAGACATTTTGACCCTAGCCCGAAAAGCTGCTGAGCTTGATGTTGTCGACGAGGAGGCAATGGGAACACCATCATTGGAGTTAACTAGTACACCACCACCTACCGCTTCCATATCTCTTTCTCGCCAGAAGGGACCTCCATCCACCTCGACCTCAATTAGTGGTGGTGCAAGTGCACAACGTAGTAAAGTTCGGCAACACACATCCTCCACTTCATCTGGCATTAGCAGCATGACCACCGGTATCGCCTCCTCTGCCCCCCACAGACATTTGAAGTCTGCAGTTTGGGACTTCTTTAGTGTTTGCCCAAAAAGGGAAAACATAGCCATTTGTAGCATTTGTAAGCTTGCAGTTAGTCGTGGTAAGCCTGGTACCAACTATGGTACCGGAGGCCAGAGAGGTCATCTTGAGAAACAGCACACTGTCCAATGGCATGCGCACCTAAAGGATATCAAGGAAGCCCGAATTGGAAGTCAACAAACTGTATACGTTGATGTTTCATCTGATGATGACGAGGAGGAAGAAGCGTCAAACACTTCACTTACACCCAGTACCCCTGTCAGCAGCACACCCCCTGTGAGCCACACTAAGAGTGTGGGAGAGAGTGAGACACCAATGCGAAAAAGTTCATCATCACCGAGCGTAACTGGGTTGAAGAAGTCATCATCATCATCCCGTAAAATCATGATCCAGCCCACCATTAGAAGCATGTTGTTTTCAGAAGCTCCATTTGAACGCAACCACCCACTGACGCGTCTGTATAACACTAAGCTGGCTAAAATGTACACTCTGGACCTTCTCCCTTTTTCTTTTGTGGAAGGGGTTGGTTTTCTTGAATTAGTGGCAACGCTCAGCCCTAAATGGAAGGTTCCTAGCCGGTTCTATTTTGCCAGAGTTGCGGTTCCAGCACTACATGCAGATGTGCTGGAGGTGATTGGGGCAGCTTTGCAGAAGAGTGCTGTTCACACTATACATCTGACAACAGACATGTGGACCAGTGGCGCAGGCACTGATTACATGTGCATCACTGCACACTGGGTCTCTTTTTCAGGAGTTACAGCAAAGCTAAGGGCAGGTGTTGACCCGGACAACATTTTTAAAGCTGCTCGGAAACATGCAACACTAGCCATGTTTGGCATGGAGACAAGTCATACAGGAGAAAACATTTTGAAGGAGTTTAACACAAAGGTCTTTCAATGGCTGTCCCCCCAAAAAACGCAAGATTGGTTATGTTTCCACGGATAATGGCGCCAATGTAGTTAAGGCCATGGAGCTGGGTAAATATTTCAGAGTGCCGTCTTTGATGCACTGTATAAACCTGGTTGTTAAAAAATTCTTGAGTGAAGAAAGTCTAGTGTGCGAGTTACTGACCACCTGCCGGAGAATGTGCACACATTTCACCATTCTTTTCAGGCCCGGAAGCATCTGAGGGGCCTGCTACATGAACGTCGACTGCCAGTCAAAGCACTCATCCGGGAGGTGGCAACACGTTGGAACTCAACCTTCTACATGCTTGAGCATCTGTATGAGCAGTTTACGGTAGTCGATCAGTATTTCTTTACACTGGGTACAGCTATTAAGGACCTGAGGCTAGATGTGGAGCAATGACAGCTAGTTAAAAGCCTAACAGACATGCTTCGTCCTTTTGAGGTCTTCACGCGTGCAGTCAGCAGGGAGGACTGTAATTTGAAAAAGATATCCCATTATTGCGCATGCTAGAGCACCAACTGAAGGCGGTGTCTTCTATGTTTCAAAAAGATGAAGAAAAGCAAGAAGCTTTTGTTTTGGCGGAGAAAATATTACAGCGCCTACTTGGCGATGAACGTCTTCAAATGTTCTACTCAGAACAACATTTCATTTGTGCTACTATTCTGGATCCACGCTACAAAAAGGCACTGGCAGGCAGAGCATTCTTTGCTTTTGGTGAAGCAGACGTTTTAATGTACAAACATTGGCTAGCTGTGTCAGCCATGAGGTTTGAAAGAGAACGGCAGGAAATTGAAGGAAAAGGCAGTACATCAGCATCAGCAGGCCATCCCGAGTCAAAAGAATCCACTTCTGCACCTGTGGCTGTGGCAGAAGTGACCTCTCAGCCGTTAAAGACACCAGCAACCGGATCATCTGCACCAGACACAACAGTAACATTGTGTGAAGAAGAGCATTGGCTAACTCAGCTTGGGTTTGCTTCTAAAAAGGTTCCAGCAAAAAGTAAGCAAAGTGGGGGAACCGTGGAGAACCTTGAGTTGATGGTGCAGGACTATCTGAATGACTCAACAGAGGTCTATGTTCACGATGACCCATTGGTGTATTGGCATGGGAAAAAAGAATTGTGGCCAGAGATTTCCAACCTGGCTATAAACTACTTGTCTTGCCCACTCGCAAGCGTGTCTTCTGAACGAGTTTTCAGTGCTGCTGGTGGCATTGCAACTTGCAAAAGGACCCGCCTCTCGCCCAAAAATGTGGAGAGGTTAACAATGATCAAGATGAATCAGCACCTCATACCACCAGATTACAAAGTATGAGAATACACGCCGGAAAAGACGACGAGGACACCATCTTAGATGAGGAATTTCTTCTCTGTTAGGTGATCTACTCCTGCCTGAATTCGCAGAATATGAGGACGAACTCTTCTTCCCTGACACCGAGCCCTGAAAATGAGCCAATGAATCAATAACTTTCTTTTTCGTCCTTATTCACTTTTTTTCCTGTGTGTTTGTCTTTCTTTGTTTTGCAAAGTCAATTTAAATAAAAACTTTAATCACCTAATCACAAAAACAAGCCCATCAGCAGAACTGTCTTCACTTATTTGCTTATTGATTTGAAGGTGCCGCAGTCTGCATTCCTCAGGTTCACAAGTTCACAAGAACATGCTCCTCTATCCTCCTCCTCCAGACTCCTATTTCCCTCAAAGCAGAGGGCTGGATTACGCCCAATGAAGAAAGAATCTGCACTTGTGGGGTTGTTCTACTTCTTTGAGGGTGAGTTGGCGGGTCTTGGGGCATTGCTGGGAAGGTCTAATACCGGATAAAAGTGGTTTGGACAAAATCAGACTTCAAAATGTTTTTTTTGCCTTTTTGCTCACTATCATGTTTTCGGGGGCCTGTTTGGGGGGCTTCCTGGTGTTTGTGGGTGGGTTTCGGGGTCTGGGAGCACTGCTGGCAGTCTAATGTTGATTGCATTTGTTTTCTAGGACATCCATGGTGGAAAAGTGGAATCATGACCTAGCTGCACAGCGCGTTTGGATAGAAGGCCGAAAAATATTGTAAGTATGAGATTTTCCATTTTTGCTTTTTGCCTGTTTGGGGGTGTTGTGCTTTTTTGCGGGTGGGTTGGCGGGTCTTGCGGCATTGCTGGGAAGGTCTAATACCGGATAAAAGTGGTTTGGACAAAATCAGACTTCAAAACGTTTTTACCTTTTTGCTCACTATCATGTTTTCGGAGGCCTGTTTGGGGGGCTTCCTGTTGTTTGTGGGTGGGTTTCGGGGTCTGGGAGCACTGCTGGGTATGGATACTTTTGATTGCAAGAGGTTTGAAGAAAATCCATGGTGGCAGAGGGGAGTTAGGGCCTAGCTGCAGAGCGTGCGCGGAGTGATTTTGGAAATTGCCCTGAAAATGACTAAGTCCCCATTTTTGTACTTTTGCTTTTTGGCTGTTTGGGGGTCTTCTACTTGTTTTCGCCTGGGTTGACGGCTCTGGGGCCATTGCTGGTAAGGTCTAATACCGGATAAAACTGGTTTGGACAAAATCGGAGGCAATTTTTTTTTGCGTTTTTGCTGACTTGCTTGTCTTTGAGGTGCTCTTTGGGGGGGTTCCGGGTGTTTGTGGGTGGGTTTTGGGGTCTGGGAGCACTGCTGGCACAGTCTAATTTTGATTGCATTTGTTTTTCAGGAAATCCATGGTGGAAAACGGGAGTTAGGGCCTAGCTGCACAGCGCGTTTGGACAGAATTGAAAGAAGGCCGAAAAATATTTTAAGTATGAGATTTTCCATTTTTGCTTTTTGTCTGTTTGGGGGTGTTGTGCTTTTTTGCGGGTGGGTTGGCGGGTCTTGGGGCATTGCTGGGAAGGTCTAATACCGGATAAAAGTGGTTTTGACAAAATCCATGCTGAAAAGCCTTTTGGCATTTTTTGTAACTTAGGGTTAGCACTAGCAGCAGTATTCCATGTGTTTGGGGGTGTTCTAGATTTTTGCAACTGGGTTCTGGGGTCTTACAGCACTCGTGGTAATGTGTAATCTTGGATGCAAGTGGTTTGAAGAAAATCCATGGTGGGAAAGGGGGGATTTGGCCTAGTTAAAGAAAGCGTTTGCCACTATTCTTAACTTAGGGCTCGTTAGGGTTAGCACTACAGTATTGTATTGCATGTGTTTGGGCGGGGGTTATAGATTTTTACGACTGGGTGGGGTCTTGGAAAACTTGTTGTAATGTCTAATTTTGATTGCAAGTCGTTTGAACATAATCCATGGTGGGAAAGGGGGGTTTGGGGCATACTTTCTGAGTGCCATTTGACACGATTTGAAATTAGGCCTCTGTGAGGTAGCAGCAGTATTCTGCACGTTTTTGGGAGGGTAATGTGGGGTGTTCTAGAATTTGGGGATTGTCATCTCTGAAAGTGACAGTATAATTTTTGCACTACACAGCGTGCCTTACATATTTTTTTCTCCGAGGCGTCTTTAACACTTACTGTCATATTTTTCCATCATCAATTACAGGCAGGCTTTTAACCTGTGCCATTGATGTACTACTCAGGCTTACAATTAGCGATACGCAAATCCGCATCAGGCAGGCAGTGGACAGTGTGTCTGGTCACCAAGATTGATCGACGGAGCATCCGATGGAATGAAGGAGTACCGCGAATAAGAGGAATGGCTGGATGCATCGACTTCACAAATTAAACGGGACAACTACAAAAAACAGTAACAGTATCCAAAATTCTCCTTATCTTTTAAATGATATTGTTGTGAACTTGAACTTACTCCTACGAGTGTGACTCTGTGCGTTTGTTTGATCTCTGCTTCAAATTCATCCCTCCCTCCAGCAATTAGATACATTTTTGCTATGTTTAACACTAATTTAATGTTTGAGTTTGAGTTTGAGTTTAAAATATTTCTAAGGCGCGCATACACCAGACGGTTTCATGGCGCTGTAAAGTACTGAAAACCTGAGGGGAATGAAGAACGGGAAAAAGAAAGGGAGTTTAAGGGGAGAAGGCTTGTGTGAAAAGAAAGGTTTTCAGTGCCCTACGAAAGAGGGTGTACTGGGCGCAGGATCTGAGATGATCCGGGAGAGAGTTCCAAAATACAGGTGTGAGTGTAGAAAATTTGGAGCCTCCCCATTTTTTTCGTTTGAAACGAGGAACTACAAGCAGTTGTTGAACGGATGAGCACAGCTCCCTAACCGGGACATAGGGTTGACTTTCTGAGGAGAGGAAGGCAGGGGCTGAGCCGGATCGGGCATTGAAGGTGATGCAGCCCAGTTTGAACAGGGCTCGTTCTCGGATGGGGAGCCAGTGTAAGGACTTGAGGAGAGGAGTGACGTGGTGGGATTTGGCCAGGTTGAATACTAGGCGGGCCGTCTGGTTCTGGACTAGCTGGAGGCGTCGCACACTGTAGGCGGGCATGCTGCAATAAAGGGCATTGCCGTAATCCAGGCGGGAGATAACCATCGCCAGTACAATGAGTTTAAGGGCCAAAAGAGAAAAGAACTGAGAAACTTTGCGGATGGTGCGGAGGGAGAGGAAGGACGAGGACACCACCGAGCTGACTTGGGAGTGAAGGGAGAGTTGGTCGTTCAATTTGAACCCAAGTGTTTTTACAGAGGAAGACGGAATGGGAGGGGGACCTAGGGAAGGGGGCCTGAAGAGAGAAGACCATGGACTGGAGCACCACCTGTCAACACAAACTCCGTTTTGTCGGGGTTTAATTTCAGGTGGTTAAAGTTCATCCAGTCCTGGATGAACATCATGACTGACTGAAAGTTGGACATGGACTCAGGGGATGTGGATAAAGAAAAGATAAGCTGGAGGTCATCCGCATGGTTGTAGACGGAGACCTCCTGCTGTTGAAGGGTGAAAATGAGGGGGGCAATATACAAATTAAATACCAGGGGGGAAAGGGAGGAGCCCTGTGGAACCCCGCATTGAACCGCACGGAAGTCCGTCGAAAAGTCACCTAAGCGCACTGCCTGGGTGCGGTCTCTCAGAAAGGAGGACAGCCAGACCAAGGCAGAGCCTCCGATCCCCGCCGCTCTGACACAGGAAAGTAAGATGGCAATGTTCTAAGTGTTTCTTCTCTCTGAGGGCAGAGAGGCAAGTGAAATTGCGTAATGACTGCATCCCTGTACTGTCAACTTGTTTCTTCGTAGTTACTAGTAAGTTGCAGTAAGTAGTAGTACTACTTTTCAGTAACCTAACCATCCATTTACTACTTATGGCTTGCAGTAGTGCACTTCCTTTATGTCCCTTTCAAGATTTATCAATATCTTCTAATCCAAAGATTTGTTTCTCTTCATTTGTTGTTTGACTGTCCATGCTGTGTTTTTTTCCTCTCTACCAAACTTTCCCAAAAAACCCCATTCCCATCCAATTTTCAAACCCTAACCCTCTTCCCCCGGGCTGTGTGGTATTTCATTGAGGTGTGACTGATAACAACAATAAATTCCACACACTTGCTGGGGAGGATAAGGTCAAATCAACCAGAAGTTCATGTGCGCCATCGTGGATTGATTATAACATCCTCCTCCTACACGACGTTAACAACAATGAAATGATTAATGCTTACCTTACGTTGGCACTGCTTAGGCTAGGGCACTGTTCTGTACCGTACTATCTATTGTACTGTTTCTAATGCTATAAGGTGAAAGGAGGACCCCACACAGACTTATAGGGGAATGGGGGGAAGATAGTTTTCAAAGAAAAAGCAAAGGTGTCCCCACAAAATGGACAAATTGAAGGTATGTCCAATTTCAATGAGTATTCCCTGGGGTGAACCTATTTTCTAAAAAACAGCGCGCCATCAATTGGGCGGGAAAGGCAAAGGTACAGGCGTTGTGTTCAACTTCTAAAAATATGCTCAAACTGGACAACAACAAGTTATTCTGAAATACTGCTGTGTTTGATGAATACCAAAATTAAAATTAAAAAAGAGATGATCCCCACACTATATGTTTGGTAAAACTCTGTTTAGATTTATTGTGATACAAAACATTTTTCATTTCTTCATTATCACAATATTTAAAAACACATGTTATACATTTTATTAAAAATTACATTTAAAAACACAAAGAATCAAACAAGTCGACGCGGCGTTTCGGTATTCTGCTAGTACACCTTCTTCAGGACTGATTCTGAATAGATTTAAAAAAACAGAGTTACCATTCTTTTTTTGGTGCAGATTCAGAGTACATCTCATAGATACCAACATCATATCGTTATCTCATGATAGGAATTAGACCCCTTATCTTTGATCTATTATTCCTGGGAAACCTTCTTCAAACAAAAATCCTCTTTCTAAATTTAAACACCAAACATTATGAAAATCCATTTTTTCTAATATGTTATGTACATTTCATCCATTCAGCAAACATATTGATCATTGTTCCTATGCATTTCTACACTTTTAACAAAACTAACGATGTTTACCTTTCCCTTGGATTTATTATCCAATGCTGTTGACCCCTCGCTTAGAAGTATTGAGAACGTATTAATGGTATTCTCATCATGACGCATACCTTGTTCCAGATGGAGTTATTATCTCTACTTGACAATGTTGTTTCTCATAGAAATCCTATGGGCTTCGGAATGATAGACCTGTCCCAGGATTCTGTGCTCAATTTGCAAGTTGAGATGTCACTGGGTGAAATAAACATTTCTTAATTAAGTATTTATTCTTAGACCCCTTAAAGAAATCTTTTTCTTTATCTAAAAAAGATTTTTTGGTAGGAGCTAGCTGTTTTGCATACCTTTCTAGGTGGAGAAATATTATCAACGTTCCTTTACGTCGTCATATGCCTATATTTCTCGTTCCCATCAAGTGTCTCTATGGTATACGAAACAAAAATAAATGAAATCCTTAATATTTTAAGTTACATCTCACTTATTGCCTTATTTATTTGGGATTTTTTATTCAATTCTGTACCTGTCTTTATGGCATAGATTTGCTGAATATTTGACTGCCAGGAGGAGCCACCGTTTTATTAGTCGTGATTGCCGTCAGTTTACCTAAAAAATTATAATTATGTGATTCAATATCATTTTAGGGCTTTAGCTGTTCAGAAAACCTTTTTTAGTACTGGGTAATCACTCACCTATTTAATCTAGGTGACGAATATAACTTCTTAGACACTGGCTTCCAAAGCGGTCCGTTCTCAATTCGGTCCGTTCTACATTTGGTGACAAAAGACAAAATTGGGGGTGTCCTCATCAATTTATGATTAATTAATATTAATGTTATGTTTTACGATGTATGTTATAATCCCCTTAATGCCTTTTACTTATAGGACCTTTTCAAGATTTTAAAATTATTCCACTCCAGTTCTTTAATTATTATGGGTGGAAGGCTATTAGTCAACCCGCGTTGCAGTGGGGCTTCGAGATTGTTTTTTTAACTGTTGGGGGCCCTAGCTCTGATTTTCACTTACCAGCGGTCTTTTAGTCGGCCTCCCTGCTCCTTCCTTCCCGGCAGTCCGTCCGTAATTCCTGCGATCGGTGTGTTCCGAAACGAAATGAACAATGACTGTTGTTTTTCCGGGTTCTTATGCATCCCGTTTTTTAATTGGACGCCCGTTATCTGTTCCCTCATTGGTTGATATACGGCCAATCACCATAGTGTTGTCATGGTGAACGGACGCATCTCAACATTTCTCTTGGCTATTTTCTTATTAGCTCATGAGATTTAGTCTGCTTGCCCTCATTGGTGTTTTAGTACAAGCGCGTTGTCATGGTATTTAGATGCCGTTTCCACAGCGCTCGATATTGACGATTCTATTTAGACTGTACCACGCATTTCTTTTTAATCCCCGTGGTCCTTTTTTGAAGCTACATAAAAAGATTTAGTATGGGCTCTCGAAATTATGTAGGGGCTGAAGTGTTAGTCAATGGTTTACTTATTTACCACTCCCATTTTTCTCGTAAAGATAAGACACATATTCATAACTATATTGGTACACACAACGGGCAATGCGGAAGCGTTTGAAGTGGAGGGTTCCAGGTAGAGGTAAACGAACCTAGGGGGAGCACACCCACCCTAAATTTAAAATACAGGGATCTGTCTCCAGAGTTATGAATCAAGTCCAGATAGGGTTCCCTGTAAGGGAACTCCTTAACTAGCAAAAACTGGGCGACAGATTTGCAGTGGTTGGAATTGTGCATTCTCTTATTGTTTACCCATAGCCAATACACCTTCTTCAGGAACTGCTTGGGAGGTGCGGTTTTGTTGACCCAGGCGTCACCCAGATCCAGCTCATAAAGCAGGCGTTTGACTTCCCTAAACCAGGGTACCTTACTACAACCTGGGAGCGACAGGAGGTCTTTTAAGGCATCAGCATAGCTGCACAGTTCGGGGACATTCCAAATCCGGGACCAGAGAAGAAAGGGTCGTAGGTTAGCTTGCTCACAGATTGGGCGAGTGCCTGTATCTAACAGAAGTGGGATTGTAGGAGTACTATGGGGCAACCTCATCAGATCTTTATGAAAATTATTTTCAAGATGGGCCAGGGTATCAACTCTCTGTAAGCCCCACAGTTCAGCCCCATACAGAGCTGCGCTCACAACCCTCGCTCTGTAGATATCTATCAATGCCCCGATTGGTTTTAAGGATGAGGCTCGCTGTTCCTTGAGCAAGGCTCCTGTGGCCCTTTTATGAATCAGGAATACCTTTTGGTGATGTGCTTTCCAGCTCATGGTATCCCAGAGCCGTATTCCTAGGTAATCAAATTCTTTGACTCTTTCAAGGGGGATAGAGTCTAAGAAAGGGGGGGTAACGGATTTCTTAGGAGGGTTAAGGACAAGGAATTTAGTCTTGCCTATATTTATTGCCAATCCCTTGGAGTCACAAAATGATTTAAAGCTTGTGAGCAATTTCTGAATGCCCGCAGGTGTTTTAGATATCAGAAGGGTGTCGTCCGCAAACAGGAGGGTTGGAACTTTTCTGCCCGCCAGGGTAGGTGCATCTGCAGGGTGTTGCAAGAGATGCTCCACCACTCCGTTGACATAAAGAGAAAACAGAGTGGGGGCAAGCACACACCCCTGGCGGACGCCCCTGTCTACTGGGATACGAGATGTTTTTTCTCCCTGGACACCCCATCTGATCTGGGCGAAATTGTCTTCATGGAATTTTCTAAGCAAAAGCAGCAAGTAGGGTGGTAGACCTAGTCCATCGAGGACATTCCAAAGTAGTGCCCGTGGGACCAGGTCAAAGGCAGTACGCAAGTCTATAAAGACTAGGTACAGACTGCCCCCTCCCAGTACCACCACCTTCCAATATAACATTAGGAGACAGAATGTCTGCTCGATGGTGCCTGTCCCTGATCTAAAACCTGCCTGAAAATCAGACAGAATTTTTTCCTCGTCAACCCACTGCAGGATCCTACCCAGAACCACCTTGCCTGCCACCTTTTGGGTTGAGTCCAACAAGCTGATGGGACGGTAGTTGGCTGGATCGTCCCTGCTACCTTTCTTAAATATTGGCACAACTTCAGCGCCCCTCCAAGAGTCAGGAAAGGAGCCTCCCATCAAAACCTCGTTTAGCAGTGAAGCGATTAATCTGCTCCACACTGCTGGATGGGACTTCAAAAGGTCGCCTGGGATTCCATCAGGGCCCGGAGCCTTGTTAGAAACAATGCCACCAATTGCCCTTTCAACTTCCTGGCTAGTGAAGGGGTCGACGATGACAAGGGGGATAACTGTTGGGCTGATCAAGGGGCCCGGGCCCGGGCATGAAAGGGATATCCCCTGAGTCACAGAGTATAGTTTGGAGAAGTGAGCAAACCAAACATCACCAGGAATGTTGCAGGTTATCTGCTGGTCAGTGGGCTTGTCCCTTGCTCTTAAAAGATCCCAAAACCCCTTCGAGTCCTTCCTTTTACTTGCCTCAGTTAACTCACACCAACAATGATATTCATAGTTCTCCTTAGCCTCAGTCACCGTTTTTTTATAAAATTTCCTTGCCGATTTGATAGTGACTGGATCCCTGTTCTTTACTGCAGTGATGAGATCCCCCCTAGCAGCTCTACATTTGGCGGAATACCATTTGGCTCTAGCCTTGTTGGCACCATTAGCTACAGACCTGGCCTTGGGTTGAGGAATAACAAACAGATCACTCAAGGATACTATGGTCTCTGTAAATAATGGTAGCACTTTTATACTCGGTGGGCATAAGGTGTCAAGCCGGGACGCCACCACAGACAAGATGGTCCCAGCTTGCATCAGTCTAGCCTCGTCTTCTTTAACTTTGGCCCACTTCAATCGTCTGCCACAGTTCGTTGGTACAATGTTATGGGATGATTTCCAGATGTGGGAAGACTTGCCCTGGTTCTTCGTCTGCCACGGGGAAGACCGGATTAGGGAGAGGGGGTTGTGGTCGCTGTCGGAAGACACGATAACCTCCATGTCATGGTGAAGAGGCCAGAGATTATAGTTCAACATGATAAAATCTATTCTGGAGGTGTGGCCCGTCCTGTTATATGTGTGGGCACCCCTAGGATCCGATTTGGATCGACCATTCGTTGAGCGCAGGTTGTGTTCCATGCAAAGTGCATTGATGTCTATCGCACTTTGCGTCCATTTTGGAATTGGATCGAGAGTCAAAATCGGGATTCCTCTTTTAGTGTCCTCATCGAAAGACTCCAAAATGTCCTCCCTTGCCAGTGGTTCAAAACAACAGTTAAAATCGCCTGCAAGGAGGACATAAGAATTGATATTGCATGCAGCTAGGTCTTTGCTTAGGCCTGTCGATGGCAAACTTGATGACCCGTTTCTAGCACCTTTCAAGTACAGATTAAAAACCTCTAACATCCTTCCCCATCGCAATGAATTGAAATCCTCTGTAGGTCAGGAGATTGGGTGGGCCTATGACTCACTTTTAGGCCCAGAGCAATGCTGACCCATATCAGGAGGCCGCCGGATGGGCGACCCTTAGATCCACTTTGCTGGTGAGCTGGGACAAAATAGGTTGTGAACCCTACCCTATGTTTTGGTTCCTGAGACCAGGTTTCTTGCAGGATGCAGATGTTATAAGGCTCTAAGAACGCATTCCATTCCGGGTTATCGAGGTTGCGAGCAAGCCCAGCCACATTCCAGCATACAATCTTTAACAGTGATACCTCTAAAGAGGAATGGATGGTGGAGTGGGTAGGTACAAATGGAGAGGACACAGCCACTGTCGGTGGCCTTTCTAAGGGCTCGTTTTTAGGGTTGTTAGGGGCCATAGTATCCTCCGGTGGGTAAGCCGGTGCTGAGGTGAGCTGGGGTGATAAAAACGGTGGAATATGGGAAGGAACCAACTGGGTCTCCCTACCATAATGACAAGGCTCACCTAGAGCGATCAGATCAGCTAATACAACCTTGCTCGTATCTGTCAACCCTCCCTCTAGCAGTGGACTGTTAGGTGTTCCTGTCAAGTCAAGAGGGCGATCAATAGCTAAGGATTCCTTAGTGACATAGGGGGATTCACAGGGCCTTCCGGCTTGTAATGATAGTACGTTCCCCACTGTGTGGTAATCAGAGTGCTTAAAGAGTCAATCTACTTCCTCTAGGCCTCCGAATCTATTTGAAGTAGGGAAGCCATTCCAGTGTGAATAGGGATCCACATTCTTAGAATGGCGTTTCCTTGGTTGGTGGTGAACTAGTGACCAATTATTAGTTTGGTTGTAAGTGGGGCGTGGAGGATAAAAAAGGACAGTGGCCTGGGGATAAAAGAGGAACCTTTGCTACAGGGCCACGAACATATATGCTGCGCCGTGTGGGGGTCATCGAATGTTACGACTATACAGTCCCCAGGAATGGTTTTCCTCGTTGGGCCCACCCATGTCGTTCTGCGCACCATCAGGACTCTACTTCTATGGCCATTAGGGATGGGTCTATTGACATTAAGCCAATGCATTATTTTATTTTTCAGGGACCAGTGGTTCTCATATTGGTCGTTGCCGATCTGGGGAACACCCGTCAGGACAACCACAAAATCATTGGCCTCCGGTGGAAGGTCAATGTAACCCCCTCTAAAGTTGTTCTTAGCTGGAAAGTCCTGGGTGGGCTGGTAGGCCGGTTTACTAGGATGTGGTTTGGTGGTGACTCCAGGTTTAGGGTTAACCGGAGGGTGTGTGGGGGCACGTTTAGGGGCCTTAGGGTTTGAAATGGTTGGAATTTTATCCACAGCCACAGTCCTTGGTTTGGGGACCGGGCGTGCAGTACACGGAATTGTAGGGGGAGGTTGGGGGGCTTGTGGTGTGGGAGGTAAGGGTGTTAAATCAGCGACAGGGACGCCCTTATTCTCAAGACTTCTCAGACCGAGAGTGGCAAGAGCAATAATGCTCTTTTCCATCTCAAGTAGATTATTTTCGATCCGCGAGAGTCTGAGATCTAGGGGAGAGAGGAGATTTTTTAAGGTTTCCCACACCAGCTCTATGAATTCTCTGTCATTCTTACCCATCCCGTCCGCCTGCAAGCCCTCAGCCTCTAAGGTCACATTGGCCGACACAGAAGTAGACCCGACCCCCCCTTCCACCATTATGGGCTGTACCGCAGGAGCCTGACCACCTTGGATTAGAGTAGTCCGGCCTTCCGGCAATACCAGATCATGTGAAGCAACGATCTTCGCCTTCTTCCGGGAGTAAGCGGAACGGGAGCGATGTTTCGATTTGGGTTGGGATGCACTGGGGGCATTAAATATCACTGGGGGTGGAAGGTTAGAAATAGTATGCTCAGAACCGGAAATGGCAGGTACACTCACATCGTTTGGTTTGGGTATTTGGGCAGGGGGCGGAGTAAGAGTGTGTGGGAGCGGGGTTGGATGGACCTCGGCCTGGGTAATTACACAACGGGGTATGGTTGTTCGCTCTGGAGTGACCGCGGCAGCTATGGGGCCTAGGGAGGATTTTTTAGAGGTAGCAATAACCTCCGACAGTCTTCTAGCAGCAACCAACTCTAAGGATACACGAGCTTGAAGTTTGGATATTTCCTGATCTATAGCGAAGTTGGTGCGGGTAATAAAATCATCCATGGGACCACTGATTGGATGACCACCTTTAGAGGTTTTACTCCTGGTTAGCCTAGAACACATATCGTGAAAAAAGGGAGGAAAACAGTGAGAGTAAAAATGAGAAAGTAAGCAGGTGGTAATAAATCGCAGACCTAAGTGGGAACTTGATGTAGTAGGAAGGGCGAAAGAGGGTGGGCCAGTCCAGTCCGCTCAGTCCTCGAACGGCCTCAAACGGCCCGCTCTTTGCCCGCTCTTCGCCCGAGCTGCGTCCCGCGCTGCGGGAGTATGTGATAATGTTATAGGAGGAGAGTCAGGGCAGGGGGCGGGCCAGCAAGGAGAGCGGACCATCAGCTGTTTCCTGGTCTCGCAGGGACTCCTGGTTGCTGGAGTCCCTGCACGCTCGCAGCCCCGCCGAGCCTCACGCCCAACCCGCCTAGAAGCCTCCTTAACGCCCGCTAAGCAAACCTGGGCGAGGTGATGAGCCGATTTGCAGGGTCCGTTTAGGTCAGCAGCGCCGTCTACTTCCCAGTGCCTCAATTTAGAGCAAGAGTCCCACAGGATGAATGCAGGGAGAGCCTTTAACCTCCAGCCAGGGCGGGGGGCGGGCCAGCAGGGAGAGCGGACCGTCAGCTGTTTCCTGGTCTCGCAGGGACTCCTGGTTGCTGGAGTCCCTGCACGCTCGCAGCCCCGCCGAGCCTCACGCCCAACCCGCCTAGAAGCCTCCTTAACGCCCGCTAAGCAAACCTGGGCGAAGCGGCACCCGCAGAGCGGGTGCGGCGAGGTGATGAGCCGATTTGCAGGGTCCGTTTAGGTCAGCAGCGCCGTCTACTTCCCAGTGCCTCAATTTAGAGCAAGAGTCCCCAAATGTAGAACGGACCGAATTGAGAACGGACCGCTTTGGAAGCCAGTGTCTAAGAAGTTATATTTGTCACCTAGATTGAATAGGTGAGTGATTACCCAGTACTAAAAAAGGTTTTCTGAACAGCTAAAGCCCTAAAATGATATTAAATCACATAATTATAATTTTTTAGGTAAACTGACGGCAATCACGACTAATAAAACGGTGGCTCCTCCTGGCAGTCAAATATTCAGCAAATCTATGCCATAAAGACAGGTACAGAATTGAATAAAAAATCCAAAATAAATAAGGCAATAAGTGAGATGTAACTTAAAATATTAAGGATTTCATTTATTTTTGTTTCGTATACCATAGAGACACTTGATGGGAACGAGAAATATAGACATATGACGACATAAAGGAACGTTGATAATATTTCTCCACCTAGAAAGGCATGCAAAACAGCTAGCTCCTACCAAAAAATCTTTTTTAGATAAAGAAAAAGATTTCTTTAAGGGGTCTAAGAATAAATACTTAATTAAGAAATGTTTATTTCACCCAGTGACATCTCAACTTGCAAATTGAGCACAGAATCCTGGGACAGGTCTATCATTCCGAAGCCCATAGGATTTCTATGAGAAACAACATTGTCCAGTGGAGATAATAACTCCATCTGGAACAAGGTATGCGTCATGATGAGAATACCATTAATACGTTCTCAATACTTCTAAGCGAGGGGTCAACAGCATTGGATAATAAATCCAAGGGAAAGGTAAACATCGTTAGTTTTGTTAAAAGTGTAGAAATGCATAGGAACAATGATCAATATGTTTGCTGAAGGGATGAAATGTACATAACATATTAGAAAAACTGGATTTTCATAATGTTTGGTGTTTAAATTTAGAAAGAGGATTTTTGTTTGAAGAAGGTATCCCAGGAATAATAGATCAAAGATAAGGGGTCTAATTCCTATCATGAGATAACGATATGATGTTGGTATCTATGAGATGTACTCTGAATATGCACCAAAAAAAGAATGGTAACTCTGTGTTTTTTTAAATCTATTCAGAATCAGTCCTGAAGAAGGTGTACTAGCAGAATACCGAAACGCCGCGTCGACTTGTTTGATTCTTTGTGTTTTTAAATGTAATTTTTAATAAAATGTATAACATGTGTTTTTAAATATTGTGATAATGAAGAAATGAAAAATGTTTTGTATCAGAATAAATCTAAACAGAGTTTTACCAAACATATAGTGTGGGGATCATCTCTTTTTTAATTTTAATTTTGGTATTCATCAAACACAGCAGTATTTCAGAATAACTTGTTGTTGTCCAGTTTGAGCATATTGTTAGAAGTTGAACACAACGCCTGTACCTTTGCCTTTCCCGCCCAATTGATGGCGTGCTGTTTTTTAGAAAATAGGTTCACCCCAGGGAATACTCATTGAAATTGGACATACCTTCACTTTGTCCAGTTTGTGGGGACACCTTTGATTTTTCTTTGAAAACTGTTTCTAATGCTACGCTCAGGCCACTCAATGTTTAATTTCCTCTTTTTTTCATATGTTGATACTGCCAGTGTGTACCACTACTGCTACCAGCACAACAATGATATTGCATCCGTCGAGGATTCAAGTCAACAACCAACCTTATTCACCAACCGTGATTCGCAAATCACAGGTAAGATAAGCATATTGGGGAGGTAGTAGAATAATGGGCTAGGACCAAGGGCCCGATGTAGGTAAATCCCATTTACCGATTTTGAAATACCGAATCCTACCGATTCGGTATTTCAAAATCGGTAAATGGTATGTAGGTCCCAACATCTGGATTCGTTACCGAATCCTTAACAATTCTTTAATTACCGATTCGGTAAATACCGAATCGGTAATGCCCATTCATTCCTATGGGCTTTGAAGCCCATAGAAATGATTAGGCATTACCGATTCGGTATTTACCGAATCGGTAATTAAAGAATTCACAAGGGTGCAGGGGGTGTCACTTTGACATCCTCTGGCACCCCCAAAACAGGCACAGGTGCCATGTGGCAGGCATACCTGCCCTAAGGGCAGGTCTGCCTGTCACATGACATAGGTGTGCATGCACACATGTGCATGCACACCGGAATCGGTATTTTACCATGGATTTGTATTCCATGGTAAAATACCGATTCTGTAAGCCATGTGCAGAAGGTACATTGCCTACCTACATTGCATTTTCGGTAATTTTACCGAATCGGTAAATATTACCGAATCGGTAATTATTTTACCGATTCGGTACATATTACCGAATCGGTAAATTTACCGATTCGGTAATGATACCGATTCGGTAAAATTACCGAAAATGTGCACCTACATCTCAATAGCCCTTTACCGATCGGAAACGGCCGAAAATCTGTATTTTTGGCCAATTCCGATCGGTAAAGGGCTACCTACATCTGGCCCTAAGTTTGGAGGAGAGTAGAGACTAACAGTACTACTAGTAAAGTACAGTAGTAGGGCTACTGAATTGACTAACTCGGTTATTGAACTCATATTGATTTCATGGTTTCATTTTAATCACTGGATGAAAGGTAGAATGTCTCGATCATAGATAAATTGACACAAATGATAACAAATCCCGATGCATTTCGGGCCACGCCCTTCCTCAGGGGATTACTCTGGCTTGGGCGAAGCGCCTTCGTTCGGAGGCTGCATCCAGTGATTAAAATGAAACCATGAAATCAATATGAGTTCAATAAACTGGGAATGATCGAAGAATAGTTTGGTTCTTTTGGTTTGAACTTTTTGCCTAAACACTTTTCTTATGGAATAAGACCCATTGGTCCTCCCCTGTGTGCTCAGAGGTGCTCTCTCCCTATCCAGGGGGAGCATTGTATTAGTTCCTGTGGATTTCTCACTGCATGGCCAGACAGTGATTCCCTCTTTGAAGCACACCACACCTCTTTACAACCCTCTACACTGTGATCAACCAGCTGTGCGAGTTCCACTCTACTTCAGTTCTCGCGGATGTTTTTTGGCTAACCGCTCCAGGTAGTCCACTCGCTTTCGGAGGCAGCGCTGGCGTACCATCCAGGCTCTGGGGGGGGCAGCTGTTGTTTTTGCTGCTGTGCGGCGGCGGCGGGAGGCTGTCGGGCCACGGCTCCGTTTGGCTGGAGGCTTGTGGCGGGTGGACCCGGGGGCAGTGAAGGAGGATATACTAGAGGTTGTTGTAGTTTCCTCCTCATGCTCCCGAGCCCACAACCGTTGATACTCGACACAAATAGCCTCCAGCTTACAGGCCCTGGCCCGGACAGCCATCTCCTTACGGGTGAGCTTTTTGGGAGTAGCATCTATGAAAAAAGAAAGAAAAATACTGTAGCCAATAGTCTTTAACATAAAGTCAAAATAATTCAACAGAAAGTTGACACTCAGTAACACCAGCATCAGTAACACCAGCAAGTAGCAAACACAGTATAACATTTTGAAGATAACGGACCAGGTTTTTTTTGATTGTCGATCCACAACTGGTGCCTCCCGTATGTGACGTTATTTATAATTTCGAACCACTATTTTGAGGGTGCCCCAGATAGGAGGAAGAACCTAAACCTCCAATTAGGACCAAGATCCAAACATAATTGATACAGCAGGTATCTGTGCACACGTCGCCTTTTACAGAGTAAATGCTGTTGGTAATCAAACAACACAACCAATAGACAAACAATGTGGAAGTAGTCTTGATAGAAGTTTTTCTTCAATTCAGATTTTATCTACCACGCCCAGCCAACACGTGTTTCGTCAGGGCTAGTAGCCCGCGACTTCATCAGGGCTCCCGCGGACAGCGGTTCCAAAGCTATTGCCACAATGGCTAGGTGCTCTTAGCCGGTTCTAATTCCGACCCGGGTACCGGGTACTGTCGAGGTTCTTGCTGATTCGTCTCAGCCGTCCGTGTGATGGTTAATACCAAAGATGCGACACACCATAGGAGTATCCGTGTGAGCGGCAGGTTAAGCCGTACTGCTTTCCAGCGTCTCCGCGTGTAAATGCGGAAGTCATTTACAGTTTACACGCGGAGACGCTGTAAAGCTGAGACGGCTGAGACGAATCAGTGAGAACCTCCACAGTTCCCGGTAGCCGGGTCGGAATTGGAAGCGGCTGAGAGCACCTAGCCATTGTGGCAATAGCTTTGGAACCGCTACCCGCTGGAGCCCTGATGAAGTTGCGGGCTACTAGCCCTGACGAAACACGTGTTGGCTGGGCGTGGTGGATAAAATCTGAATTGAAGAAAAACTTCAATTCAGGGACTCGGAGGTAGTCTTCTTCTGTTCTTCTGGGTCGTAAAAATCATAGGTCAGACATTCTAGATAGTCGGTCAGGGGATTGGGGGTTCAACTTCTGTTCGGACTGAGGTATGTCGAAAGACGAACTGCACCTATCATCTTGTCCATACTTTTTTGTGTGCAGAATAGTCCCTGAAACACTAGCGGTATGGGATGTGCTCCTCTCAAATCAAAAAGGACACTGCTACCTTTTACTTGGTGTAAACAATTATATTTTGTTGTTGCAAATTGCCAAAGCACTTACATTAAGAAGACTGGAATAGACAGCAAGGGCAACCCAGAGGACTACACTCAGTGCCTAGAGCTATTGCTGTATCAGAGTTTTGTTTCACACCGTTTGCCGAATGGGCAAGCTTAGCTACCTACACAGACCGACTCATAATTGTAAATAGTAGTAGCACAGAGAGTGATGGTAGAGGCAGGATAAGAATGTACAAAGTAGTGTACATTAGAAGAAGATCCAAGACTATTTTGTAAAACATAGAATTATTAGGAACCAGTTTATAATAAATAGGAGCTGTTATGGAAGTATAAGTATTAAGATAACAATAAGACAACTTACTGGGGCCAGCAGAAGAGCCTGGAAGGGACTGCTCCTATCCAACTTCTGCCTGGGGCATTGAAGCTATTGAATCTTTCTTGTTGAACCACCCGATGACTTGAAAGTTCTGATACTTGAACTCATACAATTCACATTGTATCATGGCTACTTTTCTTGGAACAATGATTACTATCTACAGCTCGTTGGTACTTCAATGGGTAATTGTGCAGCTCCCAGCTACGCCAACCTCTTCATGCATCGCATGGAATTGGACCACATTTTGAACAACAACAAATGGTCAAACAACATTTTGACCTTGTGGCGATACATTGATGACATTTTTTTAATTTGGATCGGGCAACCGGACGAAATTTCTGAATTTTTTAAATACATCAATAATCTTGATGATCACATTCAATTCACTCATACTATCAGTTCCAACAGTTTACCGTTTCTGGATGTCCAAGTCACTCTACATGATAACAAACTCACCACTGATTTATTCGTTAAAGCTACTGATAGAAACAATGCTCTTTTCTTTACCAGCTGTCACCCAACCTCTTTGAAAACTCATTTACCCTATTCTCAGCTGCTAAGAGCCAAAAGGATCTGTTCTGAACCAGAAGCTTACGAATTATCTGAACAAAAAATACTACAAAGATACAGAGATCGGAAATATCCAGAGTCCACGTTGCAGACAGCCAAATCCCACGCTGCAGCTAAGAATCACCAAGATCTTTTGATCCCACACATCAAATCCACTGGTGACCAGAGACCTGTTTTCGTGTCCAAATATTCCACAAGAAGCACTATTGTCAAGAATATCATTCTAAAAAATTGGGACATGATTCGCTATGAACCAGACTTTCAGGGTATCTTTAACCATAGACCATTGTTCGCCTATCAAAGAGCCAAAAACATTAAGAATATTCTGGAGACTGAACCTACAGACACCTCCATCCACTACTCCGGTACTAAACCATGCTTGAACTGCAGCCATTGTCATAACATTATCAAAGGCAACACCATCAATCACCCATCATCAGGAAAAGTCATCAAACTGTCAACCAACGCTACCTGCGATTCCAAGAATGTTGTTTACCTACTAAAATGTCCTTGCGGATTACCTTACGTAGGGAAAACTGAAAGAAAAATCAAAGTCCGTTTGACGGAACATAAGAGTACCATGAGAAACAAGACCACAAAAGCACCCCTCGCGGCTCACTTTACCTTACATCACCATAACGTGAGTCAATTGCGGTTCCTTGTTTTAGAGATTGTACCGCTGAGACCAGGCATTGACAATAAAAAAAGACTCCTTCAAAGAGAAACGGTTTGGATAAAGAGACTTGACGCTTGCCAGCCGAAAGGCCTCAATGACAGGATTGAATATAGTTGTTTTCTCTAATTAACATGTTGTCTTACTTGCTGTTAGCTTTTTCCTGATTCTTCTAATTCCCTGTTCCACTATCTCTTTCACCTACCACTATCTTTCTTCCAGACTCCTTCTTCATTTTATGTTCATAGATGTCCCTTTGGGGTATCCAACTCCTCCCACTTTCATTTTTTCGACCCTAAATATAATACAATATTGTTTTTGTTGTACTTGTTCCCCCCGGACCTTTTGCCTTCATCATCGTACACCTGTTTTGACTTTTCACTTTGCCTTTACCTTCTTTATTCCTTGAATATGTTCTCTCCGTTTGGCTTATTCTTCGTTTCTTTACTTTTTCTCATTTATCATAATTCTTCTGTCAATCGTTTTCCCATCACACTTTGTGATCTGCTCAAACATTGTTTAGTACCCCAATGTCATTACAGTTATAGGCAATGTATAATTATTGTTCACCTCGGCGCACTCTACTTTATATTACTAAGGCCCTTTGTGTAACCGTTTTCCTCACCTCCTTGTTGGCATATGTTTTCTCTTTTTTATGACTGTTTTTGTTTACACTAATGTAGACTGATCTCTTAAGGTGAATGACCATTCCAATATGGCCGCCGTTATGTGTTTGTACACTATGTTTGATATTTTCCGAATCCGTTCGTGTTTGAGTTTAATTATGTGTTCTCCACACTTGACTTTGGGCATACCTCTTATTTTGTTTTCCTGGGGCTTCGTCTCGATAGACTTTTGGTGTTAACACTGCACGTTTCTAGCATCGGCATAGTTACCCCTCCGTGTTTTGGTCCGTCTTTTATTTCGCTTAACTTTATTTTCTTCCGTGTTCATTCACGGAACGCTGACCTACGAGCCAGATCGACTATGCGTTCTTTCACGCACAACATTTGGTAAGCCTTGAGCATGGATTTCCTTTGTTGTTTTATTTTTCAGGTGCGCCATTCGTAACGCGACCTGCCCTTGCCACTCGCTTGTTTACTTTGCGTGTTTATCACTATCCTTTACGTTTTCGGGTGATGTGCTCATGACCTTGGGCTGCATATATCTAATAGACTTTATGAGCCTTACAGCTTCACTGCCCATTATAATCTTGGTTTCTTCGGCATAAGGTTGCTTAGCCTTTTTTGCATCCATTTCGTCACGTGGTTTTCACTTTAACCCACTGACATTCTTATTTACCCCCACACTCGGATTCCTGTTTTCTATTAGTCACTTTGTTGACTCTAATTTTGTGCTTGCTTCTCCTATACACCAATTTGAGTACTAATCCACTGGTTTGGACATCTATTTAGTTAGCCCTTTTTCATTGTTTAGTGATGTGTACATATTGTGGCAGCTGGCTCCTCTCCCTGACACAAAGTCTTTCATTTTCAGATTGTTAATCGTCCCCTGATGAAGGGCCAAGTCCCGAAATGCATAGGGATATTACCGATACAATTGGATGTTGTTGATCTATAAATTGTGTGCACCGTTCTGCTACATTGTCACTATGATGTAATATGTGACCTACAAAATAAATTCATCTTTGAATGGACTACCAATGAAAAAGATATAGTTGTGTTCCTGTACCTCAACTACAAATATTGGAATATACTAAAAGGAGCCCTAGTCTCCTACAGGTGTGCCTTAGGAAGTAGTGCTGGTGTCTCCTGCACCCCCCTTATTCTTGAGATAAACCAGAGGGGGACAGTGATGATCCAGAGGGTGGCAGTGGCAAATTAGAGGGTGGCAGGGATGAACCAGAGGATGGCAGTGATGAACCAGAGGGTGGCAGTGATGAACCAGAGGGTGCTGTGATAAACCAGAGGGGGACAGTGATGATCCAGAGGGTGGCAGTGGCAAACCAGAGGGTGGCAGGGATGAACCAGAGGGTGGCAGAGATGAACCAGAGGATGGCAGTGATCAACCAGAGGGTGGCAGTGGCGAACCAGAGGGTGCTGGGTGTGAGAAGTTGGCCTGGTATATGATGATCACTATTCTAGTGAGCACCTTGCACCAGTCCAAATGACCCTTATGGTAATTGGTTGTAAGTCAAACTTATAGACCAGCTATCCTAGTGGTAGCATGGACAAAAGCAGTCTTAGGCTAAACTCAAGAGGGCATGTGAAGCCAGCTGTTTTACCATATGCAATCCTTTAAATCCCAAATGAAAGGACACCACACAAATTATATATTATAAAATATATGTATTTATTTCTAGAATAATCCCCTTGACTCTTTATGAGCACAGGAGCACAAGTGTTAAACAAAGAACACAGTATAACATACAATAAGATGCACAATTATGGATAGGCAGGGTGGCCACTCAAACCATATATTAAGAAAGTGGTATAAGTACCATGTCATGAACAATGAACAGGCCTAGGGCCTAGGGAATCGCTGGGCCTACACTGGACTAACAAAGGTTTAGGAAATAGGAGGCCCACAGGATGCGGGTGCAGTGTCTATAGGCAATCGCGTTTACCATACAAGTCAATGGTGCGTAAAAATCAGAAAGTTATAGGTTTAGGAGTCTTCCGACTGGACTAGAATTTACCCACTAAAAAGTAGGACACTAGAGGTGTAAACCACTATAGGAGCACCGGTGTAATTTCGTTAACTCACCCACAGGAAGCGGGTGCATAGGTGCCAAAATGCGTCGGGTTTCTTCGTGGAGTTCTATGGAGCCTGGAGGTAAAGATGCTGCAGGCGGCCAGGAGAGAAGAGTCCGGTTGGATACAAGGGTGGATCGAAGATGTAGAGTACCTGAAAGCAGAGGGGACAGAGTCTAGGTCACTAGCCAGTGACCAGGATGGAACCAGGACGGAACCAGGCAGTGTCGGGTTGCAATCAGGGGCTGTCGAGTAGTTTGTCTCCGCTGCCACGTGGACCAGGAAGGATCGAAGATGACCAGCTGGTGGACACGAGCTGCCCCACAAAGGCTCTTGCTGTCGGCTGTGTCGGTTCTCGAATTGGAGTCACCAAACCTTGGCAAATGCAACCCAAGCAGGACTCAAAGATGTCTTCTGGATCAGACCGGGAAGGTCAGATCAATGGCTCAGGGGAGCTAGGGCCAGTCTGGAGCAACCAGACCAGCAGTGTAGTTTTGATGGATCATCGTCACAGAGGCCACTAGCCAACGGGAAAGTGACCGGACAACATGTCAAGCAGGAAAAAAGCAAAAGGGACCCACGCAGCACTCGGTGAGTGTGGAGGGGTGATCTTTAAAGCACAGGCTGCTTGGGGCTGGGGCTTCTCAAACCCCAAAGCACAGCGTCTAGGGTGCCTCGGGAGCTGCACAGGAAGCACTTTGTCAACTCTTCAAGATGGCCGGTCCCACGTCTCTCGTCGCCTCCACGGGTCTCAGCTTTGCCAGGACTGTGGATCGGGCTGTTGGATATCTGGGAGTCTGGGTCTTGTTGATCTCTGTTGTTCGAGCTCTGGCGGGAGCAACGGCAAAGATAGTCTTGATGCGCTGATGACGCCTGCTTACACAGGGTGATTCAAAAAAGGGGGTGGTGATGTACAGAGTTTCTGAATTAAGCAGAATACTCCTACCCAGTCAACAGATCAGGGCTTGATCCATCTCCGTTTTTTAGCTCACTGCACAATCCCAGCTCAGAACCTGGCTACATGCAAATTAGTCTGTCCCTGTCCTAGTGCATCATGGGAACAGGGCAAACCAAACTACCAAGCCAATTCTTATACTGGGAAGGAAACAAGCTTCCGGGGACCGGTTTCTGGCATTACAGCCGTCTTCGGCCCAGCTTGCTTGAATCCTGATGGTGCAATGAGCAAGGGACTCACATCTGAGTATACCCTTCCACGCTTATGGTGGACAAAATGATTCAGAAAAGGGGGTGGTGATGGACAGAGTTTCTGAATTAAGCAGAATACTCCTACCCAGTCAACAGATCAGGGCTTGATCCATCACCCTTTTTTAGCTCACTGCACCATCCCAGCTCAGAACCTGGCTACATGCAAATTAGTCTGTCCCTGTCCCAGTGCATCATGGGAACAGGGCAAACCAAACTACCAAGCCAATTCTTATACTGGGAAGGAAACAAGCTTCCGGGGACCGGTTTCTGGCATTACAGCCGTCTTCGGCCCGGCTTGCTTGAATCCTGATGGTGCAATGAGCAAGGGACTCACATCTGAGTATACCCTTCCACGCTTATGGTGGACAAAATTATTCAGAAAAGGGGGTGGTGATGGACAGAGTTTCTGAATTAAGCAGAATACTCCTACCCAGTCAACAGATCAGGGCTTGATCCATCACAGTTTTTAGCTCACTGCACCATCCCAGCTCAGAACCTGGCTACATGCAAATTAGTCTGTCCCTGTCCCAGTGCATCATGGGAACAGGGCAAACCAAACTACCAAGCCAATTCTTATACTGGGAAGGAAACAAGCTTCCGGGGACCGGTTTCTGGCATTACAGCCATCTTCGGCCCAGCTTGCTTGAATCCTGATGGTGCAATGAGCAAGGGACTCACATCTGAGTATACCCTTCCACGCTTATGGTGGACAAAATGATTCAGAAAAGGGGGTGGTGATGGACAGAGTTTCTGAATTAAGCAGAATACTCCTACCCAGTCAACAGATCAGGGCTTGATCCATCACCGTTTTTTAGCTCACTGCACCATCCCAGCTCAGAACCTGGCTACATGCAAATTAGTCTGTTCCTGTCCCAGTGCATCATGGGAACAGGGCAAACCAAACTACCAAGCCAATTCTTATACTGGGAAGGAAACAAGCTTCCGGGGACCGGTTTCTGGCATTACAGCCGTCTTCGGCCTGGCTTGCTTGAATCCTGATGGTGCAATGAGCAAGGGACTCACATCTGAGTATACCCTTCCACGCTTATGGTGGACAAAATGATTCAGAAAAGGGGGTGGTGATGGACAGAGTTTCTGAATTAAGCAGAATACTCCTACCCAGTCAACAGATAAGGGCTTGATCCATCACCGTTTTTTAGCTCACTGCACCATCCCTGCTCAGAACCTGGCTACATGCAAATTAGTCTGTCCCTGTCCCAGTGCATCTTGGGAACAGGGCAAACCAAACTACCAAGCCAATTCTTATACTGGGAAGGAAACAAGCTTCCGGGGTCCGGTTTCTGGCATTACAGCCGTCTTCGGCCCGGCTTGCTTGAATCCTGATGGTGCAATGAGCAAGGGACTCACATCTGAGTATACACTTCCACGCTTATGTGGACAAAATGATTCAGAAAAGGGGGTGGTGATGGACAGAGTTTCTGAATTAAGCAGAATACTCCTACCCAGTCAACAGATCAGGGCTTGATCCATCACCGTTTTTTAGCTCACTGCACCATCCCAGCTCAGAACCTGGCTACATGCAAACGAGTCTGTCCCTGTCCCAGTGCATCATGGGAACAGGGCAAACCAAACTACCAAGCCAATTCTTTTACTGGGAAGGAAACAAGCTTCCGGGGACCGGTTTCTGGCATTACAGCCGTCTTCGGCCCGGCTTGCTTGAATCCTGATGGTGCAATGAGCAAGGGACTCACATCTGATGGTGCATCCGTAGAGCGACAACAGGAGGAAGGTCCTTCTCCTACCTGGCCGCCAAGACCTGGAACTCCCTCCCGACCGACCTGCGCCTGACCCAAGACCACCTCTCCTTCAGGAAGAAGCTCAAGACCTGGCTGTTCGAGCAGTAACGGCACCCCCCCCCCCTTAGCGCCTTGAGACCCTACGGGTAAGTAGTGCGCTCTATAAATGTCTTTGATTGATTGATTGATTGAATGAGCAAGGGACTCACATCTGAGTATACCCTTCCACGCTTATGGTGGACAACATGATTCAGAAAAGGGGTGGTGATGGACAGAGTTTCTGAATTAAGCAGAATACTCCTACCCAGTCAACAGATCAGGGCTTGATCCATCACCGTTTTTTAGCTCACTACACCATCCCAGCTCAGAACCTAGCTACATGCAAATTAGTCTGTCCCTGTCCCAGTGCATCATGGGAACAGGGCAAACCAAACTACCAAGCCAATTTTTATACTGGGAAGGAAACAAGCTTCCGGGGACCGGTATCTGGCATTACAGCCCTCTTCGGCCTGGCTTGCTTGAATCCTGATGGTGCAATGAGCAAGGGACTCACATCTGAGTATACCCTTCCACGCTTATGGTGGACAAAATGATTCAGAAAAGGGGGTGGTGATGGACAGAGTTTCTGAATTAAGCAGAATACTCCTACCCAGTCAACAGATCAGGGCTTGATCCATCACCGTTTTTTATCTCACTGCACCATCCCAGCTCAGAACCTGGCTACATGCAAATTAGTCTGTCCCTCTCCCAGTGCATCATGGGAACAGGGCAAACCAAACTACCAAGCCAATTCTTATACTGGGAAGGAAACAAGCTTCCGGGGACCGGTTTCTGGCATTACAGCCGTCTTCGGCCCGGCTTGCTTGAATCCTGATGGTGCAATGAGCAAGGGACTCACATCTGAGTATACCCTTCCACGCTTATGGTGGACAAAATGATTCAGAAAAGGGGGTGGTGATGGACAGAGTTTCTGAATTAAGCAGAATACTCCTACCCAGTCAACAGATCAGGGCTTGATCCATCACCGTTTTTTAGCTCACTGCACCATCCCAGCTCAGAACCTGGCTACATGCAAATTAGTCTGTCCCTGTCCCAGTGCATCATGGGAACAGGGCAAACCAAACTACCAAGCCAATTCTTATACTGGGAAGGAAACAAGCTTCCGGGGACCGGTTTCTGGCATTACAGCCGTCTTCGGCCCGGCTTGCTTGAATCGTGATGGTGCAATGAGCAAGGGACTCACATCTGAGTATACCCTTCCACGCTTATGGTGGACAAAATGATTCAGAAAAGGGGGTGGTGATGGACAGAGTTTCTGAATTAAGCAGAATACTCCTACCCAGTCAACAGATCAGGGCTTGATCCATCACAGTTTTTAGCTCACTGCACCATCCCAGCTCAGAACCTGGCTACATGCAAATTAGTCTGTCCCTGTCCCAGTGCATCATGGGAACAGGGCAAACCAAACTACCAAGCCAATTCTTATACTGGGAAGGAAACAAGCTTCCGGGGACCGGTTTCTGGCATTACAGCCGTCTTTGGCCCAGCTTGCTTGAATCCTGATGGTGCAATGAGCAAGGGACTCACATCTGAGTATACCCTTCCAGGCTTATGGTGGACAAAATGATTCAGAAAAGGGGGTGGTGATGGACAGAGTTTCTGAATTAAGCAGAATACTCCTACCCAGTCAACAGATCAGGGCTTGATCCATCACCGTTTTTTAGCTCACTGCACCATCCCAGCTCAGAACTTGGCTACATGCAAATTAGTCTGTTCCTGTCGCAGTGCATCATGGGAACAGGGCAAACCAAACTACCAAGCCAATTCTTATACTGGGAAGGAAACAAGCTTCCGGGGACCGGTTTCTGGCATTACAGCCGTCTTCGGCCCGGTTTGCTTGAATCCTGATGGTGCAATGAGCAAGGGACTCACATCTGATGGTGCATCCGTAGAGCGACAACAGGAGGAAGGTCCTTCTCCTACCTGGCCGCCAAGACCTGGAACTCCCTCCCGACCGACCTGCGCCTGACCCAAGACCACCTCTCCTTCAGGAAGAAGCTCAAGACCTGGCTGTTCGAGCAGTAACGGCACCCCCCCCCCCCCTTAGCGCCTTGAGACCCTACGGGTAAGTAGTGCGCTCTATAAATGTCTTTGATTGATTGATTGATTGAATGAGCAAGGGACTCACATCTGAGTATACCCTTCCACGCTTATGGTGGAAAAAATGATTCAGAAAAGGGGTGGTGATGGAAAGAGTTTCTGAATTAAGCAGAATACTCCTACCCAGTCAACAGATCAGGGCTTGATCCATCACCGTTTTTTAGCTCACTACACCATCCCAGCTCAGAACCTAGCTACATGCAAATTAGTCTGTCCCTGTCCCAGTGCATCATGGGAACAGGGCAAACCAAACTACCAAGCCAATTTTTATACTGGGAAGGAAACAAGCTTCCGGGGACCGGTTTCTGGCATTACAGCCGTCTTCGGCCTCGCTTGCTTGAATCCTGATGGTGCAATGAGCAAGGGACTCACATCTGAGTATACCCTTCCACGCTTATGGTGGACAAAATGATTCAGAAAAGGGGGTGGTGATGGACAGAGTTTCTGAATTAAGCAGAATACTCCTACCCAGTCAACAGATCAGGGCTTGATCCATCACCGTTTTTTATCTCAATGCACCATCCCAGCTCAGAACCTGGCTACATGCAAATTAGTCTGTCCCTGTCCCAGTGCATCATGGGAACAGGGCAAACCAAACTACCAAGCCAATTCTTATACTGGGAAGGAAACAAGCTTCCGGGGACCGGTTTCTGGCATTACAGCCGTCTTCGGCCCGGCTTGCTTGAATCCTGATGGTGCAATGAGCAAGGGACTCACATCTGAGTATACCCTTCCACGCTTATAGTGGACAAAATGATTCAGAAAAGGGGGTGGTGATGGACAGAGTTTCTGAATTAAGCAGAATACTCCTACCCAGTCAACAGATCAGGGCTTGATCCATCACCGTTTTTTAGCTCACTGCACCATCCCAGCTCAGAACCTGGCTACATGCAAATTAGTCTGTCCCTGTCCCAGTGCATCATGGGAACAGGGCAAAGCAAACTACCAAGCCAATTCTTATACTGGGAAGGAAACAAGCTTCCGGGGACCGGTTTCTGGCATTACAGCCGTCTTCGGCCCGGCTTGCTTGAATCCTGATGGTGCAATGAGCAAGGGACTCACATCTGAGTATACCCTTCCACGCTTATGGTGGACAAAATGATTCAGAAAAGGGGGTGGTGATGGACAGAGTTTCTGAATTAAGCAGAATACTCCTACCCAGTCAACAGATCAGGGCTTGATCCATCACAGTTTTTAGCTCACTGCACCATCCCAGCTCAGAACCTGGCTACATGCAAATTAGTCTGTCCCTGTCCCAGTGCATCATGGGAACAGGGCAAACCAAACTACCAAGCCAATTCTTATACTGGGAAGGAAACAAGCTTCCGGGGACCGGTTTCTGGCATTACAGCCGTCTTCGGCCCAGCTTGCTTGAATCCTGATGGTGCAATGAGCAAGGGACTCACATCTGAGTATACCCTTCCACGCTTATGGTGGACAAAATGATTCAGAAAAGGGGGTGGTGATGGACAGAGTTTCTGAATTAAGCAGAATACTCCTACCCAGTCAACAGATCAGGGCTTGATCCATCACCGTTTTTTAGCTCACTGCACCATCCCAGCTCAGAACCAGGCTACATGCAAATTAGTCTGTTCCTGTCGCAGTGCATCATGGGAACAGGGCAAACCAAACTACCAAGCCAATTCTTATACTGGGAAGGAAACAAGCTTCCGGGGACCGGTTTCTGGCATTACAACCGTCTTCGGCCGGGCTTGCTTGAATCCTGATGGTGCAATGAGCAAGGGACTCACATCTGAGTATACCCTTCCACGCTTATGGTGGACAAAATGATTCAGAAAAGGGGGTGGTGATGGACAGAGTTTCTGAATTAAGCAGAATACTCCTACCCAGTCAACAGATAAGGGCTTGATCCATCACCGTTTTTTAGCTCACTGCACCATCCCTGCTCAGAACCTGGCTACATGCAAATTAGTCTGTCCCTGTCCCAGTGCATCATGGGATCAGGGCAAACCAAACTACCAAGCCAATTCTTATACTGTGAAGGAAACAAGCTTCCGGGGACCGGTTTCTGGCATTACAGCCGTCTTCGGCCCTGCTTGCTTGAATCCTGATGGTGCAATGAGCAAGGGACTCACATCTGAGTATACACTTCCACGCTTATGTGGACAAAATGATTCAGAAAAGGGGGTGGTGATGGACAGAGTTTCTGAATTAAGCAGAATACTCCTACCCAGTCAACAGATCAGGGCTTGATCCATCACCGTTTTTTAGCTCACTGCACCATCCCAGCTCAGAACCTGGCTACATGCAAATGAGTCTGTCCCTGTCCCAGTGCATCATGAGAACAGGGCAAACCAAACTACCAAGCCAATTCTTATACTGGGAAGGAAACAAGCTTCCGGGGACCGGTTTCTGGCATTACAGCCGTCTTCGGCCCGGTTTGCTTGAATCCTGATGGTGCAATGAGCAAGGGACTCACATCTGATGGTGCATCCGTAGAGCGACAACAGGAGGAAGGTCCTTCTCCTACCTGGCCGCCAAGACCTGGAACTCCCTCCCGACCGACCTGCGCCTGACCCAAGACCACCTCTCCTTCAGGAAGAAGCTCAAGACCTGGCTGTTCGAGCAGTAACGGCCCCCCCCCCTTAGCGCCTTGAGACCCTACGGGTAAGTAGTGCGCTCTATAAATGTCTTTGATTGATTGATTGATTGAATGAGCAAGGGACTCACATCTGAGTATACCCTTCCACGCTTATGGTGGAAAAAATGATTCAGAAAAGGGGTGGTGATGGACAGAGTTTCTGAATTAAGCAGAATACTCCTACCCAGTCAACAGATCAGGGCTTGATCCATCACCGTTTTTTAGCTCACTACACCATCCCAGCTCAGAACCTAGCTACATGCAAATTAGTCTGTCCCTGTCCCAGTGCATCATGGGAACAGGGCAAACCAAACTACCAAGCCAATTTTTATACTGGGAAGGAAACAAGCTTCCGGGGACCGGTTTCTGGCATTACAGCCGTGTTCGGCCTGGCTTGCTTGAATCCTGATGGTGCAATGAGCAAGGGACTCACATCTGAGTATACCCTTCCACGCTTATGGTGGACAAAATGATTCAGAAAAGGGGGTGGTGATGGACAGAGTTTCTGAATTAAGCAGAATACTCCTACCCAGTCAACAGATCAGGGCTTGATCCATCACTGTTTTTTATCTCACTGCACCATCCCAGCTCAGAACCTGGCTACATGCAAATTAGTCTGTCCCTGTCCCAGTGCATCATGGGAACAGGGCAAACCAAACTACCAAGCCAATTCTTATACTGGGAAGGAAACAAGCTTCCGGGGACCGGTTTCTGGCATTACAGCCGTCTTCGGCCCGGCTTGCTTGAATCCTGATGTTGCAATGAGCAAGGGACTCACATCTGAGTATACCCTTCCACGCTTATGGTGGACAAAATGATTCAGAAAAGGGGTGGTGATGTGTGGTAAATATCAATTACCTATACTTAATTTATGCGGTAAAGTTCAATAAGAATAACTCAGTCAAAAAGAAAAGCCAGAATCCGTGGTATTTGAGGTTTTAAAAGGGGTTTTATTCCTTAAAAAGGAATTGGTTATATGGTTCGAACCATGGCAAATCGATTTCGTTGCCACTAAGGCTCTGGAAAGGATAGACAATACTTTATTGACAAGTTATCATTTATATAGTCAATGCATTACAGTAATGACAGATGCAGGAGGCGTAACAGCTGAGAGGAGAGATAAGAATACACATACGTAATGAAAGAGGCGTTACAATAGGCGTGCATGAAGGCAGGTACTAGAAACGTCATTATGTGATGTCACTGGTGGGTGGATCCACAAGAGAATCCTGCAGTGTCAGCAGAAATATATGGCAGAGATGCGCGCGCAGCAGTATGACGTGTGATTGACGTGGAACTGGAGGGTGAAGGGGACTTGACATTTAGCCTTACATGAGGAGACAGAAGTCTGGGGTGTCAGAACAACCTAATCCCAAATCGTATCTAATATCTTGTGTTTAAGGAACTGTATTATCTGAAAGGAAAAGGTCTCTCGGGCAAAAGGCTACTCTATACTGACTGCTAGTGCGTGCATATGCGTCTACGTGTCTGCATGAGATGTGAGGGGGCATGGGCCTACCATGGTAACAGGAGCTATGAATTACTTGCATGGAGACAGTGAGGCCGGGCCCTTTGCTCTGCAGCTGGAAGGATGTTTTCCTAAACTACCAGACAGGAATGTATTTTCGAGGAGTGGAGCAGATAACTCGAAGGCAAAATACCGTTTTGGCAGGCAACAGGCTGAGCCAGGCACCGTTAGCCGCGCAGGGAGTAAGACAAAGGTCATGGATACAGATGCTCATCCAAGCTGGAGCATTCAGAGGCAGAAAACAGAAAAGGACTCGATGACAGGAATCAGGGCCTAACTCGCCTGAGCCAAGGAAAACGTGAAAAGTGCACCATGAAAAGACATTGGCAAGGCACACTTAGGAACGGAATATCTGACCCATTCATGGTGGATCTGAAAGAGGACATGTTAACGTTGGACGCAAATGTATTTGCGTCTTTGTAGCTGGTACAGGAGGGAAGTTACATGCACTTTAAGCTCGTACATGGAGACGGTGGGGTACACGTTAGGGAACATTTCTGACCATAAAATTTATATTTCCTCATTCCCTCCTTGTTCCCTAAGGACCCTTCATGATATATCGATACTCATAAGTCTATCAATCTGTTCACGTAGTATCATTTGCTCTTCTTTCTTCTTATGACGTTTAGAATGAGAATTTGAATGAGGAATACATGATGTGGCGCACAAGCCGCAAATCGCCGGCCCACATTGTAGACATAGGGAACAACTAAATACTATGAGAAGGGCAATACCTAGGAAGGATAGGATCTTCCATCCCGAGGCTGACAACGTAGTCCAGAACCAACCGGACCAAGTCCAGGTGCCTGGATTCTGGTGTATCTGACTTGCAATTTTATGAAGACGAGTAATGGCTCTATATACTGATGGCGCGTTTTCTGGAATGAAAACACAGCAACTCGATCCGATGACTCTACAGGCTCCGCCCCTATCGGCCAGGATGACGTCAAGGACGAGACGATTTTGAAGAACAACAATCCGCATCGCAGACTGCTCCTCTGTTAAGTTGCCTAGGGCAGAAGTAGTCTCATTCACTACTGCTTCGAGGGTTCTAGTTAACTTGCGTATCAGTTTACTATTAAAGACAGCACCTAAGTAGGGAAAGAAACCTTTATTGAAATCTGTGTATTGCTCCCATGCCGTTTCAGTATAGTCGACAATCGGGAGATCTCTCTGGGGTCTATTGTGTACTAGATGGGTATTCCTATGATAATCAGGAGGAGCTAGGAAAACAGGTGGCAAAAGGAATGCAATGTAACAGGTACCATCCCAATCTAGAGGTAAACGTATATATGCGGTATGACCACAAATGAAGTAGGAATGTCGTGAAGCTTTAAACGCAGACTTGCCCTCATCACTGAATTCGATCACAGTAGTACATTTACTATGACCCAGGTGTACTGAACCATTCTTTCTAACACATAGTTCACCTTTGACTGGTAATACGGACATAGCGGGCAAGACTGGCTCGGATTCGGATTCAACATTCAGAATCATGAGGTTAAGTGTAAAGTTACCTAATCCATATACTTCATTTTCTAGATCAGTCCCTGTCCTTTTGGGGAGTCCCTCCTTGTCAGGGAAACATACTTTATGCAGAACTGTATTCAGGTTTCCCCATACCCAGTTGCCCTTGTAAACTACTGTATTTGAATCTAAAGAATTAATCAAACTAAACCATGCGCCACAGGAACCATTATGTGTGAACGGGTATGGGAATATAGGCAGAACTCCCCTGTATTTCTGGTAGGGAGGGAGTCGGCCACATATCCAACAATTTGTAGCGTTGCTGGTCTGATGAGAGTGATGTAACATACTAATGAAGGTGTTGTTGCGCAGCGCAAGTCTGTAGGACAACTCATGCGGGGGTAATTCGCTAAAAGAATGTTCGGCAGTGACGTTGAAAGCAGAATGTGCACGCTTGAAAATAGGGTAATAAATGTGCAGTAGGATACTTGCAGCAATAATCAATAAACTTAGAAAAAACATAATCAATAGTGTCACTATACAGTGACTACGAAGTGATTTACAATATTCATCTTTCTTGAGCTGTTTCTGTCTATCTCTCTCTCTATTTCGGTCTAGGGGATACATGTCAGAAACTAATTTAACCGATTCACCTAGGGGAGGACTTAAACAATTAAACTGTCTGACTTGCTAGACCTTAGTTTGAGTTTATATTCTTGCGAAGCGGGTTTCTCAACCAGGGGGAGTTTTGAGTCAGTCTGTGGAGGAGGGCAGGGCTGAGAATTTAAGTCAGTAGGCAGTCCATGAAACTTCTTGACGTGGCTCGAGTGCAGCCACCCTTTCCGGCCCTCAACCTTCACAGCCGTCCTCGTCGTCAAAAGTACCAATTTCGGCGTTTGCCAGCGGGGCTCCAGTGGGCTCCGTCGGTCGAAGTTTCTTATGAAAACATAATTTCCAGGAACCACTTCATGGGGCTTCACGTCGGTGTTGTCGGGAAAGGCTGCAGCTACCTGTGAACGACAAGATTGTAGTGCAGACATCAAGGAGGCAAGGTAATCTGTCAGCATATTACAATCAACATCCGTTATTTTACGAGGTATAGGCGTCCCCCACATATTTGGTGGCCTACCGAAGACCACCTCATACGGGGATAGCCCTGATCGAGAATGTGCTATCATTCTCATGTAGAAGAGCGCAACTGGCAAAGCTACTATCCAGTCAACGCCTTTCTCTCTGCAGATTTTAGCAAGTCGAATTTTCAGAGCCTGATTATGGCGCTCCACGAGACCTGCTGCCTCGGGATGCCGGACACAGTGGAATTTCCACTGATAGCCTAACAGGAGTGTAACTTGTTTTACAAGCTCGGATGAGAATGGCTGGCCGTTATCTGAGTATACGATACGGGGCAAGCCGTACCGTGGGAAGAATTCACGAACCAGCTGCTTGGCAGTGGTCGGAGCAGTGTAATCTGGGACTGGATATGCTTCTGTCCATCGGGAGAGTGCACATACAACTACGAGGACATATTTGAATCCTCGACAACGTTCCATCTGGATATAATCCATCTGGAGGACTTCAAAAGGGTGATCGGGAGGATGGAATCCACCTTGCTCTACAGGAATGCTTTTACCTGGATTGAACTGACAACAGATCATGCAAGTACGCACTTTCTGTTTAGCTGCTGCTCGTAAGTGTTTGTTGAACCAGATGTTTTGAATACTGTCTAGCATAGCCTTTTCTCCTAGATGTGCAGGACTGTGTACTGTGTTGATGATAACTTGAACCATAGAGTCGGGGAGAAACCATGTAGATTTTCCCTTCGTCATCCATCCCTGATCTGTTTGGATCCCTCCTAGTTCAGTCCATTTCTTTATTTCATCCGGTGTGGCATGTGTCTGTATATCAATTACATCATGGGCGGGATCCCTAACTGTCATGCAGTGAGTCGGTGTCGGAACTACTGTCTTTGTCAGGTCATTTGCGTGAGTCTGAGCTGTGTGCTTAGCTGTTCGGTCTGCCAGGTCGTTACCCTGGGAAACGATATCAGTGATTTTTGTATGTGCTTTGCATTTCATGATGGATATGGCAGTAGGCAGATGTATTGCGTCTAACAGAGCTTGAATAAGGGGACCGTGTTGAATGTTGGCACCGTGAGAAATTAAGTAACCTCTCTCTCGCCATAATACGCCGAAATCGTGCACAACTCCGAAAGCATAACGGGAATCTGTGTATATGTTAACTCTCTTATTCTTGGCTTGAGCTGACAGGGTGTCAATACAATTTGTTTCTATGACTTCAGTGTCTGTAGTGACTGCGTAGGCGGCCACTAACTCTCCTGTACTTGTTCTCATGCATGAACCATCCACATAAAGTGTCAGGTCTGGGTCTGGTAATGGAGTGTCTGTCAAGTCTTGTCTAGGCTTCGTTGTAATAGTAATGACTTCAATACAATCATGTGCCAATGGGTCTGTTCCATTTAACGGCAAAAGTGTGGCAGGATTTAATGTACTACAGCGTCTGATCTCTATGTGTGGCTGAAACAATGTCAATTCATAACCTGTCAGTCGTGCTATAGTCAAATGCTGGGTCTGTGTTCGATTTAAAAGAACTTCCACGGAATGTGGAACCTGTACTGTCAACTGATGTCCTAACACTATAGAATCACTTTGTCTGATTGCTAGAGCTGTCGCTGCAACTGATTTCAAGCACGCAGGCAGAGCCTGGGCTACTGGATCTAATGTGCTAGAAAAGTAAGCACACGGTTTGTGTGAACCTGCTTGTTCCTGTGTGAGTACTGACAAGGCAGTACCTTCGCGTTCAGTAACAAAAAGTGTAAAAGGCTTATTGTAACATGGTGTTGCTAAAACAGGTGCTTGACATAAGGCTTTCTTTAAGTCTTCAAAAGCTTGTGTATGTTCCTGAGTCCAAGGGAGGACAGTCGAAGACGCTGCCTCCTGGGTTGTCAACTGAATGAGTGGCTTTGCTAGAAATGCATATTGGGGAATCCATTGTCTGCAGTAAGAAGTGAGGCCTATGAAGGCCCGTACCTCCTTTTGTGTCTTGGGTCGTGACATATTTACAATTAACTGGATGCGATCAGGTGTGAGCTGTCTCCCCCCTTTGGACAGCAAGTGCCCAAGGTAAACAACTTGCTGAACACAGAATTGTAGCTTCGAAGGGGACACCTTGTGCCCCTTGTCGGCTAGGAAATGTAAAACCGTCAGTGATGCTTTTTCACATTCGGGTTCGCTTTGGGCGGTGATCAGCAGATCATCGACATACTGAAGTAGAGCAGTGTTATTGGGCATGTGAATACTGTCAAGTTGTCTTTTCAGTGCTTGGCTATAGATGCTGGGGCTTTCTGTGAATCCTTGAGGTGCGCGCGCAAATTTGAAGCTTCGTCCATTTAAACAGAATCCGAACAAGTATTGGCTTTCTGGGTCAATTGGAACACTAAAGAAAGCGTTCTTCAGGTCAATTACAGTAAAGAACGTTGCTTCTGGATCGATAGCTGTCAATAATGAAGAGATATCTGGGACCACGGGGTACTGTGGTACAATACATTTATTTAATTCGCGCAAATCGATAACTAATCGATAAACTGGTGGTGCATTGGGATCGGTGCGTTTAAGAATTGGAAAGATAGGTGAATTACATACATTGGAGTCGGTTTCCACAACCACTCCTTGTGCAATGAGCTCGTCAATGATTTGCAGTAAAGCCACTACAGCATCTGGGGGTAACTTGTATTGTCGCATTCGGGGCAATACCACTCCTTGCTTGAGTGTAACTCGATATGGTGTGATGTGCATACAACCTACATCAGTGGGGCCTTGCGCCCATAAATGTGCAGGGACATTTTGTAATCTGGGATCCATATCTCTCAATACATAGTGACCTTTAAAGTCACGCAGAAATAGTCGTACTCCTTCCGGAGAACAACATATTACAGCTCCTAGAGCTTTCAGTGTCTTTATACCTAGCAAGTTTTCTGGGCATGATTTGGTAAGTAGTAAGTCTGTAGTCCGTGTCAAAGGACCAACTGCAAGGGGAAGTGGTTGCGACACTTCGTTAATAATAGGCTTTCCTGAAAATCCAAGGGAAACATTCTGTGAGCCTGAGAGGGGTGCCCCTGGAACCTCGTCGTGGCTGATGGTCGTCCTGCTTGCCCCTGTATCAATTAAAAACTTTCTGTCTTTCCCTAATCCTTGACTATGTACATAAGGACCCTCTTGATCTACAGGAACCTCAATAAGAGGCAAGCCAACCTCCCTCGCTAGGCTGTTTCATGTGTATCGCTGATAGTCGGGATAATCATTTTGTGCATACTGGTACATCTGTTGTGTCGTGTTTTGTGTTGCGGTGATGGGTTGCGACTGTGGCACTGCTACGGTCTGCACTGTCTGTTGTGCGGCTTGCATAGGCTGGATAGTCTGTGGTGTTTGTTGTTGGACCTGGTCTTGTCTGGGTGGACGGGGTCTCTCTTTGGTTTTACCCGTAGAGATATTATGTTTCAAAACTGCACAATCGTTTATATAGTGACCTGGCTGCTTACAATAGTTGCATGTCCCTTTAACAGGACCTGCTGAATTATTGGACTGTGTGGTACCCTTTTTCTGGCCATCAGCTGGAACTGACTGAGCGACTAGCATTTTCATTTTCGTGTCTTTCATACGTTTTTGTTCATGTTCATGTTCTTCTCTAATTCTATTCTGGTGGTACTGTAACATTTGTAACATTTGTGAAGGGGTATTAGCTTGCCAAGTGCTTTCGACTTTCAATACTCGATTCTTAACCTGAGGCAGAGAATTCTCGACTAATTTGGACACAAAAAGATGTGGATATGACTCGCTACTTGGTTTCAGGCCACTATTAATACCAAAACATTTCTCAAATCTGGAATAAAAATCACTAGTGTCTTCATCAGGTTTCTGTTTACAGGCTGAGATTGCATCCCAGTCTTCCTTTTTCGTTGACAATAAACGTGGTAACACTTGTACTAATAATCCTGGTAATGCTTTAGTTTTGTTCCCAAGCCCTAGGCCTGGAGTACGAGTGTTTTCTTCGTTTTCTAATACAGCCCACTCAATCTTTTGCTCTCCCACCTCCCATTCCTTTTCCTTGAGTTTCTCGTAAATACCGGCAGGCAATAATACTTTCAATATTTTCATGATATCTGGATAGGTATAATCACCCATGAGTAACATGTCTTTTATTTCGCGGTGAAACCCTGCTGGATCTTTGTCATGACTAGGCACTAGTTTTTTCATTTCTAACAATTCCAATTTTGTTAAAGGCGTGTACACAAACACACGTCTAAGGGTGTTATCATCATTCATAACTGGGTGCACTTCTCGCAAGGGATTCTGTCTGTCTATGTAATACGTTTCTCTTTCCATGAAGGGAGCCGGATCAAGCCTTGGACACAAGAAGGCACTGTACCTGTGCCGATGTTCTAGAATTACTTTAATTAAATCAGTACCTAGACCTCTCCATTTCCTCATGAGTAGTTCTATCAATATATCGGGTAGGGGACCTGGATCAGAGTGTTGGCTTTTATACAATATAAGGAGATGTTGTATCATGTACATACCAGCTAAACGCTGCTCGTGTGGTGAAAGATTCAAAAACGTGTGTGCTAGCGCATCATCACTATATTTATCAGAACTGTCAGCCCATTGTACTGCTGACCTGGCTAATTCTTGTTCATCCATAGAATCGAGCACATGGTACCCCATTCGTTCTCGAAGTAATTTATCCGTAGCCTGAAATAAGTGTTCAGGCGTCCTCGGATTTGACATGGCAGCTTGATAAAGTCTCTTACTTTCTGGACATACCGGACGTATCGAATTATTTAAGGGTCTTCCCTTACCCACATAAGCTATCATTTCTTTAGTTGGTAATTGTAATTGTGGCTGTCCAGTTGTCGTTCCTGGTTGATCGTCCTCCCCCGAGGATTCAGTCTTATCTCCCTCATTCTCTATTTCAGGCTGTTCTCTTTCATGTATCTGTACTACTGTTTTTCGGATCCTTTTGTACATATTTTCTATACAACTTTGTCTATCGTGTTTTCCGTCTGCTATATTCTGACCCCATTTGTTAAGTGCTTTCATTTCTTCCTGGTCTGCACCAGGCCTATCTCTGTTTCTTATCAAGCAGTTTATAAAAAAACGTAACAACAGTTTTTGAGTATCGACTTTCTGGTATGCCATGGCCTCGCCAATGCTTTCAGGACCTTGCCCTGTTTGGACAAAGTGATATATTTTGTCTAGATGATCAACCATTCCTGGTAGTAACAGTAAGTAGTTTGAAACTCGTCGTAGACGTACTGATGATAGCATCATCCTGTCGTCATCTTTACCGGGCACTGGATCATATCTACAGTCTGTGAGAGGCTCCTTAAGTATGTCGTAATTCGCTGATTGTGGTGTACGTTGGTGTGCTAAATCCCTATAAGTCAGTCTATGTGCTTGTGGTGGGGTCTGAAAACCTCCTGTGGCACCTCCTGAGGTGCCAGGTCCAAAAGGATTTGTTGAGTGGAAGATAGGGAGAGGGGGAAGAATAGGTGCAGGAAGAGGTGGTGGAACGGGCGGAAGGTGTTGATCGGCAGGAGGAGTTTGTTGCTGTAGAAGTGGGGGCGGATTATTTCGGGGCGGAGTGCCATCAGCGGGTAGCGCCTGGGCACGTGCATCTGTATATGCAGGAGCTACATCGTCTAAGTAGGATGAAAGGAAAATGTCCTTTGCGGTCTTATGGTGTAATTTAGTCGGGAGCAATGGAGGTGGCAGATCTTTTGGTACTTCTGGAGTGGCTTTAGGTAAACCCTCGGTCAGAAGAGGATACATACCATTCATAAGAGTGTTTCGTTGTCTGTCTACTTGTTCTGCTTTTACTCGTATCCCTTCCCCAACTAATACGTTTTCTCGGGTTTTGTCAGACTCCTCTCTACTCTTCTCTTCCTTTCTGAGCGCTTTCTCTATGCGTCTATGCGATTCTTTACGCCATAATTCAATGGCATCTTTTTGTGACTGTCTGGCTTTCTTTTTCCATAATGCTTCTTCTACTCTCATGATGCAATCAGCATCCCATGTCCCAGCAGCGGGCCACCTCTGATTCTCTGTTAGATCTTTAGTATAATCTACCCACAAATCGAGATATAGTACGGCATCTAAGCCATGTTTGTGGTACATAAAATACCCTGGAGTGTCCCTAGGTGGAATAGGAACAGCTTCCTCGAGTACCCCTTTTCTGGTTTTTATCTGTCTTAATTTGGAGAACAGCGGCATCTTGAACCCTGATACTTGATATTTACTTAAAACTTGAACACAGTTAATACAATAAGCACAATAATGAAGATCGAACAATCACTCATACCACGACATTTAAAACCACATTAAAACATTTTCAAAACGAATAATAATAATTAGAATAAAACTAGCTAACTGCATGATACTGGATGTACTGCTAAACAGTACAGATACACCGCCAAAACAGTGCAAACCGGATATACTGCTAAACAGTACAGATACACCGCTAAAAACAGTGCATACCGGGTCTGTGTACCCAAACCCGTCTTGACCGGCACAAATTAATGCGCACATCTAGATGCGTCCCCAGCAACGGTACTCACCGGGAAGCACGGAACAGAAGGCCTCGGAAACTCGACACTGGACTGGACTGGACTGGACTCGTGACGCAGATACTTCGGAACTTCGGAACCTGGTGGGCCTCCATATACCTCGGATCTTGCTCTCTCTCAGCTAGGCTCTGGTCGGGATCCTCCGCACTCCTCACCGCCTCGTCTGGGTGTTGATCGCAGCCTCAGTCACCTCCGTTGGCCTGAGGGAGATACAGGAAATCCTGCGGGTAAGCGTAGTTGTCCGTCCGGCTGTGGCAGGGGACCGGGCCTGCAACGCACCTCCGGCGCGCAAGGTGGGGGAGGGGTTCCTGTTCGGGCGCCAATTATGTGGTAAATATTAATTACCTATACTTAATTTATGCGGTAAAGTTCAATAAGAATAACTCAGTCAAAAAGAAAAGGCAGAATCCGTGGTATTTGAGGTTTTAAAAGGGGTTTTATTCCTTAAAAAGGAATTGGTTATATGGTTCGAACCATGGCAAATCGATTTCCGTTGCCACTAAGGCTCGGGAAAGGATAGACAATACTTTATTGACAAGTTATCATTTATATAGTCAATGCATTACAGTAATGACAGATGCAGGAGGCGTAACAGCTGAGATGAGAGATAAGAATACACATACGTAATGAAAGAGGCGTTACAATAGGCGTGCATGAAGGCAGGTACTAGAAACGTCATTATGTGATGTCACAGGTGGGTGGATCCACAAGAGAATCCTGCAGTGTCAGCAGAAATATATGGCAGAGATGCGCGCGCAGCAGTTTGACGTGTGATTGACGTGGAACTGGAGGGTGAAGGGGACTTGACATTTAGCCTTACATGAGGAGACAGAAGTCTGGGGTGTCAGAACAACCTAATCCCAAATCGTATCTAATATCTTGTGTTTAAGGAACTGTATTATCTGAAAGGAAAAGGTCTCTCGGGCAAAAGGCTACTCTATACTGACTGCTAGTGCGTGCATATGCGTCTACGTGTCTGCATGAGATGTGAGGGGGCATGGGCCTACCATGGTAACAGGAGCTATGAATTACTTGCATGGAGACAGTGAGGCCGGGCCCTTTGCTCTGCAGCTGGAAGGATGTTTTCCTAAACTACCAGACAGGAATGTATTTTCGAGGAGTGGAGCAGATAACTCGAAGGCAAAATACCGTTTTGGCAGGCAACAGGCTGAGCCAGGCACCGTTAGCCGCGCAGGGAGTAAGACAAAGGTCATGGATACAGATGCTCATCCAAGCTGGAGCATTCAGAGGCAGAAAACAGAAAAGGACTCGATGACAGGAATCAGGGCCTAACTCGCCTGAGCCAGGGAAAACGTGAAAAGTGCACCATGAAAAGACGTTGGCAAGGCACACTTAGGAACGGAATATCTGACCCATTCATGGTGGATCTGAAAGAGGACATGTTAACGTTGGACGCAAATGTATTTGCGTCTTTGTAGCTGGTACAGGAGGGAAGTTACATGCACTTTAAGCTCGTACATTGAGACGGTGGGGTACCCGTTAGGGAACATTTCTGACCATAAAATTTATATTTCCTCAGATGGACAGAGTTTCTGAATTAAGCAGAATACTCCTACCCAGTCAACAGATCAGGGCTTGATCCATCACCATTTTTTAGCTCACTGCACCATCCCAGCTCAGAACGTGGCTACATGCAAATTAGTCTGTCCCTGTCCCAGTGCATCATGGGAACAGGGCAAACCAAACTACCAAGCCAATTCTTATACTGGGAAGGAAACAAGCTTCCGGGGACCAGTTTCTGGCATTACAGCCGTCTTCGGCCCGGCTTGCTTGAATCCTAATGGTGCAATGAGCAAGGGACTCACATCTGAGTATACCCTTCCACGCTTATGGTGGACAAAATGATTCAGAAAAGGGGGTGGTGATGGACAGAGTTTCTGAATTAATCAGAATACTCTTTCCCAGTCAACAGATCAGGGCTTGATCCATCACCGTTTTTTAGCTCACTGCACCATCCCAGCTCAGAACCTGGCTGCATGCAAATTAGTCTGTCCCTGTCCCAGTGCATCATGGGAACAGGGCAAACCAAACTACCAAGCCAATTCTTATACTGGGAAGGAAACAAGCTTCCGGGAACCGGTTTCTGGCATTACAGCCGTCTTCGGCCCGGCTTGCTTGAATCCTGATGGTGCAATGAGCAAGGGACTCACATCTGAGTATACCCTTCCACGCTTATGGGTACAAAATGATTCAGAAAAGGGGGTGGTGATGGACAGAGTTTCTGAATTAAGCAGAATACTCCTACCCAGTCAACAGATCAGGGCTTGATCCATCACCCTTTTTTAGCTCACTGCACCATCCCAGCTCAGAACCTGGCTACATGCAAATTAGTCTGTCCCTGTCCCAGTGCATCATGGGAACAGGGCAAACCAAACTACCAAGCCAATTCTTATACTGGGAAGGAAACAAGCTTCCGGGGACCGGTTTCTGGCATTACAGCCGTCTTCGGCCCGGATTGCTTGAATCCTGATGGTGCAATGAGCAGGGGACTCACATCTGAGTATACCCTTACACGCTTATGGTGGACAAAATGATTCAGAAAAGGGGATGGTGATGGACAGAGTTCCTGAATTAAGCAGAATACTCCTACCCAGTCAACAGATCAGGGCTTGATCCATCACAGTTTTTAGCTCACTGCACCATCCCAGCTCAGAACCTGGCTACATGCAAATTAGTCTGTCCCTGTCCCAGTGCATCATGGGAACAGGGCAAACCAAACTACCAAGCCAATTCTTATACTGGGAAGGAAACAAGTTTCCGGGGACCGGTTTCTGGCATTACAGCCGTCTTCGGCCCAGCTTGCTTGAATCCTGATGGTGCAATGAGCAAGGGACTCACATCTGAGTATACCCTTCCACGCTTATGGTGGACAAAATGATTCAGAAAAGGGGGTGGTGATGGTCAGAGTTTCTGAATTAAGCAGAATACTCCTACCCAGTCAACAGATCAGGGCTTGATCCATCACCGTTTTTTAGCTCACTGCACCATCCCAGCTCAGAACCTGGCTACATGCAAATTAGTCTGTTCCTGTCCCAGTGCATCATGGGAACAGGGCAAACCAAACTACCAAGCCAATTCTTATACTGGGAAGGAAACAAGCTTCCGGGGACCGGTTTCTGGCATTACAGCTGTCTTCGGCCGGGCTTGCTTGAATCCTGATGGTGCAATGAGCAACGGACTCACATCTGAGTATACCCTTCCACGCTTATGGTGGAAAAAATGATTCAGAAAAGGGGGTGGTGATGGACAGAGTTTCTGAATTAAGCAGAATACTCCTACCCAGTCAACAGATCAGGGCTTGATCCATCACTGTTTTTTAGCTCACTGCACCATCCCAGCTCAGAACCTGGCTACATGCAAATTAGTCTGTCCCTGTCCCAGTGCATCATGGGAACAGGGCAAACCAAACTACCAAGCCAATTTTTATACTGGGAAGGAAACAAGCTTCCGGGGACCGGTTTCTGGCATTACAGCCGTGTCCGGCCTGGCTTGCTTGAATCCTGATGGTGCAATGAGCAAGGGACTCACATCTGAGTATACCCTTCCACGCTTATGGTGGACAAAATGATTCAGAAAAGGGGGTGGTGATGGACAGAGTTTCTGAATTAAGCAGAATACTCCTACCCAGTCAACAGATCAGGGCTTGATCCATCACTGTTTTTTATCTCACTGCACCATCCCAGCTCAGAACCTGGCTACATGCAAATTAGTCTGTCCCTGTCCCAGTGCATCATGGGAACAGGGCAAACCAAACTACCAAGCCAATTCTTATACTGGGAAGGAAACAAGCTTCCGGGGACCGGTTTCTGGCATTACAGCCGTCTTCGGCCCGGCTTGCTTGAATCCTGATGGTGCAATGAGCAAGGGACTCACATCTGAGTATACCCTTCCACGCTTATGGTGGACAAAATGATTCAGAAAAGGGGGTGGTGATGGACAGAGTTTCTGAATTAAGCAGAATACTCCTACTCAGTCAACAGATCAGGGCTTGATCCATCACCGTTTTTTAGCTCACTGCACCATCCCAGCTCAGAACCTAGCTACATGCAAATTAGTCTGTCCCTGTCCCTGTCCCAGTGCATCATGGGAACAGGGCAATCCAAACTACCAAGCCAATTCTTATACTGGGAAGGAAACAAGCTTCCGGGGACCGGTTTCTGGCATTACAGCCGTCTTCGGCCCGGCTTGCTTGAATCCTAATGGTGCAATGAGCAAGGGACTCACATCTGAGTATACCCTTCCACGCTTATGGTGGACAAAATGATTCAGAAAAGGGGGTGGTGATGGACAGAGTTTCTGAATTAAGCAGAATACTCTTTCCCAGTCAACAGATCAGGGCTTGCTCCATCACCATTTTTTAGCTCACTGCACCATCCCAGCTCAGAACCTGGCTGCATGCAAATTAGTCTGTCCCTGTCCCAGTGCATCATGGGAACAGGGCAAACCAAACTACCAAGCCAATTCTTATACTGGGAAGGAAACAAGCTTCCGGGAACCGGTTTCTGGCATTACAGCCGTCTTCGGCCCGGCTTGCTTGAATCCTGATGGTGCAATGAGCAAGGGACTCACATCTGAGTATACCCTTCCACGCTTATGGGTACAAAATGATTCAGAAAAGGGGGTGGTGATGGACAGAGTTTCTGAATTAAGCAGAATACTCCTACCCAGTCAACAGATTAGGGCTTGATCCATCACCCTTTTTTAGCTCACTGCACCATCCCAGCTCAGAACCTGGCTACATGCAAATTAGTCTGTCCCTGTCCCAGTGCATCATGGGAACAGGGCAAACCAAACTACCAAGCCAATTATTATACTGGGAAGGAAACAAGCTTCCGGGGACCGGTTTCTGGCATTACAGCCGTCTTCGGCCCGGCTTGCTTGAATCCTGATGGTGCAATGAGCAAGGGACTCACATCTGAGTATACCCTTACACGCTTATGGTGGACAAAATGATTCAGAAAAGGGGGTGGTGATGGACAGAGTTCCTGAATTAGGCAGAATACTCCTACCCAGTCAACAGATCAGGGCTTGATCCATCACAGTTTTTAGCTCACTGCACCATCCCAGCTCAGAACCTGGCTACATGCAAATTAGTCTGTCCCTGTCCCAGTGCATCATGGGAACAGGGCAAACCAAACTACCAAGCCAATTCTTATACTGGGAAGGAAACAAGTTTCCGGGGACCGGTTTCTGGCATTACAGCCGTCTTCGGCCCAGCTTGCTTGAATCCTGATCGTGCAATGAGCAAGGGACTCACATCTAAGTATACCCTTCCACGCTTATGGTGGACAAAATGATTCAGAAAAGGGGGTGGTGATGGTCAGAGTTTCTGAATTAAGCAGAATACTCCTACCCAGTCAACAGATCAGGGCTTGATCCATCACCGTTTTTTAGCTCACTGCACCATCCCAGCTCAGAACCTGGCTACATGCAAATTAGTCTGTTCCTTTCCCAGTGCATCATGGGAACAGGGCAAACCAAACTACCAAGCCAATTCTTATACTGGGAAGGAAACAAGCATCCGGGGACCGGTTTCTGGCATTACAGCTGTCTTCGGCCGGGCTTGCCTGAATCCTGATGGTGCAATGAGCAAGGGACTCACATCTGAGTATACCCTTCCACGCTTATGGTGGACAAAATGATTCAGAAAAGGGGGTGGTGATGGACAGAGTTTCTGAATTAAGCAGAATACTCCTACCCAGTCAACAGATCAGGGCTTGATCCATCACCGTTTTTTAGCTCACTGCACCATCCCAGCTCAGAACCTGGCTACATGCAAATTAGTCTGTCCCTGTCCCAGTGCATCATGGGAACAGGGCAAACCAAACTACCAAGCCAATTCTTATACTGGGAAGGAAACAAGCTTCCGGGGACCGGTTTCTGGCATTACAGCCGTCTTCGGCCCGGCTTGCTTGAATCCTAATGGTGCAATGAGCAAGGGACTCACATCTGAGTATACCCTTCCACGCTTATGGTGGACAAAATGATTCAGAAAAGGGGGTGGTGATGGACAGAGTTTCTGAATTAAGCAGAATACTCCTACCCAGTCAACAGATTAGGGCTTGATCCATCACCGTTTTTTAGCTCACTGCACTATCCCAGCTCAGAACCTGGCTACATGCAAATTAGTTGTCCCTGTCCCAGTGCATCATGGGAACAGGGCAAACCAAACTACCAAGCCAATTCTTATACTGGGAAGGAAACAAGCTTCCGGGGACTGGTTTCTGGCATTACAGCCGTCTTCGGCCCGGCTTGCTTGAATCCTGATGGTGCAATGAGCAAGGGACTCACATCTGAGTATACCCTTCCACGCTTATGGTGGACAAAATGATTCAGAAAAGGGGGTGGTGATGGACAGAGTTTCTGAATTAAGCAGAATACTCCTACCCAGTCAACAGATCAGGGCTTGATCCATCACCGTTTTTTAGCTCACTGCACCATCCCAGCTCAGAACCTGGCTACATGCAAATTAGTCTGTCCCTGTCCCAGTGCATCATGGGAACAGGGCAAACCAAACTACCAAGCCATTTCTTATACTGGGAAGGAAACAAGCTTCCGGGGACCGGTTTCTGGCATTACAGCCGTCTTCGGCCCGGCTTGCTTGAATCCTGATGGTGCAATGAGCAAGGGACTCACATCTGAGTATACCCTTCCACGCTTATGGTGGACAAAATGATTCAGAAAAGGGGGTGGTGATGGACAGAGTTTCTGAATTAAGCAGAATACTCCTACTCAGTCAACAGATCAGGGCTTGATCCATCACCGTTTTTTAGCTCACTGCACCATCCCAGCTCAGAACCTAGCTACATGCAAATTAGTCTGTCCCTGTCCCAGTGCATCATGGGAACAGGGCAATCCAAACTACCAAGCCAATTCTTATACTGGGAAGGAAACAAGCTTCCGGGGACCGGTTTCTGGCATTACAGCCGTCTTCGGCCCGGCTTGCTTGAATCCTAATGGTGCAATGAGCAAGGGACTCACATCTGAGTATACCCTTCCACGCTTATGGTGGACAAAATGATTCAGAAAAGGGGGTGGTGATGGACAGAGTTTCTGAATTAAGCAGAATACTCTTTCCCAGTCAACAGATCAGGGCTTGCTCCATCACCATTTTTTAGCTCACTGCACCATCCCAGCTCAGAACCTGGCTGCATGCAAATTAGTCTGTCCCTGTCCCAGTGCATCATGGGAACAGGGCAAACCAAACTACCAAGCCAATTCTTATACTGGGAAGGAAACAAGCTTCCGGGAACCGGTTTCTGGCATTACAGCCGTCTTCGGCCCGGCTTGCTTGAATCCTGATGGTGCAATGAGCAAGGGACTCACATCTGAGTATACCCTTCCACGCTTATGGGTACAAAATGATTCAGAAAAGGGGGTGGTGATGGACAGAGTTTCTGAATTAAGCAGAATACTCCTACCCAGTCAACAGATTAGGGCTTGATCCATCACCCTTTTTTAGCTCACTGCACCATCCCAGCTCAGAACCTGGCTACATGCAAATTAGTCTGTCCCTGTCCCAGTGCATCATGGGAACAGGGCAAACCAAACTACCAAGCCAATTATTATACTGGGAAGGAAACAAGCTTCCGGGGACCGGTTTCTGGCATTACAGCCGTCTTCGGCCCGGCTTGCTTGAATCCTGATGGTGCAATGAGCAAGGGACTCACATCTGAGTATACCCTTCCACGCTTATGGTGGACAAAATGATTCAGAAAAGGGGGTGGTGATGGACAGAGTTTCTGAATTAAGCAGAATACTCTTTCCCAGTCAACAGATCAGGGCTTGATCCATCACCGTTTTTTAGCTCACTGCACCATCCCAGCTCAGAACCTGGCTGCATGCAAATTAGTCTGTCCCTGTCCCAGTGCATCATGGGAACAGGGCAAACCAAACTACCAAGCCAATTCTTATACTGGGAAGGAAACAAGCTTCCGGGAACCGGTTTCTGGCATTACAGCCGTCTTCGGCCCGGCTTGCTTGAATCCTGATGGTGCAATGAGCAAGGGACTCACATCTGAGTATACCCTTCCACGCTTATGGTGGACAAAATGATTCAGAAAAGGGGGTGGTGATGGACAGAGTTTCTGAATTAAGCAGAATACTCCTACCCAGTCAACAGATTAGGGCTTGATCCATCACCCTTTTTTAGCTCACTGCACCATCCCAGCTCAGAACCTGGCTACATGCAAATTAGTCTGTCCCTGTCCCAGTGCATCATGGGAACAGGGCAAACCAAACTACCAAGCCAATTATTATACTGGGAAGGAAACAAGCTTCCGGGGACCGGTTTCTGGCATTACAGCCGTCTTCGGCCCGGCTTGCTTGAATCCTGATGGTGCAATGAGCAAGGGACTCACATCTGAGTATACCCTTACACGCTTATGGTGGACAAAATGATTCAGAAAAGGGGGTGGTGATGGACAGAGTTCCTGAATTAGGCAGAATACTCCTACCCAGTCAACAGATCAGGGCTTGATCCATCACAGTTTTTAGCTCACTGCACCATCCCAGCTCAGAACCTGGCTACATGCAAATTAGTCTGTCCCTGTCCCAGTGCATCATGGGAACAGGGCAAACCAAACTACCAAGCCAATTCTTATACTGGGAAGGAAACAAGTTTCCGGGGACCGGTTTCTGGCATTACAGCCGTCTTCGGCCCAGCTTGCTTGAATCCTGATCGTGCAATGAGCAAGGGACTCACATCTGAGTATACCCTTCCACGCTTATGGTGGACAAAATGATTCAGAAAAGGGGGTGGTGATGGTCAGAGTTTCTGAATTAAGCAGAATACTCCTACCCAGTCAACAGATCAGGGCTTGATCCATCACCGTTTTTTAGCTCACTGCACCATCCCAGCTCAGAACCTGGCTACATGCAAATTAGTCTGTTCCTTTCCCAGTGCATCATGGGAACAGGGCAAACCAAACTACCAAGCCAATTCTTATACTGGGAAGGAAACAAGCATCCGGGGACCGGTTTCTGGCATTACAGCTGTCTTCGGCCGGGCTTGCCTGAATCCTGATGGTGCAATGAGCAAGGGACTCACATCTGAGTATACCCTTCCACGCTTATGGTGGACAAAATGATTCAGAAAAGGGGGTGGTGATGGACAGAGTTTCTGAATTAAGCAGAATACTCCTACCCAGTCAACAGATCAGGGCTTGATCCATCACCGTTTTTTAGCTCACTGCACCATCCCAGCTCAGAACCTGGCTACATGCAAATTAGTCTGTCCCTGTCCCAGTGCATCATGGGAACAGGGCAAACCAAACTACCAAGCCAATTCTTATACTGGGAAGGAAACAAGCTTCCGGGGACCGGTTTCTGGCATTACAGCCGTCTTCGGCCCGGCTTGCTTGAATCCTAATGGTGCAATGAGCAAGGGACTCACATCTGAGTATACCCTTCCACGCTTATGGTGGACAAAATGATTCAGAAAAGGGGGTGGTGATGGACAGAGTTTCTGAATTAAGCAGAATACTCTTTCCCAGTCAACAGATCAGGGCTTGATCCATCACCGTTTTTTAGCTCACTGCACCATCCCAGCTCAGAACCTGGCTGCATGCAAATTAGTCTGTCCCTGTCCCAGTGCATCATGGGAACAGGGCAAACCAAACTACCAAGCCAATTCTTATACTGGGAAGGAAACAAGCTTCCGGGAACCGGTTTCTGGCATTACAGCCGTCTTCGGCCCGGCTTGCTTGAATCCTGATGGTGCAATGAGCAAGGGACTCACATCTGAGTATACCCTTCCACGCTTATGGTGGACAAAATGATTCAGAAAAGGGGGTGGTGATGGACAGAGTTTCTGAATTAAGCAGAATACTCCTACCCAGTCAACAGATTAGGGCTTGATCCATCACCGTTTTTTAGCTCACTGCACTATCCCAGCTCAGAACCTGGCTACATGCAAATTAGTTGTCCCTGTCCCAGTGCATCATGGGAACAGGGCAAACCAAACTACCAAGCCAATTCTTATACTGGGAAGGAAACAAGCTTCCGGGGACTGGTTTCTGGCATTACAGCCGTCTTCGGCCCGGCTTGCTTGAATCCTGATGGTGCAATGAGCAAGGGACTCACATCTGAGTATACCCTTCCACGCTTATGGTGGACAAAATGATTCAGAAAAGGGGGTGGTGATGGACAGAGTTTCTGAATTAAGCAGAATACTCCTACCCAGTCAACAGATCAGGGCTTGATCCATCACCGTTTTTTAGCTCACTGCACCATCCCAGCTCAGAACCTGGCTACATGCAAATTAGTCTGTCCCTGTCCCAGTGCATCATGGGAACAGGGCAAACCAAACTACCAAGCCATTTCTTATACTGGGAAGGAAACAAGCTTCCGGGGACCGGTTTCTGGCATTACAGCCGTCTTCGGCCCGGCTTGCTTGAATCCTGATGGTGCAATGAGCAAGGGACTTATGTCTGAGTATACCCTTCCACGCTTATGGTGGACAAAATGATTCAGAAAAGGGGGTGGTGATGGACAGAGTTTCTGAATTAAGCAGAATACTCCTACCCAGTCAACAGATCAGGGCTTGATCCATCACCGTTTTTTAGCTCACTGCACCATCCCAGCTCAGAACCTGGCTACATGCAAATTAGTCTGCCCCTGTCCCAGTGCATCATGGGAACATGGCAAACCAAACTACCAAGCCAATTCTTATACTGGGAAGGAAACAAGCTTCCGGGGACCGGTTTCTGGCATTGATTACAGCCGTCTTCGGCCCGGCTTGCTTGAATCCTGATGGTGCAATGAGCAAGGGACTCACATCTGATTATACCCTTCCACGCTTATGGTGGACAAAATGATTCAGAAAAGGGGGCTGTGATGGACAGAGTTTCTGAATTAAGCAGAATACTCTTTCCCAGTCAACAGATCAGGGCTTGATCCATCACCGTTTTTTAGCTCACTGCACCATCCCAGCTCAGAACCTGGCTACATGCAAATTAGTCTGTCCCTGTCCCAGTGCATCATGGGAACAGGGCAAACCAAACTACCAAGCCAATTCTTATACTGGGAAGGAAACAAGCTTCCGGGACCCAGTTTTTGGCATTACAGCCGTCTTCGGCCCGGCTTGCTTGAATCCTGATGGTGCAATGAGCAAGGGACTCACATCTGAGTATACCCTTCCACGCTTATGGTGGACAAAATGATTCTGAAAAGGGGGTGGTGATGGACAGAGTTTCTGAATTAAGCAGAATACTCCTACCCAGTCAACAGATCAGGGCTTGATCCATCACCGTTTTTTAGCTCACTGCACCATCCCAGCTCAGAACCTGGCTACATGCAAATTGGTCTGTCCCTGTCCCAGTGCATCATCTGAATCGTTTTGTCCACCATAAGTGTGGAAGGGTATACTCAGACATGAGTCCCTTGCTCACTGTACCATCAGGATTCAAGCAATCTGGGCCGAAGACGGCTGTAATGCCAGAAACCGGTCCCCGGAACTTGTTTCCTTTCCAGTAAAAGAATTGGATTGGTAGTTTGGTCTGCCCTGTTGCCATGATGCACTGGGCCAGGGACAGACTAATTTGCATGTAGCCAGGTTCTGAGCTGGGATGGCGCAGTGAGCTAAAAAACGGTGATGGATCAAGCCCTGATCTGTTGACTGGGTAAGAGTATTCTGCTTTATTCAGAAACTCTGTTCATCACCACCCCCTTTTCTGAATTGTTTTGTCCACCATAAGCGTGAAAGGGTATACTCAGACATGAGTCCCTTGCTCACTGTACCATCAGGATTCAAGCAAGCCGGGCCGAAGACGGCTGTAATGCCAGAAACCGGTCCCCAGAAGCTTTTTTCCTTTCCAGTAAAAGAATTGGCTTGGTAGTTTGGTCTGCCCTGTTCCCATGATGCACTGGGCCAGGGACAGACTAATTTGCATGTAGCCAGGTTCTGAGCTGGGATGGTGCAGTGAGCTAAAAAACGGTGATGGATCAAGCCCTGGTCTGTTGACTGGGTAAGAGTATTCTGCTTTATTCAGAAACTCTGTTCATCACCACCCCCTTTTCTGAATCGTTTTGTCCACCATAAGCGTGGAAGGGTATACTCAGACATGAGTCCCTTGCTCACTGTACCATCAGGATTCAAGCAAGCCAGGCTGAAGATGGCTGTAATGCCAGGAACCGGTCCCCGGAAGCTTGTTTCCTTTCCAGTAAAAGAATTGGCTTGGTAGTTTGGTCTGCCCTGTTCCCATGATGCACTGGGCATGGGACAGACTAATTTGCATGTAGCCAAGTTCTGAGCTGGGATGGTGCAGTGAGCTAAAAAACGGTGATGGATCAAGCCCTGTGTTGGGATTTAGAACGGGTTGCGTCCAGTCCTCTCTCTGTGCACATGCTGTCGATTACACCCCTCCCTCTTGACCCATGTGATCGCATTTAAGGACAAGAAACCGGGCAGTCAGTGCTTGGTTTAGTTACCGGTCACGTTGTCTTTTCTAGTGAACGAGCTACATGGGATTATCGGCTGTGTTCGTGTTGGATTACTGAGAGATACTTTGAGTGCTGAGCGAGGCTTCGCTCTGATAAGGATACCTCCTGTATCTGGATTGGGAGTACGGACTTTGTTGGGTAAATTACCTGATTTAGGCATTGGAGTTTGTACGCGGTGGCGTGCGGACATTTTTAAACGCCAGTGCAACCATTTCCGGATTTTGGACCTCACTCGATATCCTTTTGTGTTATTCAGGTTCATTTTACGAACCAGCTGCTAGTTGGTGTTTTTTTTTCCCTTTTGCTTTTTGTGGCCACTGAATTTTCGGGTTGTTGGGAAGCGGAACGTTTTGTTTGGTTACACATATCCAAGACGGAAAGGGTTTTTTATGTCGGAAGACTTTTTCCCCTAATGTGTATAAAGTATCCCGGAAGCTACTATAGAGTGGAGTTAACTCTAGAAGATTTCAATACTAAGGAAGAGGCACGACGTCTCCTGTCCAGCGATACTGACACCTTTAGCGGGTAAGACGAGAGGGGTTGTTGTGGTTCCGAAACCCTGGATGTGCATAGAGAGAGTACAGGGGGGTGTGAATTCTCATTTGTATTCTTTCTGTTTATCTCTCCTCTGCAGGGTGTGTTTCTCTCTGTACCCCTAGAGAGCCATAAGAACTGGAGACGTACTGGGTCCTCTGAAGTCTTCCTCTTCCCCGGGATGGGTTCTTTTATATCCTGCCCCCTCTCCTGGCGCAGGCTGTAGTGCGCAGTGATATCCATATTGCGGGCTGTGGTCTGTGTAGGGATAGAGGGCTGGGAATATCATCGCTCCTGCAGCGTGGTTCCTAGTGGGAGACAATCTGACAAAAAACCAAGCCCACGAATAGTTGCGCTGCCCGAGCGAGGATGGATGTACATAAGAACGAGGAGAATGGGCAGGAAGAGAGGGTCCCCACTATGCAGGAATTAATGGGTGCCATAACTGCTTTACAAACACAATTGCAGGATTTAAAACAAGAGAATCAGGGGTTGCGTAGGGAGTTGGATGTGGCTAGGTCCCGAGAACAGGGAAGCTGGGGAGCAGGTAAACCTGTGATACAACCTGCCACTTTTCAATATGACCGAGGCGCTAATAATAGCTCTGCTCCTATGACAGTCAATGTTACCACCCCTACTCCTGTCCCTTTAGCGGTCCCTGAACGCTTTACGGGTGACTCGAATAAATTCGCTGTCTTTATGAATCAGTGTCATCTCCACTTCTTGTGCAGGCCCGCAGCTTTCCCTAACGATTCTGCCAAAGTGGCATTTGTGATCTCCTATTTGGCTGGGACTGCAGCTACCTGGGCTGTGCCGTTAGTGGAGAATGACGATCCCGTCTTGAACAATTATGATACATTCAAAGAACTGATGCATGCCCTATTTGCTAAACATGCGTTTATGCAGGCCAGTGACGCTGAACTATTGAAGTTACGGCAAGGTAAACAAGATCTACTCACATATGTTTCCACCTTCAATAGATTGGTGTCCGAAACGCATTGGCCTGTTGATAAACGTACCTCCATTTTCTATCAGGGGTTATGCGAGGAATTAAAGGATGTGGTTTCCCAGGTGGTTAATCCTCCGTCTGATTGTACTGAGTTTATTGATCTGGTGGTGAAGTTGAATCACCGGTTATTGGAAAGGAAGGGAGAAAGAACTAGACACTTTCTGTCACGAACTCTGCCTATTCGGAGTGAATCACGGGGAACAGGGGTGAGGTTCCGTGACGATTTGAACCCGTGTTTTCAATATTGTCGGAAATACATAATATTAGTATCAGCGAACCGCAAATGATCCACTTAGCATATCCTGGTGTTTTCGCTATGCTACGAGCAAGAGTACTCCTGTTACGAACACATTTCCGATCTACCCATGGCATCCATCTTAGATCATGGCAGCCATTTTGTGTTTCTTGCCCTCACATACGCAATAACCTCTGATCACTTCATTTCAATTAAGGACACGTAGCCTTAGCCGACGATTCACCTCTTTAGTGACACGTGCACCTTTGAAACAGAACACGCTGTGGCTGCATGACTCGACAAAGGCTGCCTCCTCTGCCCGAGGCTAGTCCTGCTATACTGGTTCTTGTGGTCGTTGGCCTGATCATGATTAGGCGGCCGAAGCTGGTAGCCTTGCCCATTTACAACCCACAAACATCCCTTATCCTGCTTCTCTATCTTCTGCACCTGGCTCTGCTCCTTTCCTTCTGGGCCTTTATTAGGGGGAGGTAACGAAATTTACGATGAGGCGGTCCGGGTCTTGAATGAAAACTTGACATGAGATTATGATGGAAAAGTGGGAACCCCTCGTTCGTAATGTTTTGACATCAGATATTGTCGACGATTCCTGTGCAACACCAAATATTTATTGTTCAGGACACAAAGGTTTGGGAATGTACTAACATGTGAAGAATTTGCCTGAAGCCCAATTTTTAGTATATAAGGAGCAACCCTCTTTGTACAAATCGAACAGGCTCCTAGACACTGCCCATGCGTAGTTTCTGTGACTTCTGTGTCCCTGCAGTAATAAACCTTGGTCTTTGACGCCACCATCGAGAAGCCCGTGTTTCTGTTTATTTGTGCACCAAGACAGGTGGAACTCCGGGGTCTTCGGGTGTTGTTCCCTGACACCTCTGGACGGAACCAAAAAGTCCAGAACTCCAATTGGCGCCCAATGTGGGGCGACGTCATTCGGTACCGGTCCAAAAGCCTGAAGAGTTCGAGAAGCTTCGTGTGAAGATTCCTGAGGGAGGCGCCCCACTTCATCGATCCCGGCATATCGCAAAAGTGGCCCGAAGTTCTCTTCCACGAGGGTTCCCGTTCAGGACGGCTGCAGTGGGCCGTTGCCTTGACCGTCGCCCTGTCTTGGACCCGAGGTGTAGTCCTTAGTACGGCGAAACGTGACGGGTTTCTCCTTGGTGACGTCTTCAGTACCTCAGTTAAGTATTTAGTGGTTGCTCGTTGGTTACTTCGTGAGGGTTGTTAAAATCCTTTTTGGTTCTTGGTTTGGTTTGGTTTCGTAAGATTATCACTGGTTGTCCTGGTTACGATAATCTATTGGTTTAGTTTGGGTATCGATACATCAGTTCGTTTTGGTAGGCCTAAGTTCTTGGTTCAAGTGCACATATCTGTTTCTTGTTTTGTTTGTTCTGTGTTCCGGATTACAAAATGGTAAGTCGGAAAAATTGTATGTTGTCTTGTTTTGGTTGCAACAGTGATTCACGATTGGAGGAGTCATGTCTGGTTCCTCCGATTGGGACTCCTCTATATGATTTGTATTGTAAGTTTGGTGTGGGTCCTATATCTTATAATGAGGTGTGGGTCCGCTATACGGAAAAGGATGGTGTCCTTAGTTGGCCACTGCATGGTAGTTTTGAACCCGAAATCCTTGATAATTTGGAAGCGAAATTGTTTAGGAAGAAAGCCCGGCCGGCAATGTTTGATTCTTTCCGTTATTGGCGAAAAGAATCCAAACAGAGAGAAATTAAAAGGTTAAAGAAAGAACAAAAAGAGCAAGAGTTGACTCTAGAGCAAGCTGTTAAGCAGCTGCGAGTCAACGAGTCTGAGAAGGCCGTAGAGGTGGCCATTAGAGAGCATAATTTAGCGATCGACAAATGCTATCCTGCCTTGCCATCGAAAACAACTAAGATACTGGAGGACCCCGAAAACGATCCTCTGTTGTCTTATCTGTTACAGTCACCTCCACCGTATGCACAAGGTGCTACGGCTCCGCCTGTACCGAATGTTCAATTGCCGGTTGCTGGACAACCTGGTATTCCTGCTCCTGCCCCTCAGAATCAAGTTCCTGTACCTCCTGTGATTAATGTGAATGTTCCTACGGCACCTCCGCTTCCTGGGTTGCCAACTTCTCTACCTGTACCTGTATCGCTTACACCTACTATTCCACAAGCTGTCTTACCTGATACTCCTACTGTCCCGCTATCTATTCCTACTGCTTCTGTGTTCTCTACATCTGCTAGTATTATGACTCCGCTTACTGTTCATCGAAGAATCACTGATTCCGTCTCTAATATTCTGTCTCCTTTCTATAAAACCTTAATTAAGACTCCTACCTCTGACTCTGTACAGAGACGCAGTCAGCTTCCAAGTACTGAGGAACGGGGAATCTTGGATTCCACGGCTCTCAGATGGATTTCGAAATGTAGGAGATATAGTACGAGAGATGTAGTAGATACTTTTATGCAGTGGAAGGAACCAACGCAACGATATGTTTTTGACGAGATGTGCTCTCTGTTGCGTGATGAATTAGAAGAAGATGATTCTGAATCGAACCTAGAAGAATTAATTAATGTTTAAAAAGAGTTTGCTGCAGGTATGATAGTGGGTCAAGATATAAAAGAAGCGATGGAACTGATTTTAAGTTTTAGAAATGATCCATCTCTTCGTTCACCGAGAGACTTAGAGAAAAGTAGTACGAAGCGGACTGGCCAATATCCAATGAGAGAGGTTCCTCCAATTTGGCACGAAGCTGTGCAAGCTGATGCTATTAATGGTATCGCAGCCGCTCCGGCACAATTCTAGAGAGTGTGGATACACATTCCTTGGAAGCGAGCTGAAGTATTGGCAGTAAAACAGGCCCTGCCAGATCCACGTAAGAATCCTGCTGGATATTATAAGGAGTTAGCACAAACAGTTGAGGCTTGTGTTATGAATCTAGCGGACATCGACATGTTATTTGGGAATGTAGTTCCGCAACCAATTTGGGCTAAAATTCGTAGAGAGAACCATCCAGTTGCCCTAGGTGGTGATTGGGCAGCTATCATTGCAGCAGATGGTCAGCAAATAGGTGGTTCCAAACCCCAACCTCTAATTGCTAATCTTCCAGGTAGGATAATCGACTTAATGAAAACTCTGATGCCAGCATTGCGCGTTAACTGGGACAAGTTGTCCGCATGCAGGCAGAAGAAAGACGAAAGTGTCTCCGACTTCTTCACGAGGTTCGAAGAGACTTTTGTAGATCATAGTGGTCAGGATATGAGCACAGAAGGAGGACAGAGATTATTTGTCGATAAATTTGTACACAACTTGATACCAGAGCTCTGCAACAAATTGAAAGATTCCGAGAGTGCGTGGGCTGTCTCTACAACTGCGCAAATACTTGCAACTGCACAGTATTATGGAAATAGGGATAAAGAGGAGAAAGAGAAATCAGATAAGAAAACGAAAGATTTAAAAACTAAGGTTCTTTTGCAACAGGCGTATCCGCCTCGCATGAATCAAAATAATACACAGCAAGGATCGTATCAAAGGACAGATTATAGTTCACCGAGGCCACAATATCAATGGAATCAGTGTGCGTACTGTAAGAAAGAGGGTCACTATAAGAATGAGTGTCCAGTCTTAGCGCAAAATAACGCGGCAGCAGCCCAGAGAGGTCGTGGTGGTTTTGTACAGAATTCTAGAGGTCGAGGACGAGGTGCTATGCCTCCACAAACGAATGATCGCCCTTCCAATCACTTTGATCAACGAAATGGACAGTCTGCCCAGCAAAATAGATCTCAGCAGTATCATGTTGAAGACTATTGTGAAGTGGATGAGGGATTTCAGCAAAATGGGTACTAGGACTGCCATGGACAGAGAGAGGGAGTAGTATCAGTTCCAGTGGATCAGAGTGGGCCTTATGTCGCAGTAGCAACATCAGGTGTAGTCGAACCGTTTCTGTTGGATACTGGTGCCGCAAAAAGTTCGATCATTTATGCGAAACTCCCTGGCGCACCTTTGTCCGGCTTAACAAATGTTTCTGTAGGTTTTTCAGGCGCCCCTGTTTACAACCCCATATCTGGTCCTTTGTCTATTTCTGTTGGACCGTGTCAATTGAAAGCACCCTTGATTTTGACGACAGGTTGTAATGAAAATCTGCTTGGTTTAGACTTGTTAAAACGCCTATATGCGACATTGTACTGTTCTCCGGAAGGAGTACAGCTTACGTTGGGTAAAAGAATCACCTCTCCGATGTACTTGTCAATGGATGCACTCCCGCCAGAGCTGCGTTCTCTCCCTGATACTCTTTGGGCGACTGGTCCTAATGATGTAGGCCTTTTGGAAATACCACCATATGTAGTCACTTTAAAACCAAATGTAAAATTTCCACGAATTCCCCAATACAAAATTTCTAGTGAAGGTGAACGTGCACTTTTATTGATCGTACAAGATTTGATTAAGAAAGGTGTGGTTGAAGAAACTAGAGGAAATGTCTGTAACAGTCCTGTATTACCGATTTTGAAACGTACTGACCCGACAAAGCCTCCAGTATATAGGTTTGTCATTGATCTCAGAGAGGTTAATAAGATTGTGGTCCCACAGTTCCCTGTGGTTCCAGACATTACTGCCTTGTTAACATTGATTCCTGCAACAGCCACATGGTTTTCAGTCATCGACTTGAAAAATGCCTTTTTCAGCATTCCGATAGCCGAGGAGAGCAGGGATATTTTCGGCTTCTGTCTAGGAGGTCGAAGCTTCAGGTTCAAACGCGCTCCACAAGGCTATTGTGAGAGTCCGTCCATTTACAGTCAGGCATTAAAAAGTCAGTTAGATTCTTTTGTACTTCCTCAAGGTTCTGCCCTAGTGCAGTATGTAGACGATCTTCTAGTGGCTGCCGATGACAAGGAAACTTGCAAAGCAGCTACAATCTCGTTATTGCATCATTTGTCCAATTTGAATCACAAGGTGTCACCTTCAAAATTGCAATACTGCTGCCAAGAAGTGACCTACCTAGGTCATCTCTTGTCAAAGGAGGGAAGGAAGTTGACCCCAGAGAGAATAAAAGCAATTACTCAGATGAGTGTTCCCCGCACTCAGAGAGAAGTACGTGCCTTTCTAGGTATTACCTCTTACTGTAGGCAGTGGATCCCAAATTTTTCTCTTTTAGCGAAACCATTGGTAGCTTTGACTGGGAAAGGTGTTCCGAGTCCGGTGCCATGGTCTGATGAATGTCAGGAGAGTTTTTCTGAGTTACGAAAAGCATTGTGTTCAGCTCCTGTATTGGGTACTCCCGATTACAGCAAACCATTCACGCTCTACGTTCACGAGAGAGAAGGTTGCGCGTTGAGTGTTCTGACACAGAAATTCGGTGATAAACAACGCCCCTGTGCGTATTTTTCATCAACATTGGATCCGGTAGCTAGAGCGTTACCTAGTTGTTTGAGAGCTACAGCGGCAGCTGCGGCTTCCATTCGACAATCTGCTGGTTTGGTAATGAATAACATGCTAGTGGTTATGGTTCCTCATGCTGTGGATACACTCATGAACCGAACCAAGACACAACATCTTACCAGTGCGAGATTATCCGGTTACGAGCTGACACTGCTAGCGAGTCATATTCAGATCAAAAGATGCAATGTATTGAATCCAGCAACATTGTTGCCGGCTAATCAAGAGTCGAGTGATTCCGAGCCCCATGATTGCTGTTTTAGAACTGAGGAAGAGACAAAAGGACGAATTGATTTAAAAGACACTCCGTTGTCAGATCCAGATGGCACGCTGTATGTGGATGGGTCATGTTTTAAATTGGAGAATGGTGATGTGACTGCTGCTTATGCGGTAACGACTTTGAGAACGATTGTGGAGACTGCAAGAGTGAGTCAGAATTCTGCCCAAGCTGCAGAATTAATAGCTCTAACAAGAGCGTGTGTTTTAGCTAAGGGAAAGAGAGTGAATGTGTTCACAGATAGTCAGTACGCGTTTGGCGTGGCCCATAGTTTTGGCCGTTTGTGGAAAGAAAGAGGTTTCATTACGTCCCATGGGACTAAGATTCAACATGGTCAGCTAGTTAACGACTTGTTGGAATCTCTAACCTTGCCGATTGAAGTTGCAATTGTGAAATGCAGCGCTCATAAAGCAATCACGGATGATGTTGGTCGGGGGAATGCTTTTGCTGATGAAACCGCTAAACAGACAGCTAGAGATATGATGAGTAGAATGTATGTTGCTACGTCTGCAAGATGGATTTCCGAGTCTGGAATGTGTGAGGACACAGTGGAAAGTGTGAAAGAGATTCAGAAAGAGGCAACTGAGGAGGAAAAACGTGCATGGAAAGAAAGTACGGGCAAGTTGGATTCAAGTGGGTGTTGGATTGATTTATCGGAACAACAGCGTTGGATGTTGCCTGATGCGTATGTGCTTGCAGTGGTGACAATGGCGCATGGAGTAGCGCATATAAGCTCTAAAGGAATCTGTAAGATGTTGGCTCCAGTTTGGAAGAATGATGGGATCAGTAAATGCGCAGAAAGAGTGGTGAAAAATTGTATGGTATGCCTGATGCATAATCCTGGCAAGGGAACCCCAACTCCTGCTGGTCACTTCGCTCCTCCTTCCTGCCCCTTTGAAGTAATTCAGTTAGATTTCATACACATGGATCGTTGTAACAATTTAAAATACGTCCTGGTGGTAGTCTGTGCATTCTCCAGATGGATCGAAGCATATCCACTGAAGGACAATACTGCCCTATCAACTGCCAAAATTCTTCTCAAAGAATATTTCCCTAGGTATGGAATGCCACGGATTGTATGGTCAGATAACGGAAGTGAGTTTATAGGGAAAGTTATGCAGAGTGTGTGTGCCGGTTTGAACATTAAACAAAAGTTCCACTGTGCAAACCATCCCCAGTCTGCTGGTTTAGTCGAGGGCTACAATGGCACCCTCAAACTAAAACTAGCTAAAATACAGGCATCCACGGGTTTATCCTGGCCAGACGCACTACCCCTGGCTTTGTTATCCACAAGAGCAACTGTACATTCTAGAGTAGGGCTTAGTCCTTACGAAATTGTTTTTGGCCGTCCGGCAAATGTGTGGGGAGTGCCTAGGCCGAAAGAATTTTGTTCTCTAGAATATCCTATGTTGATCGATTACCTTTACGACTTGACTGCTAAATTGAGCCTTATTCACCAACAGGTTTTCGATGCATTACCAAAGCCTCCGGAGAGTCCAGGGCATCAGCTGAAACCCGGCGACCACGTTGTGGTCCGAAATTTTACGAGGACAAAGAACCTTCAGCCCAAGTTTGTCGGCCCCTTCCAGGTGCTGCTTGCAACGAGAACTGCCGTTCGTGTGGCTGGACGTAAGCACTGGATACACGCAACTCATGTCAAACGTGTACCTTTGCCACTTCCTTACGACGACTGGGTGAAGAAGGGAATTGGTGCCTCTGAATGCGAGCAAACACCGAAGTTTATCCCCTTCAGCGATGCCAAATTGATAACTGACACTCCGAACTCTGACTCTCCTCCCGAAAAGACTCCTTTGAACTCTGAACATTTGTCCACTGCATCAGAACAAACTCTAGCATCTGTGAACCTGAACACTGCAACAGCAACCAGTGATACGTTATTTGCCGATCAAACAGTTCCTGCAAAACAAAGATACAACTTACGACCTCGTAATATGGACAAATAAAGCAGGCAACTGCCTATTGTGATACTTTGATATTTTGAACTTTTGCCTTCAGCCAGGAAGTTTGCTATTGTTTTATTGTTGTTTAAAATTGCCTTGCCGTCTGGGTAGCCGTAGGGTCGTGGCTGTGTGCCTAGTTGAATCTGCGGGGGTCTGACACAAGGTCGATCTTTCTGTTGGTTCTGGGAACTCCCAGGGCTGATAGAGGCATTTTCATCTACGTACACATCATCAGTGGTCGCGAGCGGATTGTAGAAGATGGAGCTTCCTGCGCTGCAACGAGAAAATGTGATTTATGTTCGCAGAAACAGACTTTACAGAATTCTTCATAGCAAATGCTTTTTGATGCAATGTGCCATTACATTTGTAATTGTTTTAATAACGTTGGTGGGTGGAATCGTCTTTGGTATAAATTTGATCTTTGTGCCAGTAACTACAGTACCTTCCCCTGATCCTGCTACTTCTACTGTTTCTTCTATACACTCTTTTCACTCGTTTCCTGAACATGAGCAAGCTCGACGCTCAGAATTTATCAATAACACTTTTGTTCAGCTCTTGCACCAACACCAACTGGTAGTTAACACTACAGACTGCTGGGTGTGTGGCTTGATACCCCACACTATGGATAAAGGTATTCCCTATCTGGTTTTGCCTTTTAGCTATAATGGATCATTTCAGGCCTTTCAAACCATCTTTGCTTATGCCATTGAAACCTATCCTCCGCGTCCACCACGTTCCACTAAATATAACTCTGTCAATAAAGCTTTAGTCCAGGGTATTATTGATATGATCAAGGATGTCAATAACACTCCATCTTACCCTAGAGACGAATTACAAGTATATTTGAGTTGGAATTCTTCAGAGTATCGCCTTAGTTTGGGAGAAAGCAAGCGTAAAAGCTCAACTCCAATCTGGGTTGTACCTCACCGAGGTCAGGTCTGTTTGCAAGGTAATGGGAGAAATCCAAGAGCTCAGCTAGGGAGGAGTGAGTGCGTCGAAACTTACGTGTTTCCGTCTAACTCCTCCCCTGCTTTTCTCACTGCTAGGGGTACCTACTTCATCTGTCAAGATAGAGCATATACATGGTTGCCTGCTGACTTTTCAGGGTCATGTTATATTGCTCGGTTGTTGCCTCCAACATACACTGCTTCATCTGATTATCACAAAACCAGAGTAGCAAGAGGTGTCTTCAGCAAGGAAGATACTGCTGGTCAGGAAGCTGGAGACTTCTTCAAAGGTTTCCTTCCGTTCTGGGGGCCTATGGCCAATAGTAGAAACATACGTCAGCTAACACGGGTAGTTGAATCTACTATTACCGAAACTGCTGGTGCCCTTAGCAACTTGACAGCTGAGCTTCAGGCGGATAGACTCATGACGTTGCAGAACCGTATGGTTTTAGACGTAATACTTGCAGATCGAGGTGGGGTATGCAGAATGATCCAATCGAGCTGCTGTGTCTTTATTCCCAATAATGCTCCAACAGTTTATGAGGCGATCTCTAAGCTCCACAAGATTTCCGACTCTATTCATGTAGACAAGGGAAACTGGTCCTTCATGGAGTGGTTTTGGACTCTGATATCAGCGTGGGGATGGAAGGTTCTAATGGTCGTTGGTGTCATTTTAGTATTCCTATTCTCATGTTGCCTGATTATCCAGTGTGGTCCAGCTTTGTGTAGTCTTTGTGCTGCAACCTGTTTTAGAAAACCACCTGCGTTTGGAGAAAAGGCGCAAGAGAGGATGATGATACAACAACATGTCACTGACCTGATGAGCATAGAACTAGATTCTGACATAGACTGAGTAATTGCCTATGTAAGGGCAAAAGGAGGGTCTGAGGTTCCGTGACGATTTGAACCCGTGTTTTCAATATTGTCGGAAATACATAATATTAGTATCAGCGAACCGCAAATGATCCACTTAGCATATCCTGGTGTTTTCGCTATGCTACGAGCAAGAGTACTCCTGTTACGAACACATTTCCGATCTACCCATGGCATCCATCTTAGATCATGGCAGCCATTTTGTGTTTCTTGCCCTCACATACGCAATAACCTCTGATCACTTCATTTCAATTAAGGACACGTAGCCTTAGCCGACGATTCACCTCTTTAGTGACACGTGCACCTTTGAAACAGAACACGCTGTGGCTGCATGACTCGACAAAGGCTGCCTCCTCTGCACGAGGCTAGTCCTGCTATACTGGTTCTTGTGGTCGTTGGCCTGATCATGATTAGGCGGCCGAAGCTGGTAGCCTTGCCCATTTACAACCCACAAACATCCCTTATCCTGCTTCTCTATCTTCTGCACCTGGCTCTGCTCCTTTCCTTCTGGGCCTTTATTAGGGGGAGGTAACGAAATTTACGATGAGGCGGTCCGGGTCTTGAATGAAAACTTGACATGAGATTATGATGGAAAAGTGGGAACCCCTCGTTCGTAATGTTTTGACATCAGATATTGTCGACGATTCCTGTGCAACACCAAATATTTATTGTTCAGGACACAAAGGTTTGGGAATGTACTAACATGTGAAGAATTTGCCTGAAGCCCAATTTTTAGTATATAAGGAGCAACCCTCTTTGTACAAATCGAACAGGCTCCTAGACACTGCCCATGCGTAGTTTCTGTGACTTCTGTGTCCCTGCAGTAATAAACCTTGGTCTTTGACGCCACCATCGAGAAGCCCGTGTTTCTGTTTATTTGTGCACCAAGACAGGTGGAACTCCGGGGTCTTCGGGTGTTGTTCCCTGACACCTCTGGACGGAACCAAAAAGTCCAGAACTCCAGGGGGGGAGGTAAAACAGACCCCTGAACCGATGGAAATAGGTGGAGTCAGAGGACCGTTGTCATCAGTAGAAAAAGAAAGGCGTAGATCCAACAACCTGTGTTTATATTGTGGCCATGAGGGACATTATGCAAGGGATTGTCCCGTGAAACCCTCTAAGGAATCTTCGCGTAAGGCGGTGACTTGTGTGCACAGGGACGCCCTGCTTAAGGACTCTATGGTTCCATGTACCCCGTATCAAATACCCGGCATAGTGAAGAGGGTCCCCAGACATTTTACTATCACCGTTTGTTTGTTTATATCAAACAACCATAGGGCTCCAGTGTCGGCTTTATTAGACTCCGGTGCTACGGGGAACTTTATGGACATCAAGTTGGCCGAGAGAATTGGAGTTCCCTGGGTTTACAAGGAACAACCGGAACCGGTAAGGGCCATTGACGGTACTGAATTGTCATCTGGTACAATCACACGTCAGACCGAACCTCTATGTATGATAGGAGATAATGGTCATTCAGAGGTAATAGGTTTTGATTTGATCGAAGCCCCTTCTTTCGGGGTGGTTTTGGGAGTACCGTGGTTGCAGACACATAATCCCAAAAAAGATTGGATAAGGAGAACAGTGTCCCTTGACTCCGTTCATTGTTTGCAGAATTGTTACAAGGTCGCGACAGATTGGATAACCCCCTTGACTTGTGCTGTGAGTTCTGGGGGAACGGGGGAAGCGTTGGGAGTCCCTGAATCCTATTTGGGTTTTAGTGATGTATTTGATAAAGGGAAAGCTAGAGAACTTCTCCCGCACCGCTCTTTTGATTGCCGGATCGACCTGATGCCAGGGGCTACGTTACCTTGTAGTCGTGTTTATGCCTTGTCGGGCCCTGAGGAACAGCATTTGAAGGAGTACATCGAAGAGATGCTGGAGAAAGGGTTCATCCGTCCCTCTTCCTCGCCTGTGTCAACGGCTATCTTCTTTATTCCGAAGAAGGAAGGTGGACTTCGGGCGTGTGTAGACTATAGAGCGCTCAACAAGGGTACGATTAAGAACAAGTACCCTCTTCCCTTGATACCTGTGTTGCTTGATCAACTGAAGCATGCGACGGTTTTCACCAAGTTAGATCTCAGGGGTGCTTACCATCTCATCTGCGTCCGTGAAGGCGATGAATGGAGAACTGCCTTCCGGACCAAATTCGGCCTTTATGAGTATTGCGTTATGCCTTTTGGGCTATGTAACGCTCCGGCTGCTTTTCAGTTTTTCATCAACGAGGTATTGAGGGAATATTTGGATTTGAGCGTCATAGTCTACATTGACGATATCCTTGTGTTTTCTACCACTGTTGAGGAACACGAAGTCCATGTAGGGCAGGTCTTGCAGCGTCTGAAGGAACATCAGTTGTACGTTCAACTCGAAAAGTGTAGCTTTCACACGCCTAAAGTGGAGTTTTTGGGTTTTGTGATTTCCGAACAGGGGATCATGATGGATCCCAAGAAAACAGAAGCTATCACTTCTTGGCCGTCTCCAACTTGTGTGAGAGATATTCAAGTCCTACTTGGGTTCGCCAATTTCTATCGCCGGTTTATTTCGCATTTCTCAGAGATCATAGCCCCCATGACGGTGTTGTCACGGAAGGGGGTGCCTTTTGTTTGGTCGGATCATGCTCAATCTTCTCTAGATCTATTAATCGAAAGGTTCACTACAGCACCTGTTTTGGTTCATCCTGACCCTACATTGCCTTTTTTTGTGGAAGCGGATGCTTCTTTGTGTGCTGTGGGGTGGGGGTGTTGTCCCAGAGAGACGTGGAGAATGGATACATGCATCCGATTGCCTTTTTTTCTAAGACCTTGCTGCCCGCTGCGAGGAATTACACCGTGGCGGAGCGTGAATTGCTGGCCATCAAATTGTCATTTGAAGAGTGGCGCCATCATTTGTGGGGTGCTCGGCATCCGATAACTATCTTCACTGACCATAAAAACTTGGAGTTCTTCCGGTCAGCACGCGCCTTAACACCTCGACAGATGAGGTGGGTCTCATTTTTTAATGAGTATGATTTCATCATTACTTATAGGCCCGCGGTGCAGCAGTTAAAATCAGATGCATTGTCCCGTATCCATGTGAAACACACTAACCTGACAGTTGAGAAAGAGAGGTGTTCCTTTATAGCTCCTGAAAGAATAGTGGGCAGCATTTCCATTGAGGACTTTAACGAATTGGTTCGGGAAGAACTGGCCAAGATCGATCTTACACCTTAGTTGTCGCAGCCTTTGATTTCCTTAAGAACTGGGTTGCTGTATCATGAGGACAAACTGTTTATTCCCCCTGATCTTCGAGATATGGTCTTGGAATGGTCTCATTCTTCATCTCTTGCTGGGCATCCTGGTTCCACCAAGACCATGGAGTTTTGTTTGCGGTGGTTCTGGTGGGAGTCAGTGGCTAGAGACGTACAGTCGTATGTAAAGGCCTGTCCTGTGTGTGCAGTGAATAAACCAACACATGCTAAGCCCTCAGGATTGTTGCATCCTCTCCCTGTCCCCAGGGCTCCCTGGCAAACAATAAGTATGGATTTTGTGACGGACTTACCTCTGGAGTCCGGTTTTACCGCCATATTAGTTGTGGTTGATTCATTCACTAAGATGGCACATTTCATACCCTTAGCTAAGTTGCCTACTGCAGGGGAATTGGCCACAATCTTTTTGTCTTCAGTGGTACGCCTGCATGGATTGCCTCTGGCCATTGTTTCAGATAGGGGGGCTCAATTTGTTTCTCATTTTTGGACTGAATTGTGTGCTGCCTTACGGATGAAACTATGTCTGTCCTCCACATATCATCCTCAGTTGGATGGTCAGACGGAGCGCACAAATCAGACCATGGAGCAGTATTTGAGGTGTCTGGGAACGTCATTATCTTGTAATTGGGTTGTGCCTCTCCCACTGGCTGAATTTGCCTATAACAACAGTGTGCATTCAGCAGTGGGAATGACCCCTTTCTTTTGTTCCATGGGGTTTCACCCACGAGCAATCTCCATTCAGCCTTCAGGCCAGGTACCGGCAGTGACTGCCTTAGATCTCTCTTTGGTTCAGATCTGGAACACGGCTTTGGAACATCTAGAGAAGGCCAAGGTTGACATGAAGAGGCAGGCAGATAAACATAGGGCCCCTGCTCCTTCCTATCGGGTAGGGGATAAGGTGTGGCTTTCCACCAAGAATTTGAGATTAGGGGGGTCGCGAAAATTACAGCCTAGATTTGTGGGTCCTTTTCCTGTTCTCAAGGTAGTTAATCCTGTAGCAATGAAGTTGGGGTTACCTGATGAGTATGGGATCCATCCTGTCTTTCACACCTCCCTCTTGAAACCCTATGTCGTTACCACACAGGTTTTGCCCCCTCCTCCCTCGGTGATGGTAGGTGAGGAAGAGGAGTTTGAGGTTAGTGCTATCTTGGATTCCAGGAGAAGGAATGGGAAACTCATGTATCTGATTGACTGGAAGGGATATCCCCCGGAGGATCGTACTTGGGAGGCAGCGAGTGGGGTCCATGCTCCTAGATTAGTGAGGCTTTTTCATTTGCGCCACGCATCCAAGCCCCGTCCGGTTGTGAGGCCTTTGAGGGGAGGTACTGTTGGGATTTAGAACGGGTTGCGTCCAGTCCTCTCTCTGTGCACATGCTGTCGATTACACCCCTCCCTCTTGACCCATGTGATCGCATTTAAGGACAAGAAACCGGGCAGTCAGTGCTTGGTTTAGTTACCGGTCACGTTGTCTTTTCTAGTGAACGAGCTACATGGGATTATCGGCTGTGTTCGTGTTGGATTACTGAGAGATACTTTGAGTGCTGAGCGAGGCTTCGCTCTGATAAGGATACCTCCTGTATCTGGATTGGGAGTACAGACTTTGTTGGGTAAATTACCTGATTTAGGCATTGGAGTTTGTACGCGGTGGCGTGCGGACATTTTTAAACGCCAGTGCAACCATTTCCGGATTTTGGACCTCACTCGATATCCTTTTGTGTTATTCAGGTTCATTTTACGAACCAGCTGCTAGTTGGTGTTTTTTTTTCCCTTTTGCTTTTTGTGGCCACTGAATTTTCGGGTTGTTGGGAAGCGGAACGTTTTGTTTGGTTACACATATCCAAGACGGAAAGGGTTTTTTATGTCGGAAGACTTTTTCCCCTAATGTGTATAAAGTATCCCGGAAGCTACTATAGAGTGGAGTTAACTCTAGAAGATTTCAATACTAAGGAAGAGGCACGACGTCTCCTGTCCAGCGATACTGACACCTTTAGCGGGTAAGACGAGAGGGGTTGTTGTGGTTCCGAAACCCTGGATGTGCATAGAGAGAGTACAGGGGGGTGTGAATTCTCATTTGTATTCTTTCTGTTTATCTCTCCTCTGCAGGGTGTTTTTCTCTCTGTACCCCTAGAGAGCCATAAGAACTGGAGACGTACTGGGTCCTCTGAAGTCTTCCTCTTCTTATATCCTGCCCCCTCTCCTGGTGCAGGCTGTAGTGCGCAGTGATATCCATATTGCGGGCTGCGGTCTGTGTAGGGATAGAGGGCTGGGAATATCGTCGCTCCTGCAGCGTGGTTCCTAGTGGGAGACAATCTGACACCCTGATCTGTTGACTGGGTAAGAGTATTCTGCTTTATTCAGAAACTCTGTGCATCACCACCCCCTTTTCTGAATCGTTTTGTCCACCATAAGCGTGGAAGGGTATACTCAGACATGAGTCCCTTGCTCACTGTCCCATCAGGATTCAAGCAAGCCGGGCTGAAGACGGCTGTAATGCGAGAAACCGGTCCCCGGAAGCTTGTTTCCTTTCCAGTAAATGAATTGGCTTGGTAGTTTGGTCTGCCCTGTTCCCATGATGCACTGGGCCAGGGACAGACTAATTTGCATGTAGCCAGGTTCTGAGCTGGGATGGTGCAGTGAGCTAAAAAACGGTGATGGATCAAGCCCTGATCTGTTGACTGGGTAAGAGTATGCTGCTTTATTCAGAAACTCTGTTCATCACCACCCCCTTTTCTGAATCGTTTTGTCCACCATAAGCGTGGAAGGGTATCCTCAGACATGAGTTCCCTTGCTCACTGTACCATCAGGATTCAAGCAAGCCGGGCCGAAGACGGCTGTAATGCCAGAAACCGGTCCCCGGAAGCTTGTTTCCTTTCCAGTAAAAGAATTGGCTTGGTAGTTTGGTCTGCCCTGTTCCCATCATGCACTGGGCCAGGGACAGACTAATTTGCATGTAGCCAGGTTCTGAGCTGGGATGGTGCAGTGAGCTAAAAAAGGATGATGGATCAAGCCCTGATCTGTTGACTGGGTAAGAGTATTCTGCTTTATTCAGAAACTCTGTTCATCACCAACCCCTTTTCTGATTCGTTTTGTCCACCATAAGCGTGGAAGGGTATACTCAGACATGAGTCCCTTGCTCACTGTACCATCAGGATTCAAGCAAGCCGGGCCGAAGACGGCTGTAATGCCAGAAACCGGTCCCCGGAAGTTTGTTTCCTTTCTAGTAAAAGAAATGGCTTGGTAGTTTGATCTGCCCTGTTCCCATGATGCACTGGGCCAGGGACAGACTAATTTGCATGTAGCCAGGTTCTGAGCTGGGATGGTGCAGTGAGCTAAAAAACGGTGACGGATCTAGCCCTGATCTGTTGACTGGGTAAGAGTATTCTGCTTTATTCAGAAACTCTGTTCATCACCACCCCCTTCTCTGAATCGTTTTGTCCACCATAAGCGTGGAAGGGTATACTCAGACATGAGTCCCTTGCTCACTGTACCATCAGGATTCAAGCAAGCCTTGCCGAAGACGGCTGTAATACCAGAAACCGGTCCCCGGAAGCTTGTTTCCTTTCCAGTAAAAGAATTGGCTTGGTAGTTTGGTCTGCCCGGTTCCCATGATGCACTGGGCCAGGGACATACTAATTTGCATGTAGCCAGGTTCTGAGCTGGGATGGTGCAGTGAGCTAAAAAACGGTGATGGATCAAGCCCTGATCTGTTGACTGGGTAAGAGTATTCTGCTTTATTCAGAAACTCTGTGCATCACCACCCCCTTTTCTGAATCGTTTTGTCCACCATAAGCGTGGAAGGGTATACTCAGACATGAGTCCCTTGCTCACTGTACCATCAGGATTCAAGCAAGCCGGGCCGAAGACGGCTGTAATGCCAGAAACCAGTCCCCGGAAGCTTGTTTCCTTTCCAGTAAAAGAATTGGCTTGGTAGTTTGGTCTGCCCTGTTCCCATGATGCACTGGGCCAGGGACAGACTAATTTGCATGTAGCCAGGTTCTGAGCTGGGATGGTGAAGTGAGCTAAAAAACGGTGATGGATCAAGCCCTTATCTGTTGACTGGGTAAGAGTATTCTGCTTTATTCAGAAACTCTGTTCATCACCACCCCCTTTTCTGAATCTTTTTGTCCACCATAAGCGTGGAAGGGTATTCTCAGACATGAGTCCCTTGCTCACTGTACCATCAGGATTCAAGCAAGCCGGGCCGAAGACGGCTGTAATGCCAGAAACCGGTCCCCGGAAGCTTGTTTCCTTTCCAGTAAAAGAATTGGCTTGATAGTTTGGTCTGCCCTGTTCCCATGATGCACTGGGCCAGGGACAGACTAGTTTGCATGTAGCCAGGTTCTGAGCTGGGATGGTGCAGTGAGCTAAAAAACGGTGATGGATCAAGCCCTGATCTGTTGACTGGGTAAGAGTATTCTGCTTTATTCAGAAACTCTGTTCATCACCACCCCCTTTTCTGAATCTTTTTGTCCACCATAAGCGTGGAAGGGTATACTCAGACATGAGTCCCTTGCTCACTGTACCATCAGGATTCAAGCAAGCCGGGCCGAAGACGGCTGTAATGCCAGAAACCGGTCCCCGGAAGTTTGTTTCCTTTCCAGTAAAAGAATTGGCTTGGTAGTTTGGTCTGCCCTGTTCCCATGATGCACTGGGCCAGGGACAGACTAATTTGCATGTAGCCAGGTTCTGAGCTGGGATGGTGCAGTGAGCTAAAAAACGGTGATGGATCAAGCCCTGATCTGTTGACTGGGTAAGGGTATTCTGCTTTATTCAGAAACTCTGTTCATCACCACCCCCTTTTCTGAATCGTTTTGTCCACCATAAGCGTGGAAGGGTATACTCAGACATGAGTCCCTTGCTCACTGTACCATCAGGATTCAAGCAAGCCGGGCCGAAGACGGCTGTAATGCCAGAAACCGGTCCCTGGAAGTTTGTTTCCTTTCCAGTAAAAGAATTGGCTTGGTAGTTTGGTCTGCCCTGTTCCCATGATGCACTGGGCCAGGGACAGACTAATTTGCATGTAGCCAGGTTCTGAGCTGGGATGGTGTAGTGAGCTAAAAAACGGTGATGGATCAAGCCCTGATCTGTTGACTGGGTAAGAGTATTCTGCTTTATTCAGAAACTCTGTTCATCACCAACCCGTTTTCTGATTCGTTTTGTCCACCATAAGCGTGGAAGGGTATACTCAGACATGAGTCCCTTGCTCACTGTACCATCAGCATTCAAGCAAGCCGGGCCGAAGACGGCTGTAATGCCAGAAACCGGTCCCCGGAAGCTTGTTTCCTTTCCAGTAAAAGAATTGGCTTGATAGTTTGGTCTGCCCTGTTCCCATGATGCACTGGGCCAGGGACAGACTAGTTTGCATGTAGCCAGGTTCTGAGCTGGGATGGTGAAGTGAGCTAAAAAACGGTGATGGATCAAGCCCTGATCTGTTGACTGGGTAAGAGTATTCTGCTTTATTCAGAAACTCTGTTCATCACCACCCCCTTTTCTGAATCTTTTTGTCCAGCATAAGCGTGGAAGGGTATTCTCAGACAAGAGTCCCTTGCTCATTGTACCATCAGGATTCAAGCAAGCCGGGCCGAAGACGGCTGTAATGCCAGAAACCGGTCCCCGGAAGCTTGTTTCCTTTCCAGTAAAAGAATTGGCTTGATAGTTTGGTCTGCCCTGTTCCCATGATGCACTGGGCCAGGGACAGACTAGTTTGCATGTAGCCAGGTTCTGAGCTGGGATGGTGCAGTGAGCTAAAAAACGGTGATGGATCAAGCCCTGATCTGTTGACTGGGTAAGAGTATTCTGCTTTATTCAGAAACTCTGTTCATCACCACCCCCTTTTCTGAATCTTTTTGTCCACCATAAGCGTGGAAGGGTATACTCAGACATGAGTCCCTTGCTCACTGTACCATCAGGATTCAAGCAAGCCGGGCGGAAGACGGCTGTAATGCCAGAAACCGGTCCCCGGAAGTTTGTTTCCTTTCCAGTAAAAGAATTGGCTTGGTAGTTTGGTCTGCCCTGTTCCCATGATGCACTGGGCCAGGGACAGACTAATTTGCATGTAGCCAGGTTCTGAGCTGGGATGGTGCAGTGAGCTAAAAAACGGTGATGGATCAAGCCCTGATCTGTTGACTGGGTAAGGGTATTCTGCTTTATTCAGAAACTCTGTTCATCACCACCCCCTTTTCTGAATCGTTTTGTCCACCATAAGCGTGGAAGGGTATACTCAGACATGAGTCCCTTGCTCACTGTACCATCAGGATTCAAGCAAGCCGGGCCGAAGACGGCTGTAATGCCAGAAACCGGTCCCTGGAAGTTTGTTTCCTTTCCAGTAAAAGAATTGGCTTGTTAGTTTGGTCTGCCCTGTTCCCATGATGCACTGGGCCAGGGACAGACTAATTTGCATGTAGCCAGGTTCTGAGCTGGGATGGTGCAGTGAGCTAAAAAACGGTGATGGATCAAGCCCTGATCTGTTGACTGGGTAGGAGTATTCTGCTTTATTCAGAAACTCTGTTCATCACCACCTCCTTTTCTGAATTGCTTACACAGGGTGGCCACTCCTTGACCACAAAGGAGATTCTTCAGTCTTCCACGTCGAGTGGGATGTCGAAGGGTCCAGAGTTTCATTTCAAAGTTTCAGTCAGGATGATCTGGTTTGCATTGGCACAGCTCCTACCTTTATTCCAAATCTAGGGGCTGGATCTCCTGCTAGGTCTCTCCTATGGGTGGGACCCAGTAAGGGGGTGGTTACACCCCTTTCCCTTTGTCCAGTTTCACGCCAGAGCTGGGGCTGGAGAGACCCAGCACCGGTTTGAACTGGACTTTGCATGGGACACCTTGTGTGCCCCAGGCAGTGTCTAGTTTTATTCAACCTCCCTGCCCCAATCCACAGCCTTGAACCAGAGGGTGGCAGTGATGAACCAGAGGGTGGCAGTGATGAACCAGAGGGTGCTGTGATAAACCAGAGGGTGGCAGTGATGAACCAGAGGGTGGCACTGGTGAAGCAGGGGGTGGCAGTGATGATCCAGAGGGTGGAAGGTATGAACCAGAGGATGGCAGTGATCAGCCAGAGGGTGGCAGTGATGAACCAGAGGGTTCTGTGATAAACCAGAGGGGGACAGTGATGAACCAGAGGGTGCTGTGATAAACCAGAGGGTGGCAGTGATGAACCAGAGGGTGCTGTGATAAACCAGAGGGTGGCAGTGATGAACCAGAGGGTGGCACTGGTGAAGCAGAGGGTGGCAGTGATGATCCAGAGGGTGGCAGGGATGAACCAGAGGATGGCAGTGATCAACCAGAGGGTGGCAGTGATGAACCAGAGGGTGCTGTGATAAACCAGAGGGGGACAGTGATGAACCAGAGGGTGCTGTGATAAACCAGAGGGGGACAATGATGATCCAGAGGGTGGCATTGGTGAACCAGAGGGTGGCAGTGATGAACCGGAGGGTGGCCTCGATGAACCACAGGCTCGCAAACAGGCTGGACACGTAGAAACAACATGGTCGCGACCGTTGCGACCACACAAGTAAGTTCGCGTTCCCGAACTTGTACAAACCCCCCGCGAACTGGCAAACACCGCAAATTCGCACGAATTCACGGATTTTGCGGATTGCGAGTTCGTGAATATGCAAATTCGCGAACCGCGAATTCGCAAAATTCGCCCATGCTTAGTTGCAGCCAATAAATTTGATCTTTGACGTCACCGAGAAGTATCCTGTGTCTCTGTATTCTAAGACAGGTGAACCCGAAGACATTGGGCGTGCCCCTGGCGCCGCTGGGTTCTAAAACCCGGTTCTTTACACACACAACAGGTGCACACTCCAAGGTAGTGCACACATCACTCACCTGCTCCTGTGGTCTCCCATACAGCTTGCTGTAGTTAGGCAGGAGGGCATCCAGCAGGGCCTTGTTCTCACCATCACTGAATGCAGGTGCCCTCTCCATGCTCAGCTAATAAGGCTCCAGAGGATACAGAGACAGCAGCTGTGTTTTCCACTCCAATGTTGTGCAGGCAAGTGCCCTCCCACAGCCACATGCTGCCTTGGTCTGTGAGTCCAAGGAGTAGTGTGTGATAGGCCACAATAGTTTGCATCCTATGTTTCATCCAATCCCATCACACATAAGGCCATGACACACATATGCATGGTTTGAAAACTGAGCCAGAGCTTAACAACAACTTTTGCAACATTGTATACTTTTGCCCAACTGAATTTTCCAGAACACTTGTAGGAGACTCAAAAATCTCTGTATCCATGACAACCTGGCCGCATTCTAATCATTCCAGTGTTCCCCTAGATGTTCCCTATGTATTTTTTGAATCCCCACACAAGTACGGTGCGATTGCCGTCGCAAATGCAACTCATTCAATGGTGAAATGACCCGTACACACGCACATACCATTTGGGTACGCTGTGCTCGCGTATGGCTACAATGCAATAGGGAAACGAGGCGTACACAAGCACGTACCATTGGTTTACGCATTGCTCGCGTATGGCTACAATGCAATAGGGAAATGACCCGTAAACACGCACGTACCATTGGAGTACGCTCTGCTCGCGTATGGCTACAATGCAATAGGGAAACAAGGCGTACACACGCACGTACCATTGGGGTACGCACTGCTCGCGTATGGCTACAATGCAATAGAAAAACGAGGCGTACACACGCACGTACCATTGGGGTACGCTCTGCTCGCGTATGTCTGCAATGCAATAGTGAAACGACCCGTATACACGCACGTACCATTGGGGTACGCATTGCTCGCGTATGGCTACAATGCAATAGGGAAATGACCCGTAAACACGCACGTACCATTGGAGTACGCTCTGCTCGCGTATGGCTACAATGCAATAGGGAAACAAGGCGTACACACGCACGTACCATTGGGGTACGCACTGCTCGCGTATGGCTACAATGCAATAGAGAAACGAGGCGTACACACGCACGTACCATTGGGGTACGCTCTGCTCGCGTATGTCTGCAATGCAATAGTGAAACGACCCGTATACACGCACGTACCATTGGGGTACGCTGTGCTCGCGTATGGCTACAATGCAATAGGGAAACGAGGCGTATACACGCACGTACCATTGGGGTGCGCTCTGCTCGCGTATGGCTACAATGCAATAGGGAAATGTCCCGTACACACGCACGTTCACTTGGGGTATAGTGCGTTAGACATGCTCAAGTGAATGCTTGTGTAGGCTGCGTTCTTGACCTCCTTCATGTCACCATTGGGAGAGTGACCCCAGGAAATCACATGGCAGGAATGTAGTCTAGATTCATGTTGACGATGTGGATGCATACATCAGCATGGCATCCTTACATCAGCAGGCCCTAGGTGTGGCAGACAGTGAAGAAGCACAGGAACTGTGATCTTGTGGCTCAGTTGATGTGTGAAGAGCTGTTGAGACATGTCATTAATCATGTTGCACATGTGTTTCACATACATTCAACACTTCTCACCTGAGTAACGTCTTCAACATCTTGTGATGCACATCAACACTGGAATGGCACACCATTCAGTACAGGGAACTGTCACATGATGACAGCAGCATGCCCACTGTCACAGATGTCTAATTGACGCACAGCATGACCCTGTGTGACCACATCATGTGTGTGCCATGTGCGACATTGTGCATGCTGTTTGCATATGAAAGAAACAGGTCAGTATTATATTCCTCACCTTAGAATATCCCCAAGCGTCAGACTGGATCTGCCAATTTGTGCTTAGCAGTACCCTTGTGCGTCGGTAGGCGTTGTCTGCGGCTCCGCGTGTGTCGTCGGCGTTGTGTGCGCTGTGATGACGTTGTCTGAGTACTTAGACGCCGCCTTCCCGTGCTGACGTCAGGTCCTATTTTTTCACGCCAGCAGCGCAGTTCCCGTATAAGTGTTACCTTAGTCATTTTGTTTCAAAACTTTGTTCGATCCCTTTTGATCATTTTACTTGAGTTTTCGACTCTGGGCAGTGCCAATAGGGATGGCTGTTTTCAAGCCTGTGAGGATTGCGACCGACTGATGTCGGTGACTGACCCTCACCGTCGGTGTCCCCACTGTCTCGACATCAACCACGACAACAAGAGCTGCTCCGACTGCCGGGCCCTGACTTTGGAAGCCAGGCGGGAGTGGTCCCGCCAGCCGCTCGGACTCCAGCAGTTGGCCCTGCACCGCAAGAGGTCATGGTCTGGACAGAGGTCGAGGGACCGAGTGCGGGGTTTGAGCCATCAGAGCTCCGGGAGTTGACATCACTCCTCCGGGGCAAAGTCGTCAGGTAACCACAAGAAGTCAAAGAGACTTCATCGCTCTTCAAACTCTCCACGATGCACATGCAATACGGCAGGGGATTTGGGTGACACCGCCCACGCGGCTCCATCAGAGTTGCGGGCGTCGTAGCCTGCCCCACGACCTCTGGTCCCTGGGCAGCATGCGACGCAAGAGGAGTTAGAGCGCTTCCTCATGGCCATGATGTCCTTCACTCCTCTGACGGGCTACGCTGCGGATTTAGGCCCAGCGGACCCGTCTGGGGGCACTAGCGGGTCTGGTGCTTCGGACCCGATGCCGTCTGGTGCTTTGGCTCAGACGCCGGCGGCACCTTCAGCCCGGCGCCACTGGGCCACACTAGATCCAATTCTTGATCCTGGTCCTAGCTGGTTGACCTCACAACCTCACCGGCAACAGTCCCCCAGGTGTCACCCTCGGCGCCGTCCTCGGGTGGTGCCGTCCCTGATACCACACTCTATACGGCTAAGGCGTGGGAACGGCGCGGCTGAACGCCGCTTTTGATGCCGCTTGGGGAGTTTAACTTCAACGAGCCGGGCACATCTTTTGACAACCCTGATTATTAGGGAATGGGTGATAAGGAGTATTGGGAGGGGTCTGAAGACCCTGTGACACGTGAGTGTCAGTCCCAAGACGACTGGACAGGTGGACTGGGGGATGCGAGTTGTCTGGACACCGCACCAGACACTGGTTATGTCTCAAATCCAACCGTGTTTTTGGAGGAGGGGGCACCCTACAGTGTGGTGTTGACGCGGGCGGCCAAAGCCTTGCCTCTTCATCTCCCCATCGCGGCCGTGAGGATCAACCTCCTCACTGAGGTCCTTAAACTGCAGTCAAGCTCGGCTGAGCCTCTGCAGCCGTTTCATGAGGCATTGATTGACGCTATTTTGTCCACTAGGTCCAGGCCCGCTGCAGGTTTGGCTGTAGATAGGCACGTGGCCAGACGCCCACACATCCCCGGACGACGCATGTTTCCTGTCCTCCCACCCCACCCCAGAGAGCCTGGGCATCCATGCCTCCAATTCACAGACTATTTTGTCTAAAAGAGGGGTTGTACCCAATGTAATCCACATGGGACCTGGGTGCTATATGGTGTATGAAAAGAAGGGTCCCTGTGGAATTTTTAAGTTTGCTGATTTTATTATAGAAAGAACAAATTAGTATATACACAAACACTGTCAATTAATCACAATGAATAAACCATAGGATTTGGTAAATCAAAGTGCCCCAAGAAAGGAAATGGGAGTGGGATAGCGTGATGCTGTGAAGGAAAAGGACAGTGAAGGAATAAAGTTGGTGACAACTTATATATTTTGAAATCAATTCCAAATAACGTACAGTTTCAAGGCTTCAGGTCCCTGAGCCGAAACAAAGGATCATAACATATCCCAAATATTTTAAACAATTTCTGCTGACACAGAAGTATTCAACTTAATGTGGGCGTGTCAACTGAACATGAAATGGAGTAGCCGTCGACGTTTCGACCACACGCTATATTGGTAGGCGTAATGGTTGCCTTACATCGGGGTCTTCATCAGGACAGGGTAAACAAACAGGGGTGCACTACAGTATCTAAAAATGTAAAAACAATAAAGTATAAATTAAGGGGCAAACAATCAATGTCAGGTTACCGTAGTGAGCGGTAACTCCATTACTATTACTGTTACCATTGCTGCTTAAAGGCAAAAATGCAAATCATGTGCCTATTATCAGTGTTACACCTTCAAAACAGAGAAATAAATCAAAACATTGATACAAATTGAACAATTTCTAACAGTTTACATGCTACCTATAATTGGTATCTCACTTTGTCGTATCTAAGCTGACAAACACAAACACATGATTCCTGACTCGGCCAGGGGAAACCAAGTGGTCCAATAAATATTTAGTAAAAAGCCAATGGGAAGTTGACCTTTAAGGGGATGCTTTTTTTGAAATAACATATTGAAATGATTGGCAAAAGTCTAAAGGAGATTTACAAAAGAGAAACCTGCATGGTATATAGATTGAAATAGATTCAATGTAGACCTACTCTTCTAAAAAGATGAATCTCTAACTGAATTGTAACGGACAACCCGTGCATGCTCTAAAAGAGCAAAGGGCATAACTGTATCCCAGAGCAACCCTGTGTGTCAAGAAGGCTGTATTCAAGGGTAGGTTGAATAAACCTGATTTGCAATCAAGACATAGTATGGGGGTTAGGGCTTACCTAAACAACAATTGTGGGTTGGCTGTATCCAATTTCTTTGGTTCTGAATAGCTCGTTTTTGCACACTTTGGTCGAGGTTGTAATTAAGAACCACCCAGATACCAGGGGTGTGTGACTGTATCCAAAACAGTCGCGTGTGTCCAAGAGACTGTATATGTGGGCAGGGGGACGAGTATAAGTAACATAACCACGATTTAAACAAAAAATGAATTGTATTAGGACATCGTGTATGAGTTCGGGCTTACCTAGTTTCCGGATGTGGCTCTATGTTAGAACCACTCAATCGATACATTGACTTCTTCTTAAAGCCTTTGGCCGTAAGAACCAGGACATACCTTCGGGACACAACCCAGGTCATTAATCTGATAGATCAGAGACCATTTGATCCAGAAACTCAATTACTAGTAACCTGCGACATAGTGTCATTGTACACCAGTATTCCTCAGCTTGACGCATTTGCGGTTATGGAGAAGGCCCTTGACACTAGGACGGCTCCAGTCCCAGTACCTACTTACTTCATCATTGATCTTTTGAGAATAGCTATGATGCAAAACTTTTTCATGTTTCAACACGAGTTTTTTCTCCAAATCAAGGGAGTAGCGATGGGGGCGACTTTTGCCCCCAATTTGGCAATACTGTATATGGACGATTATGAGAATCGGGTCATTTTCAGCGACATGAACCCTTTCGGACACCATATAACTATGTGGGTCCGTTATATTGATGATGTGCTCTGCCTATGGAATGGCACCAAAGAAGATCTCACGTCATTCCATAACTGGCTGAATACGCAGAGCACAGACATCCAGTTCACTCTTGAAGCCAATAAGGAGAAAATTGCGTTTCTGGACATCACTATCTATACCAATCCTGAGACCAAATGACTTGAAACAACCTTGTATCGCAAACCGACGGAGCGCAATTCTTTACTGGAATATAATAGTCACCACCCCAGGGGATTACGGGATGATCTCCCAGTGGGTCAATTCCTCAGAATTCGACGCAATTGCTCCTCCAAAGAAAACTACATGGTCGAATCGCAGAACCTAACAGACCGATTAACAGCACGAGGCTATCCAACACGTTTAGTAAAACGTGCACGTAAAAGAGCATGGTACAGCCCTCGGGAGGCCCTACTGAACTGCGAAACAAAAGAGGATCGAGCTGGGGAGCGAGTCATCTGTGTTACCACATTTTCCACCCGCAGCAATGACATCAAGAAAATTATCAATAAACATTGGCGGCTAGTAGCAGATGATATTGGACAACAAGCACCACCATTACATGCCTTCAAAAGAGCGCGCAGTATCAGGGACCAGGTTGTACAATCATTCCTTTCGGTACCACCCAATCCTACCATTCAATCACTATGGCATCTTCCTCCCATTGCGGGACACACCAGGTGTGGGTCATGCACAGCATGTGCAACTACAATTCAGACTAAAGATTTGACATATAGAGGGAAAACCTACACACTGAGATCACACACCAACTGTAACACCTCGAATGTTATTTACTGGATTAAGTGTCCTTGTGACTTAGCATATGTAGGCCAGACCCAGCAAAAGGTCAACGCCCGTATTCTACAACATGGCAGCAGAATAAGATGCAGAGTACAAGGTGCCCCTCTAGTTGATCACTGCACCTTAAAAGGCCACACCCCAGAAACCTTACAATGGTTGGTACTAGAGAAAATCAATCTGGGCCCTAGGGGTGGGGACATTGCTCGAATTCTAACCTTAAGAGAATCCAAATGGATGACAATCCTGGATACGATTAAAAATGGGTTAAATGAGTCAGAGAGCAGTCATGCCCAGTTAGCCAGCTTTGGTCGCTGAAGTGCCCGATCTATATTGTCATATCTGATATGTGTAGTTTACTATCAAGCTATGGTTCACAAAATGGGACTTTAGAAGACAGCAGCAACAAATCGCTTTTGACCCTCCTGCGAGAGAGGTCCTGAGCACGGGTTCACCATACTGTTAATATGTCTCAATATAAAAGATATCGAATGTGTGTACTATTTTATGTTTACAGATGATAACAGTTGTTGATCGTCCCCCCGTGGGGAAAGGCACCTATATCTCAGGTTTTAGACCTTTCCATATGTATTCATTGAATGAGATCTTCACGCTCATGTCTGAGAGGTGCATCGATTCACGAATGCTTATTGTTATCTGTACTGTAATTACATTGAATCTGCAGGCTATCACGTAACTCAGCTATCCCTCTCCTTTTAACAACTTGCCGTTGTGCTTATGCAATACCCTATCTAAATAAATGCAACGCCCCTCACCGCGGCGTTGCGTAGGTTTTCCAGTATTGTTCTGACTAACCCGGAAAAGACCTTGTAGCGTCAGGTTGCCCTGAGCAACGATCCGAAATCGTTGTCCTCCCTCAGTTTTCATATACTCCCCAACACTACATGCCCACTTGCCGACATTCAGCAAGCTTGAGAAGGCTGCCACCCAGAGCTCCGTGTATTTCCAAGTAAAGGTAAGAACTGACTCTCCAACGGCGCCCCCGCACGCACCCGTGGCATCTATGTGTTTTTAATGGCAACCTCTTACCTTCCATAGATGCGGCTCGATTCATGCGACCCCCGGCGACGTACCGCCGTTTGACCAAAGTGTGATAAATACGAGGTTCAAGATTTAAGAATACTGGATACAGTTATCCCACACGGGCTATTTAGGTAAGCCCTAATCCACAAACGATGTTTGAATACCTGTCTTTATAAATCGTGTTGGTTTACTAATACCCGTCCCCCTGTCCACAGATACAGCCTCTGGACACACGTGACTAATTTGAACACAGCCACGTACCTCTGGCATTTAGGTGTGCTCTTTTCACGGCTTCTACCCAAATTTGTAGAAACGAGGCATTAGGACCACAAGAAATTGGATACAGTCACTCAAGACGGGCTGTTTAGGTAAGCCCGAACTCATACACGATGTCCTAAAACAATTCATTTTTTGTTTAAATCGTGGTTATGTTACTTATACTCGTCCCCCTGCCCACAGATACAATCTCTTGGACACACGCGACTGTTTTGGATACAGTCACGCACCCCTGGTATCTGGGTGGTTCTTAATTACAACCTCGACCAAAGTGTGCAAAAACGAGCTATTCAGAACCAAAGAAATTGGATACAGCCAACCCACAATGGTTGTTTAGGTAAGCCCTAACCCCCATACTATGTCTTGATTGCAAATCAGGTTTATTCAACCTACCCTTGAATACAGCCTTCTTGACACACGGGGTTGCTCTGGGATACAGTTATGCCCTTTGCTCTTTTAGAGCATGCACGGGTTGTCCGTTACAATTCAGTTAGAGATTCATCTTTTTAGAAGAGTAGGTCTACATTTAATCTATTTCAATCTATATACCATACAGGTTTCTCTTTTGTAAATCTCCTTTAGACTTTTGCCAATCATTTCAATATGTTATTTCAAAAAAAGCATCCCCTTAAAGGTCAACTTCCCATTGGCTTTTTACTAAATATTTATTGGACCACTTGGTTTCCCCTGGCCGAGTCAGGAATCATGTGTTTGTGTTTGTCAGCTTAGATACGACAAAGTGAGATACCAATTATAGGTAGCATGTAAACTGTTAGAAATTGTTCAATTTGTATCAATGTTTTGATTTATTTCTCTGTTTTGAAGGTGTAACACTGATAATAGGCACATGATTTGCATTTTTGCCTTTAAGCAGCCATGGTAACAGTAATAGTAATGGAGTTACCGCTCACTACGGTAACCTGACATTGATTGTTTGCCCCTTAATTTATACTTTATTGTTTTTACATTTTTAGATACTGTAGTGCACCCCTGTTTGTTTACCCTGTCCTGATGAAGACCCCGATGTAAGGCAACCATTACGCCTACCAATGTAGCGTGGGGTCGAAACGTCGACGGCTACTCCATTTCATGTTCAGTTGACACGCCCACATTAAGTTGAATACTTCTGTGTCAGCAGAAATTGTTTAAAATATTTGGGATATGTTATGATCCTTTGTTTCGGCTCAGGGACCTGAAGCCTTGAAACTGTACGTTATTTGGAATTGATTTCGAAATATATAAGTTGTCACCAACTTTATTCCCTCACTGTCCTTTTCCTTCACAGCATCACGCTATCCCACTCCCATTTCCTTTCTTGGGGCACTTTGATTTACCAAATCCTATGGTTTATTCATTATGATTAATTGACAGTGTTTGTGTATATACTAATTTGTTCTTTCTATAATAAAATCAGCAAACTTAAAAATTCCAATTCACAGACCGCATTCCCGTTTACTCTGCCGGACAGGGTATCCAAGAGGTATGAGCAGTACGGCAAGATGGTATCATCCTCCCTGAGTCTGGGACTGCGGTCTTCCAACATCACATGCCTCTTTGTCCGCTACACACACTCTCTGTGGGACACGGTTGGGGAACTGCTGCCAGAGTGCCCGTTGTAGGTACGGGCAAAACTTGGCCAAGCCCTTGTAGAAGGCTGAGCTGTGGCACTGTATTCAATCCGGTGTGGGCTGAATAGCACGACTCACTGGGCAGAGCGATGGCAACCACGGAGGCGATTTGTTGCAAAGCCTGGTTGAAGTCCGCCCAATTTTTTGCCGATGTCCAGAATACACTCATAGACATGCCGTTTGATGTCCATTGCCTTTTTGGCAACAAGGCAGACCATGTGCTTGAGCACATTAAGGACTCCAGGGCTACGGCCAGGTCCATGGGCCTGTCGGCCCGCACCAGCAAACTGGTACCTTTTGCTCATTTCGTGGCCAAGGAAGTGGCACACACACATGTGCTGCCAGCCACGCAACGCTGACTAACATCCAATGCAGTGGCGGCGGTGGTAACCGCCGTGGCGGCGGTCGGGGACAACGGCGAGGTCAGTCCACACCTTCCCCCGCAACATCTGCCTACAAACCCTCCTAGTCTGTGCTTTCATGGCCATGTGACGCCAGTGGGGGGCAGGGTTTGCCATCACCTCCACCGCTGGCGCACTATCACATTGAACAGGTGGGTACTGCAAATCGTCCCAAGGGGCTATTCCCTCCCCCTTGAGGCAACCCCTCAAGCCATGCCACCGCAATACCAACTCAGAATCAGAAAGCTTTATTCAATTTTAGATATTAAAATCATAAAAGCATACAGACAAATACTAAAATACATTTATAAACATTTTAAAATAAATCTCCTAATAGCTTTTGGTTACACAGTTAGTGCATTAAACATGCTTTACGCAACCTTTAGGCTACGTTGTAGGGCACAATAATCTACAAGAATTAATAATTATGACACAAAAAACCATTGTACAGCGGTTTGGGATAATTAAAAGCCACTGGAAAACTACTGCAATTTCTTGGATGTGTTCCTCTACCCCCCAGGATGCTATCAATGCCCCAGGTACTAGGGGAAAGCATGTAGGACCTATAAGGGTAAAAGTCATGTAGATTCCAGGTAGAAATGAGCCCATCTCCATTTTGGGGTAGCCACGTCCGCATGTATGGCACAATGAGTCTACTCCTAAAACGTATCAAGATCAAATCCCCCGAGATGTCTTTTTTAAGAGGTCCAAGCCATCCCACCCTCCGGACACTTATTATTCGGCCATCAAGGTGGTAGGGCAGAGGTCTGTTTTTTGATAGCCAGTGTTTGACCTTGTTCATTAGTTCGTGGTGTCTCTCAGCTTTGCCTTCTGTTAGTTCAGGGACTCCCGAAAGAACAATGACAAAAGGCGCTGCTTCTGGAGGTAAGTGTATGTGGGTGGTGCGCGCAAGTTTAGGTGGAGCATGACGTGGGTTTTTCAATTTCAGGGGGGCTTTGGGGTTGATAGGCAGAGAGGAGGTGGGGGTTGGCAATTGGATAGGCGCCGCTTCATACGGAGTAGTCAAGTTAGGTAAATTTGAATGGGCGGTTATGGGTGGACAATGAGTTGTTGCGATGTGGGCTGAGGGTTTCCGAAGGGATTCAATGGAGTTCTCCAGCCCTATGAGCTTATTCCCCAGCATAGAGATTTTGTCCATCAAGGGGTGTATTAAAGATTTGAGCAGATGCTCAACTATAAATAGCAGGGCCTGATGGGAAGGTGGTGATAAATCCTCCAGATTGACACCAGGTGGCATGGTAGAAAGAGAATTAGTTAAGGATGGAATTGGACTTGGAGAAGGTTTATCAGGTGTTTGAAATTTAGTAGAGCTCACATTGACTTTGTTCCCAACAATCTTCTTTTTGACAAGCGTAGCCCTGGGAGGTGTACGTTTTGTATCAGTAAGAGAATTCTGCTCCCTTGGATGTGATAATGAGCTGCGGCGTTTTAGCGCGGGGGAGGGTGCTGCAGGAACATATTTGACCTTGCACAGACTGTTAAGGTCATCCAGCCATGGGAAACTAGATGGGGAATGTGCGAATATATTGTCCGGGATGTGATTGGACATATCCCCTGATTTGGGCTTAGGCATGGATACAGTAATACTGGTCGGTAATTTACCTCACAACTTGCAAAGGGGGGTAGCCCGTCCCCGTCCTCCTCTGTCCGATGAGGGCCATAGAGGGCCCGCCCTTTGCCCGGGCTTAGCCCGGCGCTCCCGCGTGCGACTCGCGGTGCGAGAGGTTCTCCTGGCTTTACCCCGCGCCTCCGGGCGCTCCGCTGACGTCACCTGACCGCCGGGGCACCTGGGGGATGTAGTCCCTTGCCCTCGCGGCGGTCAGGGTGCTGGCGCTGGTGTCAGTATGTCCACGGCCGTTCCCCTCACGGCGACAGGTCTTTGTGGCAGGACCTCCCCAGGGCGTTTCACCTCCCTGTTAGCTGCTTTCCCCACAGCGCTCGCCACCAGCGCTCGGCTCTCCTGGCTTTACCCCGCGCCTCCGGGCGCTCCGCTGACGTCACCTGACCGCCGGGGCACCTGGGGGATGTAGTCCCTTGCCCTCGCGGCGGTCAGGGTGCTGGCGCTGGTGTCAGTATGTCCACGGCCGTTCCCCTCACGGCGACAGGTCTTTGTGGCAGGACCTCCCCAGGGCGTTTCACCTCCCTGTTAGCTGCTTTCCCCACAGCGCTCACCACCAGCGCTCGGCTCTCCTGGCTTTACCCCGCGCCTCCGGGCGCTCCGCTGATGTCACCTGACCGCCGGGGCACCTGGGGGATGTAGTCCCTTGCCCTCGCGGCGGTCAGGGTGCTGGCGCTGGTGTAAGTATGTCCACGGCCGTTCCCCTCACGGCGACAGGTCTTTGTGGCAGGACCTCCCCAGGGCGTTTCACCTCCCTGTTAGCTGCTTTCCCCACAGCGCCCGCCACCAGCGCTCGGCTCTCCTGGCTTTACCCCGCGCCTCCGGGCGCTCCGCTGACGTCACCTGACCGCCGGGGCACCTGGGGGATGTAGTCCCTTGCCCTCGCGGCGGTCAGGGTGCTGGCGCTGGTGTCAGTATGTCCACGGCCGTTCCCCTCACGGCGACAGGTCTTTGTGGCAGGACCTCGCCAGGGCGTTTCACCTCCCTGTTAGCTGCTTTCCCCACAGCGCTCGGCTCTCCTGGCTTTACCCCGCGCCTCCGGGCGCTCCCCTGACGTCACCTGACCGCCGGGGCACCTGGGGGATGTAGTCCCTTGCCCCCGCGGCGGTCAGGGTGCTGGCGCTGGTGTCAGTATGTCCACGGCCGTTCCCCTCACGGCGACAGGTCTTTGTGGCAGGACCTCCCCAGGGCGTTTCACCTCCCTGTTAGCTGCTTTCCCCACAGCGCTCGCCACCAGCGCTCGGCTCTCCTGGCTTTACCCCGCGCCTCCGGGTGCTCCGCTGACGTCACCTGACCGCCGGGGCACCTGGGGGATGTAGTCCCTTGCCCTTGGGGCGGTCAGGGTGCTGGCGCTGGTGTCAGTATGTCCACGGCCGTTCCCCTCACGGCGACAGGTCTTTGTGGCAGGACCTCCCCAGGGCGTTTCACCTCCCTGTTAGCTGCTTTCCCCACAGCGCTCGCCACCAGCGCTCGGCTCTCCTGGCTTTACCCCGCGCCTCCGGGCGCTCCGCTGACGTCACCTGACCGCCGAGGCACCTGGGGGATGTAGTCCCTTGCCCTCGCGGCGGTCAGGGTGCTGGCGCTGGTGTCAGTATGTCCACGGCCGTTCCCCTCACGGCGACAGGTCTTTGTGGCAGGACCTCCCCAGGGCTTTTCACCTCCCTGTTAGCTGCTTTCCCCACAGCGCTCGCCACCAGCGCTCGGCTCTCCTGGCTTTACCCCGCGCCTCCGGGCGCTCCGCTGACGTCACCTGACCGCCGGGGCACCTGGGGGATGTAGTCCCTTGCCCTCGCGGCGGTCAGGGTGCTGGCGCTGGTGTCAGTATGTCCACGGCCGTTCCCCTCACGGCGACAGGTCTTTGTGGCAGGACCTCCCCAGGGCGTTTCACCTCCTTGTTAGCTGCTTTCCCCACAGCGCTCATATCGGGGGATCATTTGCAACTTCAGCATGCAGAAATTACAGCCCTCTTGGCCAAGGGGGCCATTGTGCCCGTTCCTGGGCCAGAAAGAGCTTGTGGTTGCTACTCCCACTACTTACTGCTACCCAAGAAGGCCAATGGGGTCCTGCGCCCTATCTTGGACACAAGGAACGTCAATGGCTTCCTCCAGAAGGAGAAGCTCAAAATGCCGACAGTGGCTCAGGTCCTACCTGCCCTGGACCAAGGAGACTGGATGGTAGCGTTGGACTTGCAGGATGGTAATTTCAACATCCCCGTCCTGCCGGACCACCGGCGCTACCTGCGGTTCACGTTAGGCCACAAGCACTTTCACTTTACCCTGCTCCCCTTCGGCCTTACCACCGCACCACGGATGTTCACGTAGGTACTGGTATCCAGAGTTCATCATTATGTCAGTTGATCCCCCGGTTCGCCTGCCTCTTCTGGAGGACCTTATGTCGCAGCAGCAGGGGACGATCCTCCACCCGTACCTGTACAGTCCCCACCTCCATGCTTGGAGATTCAGCGGCGACAGTAGAGGCCATTTGCCTTTCATCCTGAAGTCTGTAATATCAACCATGCTGCCAGCCGTCCCTCCACAAAGTCGGTATACGCCTGCAGGTGGACCCGATTTGTGGCATGGTGCACACCGAAGGCTGTGGACCCTCTTTCTGCACATCTTCATGAATTTTATCTCTTCCTTCTTTCTCATGGCCAGCAGGGCTCTGCTCTGGGCACTATCAAGGGCTACGTTCCTGCCCTTTCAGCCTTACTAAGGCTGCCTGATCAACCTTTTTTGTTCTAGTCCCCTATTGTGACTCGTTTTCTGAAAGGCATCAGACACACATTTCCACATGTTCCGTATTTGATGCCTCAGTGGGACTTGAACCTGGTTCTTACATATCTGATGTGTGCTCCCTTCGAGCGACTTCACAATTTTCCTCTACGCCTTCTTACTCAGAAGACTGTTTTCTTGTTTGCCATCACCTCTGCCAGGAGAGTGAGTGAGCTCCAGACTCTTTCTCCATAACCTCCTGACCTTTCAGTCCATCCGGACAAATTTGCGTTGCGGACAATACCCTATTTCCGGCACAAGTTTGACACGGACTTCCACATCGGGCAATCTTTTACCTTGTCCACAATATTTCTGCCTACTCATCCCTCAAAGGAGATAGAGCAGCTACACCGTCTTTACCCGAAACGTGCGCTCTCATACTATCTGGATCGCACACGCCAGTTCCGGGTGGATGAACAACTTTTAGTTGGTTACCTGGGCGCTGAATAAGGAAGGCCGGTACACAAGCAGACCATCTCTCTGTGGGTTGTCTTGTGTATGAAGGCTTGGTACCCCTTGCCAAAGAAGGAGCCTCCTGTTGGCCTGAGGGCCCATTCCACTCGGGCCACGGTGGCTACTACTGCCCTGGGTTGGGGAGTCCCTTTGCAGGACATTTGTCAGGCAGCTACGTGGGCCTCGATGCACACGTTTGCAAGACACTACTGCCTGGACAGCCAAGTCCGGAGGGATGTCTTCTTTGGCCGTTCCATACTCCAGGACTTTCTGGTGTGATTATTGGTTTGAAGACCCACCACAGGGCTTGGTTTTGCAGGGGTATGTATTCCAAGGTAGGAATATGGTACTAACTACTGTTTCTTACAGATATTTTGTTACAAAAGGTAAGTAACTTGTTCATACTGTTGAGTATATCTGCTGTAGGAGCATCTATGATGGGTCCTTGCCGTGATGACAGGGTTTCACATGTACGCACACCATGCCACTTGTGCAAATGAAGCGCTCATATGTGTGATGGCATCATAGACCATTTGTCACAAATAAAACATTTCTGCTGTCTGATGATGTCCAAGTATTAGTTTTGGAAATATCACACCGCAATAGGAACATGTCAGCTCTGTGCAAATGATGGCACATGTGATTTGGGTGTGTGTATTGCTGTCAGCTGTCTGGATGTGCAGACAACCTCCTAATGCAATTCACGTGACGTGTGTCACTGACGTGATACATTGTCCTGCTCACTCAGACCTTCCCATCAGATCATTTGTATGCATGTCATATCCATTCCACAGACCACAGGTCTTTTACTTTTCATGGAGGAGTGGCTGCCAGCTGGCACATGTTTCCTCAGTGTGTAGCCACGCCACACTCAAAATTGTCTAGATTTGTTGAAGCAGTGTTGCTTGTGCCATGTACATTGTAATTGTCTTTGTCTGACAGTTGTACACATTTTCTCCTAAATATCTTTTGCAGGGCAACCCCTCTGCCAAGGCCGTTGCCAGACTTGGATGCCATGAGGGAACGTGATTGCATACAGCGTTACCGTTTCACCAGACAGTTGATTCAGGACCTGACGGACAGGCTGGAACCACATCTGCAACCACGACACAGGTATCCAACTGCGCTGACACCCAAGGTAAAGGTGATGGCAGCCCTACATTTCTTTGCCACAGGTACGTTCCAATTTACCATAGCTGATGTGGGAGGGATGTCACAAACCATGTTTAGCCGGGTATTAAGTGATGTATTGGCTGCTATGTTGCTGCACATTGATGAATTCATTACATTCCCTACACCAGAACAGTTGACAGATATCAAGGGGGAATTCTATGCCCTGGGACGCATGCCACATGTAATTGGTGCAATTGATGGTACACATGTTACTCTGGTGCCACTACAGGCTCAGGAGCAAGCGTACCGCAACAGGAAACATTATCACTCGATAAATGCCCTGTTGGTGTGTCTTGCCAACATGCTTATCTCACATGTTTGTGCACGTTTTCCAGGATCGTGCCACGATGCATTTATCATGAGGCGTAGCAGGGTACCACAGATGATGCTGCAGCTGCATAACCATCGGGCATGTCTTGTTGGTGGGTAAACTCTGTTAGCCATGTATGTCAGTATGTCATTACTTCATGAACTGCATCATATTACACACTCATTTCCATGATGTCAATTTGCAGGAGACGCAGGATATCCAAACATGCCGTGGCTAATGACTCCGCTACGCAACCCCAGGACAGCTGCAGACCAGCGGTACAACAATGCTCATGGGAAGACCAGGCGGGTGATCGGGCGAACATTTGGACTCCTGAGGAGCCGGGTCAGGTGCTTGGACAAGACAGGCGGAGCCCTCCAATACACCCCACTCAAGGTGTGTAACGTCTTCATGGTCTGCTGCATGCTACACAACATGGCAGTGGAGAAGGCCGTGCCACTCATCCTTGATCCTGATGAGCTGGAACATCCGCCTGTTGAGGATGAAGGCCTTGCCCAGGATGCCAGTGACGAGGAGGTTGAAGATGACATCCGGAGTCACCTCATCCGCAACTTCTTTTCATAATGGTGAGTTATAGGTGCATTTTGTTCAAACATGTACTATAGAGTTGCATGGGTATCATGCTGTGTATGCAACTGCCTGTATGCAATGTCACTTTGATGTTTGTTGTGCAGTGTCACACAGGTGCAGATGTAATGCAACACACATACGTGCTATGTGTGTACTTGGAATGTACAAGTGTACTACAACATCAGGCTATTCAACATGACAATTTCAGAATGACATTATACAGAACTTGACCCCTTGTGTGCCTCTCATCCCCAGCTCGCCCAGCCTGTTGTCCGTTGGTGTCATCTTGGTCAGCCTGCTATTGCTCATTATGATTGCAACGTCAGCCGAATCAACGGAGCATGCATGGACATGTGGAATAGTCAATTTGGGTAAGGACTCATATGAGGTTGTTTAGCGTTGGTATGGGTTCAATTGTGTGGTCACATGTTCATGCACATGTTGTTAGACCATGCATACATGCAACAACATCATGTTTCTTATTACATGTAGGCCCACTCCCATGACAGGATAGTCACCCCAGCTGACAGTCATCTGTTGTAGTTTTAGACTCTGGAGAATGCATCAGTGTGTATAGACATTGACACTGAAACATTGCATATACCATGGTTTGACATTGTGTTGGAGGTCACAACCATGGACTCTGTGCGGGATTGCTGCCTCACTGTGTGCATTAGAATGTGTCTGGATCATCACCTCAACCTTGTGGGCCAGTCCAGTTTGTTTACCAAAAAACCAAGTCGTGTAGGTGTGGCCCAGTGTATGTTCCACATGTTAAGACAACTGTCCTGTGATTCTGTTCGCATGGATGCATTGCCCCTTGTTGCAGTATGTCATGTCACTGTCATGTCGTTACCTCAGTGCAGGTTGAGAATACTGCTACGCCAGCCTTCACAGTGAGTAGAAGTTCTGTTTTCATTCACATGATGCCATGTATGTTTTGCTGAAGACATCACAATGGTGGGATGATGCATATGTAAATTATTCTGTTGCACCTGTGGAGTGCGGTCATTCACATGATTCTCTTGTCCTGTGCAGCATTTCTGTGCGACGGTAGGGTTCTTTATGTGGCTTGGCTCCTCATTACTTGCTGTTGACTTATTTTGAACCTGCTTGTCATGTTTAGCATAGGGAGGCAAAGTTGCTAGAGCAAAAGACTGGCTACAGAGTGCCTTCATTGCATTTAGCTTCTGTGTATCGGGTTGTATTTAGGTCATTAGCTTCCTCTTCATATGTGATGCTTACAGCTGTTGTGGGTGATGTCAAGTTTGCCTTCATGGCCCTTACGGGTACACATAAACAAATACAGATATTACACTTTGCGTAAGTAGCACTTCCATTTATTTTCATTTGTTTGTAGGGTACACATCATCATACACTGTGAATTAGTTTTTGTCCACATAGATCTCATTGCATAGTAGCAGACTTCTGAGCGTTACACAAGACTCAAATAGGTAACAGACTGTCCTAGGTTTTATGTGTCCGTGTTACAGCATCTGATCTTATGTGATAGCATAATGAGTGATTTCAAATTGGCTACAGTCGTTACACTTCACAGGTGTGACTGGTACAGTGTATCTCATGAGGTATTTGTAGTGTCAGTGACATGAGAAAGTACTCCTAATGCTTGTTTGCCTCTGTTTCAGGTATCTCTCCCTGCAGTTCCCATCCTCTCCTTCCCTCGCCTGATCACCCTCTTGTGTCTGTCATTTGTACTAAGACCAAGGGGCTATTTGGAGGTGGAACCCTTTGAGCATCACACCACTCTGATAAAGAAAGGTACGACTAGTCCCTGGCAGTCTTCTAGCGAATCTTTCTGCTGCATTACAGGTGACAGCATTCATTGACTTTTTTTCTCTTCTGGCCAATGCCACTGACCATGTATGTTTGATAATGCTCCATGGCCTCCCAAGGTAAATCATCAGGTTGTGCATGACGTGTGATTCCCACAGAATATTGTGCCTCCTTGAGGTCAACGCACATGTCCTTCTAATGTGCATGTATACTATATGGCCTAAAGTAAGGTCATTGCTGATAGGTGTTTACGTGTACAGTGACAACATGCATGGTGTTGGTTAAGGCTAAAGTACTATATTGTGTGTGAGGTAGATGGCTGTGTAGCTGCTGGTTAGCTTGGAACACACTACCTGTAGACTACACCTGCTGACGCTGTGTGTCCTGTGCCCCACTTGTGAGGTTCCGTGACAATTGTAAGTGGTGCTTTCGACTCGTACGAATATGGTCGAGTCTGGTATCTATGAACCGCAAATGACGAGTTTAGTAAATGTGCGCAGTTTCGCTGTGCTAGCTTAAACCGTTCGTTTGTTATGTGGGTTTTTCATTTGTACCCATGGGTTCCATCTTAGATACAGCATCCATTTTGTCTCTTGCCCTCAAGTAGCCAGCGAACGGACGCTGTCCGCTTCGCGACCCTGGGATTCCCAAGATATCTGCGGAAGACACATGTTCTTTGTGAGTGTCTTTATGATGAGGGGGTTGCTACTGTAAGGCAGATGGCGCCGCTTGAGGCTCATCTTACCGCACGGACTTATTGTCTCAGCCGTGCATCTCATTAGGCACGTCCCTTTGATGCCTGTATCTCGTGTTTCCTGATACCTCCCCTTTTACACCCTTTCCGATCTCCCCACTGTCTCCGTCTTCCTCTACACCTGTCCTTGTTCCTATTTCGATCTGTTTTACTGCTGATTGGAATTTGCTAATGGTGGGAAGATGGGTTTTTACAGTTGGGAACCGCCAAATGTTTCCGCACTTATGTTCCGGACCTCATGTATTTCAAAGTGACCAAAGCGACCCCTCTGGGGGATAATTGTGGGAACCGGGTTGTAAACTTTTGTGTTCAATGTAACTCTATGGGTAAAAACTGTATAAAAGGAGCGATCCATAGAACCAATTTGAAGCAGTCTCCCCAAGTTGCACGCTGTGTACTTGTCGTGATCTCTGTGTTCCCTGCAGCAAATAAACCTTGAATCTTTGACGCAGAAGGAAGTGTCCCGTGTCTCTGTGACTTGTACGCCGGAGCAGGTTACCCACGAAGGTTTCAGGTGTTGTGCCCTGGCACCGCTGGGTCTTACAAAACCCAGTCCTTCAGTTGGCGCCCAACGTGGGGCTGCATCAGTGGTACCGGTCCAAGCCCGACGATCGTGAGGAACTTCGTGTGAAATCTCCGAGGGAAGGTGCACTCCGCTTCATCGATCTTGTTGTCGAAATAAGTGGCCCGAAGACTTTTCCCGCGAAGATTCCCGCCTCCGGACGGCTGCGACGGACTGCTGCCCTGACTGTAGACCTGTTTTGGCGCCTGGCGTAGACCTTGGTATAGCGAGACGATTGACGGGCCTTCCTGGTGACGCCATCGATTTTTGAGTTAAGTATTTGTGGGTCGCTCCCATAGTTCTTGGTTGTTGACACTTTAGCGAGTGTTTTTGTTGTACACGCTGTGTGAGTGTTTTTGTCGGTGACACTTTGCTAGCGTTTTGTTGTTGTATTATTTGACGACTGCAGCCGCCAAAAACCGAGGGTTTTGTTCTTTGCTGGGACTTGGTAAATCTCGTAACCCTTGAAGTTTGTGAAACTCGGCTAGTGTGCAAGATGCCTGGTCGCAGTACTTTGTTTAGTTGTTTCAGACCTTGTGGTGCGGATTCCCGACTGGAGGACTCGTGTCCGATACCTCCGGTTGGAACTCCTACTTATGACTTGTATAGCAAACATGGGCTAGGCCCAATTACCTTTAACGATTATTGGATTAAATATACAAAGAAGGACGGCGACCTTCGTTGGCCACCTCACGGTAGCTTCGAGGCGTCGATCTTAGATAATCTAGAAATGAAGTTGTTCGAACGTAAATCAAGGCCGGCCATGTTTGATGCCTTTCGGTTGTGGCGTAAAGAAGCCCGACAGAAAGAGATCAGACAAAATAAACGTAGTCAGCGAGATAATGTTGCTACCCTAGTGAAGAAAGCTGAGCAGTTCCAGCGTGATAAGGAGGATAAGGATAAGTAAGTGTTTGAGAGACTACAGCGTATGACCATAGATAAATGTTATCCTGCTTTGCCTACGGAGTCGGATAAGAAGGAAGAGGTAGTTGAGGATCCTTTAATGTCCTATCTTATGAAGTCGCCACCTCCGTACGTACAGGGTACCGCAGCTCCTGTGGTCCCTGCCGTACCTGTTCTTCCTCCTATTCCTCCTCCTGTTCCTCAACCTGCACCTGTTCTTCCGACTGTTCCTGCTCCTTGGTCTGTTTCTATTCCCACTGCTCCTCCGCTTCCACATACTCCTGTTCCCGCTACTACTTCTGCTACTGCTCCTGTTTTGTTAACTCCTGCTGTCGCTACTGTTTCTACTCCTTCTCTTGTTAGCTCTGTGTCTTATTCTTCTCCCTCTACTCGTAGTCGCAATTCTCCTCTTGCGGCTAGCTTCTCTCATTCGCTCGGACCTGTTCATGGGTCCGCTGGTTCTGATGGTCCCCAGAGACGTAGTCAGCTTCCTGGAAACAGAGAACGCGTTGCGCTATATAATATGGCGATGGGTTGGATGGTAAATCCGCAGAGAAATCCACCACGTGTTGTCCTCGAAACGTTTTGTCAATTCAATATACCAACCCAGAGATACGTGTTTGATGAAATGTGTAAGTTCCTTCATGATCAGATAGCGGCCGATGCGCCTGACGAGGTGCTGACCGCCCTGTCTGAGCTTCGGCTTCAGTTCGCAACTGGACTGATAGTAGATACCAATGTCCGACGTGCTTTTGAGCGGTTACTATCTTTTCGTCCCGCTCCGATACCTTATGCATTGTTTGTTGAGGATATTGAACACCAACCAGATGAGTCTGGTCAATATCCCATGCGAGAAGTTCCACCGGTTTGGATGCCAGGTAACCCCGCAGCTGCCCCTCCGGTCCCACCGTATTTTCAGAGAGTATGGATACATCTCCCGTGGAAAAGATCGGAAGTGTTACAGGTGAAGCAATCATTGCCTGACCCTCGCAAAAATCCTGCAGGGTATTACAAAGAATTATCGCAGCTCGTAGACGCTACGATTATGAATCTTGCCGATATCGACATGTTGTTTGGCAATGTCGTACCGCAACCGGTATGGGCTAAGATTCGCCAGCAAGATCACGCAAATGAATTAGGTGGTGATTGGGCGGCCATCTTGGCGGCAGATGCTTTACAAACTGGTGGAGCTAAACCTGAACAGTTGATTGCTGCCCTTCCCCAAAGAATAATAACGTTAATGAAGACTATTATGCCGGCTATGAGGGTAAACTGGGACAAATTGTCAGCCTGTAAGCAAAAGAAAGATGAGAGTGTTTCCGACTTCTTTACGAGGTTTGAGGAAGCATTCATTGACCATAGTGGTCAGGATATGGGTACTGAGGGTGGTCAAAGGTTGTTTGTGGATAAATTTGTTTCAAATTTATTGCCCGACTTGAGCAATAAATTGAGAAATTCGGAGAGTGCATGGGCCGTTTCCACCTCAGCTCAGATATTGGCTACGGCACAATATTATGAGAATAGAGAGAAAGAAGAGAATGATCGTGCTGATAAAAAAACGAAAGAGCTCAAAACTAAAGTGTTGTTGCAACAAGCGTATCCTCCACGGTCAAATCAGAATAATTCACAACAGAGTCGATCGCAGTCGCAATCGAATCGGTCACAGCCGCGTAATGATTCCTCCTCCCAAAGACCATCGTTAGGGTACAATCAATGTGCTTATTGTAGACAGGAGGGACACATTAAATTTAACTGTCCTGTTTTAAATGAACGTAATAGTGGTAATTCGTCCAAAGGAGGTCGTGGTGGTTCACAGCAGGCATCACGTGGTAGAGGTCGTGGTGCTCACAACGATCGCTCTGACAACTCATCTAATTCTAATAACTGTTTCGATCAACGTGAACATCGCAAGGACGATCTGCGCAGTACAATGTAGACGATTATTACGTCGATCAGGGAACTGACGACAGTAATTACTAGGACAGCCAAAGACAAGGAGAGGGAGTGGTATCTGTTCCGGTTGATCAGAGAGGGCCTTACGTCGCAGTTGCTACATCGGGCGTCGTTGAGCCTTTTCTGTTGGACACTGGTGCAGCGAAAAGTTCTATCATGTATTCGAAACTCCCTGGCGCACCTTTGTCTGGCTTAACAAATGTTTCCGTTGGATTTTCTGGCGCCCCTGTTAGCAATCCAGTTTCACGCCCTTTGCCCCTTACAATTGGGCCACGAGAGCTACAAGCTCCGTTGATTTTGACCACTGGTTGTGGTGAAAATCTTTTGGGCCTGGATTTGCTTAAACGTTTGTACGCAACTTTGTACTGTTCTCCTGCGGGTGTAAAGCTTACGTTAGGAGAGAGGGTTGTCTCTCCCATGTACTTGTCTCTCGACAAGCTCCCACCGGAATTGAGTTCTCTTCCTGCGCCTTTGTGGGCGACGGGTCCAAATGACGTGGGCCTACTTGATATCTCCCCTTATGTTGTTCAGTTGAAAGCTAATGTGCGATTGCCACGTATTCCCCAGTATCGTATCTCTCTTGATGGTGAACGAGCTTTGTTGGCGATCATCTATGATTTGATCGAAAAAGATGTCATTGAAGAGACTCGGGGAAACGTGTGCAATAGCCCTGTACTGCCTATTCTTAAACGCACAGATCCTACAAAACCGCCTGTTTATCGTTTTGTTATCGATTTACGGGAGGTGAATAAAATTGTGGTTCCTCAATTCCCTGTTGTGCCTGACATCACGGCGCTACTGACTCTGATTCCAGCTACTGCATCATGGTTTTCGGTGATTGATTTGAAAAATGCGTTTTTCAGCATCCCGATTGCTGAAGAGAGCAGGGACCTTTTCGGTTTCTCTCTCGGTGGACGTAGCTTCCGGTTCAAACGCGCTCCTCAGGGCTACTGTGAAAGTCCATCTATTTACAGTCAAGCCTTGAAGGGTCAACTGGATGCATTTAGGTTGCCGGTTGGTGCGGCCTTGATCCAATACGTCGACGACTTATTGGTGGCTGCTGATACTCAGGACATTTGCAAAATTGCTACTGTGTCGTTGCTGCAACATCTCTGTGAGTTAAATCATAAGGTGTCCCCTTCTAAACTCCAATATTGTTGTCAAGAAGTAACCTATCTAGGTCACTTATTGTCAAAGGAGGGAAGGAGATTGACCCCAGAGAGAATTGCAGCGATTGCGCGAATGGCTGTGCCAAAAACCCAAAGAGATGTGCGTGCCTTTCTAGGTATCACGTCGTACTGCAGGCAGTGGATTCCTAATTTTTCATTGCTAGCGAAACCATTGGTGGCTCTTACGTGCAAGGATGTTCCAACTCCTTTACCATGGACGGAAGAATGTCAGAAAAGTTTTTCTGAGTTACGTGATTCATTGTGTTCGGCTCCTGTGTTGGGTACCCCTGACTACAGCAAGCCGTTTACGCTATATGTTCACGAGAAGGAAGGTTGTGCTTTGAGTGTCTTAACGCAACCTTTTGGTGGTAAACAGCGTCCATGTGCATATTTTTCCTCGACCTTGGACCCAGTAGCTAGAGCATTGCCGAGTTGTTTACGAGCAACAGCGGCAGCTGCAGTCTCCATCCGACAATCAGCAGGATTGGTCATGGATAATATGCTTACGGTGATGGTTCCGCATGCAGTCGATACTCTTTTGAATCGTACGAAAACTCAGCACTTGACGAGTGCGAGGTTGTCTGGGTACGAATTGACGTTATTGGCAAGCCATATTCAGATAAAACGTTGTAATGTCCTAAATCCGGCAACTTTATTACCAATTAGTGCAGAGTCAGATGAAGTAGCAGAACATGACTGCTACTTGAGGACTGAAGAGGAAACAAAAGGTCGAGTGGACCTTAAAAACACCCCATTGGAAGATCCGGATGGCACTCTGTATGTGGATGGGTCATGTTTTAAGTTGCCGAATGGCGATGTGACTACTGCTTATGCTGTTGTAACATTGAATACTGTTGTTGAGACTGCAAGATTGAATCAGAATTCTGCCCAAGCTGCGGAGCTGATTGCTCTTACTAGAGCGTGTGTGTTGGCGAAAGGGAAACGTGTGAATGTGTACACCGACAGCCAATACGCTTTTGGTGTAGCGCATAGTTTTGGACGATTGTGGCGAGAGAGAGGTTTCTTGACGTCGCACGGTACGAAGATACAGCATGGCCAGCTTGTGAATGATCTTTTGGATGCATTGACTTTGCCTACGCAAGTCGCGATTGTTAAATGTAGTGCGCATCGTAAAGTGACGGATGATGTTGGTCGTGGTAACGCGTTTGCGGATGAGATTGCTAAGGAGACTGCCCGGAACCTTAGCACTCGAATGTATGTGACAAGTTCGGTTAGGTGGCCTACAGAATCGAGCATGTGTGAAAACACCATTGAAAGCGTGAAAGAAATACAGAATGAGGCCACCGAGACTGAAAAGGAGAAGTGGAAAGGAAGTACGGGAAAGTTGGATGCGAGTGGTTGTTGGATTGATTTGTCGGATCAGAAAAGATGGTTGTTGCCTAATGCGTATGTGTTGGCCGTTGTGACAATGGCACATGGGTTAGCACATATTAGCGTGAAAGGCATCTGTAAATTGTTGTCGCCTGTGTGGAAGAATGATGGAATTACGAAATGTGCTGAACGTTTGGTGAAGAATTGTATGGTGTGTATGATGTACAATCCTGGCAAAGGAACCCCAACTCCTCCTGGCAGTTTTGCTCCCCCTTCGTATCCCTTTGAGGTGATTCAATTGGACTTCATCCATATGGAGCGATGCAATAACCTGAAATACGTTTTAGTTGTGGTTTGCGCATTCTCCCGATGGATCGAAGCCTATCCTCTCAAAGACAATACTGCTTTGTCTACTGCGAAAATCCTACTGAAGGAATATTTTCCTCGGTATGGAATGCCTAGAGTCGTGTGGTCAGATAACGGAAGTGAGTTTGTTGGAAGTGTGATGAAGAGTGTGTGTAAGGGCCTTGGAATAAATCAAAAATTCCATAGCGCCAATCATCCCCAGTCAGCTGGATTGGTTGAAGGGTACAACGGCACCCTTAAACTAAAGCTAGCGAAGATTCAGGCTACGACTGGTCTTTCGTGGCCTGACGCTTTGCCCTTAGCATTACTGTCAACTAGGGCGACTGTACACTCCCGAATAGGGCTTAGTCCCTATGAAATAGTGTTCGGCCGTCCTGCGAATGTGTGGGGGGTTCCTAGGCCAGGAATGTTTTCTGATCTTGAGTATCCAATGTTGATTGACTATTTACATGACTTGACTGCTAAACTGAGGTTAATTCACCAACAGGTTTACGACGCACTGCCGACGCAGACGGAGGGTCCAGGCCACCAGCTCCAGCCTGGAGACTGGGTGGTGACACGGAACTTTTCACGCAAGAATAATCTGGACCCGAGGTTCACCGGACCTTACCAGGTGCTCCTGGCCACGAGGACTGCCGTTCGTCTTGAGGGGCGTAAAAATTGGGTGCATGCCACCCATACGAAGCGAGTCCCTATTCCTTTGCCGGCAGACCCGTGGGTAAGGAAAGGCATTGCGTCAACAGAAACAGAAACATTGCCGGCGTTTGTACCTTTCAGCGACGCACAGCCTGTTGGAGAGTCCTCAGCGCAGCAGAAAAACACTGTTGAACAATTGTCAGCAAAAGACTCAAGATCAGAGCAATCGACTGATCAGCAGGACGCTGTCTCTTCAACGGATCCTTTGTTCGACGAGCAGACACGTCCCGGGAAACACCGATATTCTTTGCGATCTCGCACTAAGGACAAATAAAAATATTTTGTTTTGCTGAATTGACAACTGCATTATCCCCGTTTCCCGTGGTCAGTTTTGAACATTCGTATCACTGTGATTTTTTTATATATATATATATATTGAGCTTCCTCCCTTGTATCTTTTTACTTCCACAGCCGAGAGACATTGTGCTTGTATATACATATTGTGTACTGAAGGCCGTAGGGCCGCGCGCGTACTTCCTTCTGGATAGTAGGTCTTGACGCTAGGTTAAAGGCCGTCGGTTCCTGGGAACTCCTAGGGATTGACTATTGCTACACAGAACGAAGTGCGTCAAGAAACGTTGCGGACGGTCGTAGGGAATGGCATTCTCGAAGCTGAATGATTTGGAGGGAGTTCAAGTCCACAGATTCAAGCTGCAGCAACTCAGTCGTACCAAATGTTTTATATTCCAACTGTTTGTGTTATTTTTGACTGCTTCTGCATTATTGGCGGGTGGGGTGTACTACATGATGTCTTACTTCTTACCTGCTACACCTACTCCTACTCCTTACCCTAATCTTACCTCTACTGCTTCTCCCCATTCCTTTCACATGTTACCGGAACACGAGCAGGCTAGACGTGTAGAATTCCGCAACAATTCCTTTATTCAGCTCCTTCATCAGCATCAGTTAGTGGTTAACACTACTAATTGTTGGGTGTGTGGGTTGATGCCACATACTACGGATAAGGGAATTCCATATCTGGTGTTACCGTATAGTTCCCAAGGGTCAGCTCGAGCATTCCAAACAATGTTTCGAAGCGCACTGGGTTTCCACCCCATTCGAGAACCACGTTCCCCCTACTCTGGTCCTACCTCGTATCAGAAGCCTTTGTCGATAGCAATAGAGGATTTAGATAGTGATATCTATGATCCCTCGCTTATTCCCGAAGAAGAGGTACAGGCTTATAGGGTCCTAAGTAGAGGTGAATATAGTGTGTTCACTAGCGAAAAGCAGCTTAAAAGCTCGCCTCCAATATGGGTCGTACCCCACACTGGTAACTTTTGTCTTATGGGTCGTGGCCGAAGATCGCAAGCCCGACTTGGAGCAAGTGCTTGCACTGAAAATTACATTTTGCCGATGTCCTCGTCCCCTGTGTTTCTGGCTGCCAAGGGTACATACTTTATTTGTTATGATCGTGCATATGCATGGTTGCCCGCTGACTTCATGGGCTCATGCTTCATTGCAAATCTGTTGCCCCCGACGTTCACTGTAGATGCCGATTATCATAAGACTAGAGTTGTGAGAGGCGTAATTAGCGAAGAGGATACTGCCGGTCAAGAGGCAGGAGACTTTTTCAAGGGTTTCCTCCCGTTTTGGGGACCTATGGTTAATAGTAGGAACCTGAGACAGTTGACTCGAGTGGTAGAATCGACAGCTAATATTACTGCCAGTGCCCTTGGTAATATCACCACAGAACTTCAGGCGGAAAGACTTATGACGTTACAAAACCGTATGGTTTTAGATGTCATCTTAGCAGATCGAGGTGGGGTATGTAAGGTGATCCATTCGAGCTGCTGCATTTTCATTCCAGATAATGCTCCTACTGTCTATCAAGCCATCTCGAGGTTGCATAAGATCTCCGAATCCATACACGTGGATGTAGGGGATTGGACGCTGCTAGGATGGTTTTGGGGCCTGATGTCGACTTGGGGTTGGAAAATTCTGATGATCATCGGAGTCGTTGTAGTGTTCCTGTTCACGTGTTGCCTTTGTGTGCAGTGTGGTCCTGCCTTATGTGGCCTCTGTGCTACAACGTGTATGAGACAACCACCTGTTACCAAGGGGACTCGGTTGGACAGAGCTATGCTACAGCAACATCTCGATGGTTTGATGAATATCGAATATGATTCTGACTAGTGCTTGCCTACATGAGGGCAAAAGGAGCGTCTGAGGTTCCGTGACAATTGTAAGTGGTGCTTTCGACTCGTACGAATATGGTTGAGTCTGGTATCTATGAACCGCAAATGACGAGTTTAGTAAATGTGCGCAGTTTCGCTGTGCTAGCTTAAACCGTTCGTTTGTTATGTGGGTTTTTCATTTGTACCCATGGGTTCCATCTTAGATACAGCATCCATTTTGTCTCTTGCCCTCAAGTAGCCAGCGAACGGACGCTGTCCGCTTCGCGACCCTGGGATTCCCAAGATATCTGCGGAAGACACATGTTCTTTGTGAGTGTCTTTATGATGAGGGGGTTGCTACTGTAAGGCAGATGGCGCCGCTTGAGGCTCATCTTACCGCACGGACTTATTGTCTCAGCCGTGCATCTCATTAGGCACGTCCCTGTGATGCCTGTATCTCGTGTTTCCTGATACCTCCCCTTTTACACCCTTTCCGATCTCCCCACTGTCTCCGTCTTCCTCTACACCTGTCCTTGTTCCTATTTCGATCTGTTTTACTGCTGATTGGAATTTGCTAATGGTGGGAAGATGGGTTTTTACAGTTGGGAACCGCCAAATGTTTCCGCACTTATGTTCCGGACCTCATGTATTTCAAAGTGACCAAAGCGACCCCTCTGGGGGATAATTGTGGGAACCGGGTTGTAAACTTTTGTGTTCAATGTAACTCTATGGGTAAAAACTGTATAAAAGGAGCGATCCATAGAACCAATTTGAAGCAGTCTCCCCAAGTTGCACGCTGTGTACTTGTCGTGATCTCTGTGTTCCCTGCAGCAAATAAACCTTGAATCTTTGACGCAGAAGGAAGTGTCCCGTGTCTCTGTGACTTGTACGCCGGAGCAGGTTACCCACGAAGGTTTCAGGTGTTGTGCCCTGGCACCGCTGGGTCTTACAAAACCCAGTCCTTCACTTGTCCCTAAGGGGCCTGATCCTGTGACCGTGATCTTTGGTGATTACTGTGCCATTTTATTTGCAGTGACCCTGAGTGAAGCAGACACTCCTGCATTCACATACACATGTCAGTTTGTGGCTTGCCAATGCCCTTGTGGTATGTGCTTGTTTTGCAAGTTGTCACACCCCTTCTGCCGTCATGTCTTCACTCATTCCTGCTGCTGCATACACAGCCACAATGCAGCGCAGACTAGCCAGACGCAGGACCACACACGCCTACAGGATACCCCGCCTTCCATCCATTTGTAGAGCATGCTCCAGCCACCCTACACACAGAGAACACCAGACAATCATCCACCTGGTATCACGATACCTCAAACTCACCTATAACAGCTTCTATGCCTGTGTGTGCTACACATACTGGCAAGACTATGCTGAGCCACATGACAGTGTGTCTATGTACCACCAGGTCATGTGCCTCGTACAGCACTCACACACCTTTCATAAGCACAATATTGTACAGTGTTACCTTGTCAACACCACAGCAGCACACCTCGCCTTCCTTACAGTAACGTGGCAGTTTTATGCACCATATACGCGATCATTACATTACACCGTGGTTGGAATTTAAAGGTAGCACGTTCATTTTGAGCACCATTTTCGTGTGTTAATATTGTGAATACATTGTTGGAGTAACTGATTTGGTCCTGTTTTATCCCTTGTTTCAGACCCCTGAAGAAGGGTCTTGGTTTTTAGACCCGAAATGCATTGGGTGGATTTAAAATATTGTCAAGCTTGAACACTGCGACATAAGATGGATATTATGTAGGCAAGAAGCTATTGTTTGCCACTTGATCTTTAAAATGCTTTGAAGAATTCACAAGGTTTGAACTAAATAAACCGAAATTTGAGAAAAAACCAAGTTGTTTCATCGTTTACTGAGCGCACAGTCTGTGGGCAGGTTATCCTACCCACAACATTTTCTCTGTACGTTGAAGGCACGGTCAGACTACGTGCGACGACTGCAGCGCCATTTTGATTAAGCCACAAGCACAGAATAACCAGTTCAAACAAATCGAGTGCACAGGGATAACAAACTCTCTCACTTCTCCAAGATGCATCACCTTGTCAATACCCATGTCCATGTTGGTACTTAAGTGCATCCACAACGTTCATAAGATGGGGCAAGTGCATTGTGTGAGAGGCACAATGGACTGGAGCATCTGCACTGTGCATGTTAAAGTTGTATGCGTATTCATATGAGTGAGTGTTTAGTTGTGGCACATGACAATTGTGACAGTGTTGCACTCCTTGCCTGTCCCCAGGGATAAGTTTCTGTAAGGGGTGTGTGTGACAGGCCATGCTAGTAGTCTGAGTGTGATTTGCAAGCTTCCATCCTTCGTGGTTTGGCTGTGCCCTCATGAAGCATGCTGCCATGATCGTGGTTGTGGGTTCCTGCACAGGATGTCGGACCTTGTCCTGGTGTTTGTGTTTGTAATGATCACAGGAGGGACTTGTGCTGCCTACACCAGGGCCCATTGTCTACTACAGAGCTTTCCAAACTGTGTGTCCTGACACAGTACTGTGTCGCCTGCAAATGGTGGGTGTGTCGCAGGCACTTAGTACATGACTGCTGTTAATTTGGAGACATCCCTAGACACTCTGCTCTATGGTCTTTATAAGACCTGTGGAGTGCTCGGGTGCAACTGTGTGTGTTCCCAGGAAGCTGGGGTGAGCTGACAGAGGGAGGAAAACTGATGGAGGGATACAGAGGGAGGAGGGTGACAGAGGGAGGGAGACAGAGGGACAGAGACAGAGAAACAGAGACAAGAGAAACGGAGACAGAGGGACGGCAACAGACCGAGGCGGGAGACAGATTGAGGGCATCAGAGGGAGTTAGACAGAGGGAGGGAGGCAAACAAGAGCCAGACAGACAAGAGGGAGACAGCCAAGAGGGAGACAGGCAAGAGGGAGGGAGACAGAGGGAGAGAGAGGGAGGGAGACAGAGAGAGAGAGAGTGAGGGAGACAGGGACAGACAGGCAGATAGAGGCAGAGACTGAGACAGGCAGAGAGACAGAGAGGCATAGAGATGGAGAGGGAGAAAGAGTGGGAGACAGAGGGAGGGAGCGGGAGGAGACAGACAGAGACGGAGACAGAGTGAGGGAGGCAGAGTGAGAGAGAGGGAGGGAGGGAGTCAGGGGGAGACAGAGGGAAGGAGAGGGAGACAGACAGAGGGGGAAAGACAGAGGGAGAGAGACCGAGGTAGGGAGACAGAGAGAGGAAGACATAGGGAGAGGGAGACAAAGGGAGAGGGAGACAGAGAGAGAGGGCGACAGGGATGGAGAGAGTCAGAGGGAGGGAGGGAGACAGAGGGAGGGAGACAGGTTGTTTGTGTTCGCTCGCTTGCTACACTGCCTTACTGTGTCACAAAATGATGCTTCTCCAAAAAGTGTGTCAGCAACATGAAAAGTTTTGAAAGCTGTGGTCTACTATCTTGTGTGAAATTTCACTATCCCTGTGCATTGGGCATGGTGCTTGGGTGTGTACCTGGGACATATGGGATGAGAGCAGCCTCCTACCCTACACCTCCCACCCTTTGAGCCTCCCCCTTGCAACTACCCCATTCGGTTGTGTACTGCTGGGACTCATGGCCACCCACACCCATACTGTTGGGCACTGCTGGGACTCATGGACACCCACCCCCATATTGCTGGGCACTGTTGTAAGTTCCCCATATAACATGTGTTCTTGTATACTCACCAGGCTCAACAGCTCCTACTATTCCGTGTACTCCCACCGGTGGCAGCAGGGTCATGACTTTCTCCTCCCAGGGCTGGTATACTGGAGGTCTGCGGGGACCACCACCTCCAGTGTGGTGTGCAGAGGCGTAGTCCTGGGCCATCTTCTTCTTGTCCATCCTCCGCAGATCATACCACCTGGCCTGGCATTCCTGCCTGGTGCGCCTGATGGGTGCAATAGCATTGACCTTGTCAGTGATCCTCTCCCACATGCGTGTTTTTTCAGCTATGCTGGTCTGTCTGACCAATGCGCCAAACAGCTGTGGCTCGACTCTGATGACTTCATCTGTAAGGATCTCATTCTCCGGGTTAGTGAACTTTGGATTCTTGGGTGTGGTCATGGTGTGGGGTGTATGTGATTGAGGGGGTGATGGTGTGTATGGAAGAGGGTGTGTGGGTCTGATTGTGAAGGGGGTGGTGTGGGTGTAGATGTGATAGGGTGTATGTGTGAAGGTTAATGGGTGCAGTTGTTGATGTGCTGGCAGGCTCTTCTTTTAGCAAATAGGTATTTTGCAAAGGATGTTGGGTTGTATGTGTGGACCCTTTTATTGGTCAATTTGTGGATGTGGCTTATTTTGAATTGGTGGTGTGTGTGTTATATTGGGTGGGTGTTAGTGTTGACCTCTGTTTGCCTGTTTGGATGTGGCCAGGACATTGTTTCTCAATGGTGTGTACACAGGAGACATGTTTAGTGTTGCTATGCGACTCGTTAGCAAAGTCCTTGTGCTGGTTAAGGTGTTTGTGTTATGTGTGCATGTCGTACTTGTGCATGCGTGTGACTTGTACGGCCCGTTGGCGGGTGGGGGGTTCGCGGTCGCTTGAGGGGGGGTGTGCTTGTCGTATTTGTGCGTGCGGTGGCTTGTACAGGCCATTGGGGGTGTGGGGGGGTTCGCGTAGGCTTGATCGGGGTGTGTGCGTGTCGTATTTGTGCGTGCGTGTGACTTGTATGGGACGTTGGCTAGTGGGGGTTCGCGGTCCCTTGAGGGGGGGTGTGCGTGTCGTATTTGTGCATGCGGGTGACTTGTACGGGCCGTTGGGGGTGTGGGGGGTTCGCGTAGACTTGATCGGGGTGTGTGCGTGTCGTACTTGTGCATGCATGCGACTTGTACAGGCCTTTGGCGGGTGAGGGGGTTCGTGGTCGCTTGAGGGGGGTGTGCGTGTCGTATTTGTGCGTGCGGGTGACTTGTACGGGCCGTTGGGGGTGTGGGGTTGTTCGCGTAGGCTTGATCGGGGTGTGTGCGTGTGGTACTTGTGCGTGCGTGTGACTTGTACCGGCCGTTGGCGGGTGGGGGGTTTGCGGTCGCTTGAGGGGGGGTGTGCGTGTCGTATTTGTGTGTGCGGGTGACTTGTATGGGCCGTTGGGGGTGTGGGGGGGTTCGCGTAGGCTTGATCGGGGTGTGTGCGTGTCATACTTGTGCGTACGGGTGACTTGTATGGGCCGTTGGTGGGTGGGGGGGTTTGCGGTCGCTTGAGGGGGTGTGCGTGTCGTATTTGTGCGTGCGGGTGACTTGTATGGGCCGTTGGGGGTGTGGGAGGGTTCGCGTAGGCTTGATCGGGGTGTGTACGTGTCGTACTTGTGCGTGCAGGTGACTTGTACGGGCCGTTGGCGGGTGGGGGGTTCGCGGTCACGTGCGGGGGGTGTGCGTTTCATATTTGTGCATGCTGGGGACTTGTATGGGCCATTGGGGGTGTGGGGGGTTCGCGTAGGCTTGATCGGGGTGTATGCATGTCGTACTTGTACGTGCGTGTGACTTGTATGGGCCGTTGGCAGGTGGGGGGGTTCGCGTTTGTTTGAGGGGGGGGTGTGCGTGTCATATTTGTGCGTGCGGGTGACTTGTACGGGCCGTTGGCGGGTGGGGGGGTTCTCGGTCACTTGAGGGGGGTGTGCGTGTCATATTGGTGTGTGCGGGTGACTTGTACGAGCCGTTGGGGGTGTTGGGGGTTCGCGTAGGCTTGATCGGGGTGTGTGAGTGTCATACTTGTGCGTGCGTGTGACTTGTACGGGCCGTTGGCGGGTGGGGGGGTTTGCGGTCACTTGAGGGGGGTGTGCGTGTTGTATTTGTGCATGCGGATGACTTGTACGGGCCGTTGGTGGTGTGGGGGGTTCGCGTAGGCTTGATCGCGGTGTGTGCGTGTCGTACTTATGTGTGCGTGTGACTTGTACGGGCTGTTGGCGGGTGGGGGGGTTCGCGGTCGCTTGAGGGGGGTGTGCATGTCGTATTTGTGCGTGCGAGTGACTTGTCCGGGTTGTTGGGGGTGTGTGGGGGTTCGCGTAGGCTTGATCGGGGTGTGTGCGTGTCGTACTTGTACGTGCATGTGACTTGTACGGGCCGTTGGCGGGTGGGGGGGGTTCGTGGTCGCTTGAGGGGGGGTGTGTGTCGTATTTGTGCATGGGGTGACTTGTACGGGCCTTTGGGGGTGTGGGGGAGTTCGCGTAGGCTTGATCGGGGTGTGTGCGTGTCGTATTTATGCGTGCGGGTGACTTGTACGGGCCGTTGGCGGGTGGGGGGGTTCGCGTACGATTCATCGAGGGGTACACGGGTGGTATGTGTTGATGCCGGTTGCTGTGAGGCGATAAATTCCATACGAATCATTCTTCATGCGCGACTACTTTGGCCCGTACGAATCGCGTACAGGCTTTCCGAACAGGATCGTACTAATGTGGTTGTACGGCATGTTTACAAATCGTACGGTTGGATTTCCGATGCTAATTCGTATGGGTCTTCGACTGTGGTTCGTACGGTTCGCTGATATTCGTACGGCAATCGGCGGAAATGGATCGTACTACGCAGGTCGGACGGTAGTTTTCCATTCGTACGGATTCGGCTACGAATACGAATCGTACGGCGGATTGTTTTACCGGATCGGAATCGAGCCCTTAATGTTGATTTTTGTAGGTGTCACCATATACATTGATTGAAATGATAATAGCAACCTTGTATTGCTGTGTGTGGGTAGGTTTTAAGGGTGCTGTTTATCATTGCTTTCTCAAAGTCAATGATTATTCTTTGTGGAAAATAGTCATTAGTATGTTGTTTGACTTGGGTTAGTATTTCGTGATAGGTAGATTGCTGTTTGTTTGGTAGGAGGATATATAGGAAGGGAATATTTGCATTTTGGTAATGACCGTGGATAGTGTACATTTGGTAAAAAGGTTTAGGACATACTGAAAAAGTACTGTCCATCATCCAAGTTTGGCATTGGTTTAATTTAGTCATGTTGTTTGCTGTGGCAAACAGAATAACTCCTTTATCTTTAGACTTGTTGTCATATAGTATACATGGTACTTTACTGTGAGTTACAGAGAGTTCAGGGGGAATTTGCACTTCTTCGAAAGTTGTTGGTGTGGGAGGAGTAGTTGATGTAGCTCTTTTTTGTCTAGCTATAGTTCTTTTAAGGGATTCTATAGATGGTAGTTGGCTAGAAGCATGTTGGGGCAGTACACTTAAATGTTGTTTCAAAATAGCAGTTGTTGGTTGATCAGTACTAGTACTAGCTTCTTTGAGAGAATCAAGCATTTCTCTAATCTCTATTTCAGTTACATTAGGTGGGTGATTATGTTCCTTAGTATAAGTAACAGCGGTCTCCTGAGTGATAGCTCTACCATAACATTTGCCAGAATAGTATTTTGTGCACTTCCAAAAAACATTCATATCTTTCTGTTTCTCTTGGGTTTAAACATATCCCATATAACATTGAAGCATTTTCCCTTTTTGAGAATAAATACATTTTGCTCCTTCAGTCATGCTTGCCTTTTGGTGCTAGGAGAAATTAAAACTTGAATATTAGGAAATGTTTTAAATCATGTATGTTGTATTCTAATAACACAATGTTGCACATTTATTATTTACCTGTATATTTCTATGTTGATTTCAGGTGTTGCTTTTCTTCAAACTGTTCTTTTCAGGTGTTGCTTTTATTCAAACTGTTCTTTTTTGTGTATTTCTTTTGTGCCTGTGGAGATTGAGAAAATGTGTTACAATCTTTTTAAAGCAGTTATGTTTCTTTGGTTGTGCTCTGCTAGCTAGTTTGTACTTTGTTACCTATCTATTAAGGTTTTAAGTCATGTTTTAAATTATATACTTACTTTTTATATTTTTTCTTAGAAGTGCAGAAGTTGTGTAGGTCTTCTTTATTTTCTTTTCCTCTGTAGAAAATACAGTAGAAGTAAAATATATGTTTTAGGTAATTGTTTTTTAAATACAAGTTTGAGCATTTAGAGTTAGGTTTTGGATATATATAAAGGTTTGTAGTACTTACTTTAGATAGGTCTAGTTGGTTTTCTGTTGAAGTCAATTAGTTTTCTTTCAGCAATCCTGCAGAGTTTCCCCTTCCTTTTGTTTTCGTGATTTTGACTGCAATTTTAGCTGGTTTTAATCTTGTTTTTATAGCATTAGTTTAATTGTTTTTGAAAGTTTATTGGTTGTTTAAATTGATAGCTTATTCCTATTTGTGCATTTGAATTTTTTTAAATTTTATGCTAATTAGTTTCCTTATATGGGTGACGCCAATTACTATTTTTTTTATGTGTAAGGGACTTTTTTTCTAAAGTTAATGACTTTTTTTCCATTGAAAGTGCAAGAATCTTTATAATGTGCGGTAAGAAATGTTTTATAATTTGCAAAAGTTGTTTATGTGTTGTAAAATGTTTGTTTAATGTAAATGTTTATTTTTAACACTTTGCAATATTTTTTGTATGTTGTATATATTTTATAAAAGAGCTTATGGTTATTTGTGATGAATATAAAAATTGTATTTAATTATAAAGTGCATTATTTACGTTTTTTGAAACATCGATAATGTTTAAATGACGATATATATTTGCATTCTATATTTTTGTGTTCGATATTTTGGCTATGTTTCATGTTATGATGTGAAAATCGATGTTTTTAAATGCGATAATATTGTTGGTCGATATAGTTGTAGTCGCTATGTATTTTTAACGATATTCTGGTTTCGATATTTTTTTATTTTCTTGTTTAAGTATTGGGAGTCGATATTTTTGTAGTCGATAATTTGTCACCGATATTTTGTCTAGTCGATATTCGGTCATTCGAGGTTATGTCAGTGATTTGTCTGCTAGTCAGTCTTTCTTTTGCAAAAGTTGCGGGATCCGTTTTGACTCTGCGTTTTAGGAGCCACCCTGGGGGCGGGAATTCGCCTTGGTCTATATGGTCCTGATAGAGCGGTCCCTTGGGTCGGATATCCAGTGGCAGTAGCAGCAACAGGAGCAACCAAAAGAAAACAAAAGAATATATATATCTGGCTAGCCGTCCTACTTTCAAACTCATAGGCCTGGGGGTAAGGAAGACACCATTCCTGAGTGTACAGTGGCTCAATACATACGAACGGCGAAGGTCAGTGCTCGAGTGCTCGTGTGCGGGGAGGGGGGGGCTTATATACAGGGAGCATGTACACGAAGTATTGGTCTGTGGCAGATGACTTAAACTACACGATCAGGCGGTCTCTTCTCCCTACCCAGCCCGCAACTTTGCGCCGTACCTGCTCCAGCCACGCTCCTCCGCTGGGAGCGTGGCAGGGCAATTCGTGGTATCGTTGGCCTCCAGGGTTTGCAGCGGTGGCAATGGGACGCAGCCTTCGCTCTTTCTCATCTTCTTCTTTCCCAGTCAGATCTCTCTCTCTGTTTCTCCTTGTTAGTTCTTCTTCCTCCCTGGTAACAATGTACACCGTCTTCCGGGAATCTCCTCCATTTGACGGTCCGGGCATGATGACGTCACTTGAGGGTGGAGTCTCGTCTTGCAGAAAGCCCCAGTTAAAGGCCCCTGTTCTTCGTTTGGGGTCAATAAAGTTTGCGATTGTGGGATCCAGTCGTCCTGCTGAAAGGGGACAAGAGGAGGTGAGTGATGTATAGCCCTCCACCAGTCTCGAGTAGTCTCTGTCTCCTCATTGTAATGTTCCGCCGGTCACATGCCTCCCCCCCTGGATTCTCCCGCTCGGGGAGGGGAAAAGCCCGGGACAGGTAATATGCATTTCCATTATCCTTTCCCTTCTTATGATGTACTTCGAAATTAAAAGGTTGGAGAGAAAAGAACCAACAACGCACTTGTGGGTTTTGGGCTTTGTTCCTATACATCCATTGTAAGGGAGCATGGTCTGTGTACAGGATGAATGGTTTCCCTTCCAGGTAATATCAGAGTTTGTCGATGGCCCATTTAATGGCCAGACACTCCCTCTGTATCGTGGAGTACTTGCATTCTCTTGGGAACAACTTTCGGCTACATATAGGATAGGGTGCTCCAGTCCATCCCCCCCTATCTAGGATAACACAGTCACTATCCCTGAAGTAGGAGCGTCATTGGCCAGAATGAAGGGCTTGTTAAAGTCGGGTGATATGAGAACCGGATTAGTGGTGATGATCTCCTTCAACTCCCTGCAAGCTCTTAGCATGTCTGGGGACGGGTTTTGCAGTTTTCGGGCCTGACTTCTTTTCTGAGAAGGTCGGTTAAGGGTGAGGCTAGGTATGTAAACTGGGGGATGAACCTACGGTAATACCCGATTAAAACGAAAAATGCCCTCAATTCCCTCTTGGTGGCTGGAAAAGGCGTCTCTGCTATGGCCCTGACTTTTTCTGTCTGAGGGGCAATCACCCCGTCTCCCAACACGAACCCAAGGTACTTCACCCTCTGAAATGCCGCTCAGGATTTTTTTGCATTCACGTGTAGGCCGGCCTGCTTGAGATGTAGGATGATCTTCAGATGGTCTAGGTGTTCGGCCCAGCTACTCTTGTAGACCACAATACCATCCAGGTATGCTGAACTGAACAAGGGGTACGGTTGCAGGATGTTATTCATTAGCTGTTGAAATGTGGCAGGTGCCCCGTGGAGTCCGAAGGGAAGAACATTGAATTCAACAATCCCTCATCCGTAGTAAAGGCTGTTGTCTTACGGTCCTCCTCACGGAGGGGCACCTGCCAAAACCCCTTGGTGAGGTCAAACATAGTGATGTACACAGCGTCACTGAGTCTTTCAATCAGTTCCTCCAGCAGTGGAATTGGGTAGGCATCAAACGTGGAGATGGAATTTAAGGCTCTGAAGTCCATGCAGAAGCGCGTTGTTCCATCCGGCTTCGGGAACATGACAATCGGGGTTGCCCAGTTACTGTTAGAGAGGCGTATGACCCCTAGTCTTAACATTTCTTGTACTTCCCGTCTTACGGCGTCTCGTCTAGCGGCAGGTATATGATACAGCTTCTGTTTCACCAATTTTCCTGGTTGTGTTTCGATTTTATGCTCGGTGAGGGAAGTCTTACCGGGGAGATCTGAGAAGATGTCTGAAAAGGGAAGAAGAGTGTGCTGTAGTTCTTCCCACATCTCTTTCGTAAGATCTTCATTGACTATGAGGTTCTCTAGCGTGGAGTCTTGGCTGGCTTTAGTGGGTAGCAGAAAGTTTGTTGTTTTGGGAGGTGGACCGAGTCACTTCTTCAGCATATTTATATGATAACATTGCACTTTGGAGGGTGTGATCTGTACCCTATAAGTTGTGTTCCCTATGGTCTCTGCAACTTGGTACAGGCCCATCCACTCACTTTTGAATTTACAGGTGGACGAGGGGAGAAGCACCAAGGCCCAATCCCCCACTGATAATCTTCTTAACCTCTTTCCTCTGTCGTAATATTTATTTTGTTTGGTTCTGTTTTTTTCCAAGTTGGAGTAGGTCGAGATCCCTCAATTTTCCGAGTTTCGATCTCAGTTGCTGCTATACTCCAGTAGAGACCGTTGGTCTTGCTCCTCTTCTGTCTCCCATACATCTTTGGTCATTTCAAGCAAGGACCTGGGCTGTCGTACGTACAGTAACTCAAATGCTGAACAGCCTAGGCTGCTTTGTATCTGTAATCATAGAACGTATAGAGCCAAGGGTAGAAACCTGTCCCAGTCACGTCCCTCCACTGTGAGCATTTTCTTTAAAGTAGTATTCAGGGATTGGTTGTACCTCTCGACGAGCCTGTCCATCTGGGGGTGGTACACCGACGTCCGCAGGTGATGTAAATCCAACGTCCGGCAGACTTCCTTCATTAGGCGGGACACGAAGGGGGTCCCCTGGTCCGTTACCACTTCTTTGGGGAAGCCCACCCTGGAGAACAATTCCATGAACTTCTCAGCTATATTCTTGGTGGTAGGAGCTTGAAGAGGGAATGCCTCTATGAATCTGGTGGCATAGTCCACGACAACAAGTGCATAGAGGTGCCCTCTCGATGTTTTGGGAAGGGGACCTATCAAATCCATGCCCACTGGTCGAAAGGGGGTTCCTATAATGGGCATAGGTTGAAGGGGGGCAGCCGGAGGCCTGTGCATGTTCTTCTTCTGGCAAATCTCGCAGGTTTGACAGTAAGTCTGGATATCTTTGTAGATGCCTGGCCAGAAAAAATATTGCAACACACTTTCAGAGGTCTTTTCTTTTCCGGAGTGTCCGGCCGTAAGGTGCCCATGGGAAAAGAACAAAACCTGCTCTCGGAAGGGCATTGGAACTAGCAGCTGAGTGGGCCCCCCTTTTCTCCTTCCCGATACAGTAGCTCATTTTTGATAAGTAAACAGGGATAAGTGATGACCTGACTGCTCTGGTTAACATGAGCGACCTCCCAAGCATTAAACAATGAGTAGTCATTGGCTTGTGCAAAGCGGAAGCTACGGTATATTATCTATGGATCCGGGGATATAAGGGCTGGTACAGGGTACTCCAGTTCTCCCTTCTCTCCACCTACTTTACCCTGGAATAGTGAGAGGAAATCAGGATTGTCAACCCCTAGAATAATATCTTCAGGCAGGGGATCGACCACTCCCACTTTAACCGTGCAGGGATCCCTGTCTAAGGGTACCATAGTTATTAGGGCAAGGGGGTAGGGTTTTATGTCACTGTGAATGCAACAGATGTCAACCAGGGCATTAGGGACGCACTGGGTAGGGAGGATAAGGTTTTTCTGTACTACTGACTGCTTGCACCCTGAATCTAAAAGAGCTTTTACCACTTTGCCATTCATCCTTTCACGTACATAGAAGGATGCTCCCATCTCTTCTGAATACAATACTGCTTTTGGAAGGTACCCCACTTCCATTGGCTCTTCTGCTGGCCTTCTCCTGGGATACATGCCGGCGATGTGGCCCCATTCGCCACACTCAAAACATTGTAGTCCTCTAAATGTGGGGGTCTCCATTCTAGGGGTTTTTAAATTTTGGCAGGTCCATCAGAGGTTTTAACTTCTTCTCTAGTTTAACCGGTGGAGTCGCTTTGTGTGATTTGTCAACGTCCCACCCCATAGTCCGGGGTTGTGCTCTAGCATAGTTTGCGGCCTTTTCAATGGCCTGTTCGGCTGAGAAGTTGGAGCGCTGTTTTAGCCACCTCTGAGTAGCGTATGGAAGCGCCTCCATGAACTGTTCTAAATAGACTTTTGCCATGATTTCTTCCTTGGTGCTACTGGCCGGTTTTAGCCACTTCTCAGCGTCCATTTTGAGGCAGAAAAACAGCGTTTTGGGATTCTCTCCAGGCACACCTCGTTCCTTCCGGAATCGTACTCTGTAGGCCTCTACATCGATTCCAAGGAGATACAGTATCACCTCTTTGATCCCGTGGTATGGAGCGTCTCCCGTAGGGTTGGCGACTTGGTAGGCGAACTGCACTTCGCCAGTCATCAATGGGGCTAAAAAGAAGGGCCAGTTGTCTTCGGGCCAGCCACACGCCCGGGCAGCCCTCTCGAATTTTAGCAAAAAGGCGTCCGAGTCTTCCCCGGGTGTATACTTTTGGAGAGCTATCCCTGAAGGGTGGGGAACCTGCACTCGTCTTTCCATGGGGATAGGGGTGCCAGGGTCGGGTGCCCATTTTTGTAGGCTCTCTATATGGGCAGTAATCGTGTTCTGGAAGAGTTTGCGATCTTCCTGGGCTGACGTCATCTGTCTTTCGACAGCCCACTCAAGTTTCTCTTGTCCTTTAATTATGTGTTGAATAAGGGCGTCCATCTCTGCTTGGCAGACGGACTTGAAATGTTAATCCTACTTCTGACACCAGTTGTGGCAGGGTATCAGTAGCTGAGAGCAGACCAGGTCGTTGCAGAAAGGGTTTTGTTTTTCCAAACACTCCTCTCTGTCTACTAGTCAGTCTTTCTTTTGCAAAAGTTGCGGGATCCGTTATGACTCCACAGGTAGGAGCCACCCTGGGGGCGGGAATTCCCCTTGGTCTGTATGGTCCTGATAGAGCGGTCCCTTGGATCGGATGTCCTGTGGCAGTAGCAGCAGGAGCAACCAAAAGAAAACAAAATAACATATATATATCAGGACAGCTGTCCTACTTTCAAACTCATACACCAGGGCCCGGGGGTGAGGGAGACACCATTCCTCAGTGTAAAGTGAGTCAATACACACGAACGGCGAAGGTCAGTGCTCAAGTGCTCATGTGCGGGGAGGGGGGGCTTATATACAGGGAGCAATTACACGAAGTATTGGTCTGAGGCAGATGACTTAAACTAAACGTTCGGGCGGTCTCTTCTCCCTACCCAGCCCGCTACTTTGCCCCGTACCTGTTCCAGCCATGCTCCTCCCCTGGGAACGTGACAGGGCGATTCGTGGTATCATTGGCCTCCAGGCTTTGCAGCGGTGGTAATGGGACTCAGCCTTCGCTCTTCCTCGTCTTCTTCTTCTTTCACAGTCTGATCTCTCTCTCTGTTTCTCCACGTTAGTTCTTCTTCCTCCCTGGTAACACTATACGCCGTCTTCCGGGAATCTCCTCCATTTGACGGTCCGGCTGTGATGACGTCACTTGAGGTTGGAGTTTCGTCTTGCAGAAAGCCCCACTTAAAGGCGCCTGTTCTTCGTTTGGGGTCAATAAAGTTTGCGATTGTGGGAGCCAGTCGTCCTGCTGAAAGGGGACAAGAGGAGGTGAGTGATGTAAAGCCCTCTACCAGTCTTGAGTAGTCTCTGTCTCCTCATTGTAATGTTCCGCCCCGTCACATACATAAAAGTGTGTTGTATTTTAATATTACATAGAAAAAGGGGGGTAAATGTGCTCGCTGTTTGTGTGATCACACTGAATATCAATTTATACAATGCACAGTGTTGAATAAGAACAGAAACTAATTTGGAACCAGTGCTTAATTTGTGCCGGTGCTTTCCGGGGCTCAGCACCGGCACTTTATTGTCAGGGCCGGGGCTATCATTTATTTTTAGGAGGCAGTGGTGGTGAATAACATTTTTCAGAAATACATGCACGAAGAGAGACAGGCAGCTTTACTTTTCCCACTCTTCGGTGCTGCGCAACATCACATTCATCAGCCCATGCACTCCTGGCTGGCGATTTAATTTCAACTTCTATGCTTTCACTAATATAAAAAAAGCAAACAGGCTCTCAAAGAGCCGTCTTTATTTCAGCAGTTAACACTGCGTGCCCTTCCCCCTCCAGCAAGTTAGAGAGCCCCTTGAGGAGCGGAAGAAGGCTGGACTCTTTATGTCACGTAAGCCTTTAGCAGCTTCTTTTTGGTTACTGAAGGTCAAGGGTCCGGGAGTTCCTCAGCGGAATGCTTCTAGCAATTAGGATCTAATCCAGCACGTTTTCCCTCCAGAGTTTCCTGTGGCACCAGGCGGTAAGGTAAGTTTCATTATATTTGTATTTGTATTTCCTCCCCAAGAACAATTCCCCCCCCCCCCCCCCCCCACACACACACCTCCCGCGAGGGATGCTGGCCGTAGCTGGGTGTCATCTAAAGCTACGCCCCTGCCTATGAGTTGGTCTTAACTGGCTCAATAAAGAAAAGTTTTTCTTTAGTAACTTTTGATGCGTTATGAAAACTTGTTGAAACTTCCCGGGGAAACATCACGTAAGACCAGTCCGGCATTGCCCTCCGACCTCAGCCAGCTCGTGCCATTGAGCCATGGAAACGGCTCACCAGCTGATGCTAAGTGGTCTGGGCTGCGTGGGCACAGCGGGCGCTGCAGGTGCAGACCCTGTTCTGCCGGGCACCGAGTACCCCCACCTTGTGGAGGTCCTGGCCCAGGGGGTAGCCCCTCGAGCGCTCCAGCTGGTCTCCTGCAGACGCAGAGCTGGGGCAGAGGCTTGGTGGCACCAGTCTCAGGTTCAGGCCTGTCTTCTTGTCCGTTTCTGGGGCACACTGTGCCCCCTCAAACACCCGTGGGGGGTGGATCACGGCTTCTTGCCAGGCACTGACTGCAGTGCAGGAACACCTCAACAGCCGCAGATAGGCCCTGTCACCTGCTGCCACTCACCATAGGCCCTGAAGTAGGCCGATGCAGTGCTCGCGGGGGGGCTCCGGGGTGGAGGGCAGTGAAGGGGGTGCCCTACGTCGACCATTAAGTTTACCGGTGACAGTCACTAGTCTCGGCCCATAGAATGTTGTTCATCGTCTCGCACATTCAATGGCCCCCCAGCAAGTTAATGGTAAGGCAGAGCCTAGGGCGTGCTCTCATGAAGGGGGCGGGTGGGGGCTTCTGCAGAGAGCAGCGCGCACGGAGAGAGGCCGACTGAGGTCAAGGAGCTAGAAAGATGGCAAATATCGGAACACCAGGGCAGGGCTCTGTTAAATTGTGGAATAGTTGTTGCTCGGGAAAAAGTCGGAAAGAGCAGCCGGGACATACGATGGGGGTCGGAAGGGGGTGGGGCTGTGCCAGTCAAGCTTGAATTCATCACCCAGTATTTAAAAATGCTAACCGTGTTTTATTTTGCCACTACCTCATGTGACATTCTTAAACAGGGAAATAGGATCGGCCTGCAGTGCACTGTGTAACATTGCTGCTGCAGTCTGCAGAACAGCTAAAGAAATGGTCTACATCGTCATTATCAATGACATTGTTATTTTGTTAGCATGCAAACACAATGGTCGTTCAGCTCCGTGCTCCGAGAGCAGAATGTTTTTGCAATGGAAAAGCGCTCGCCAACACCTGGTGCGCCGTTCTTATCTTATGAAGTCTAACTCTTCTGTTCTTCGCACTACATGTGCAACAAAAATAGACAAACTATCTCTGTTCTGTTTTGCTTTGTACAGCAAAAAAATGGCCCTGGTATGTTAAGGCAGCTACATTCAGGGTGAAATGCAATTACCATATAATCAGTCTCTGCTCCCGAATGAAGCAATGGCCCGGGCCAATATGATTGTTTCTGCTGGCATGCACATATTCCATCACATAGCTGTTGAATAGATAAAAAGTTTGCGCCCCAAGTAGTTCACACGCACTCATCCAATGCTTGGGAACCCAGGCACCCACTAGCGTGCTCAGGAGAAGGTGAACTCAGGATGGCATACACTAGCACCTATCCCGCATGGCGGCCATAGTGCAGTGATACATTTATAATAATTATAATGACTCAAAACATTTATTGGATTTTGTTCTGTGGCTGGCTGAGTGTTTAACTGCTAGCACCTGGCGCTGCAGGAGTTAAAAAGTCACTAAAACTGCAGTGGTTCAAGAAATAGTACAGGTCCCACTCATTCTGCATGAAAGTAATGAGTGCAGTATGTTGTTGGTGCATTTGGGCCACACTGTCCCAAATATTGCACTAATTGATGGTTCGATTGCATAGGACACTGTCATTAACATGTAGCACATTTCCACTATCCATAGCAATCACCCCTACATTTGCACAGACAATCGTGCAGTATTAGTAACTTCTACGCCATTATCACATGGAATCTCTTTATTGATGTCAACTTCACTTTCACAATTGTTTTAACATTTTATGTTTAACAAATTTGCATGAAAAGCACCATTTGTCCACTCTTTTTAACCCCTCACCTCCCCAAAAAACACTCTTTTGACAGCCAGGCTCACTCGCCAAAGGGGACTCATCGCAAACTTTTATGCCTCACCACGTTCAAATGCTCCGTCCATCACCACCCCCTTTTGTACCGCTTTGTTCGCCATAAGTATGGCAGAATGGACTAAAGAACAGTGATGAATTAAACCCAGATCTGTTGACTAGGTGTGAGTGTTTGATTGGTTCAGATGCTCCGTCCATCACCATCCCCTTTTGTACCGCCACGTTCAAATGTCAGCAGCCGCCACTGCCTGTAGCCAAAATGAATTCATTCTTTTACGCAAGCTGCAACTCCAGGCCGAGGTGAGTCATGGGTATTCTTCACTGCCCCCATTCCGTACAGTGCATCGGAACCTGAGGACAGAGTCAATTACCAGGTAGCTTTGAACTAGTGAGGAAGCCTTTATTTGCGACCTATATAACTGCAGGGTGCTGGAGACTGACACAGGGTAGCTGCTGCTTGTTTGATTTTAAAGACACCGCATCAATTGAGTTTAGGTATTTTCTGTTCATGCTAGATTTTCACCTAAGGACTTGTCTGTGACTCTGTGTACGTGCAAGGGACAGCAGGCCGCTACCTGTATATAACCTTAAGTCAGCAACGACATGCCCTTAGGCCACCCCTAGAAAGGCCACCCCTCTCCATTCATACAGCCCTGATTGCAGTGCTCATTATAAACTCATGTGGTGACAATAATACGGAATAGTGTTTTTTAACTTTGGTAAAATGTAACAGTTCATATCCAGACACCTTGTAGGCAGCAGCACTTTTTCCTTTTGCATTACTAAAATCTTAATAGTGGGAATAGTCACAAATACAAAATGCTGTATTTTATTTTACTAATAGCACTTACGGAGCTGTAGCATCCCTCCCTCGCCCCCAATACTGGAGTTCTGGACTTTTTTGGTTCCGTCCAGAGGTGTCAGGGTACAACACCCAAAGACCCCGGAGTCCCACCTGCCTTGGTGCACAAATGAACAGAAACACGGGCTTCTCGATGGTGGCGTCAAAGACCAAAGGTTTATTACTGCAGGGACACAGAAGTCACAGAATCTACACACGGGCAGAATCTAGGAGACTGTTCGATTTGTACAAAGTGGGTTGCTCCTTATATACTAAAAATTGTGCTCTAGGCAAATATTTCACATGTCGGTACATTCCCAAACCTTTTGTGTCTCTAAACAATAAATATTTGGCGTTACACAGGAACTGTCGATAATATCTAATACCAAACATCACGAAGAGGGGTTCCCACCAGTCCATCACAATCCCTTGTCAATATTGCATTCAAGACCCGGACCGCCTCATCGTAAAGTTCGTTACCTCCCCCTAATAAAGGCCCAGAAGGAAAGGAGCAGAGCCAGGTGCAGAAGATAGAAAAGCGGGATAAGAGATGTTTGTGGGTTGTAAATGGGCAAGGCTACCGGCTTCGGCCGCCTAATCATGATCAGGTACAATGGACAGGAAAACCAGTTCAGGTGGGCTGGCCTCGGGCAGAGGAGGCAGCCTTTGTCGAGTCATGCAGCTTCAGCGTGATCTGGTTTAAGGTGCACGTGTCATGTAAGAGGTGAATCTCCGGCTAAGGCTACGTGTCCTTAATCAAAGTGAAGTGAATGAAATGATCAGAGGCTATTGCATATGTGAGGGCAAGGAACCACAAAATGGCGGCCATGATCTTAAGATGGATGCCGTGTGTATATCAGAAATGTGTCAGTGGAAGGAGTGCTCTTGCTCGTAGCGTAGCGAAAACACTAGGATATACTAAATGGATCATTTGCGGTTCGCTGATACTAATTTTATGTATTTCCGACAAACTTGAAAACACGGGTTCAAGTCGTCACGGAACCGTCACGGAACCTCAGACCCTCCTTTTGCCCTTACATAGGCAATTACTCAATCTATGTCTGAATCTAGTTCTATGCTCATCAGGTCAGTGACATGCTGTTGTATCATCATCCTTTCTCGTGTCTTTTCTCCAAATGCAGGTGGTTTTCTGAGACAAGTTGCAGCACAAAGACTACACAGAGCAGGACCACACTGGATAATCAGACAACATGAGAATAGGAATACTAGGATGACACCAATGACCATTAGAACCTTCCATCCCCACGCTGAGATCAGAGTCCAAACCCACTCCATAAAGGACCAGTTTCCCTCATCTACATGTATGGAGTCCGAAATCTTGTGCAACTTAGAGATCGCCTCGTAAACTGTTGGAGCATTATTAGGAATAAAGACACAGCAGCTCGATTGGATCATTCTGCATACCCCACCTCGATCTGCAAGTATAACATCTAGAACCATACGGTTCTGCAATGTCATGAGCCTATCCGCCTGAAGCTCAGCTGTCAGATTGCTAAGGGCACCAGCAGTTTCGGTAATAGTAGATTCAACTACCCGTGTTAGCTGACGTATGTTTCTACTATTGGCCATAGGCCCCCAGAACGGAAGGAAGCCTTTGAAGAAGTCTCCAGCTTCCTGACCAGCTGTATCTTCCTTGCTGAAGACACCTCTCGCTACTCTTGTTCTGTGGTAATCAGGTGAAGCAGTGTATGTCGGAGGCAATAATCGAGCAATATAACATGATCCTGAGAAGTCGGCAGGCAACCATGTATAAGCTCTGTCTCGACAAATGAAATAGGTACCCCTAGCAGTAAGAAAGGCAGGGGAAGAGTTAGCCGGAAACACATAAGTCTCTACGCACTCACTCCTCCCTAGCTGAGCTCTCGGATTTCTCCCATTACCTTGCAAACAGACCTGACCTCGGTGAGGTACGACCCAGATTGGAGTTGAGCTTTTACGCTTGCTTTCTCCTAAACTAAGGCGATACTCTGAAGTATTCCAACTTAAATATACTCGCAATTCGTCTCTAGGGTATGATGGAGTATTATTGACGTCCTTGACCATGTCAATAATTCCCTGGACTAAAGCTTTGTTGGCAGAGTTATATTTAGTGGAACGTGGTGGACGTGGAGGATAGGTCTCAAGAGCATAAGCAAAGATGGTTTGAAGGGCCTGAAATGATCCATTGTAGCTGAAAGGCAAAACCAGATAGGGAATACCTTTATCCATAGTGTGGGGTATCAAGCCACACACCCAACAGTCTGTCGTGTTAACTACCAGTTGGTGTTGGTGCAAGAGCTGTACAAAAGTATTATTAATGAATTCTGAGCGTCGAGCTTGCTCATGTTCCGGAAACGAGTGAAAAGAGTGTATAGAAGAAACAGTAGAAATAGCAGGATCAAGGGGAGGTACTGTAGATACTGGCACAAAAATCAAATTTATGCTAAAGACAATTCCACCCACCAGTGTTGCTAAAACAATCAAAAATGTAATGGCACATTGCATCAAGAAACATTTGCTATGAAGAATTCTATTTAGTCTGTTTCTGCGAACGTAAATCACATTTTCTCGTTGCAGCGCAGGAAGTTCCATCTTCTACAATCCGCTCGCGACCACTGATGATGTGTACGTAGATGAAAATGCCTCTGTCAGCCCTGGGAGTTCCCAGTACTAACAGAAAGATCGACCTTGTGTCAGACCCCTGCAAATTCAAACTAGGCACACAGCCACGACCCTACGGCTACCCAGACGGCAAGGCAATTTTAAAAACAATAAACAATAACAAACTTCCTGGCTGAAGGCAAAAGTTCAAAATATATATATATATATCAAAATCACAGTATGCAGTTGCCTGCTTTATTAGTCCTTTTTATGGCTTCTAAGGTTGTATTTCTGCTTCGCTGGTACTGTCTGATCGGAGAATAGTGTATCACTAGCAGCTGTTGCAGAGTTTACGTTCGCAGATGGCAAAGTTTCTTCTGGTGCTGGAGACAAATTTTCAATGTTCAAAGCAGTCTTTTCAAGAGGAGAGTCACGTTTCAAAGTGTCAGAAATCAAATCGGCATCGCTGAAAGGGACAAATTTCGGAGTTGTTTCAGCTTCGGAGGCACCAATTCCCTTCTTCACCCAGTCGTCGTAGGGCAGCGGCAGTGGAACACGCTTTACGTGAGAAGCGTGGATCCAGTGCTTGCGACCAGCAACACGTACAGCTGTCCTCGTCGCCAGCAGGATTTGGAAGGGGCCGATGTAGCGAGGCTGAAGATTCTTTGTCCTCGCAAAATTTCTGACCACCACGTGGTCGCCGGGTTTCAGCTGATGCCCTGGACTCTCCGGAGGTTTTGGCAAAGCATCAAAGACCTGTTGATGAATAAGACTTAATTTAGCAGTCAAGTCGTAAAGATAGTCTATCAACATAGGATATTCAATGGAGCAAAATTGTTTAGGCCTTGGCACACCCCAGACATTTGCCGGGCGGCCAAATACAATCTCATATGGAGAAAGCCCTATTCTAGAATGCACTGTTGCTCTCGTTGATAACAAGGCCAAAGGAAGTGCGTCTGGCCAAGCCAAACCTGTGGATGCTTGAATTTTGGCTATTTTAAGCTTGAGGGTGCCATTGTAACCCTCAACTAAACCAGCAGACTGGGGATGGTTCGCACTATGAAATTTTTGTTTCAATCCTAGACCAGCACACACACTCTGCATAACTTTCCCTATAAACTCACTTCCGTTATCTGACCATACAATCCGTGGCATTCCAAACCTAGGGAAAAATTCTTTGAGAAGAATTTTGGCAGTTGATAAAGCAGTGTTGTCCTTTAGTGGGTATGCTTCTATCCACCTGGAAAAAGCACAAACCACCACCAGGACGTATTTTAAATTGTTGCAGCGTTCCATGTGAATGAAGTCTAACTGTATTACTTCAAAGGGACAGGAAGGAGGAGCAAAATGACCAGCTGGAGTTGGAGTTCCCTTGCCAGGATTATGCATCAAGCACACCATACAATTTTTCACCACTCTCTCTGCACACTTACTGATTCCCTCATTCTTCCAAACCGGAGCTAACATCTTACATATCCCTTTAGAACTTATGTGCGCCACTCCATGCGCCATCGTCACTACTGCAAGCACATACGCATCAGGCAACATCCAACGCTGCTGTTCTGTCAAATCGATCCAACATCCATTCGAGTCCAATTTGCCCGTACTTTCTCTCCATACGCGTTTCTCTTCCTCAGTCGCTTCTTTCTGAATCTCTTTCACACTTTCCATTGTGTCCTCACACATTCCAGACTCAGCAATCCATCTTGCAGACGTAGCAACATACATTCTACTCATCATGTCTCTAGCTGTCTGTTTAGCGGTTTCATCAGCAAAGGCATTTCCCCGACCAACATCATCCGTGATTGCTTTATGAGCACTGCACTTCACAATCGCAACTTCAGTCGGTAAGGTTAGAGATTCTAACAAGTCGTTAACTAGCTGACCATGTTGAATCTTAGTCCCATGGGACGTAATGAAACCCCTTTCTCTCCACAACCGGCCAAAACTATGGGCCACGCCAAATGCGTACTGACTATCTGTAAACACATTCACTCTCTTTCCCTCAGCTAAAACACACGCTCTCGTAAGAGCTATTAACTCTGCAGCTTGGGCAGAATTCTGACTCACTCTTGCAGTCTCCACAATCGTCTTCAAAGTCGTTACCGCGTAGGCAGCAGTCACATCACCATTCTCCAATTTAAAACATGACCCGTCCACATACAGCGTACCATCTGGGTCGGATAGAGGAGTATCTCTCAAGTCGATACGACCTTTTGTCTCTTCTTCCGTTTTGAAATAACAGTCATGTGGCTCAGAATCACTCGACTCTTGATCAGTCGGCAACAATGTTGCTGGGTTCAATACATTGCATCTTTTGATCTGAATATGACTCGCTAATAACGTCAGCTCGTAACCAGATAATCTCGCACTAGTAAGGTGTTGTGTCTTCGTTCGGTTCATGAGTGTGTCCACTGCATGAGGAACCATGACCACTAGCATATTGTTCATCACCAAACCAGCAGATTGTCGAATGGAAGCTGCAGCTGCCGCTGTAGCCCTCAAACAACTAGGCAATGCTCTAGCTACCGGATCTAATGTTGATGAGAAATACGCACAAGGGCGTTGTTTATCACCAAACTTCTGTGTCAAGACACTCAACGCGCAACCTTCTCTTTCGTGAACGTAGAGCGTGAATGGCTTACTGTAATCAGGTGTGCCCAATACAGGAGCTGAACACAAAGCTTTTCGTAATTCAGCAAAACTCTTTTGACATTCATCAGACCATGGCACCGGACTCGGAACATTTTTCCCAGTCAAAGCTACCAACGGTTTTGCTAAAAGTGAAAAATTTGGGATCCATTGCCTACAGTAAGAGGTAATACCTAGAAAGGCACGTACTTCCCTCTGTGTGCGTGGAACACTCATTTGCATAATTGCTTTTATTCTTTCTGGGGTCAACTTCCTTCCCTCCTTTGACAAGAGATGACCTAAATAGGTTACTTCTTGGCAGCAATATTGCATTTTGGAAGGTGACACCTTATGATTCAAATTAGACAAATGATGCAATAGTGAAATTGTAGCTGCCTTGCAAGTTTCCTTGTCATCGGCAGCCACCAAAAGATCATCTACGTATTGTACTAGGGCAGAACCTGGAGGAAGGACAAAAGAATCTAACTGGCTTTTTAAAGCTTGACTGTAAATAGATGGACTTTCACAATAGCCTTGTGGAGCGCGTTTAAATCTGAAACTGCGACCTCCTAGACAGAAGCCAAAAATATCTCTGCTTTCCTCGGCTATCGGAATGCTGAAAAAGGCATTCTTCAAGTCGATGACTGAGAACCATGTAGCTGTAGCAGGAATCAATGTTAACAAAGCAGTAATGTCTGGCACTACAGGAAACTGCGGAATTACAATCTTATTAACTTCTCTAAGGTCTATGACAAACCTATAGACTGGAGGCTTTGTAGGATCTGTTCGTTTCAAAATCGGCAATACAGGACTATTACAAACATTTCCTCGCGTTTCTTCAACCACACCTTTTTTAATCAAATCTTGCACAATCAATAAGAGTGCACGCTCACCTTCATTCGATATTTTATATTGAGGAATTCTTGGAAATTTCACATTCGCTTTCAAAGTTACTACATACGGTGGAATCTCTAGTAGACCTACATCATTGGGACCAGTCGCCCAAAGAGAATCAGGGAGTGAACGTAGCTCCGGCGGGAGTTTGTCCATTGACAAGTACATCGGAGAGGTGAGTCTTTTACCCAAAGTAAGCTGTACTCCTTCCGGAGAACAGTACAATGTCGCATATAGTCGTTTTAACAAATCTAAACCAAGCAGATTTTCATTACAACCTGTCGTCAAAATTAAGGGTGCTTTCAATTGACACGGTCCAACAGAAATAGACAAAGGACCAGATATCGGGTTGTACACAGGGGCGCCTGAAAAACCTACGGAAACATTTGTTGAGCCAGACAAAGGTGCGCCAGGGAGTTTCGCATGCATGATAGAACTTTTTGCGGCACCAGTATCCAACAGAAACGGTTCGACTACACCTGATGTTGCTACTGCGACATAAGGCCCACTCTGATCCACTGGAACTGATACTACTCCCTCTCTCTGTCTATGGCTGTCCTAGTACCCATTTTGTTGAAATCCCTCTTCAACTTCACAATAATCCTCAACAAGATATTGCTGAGATCTATTCTGTTGAGCTGACTGTACATTTCGCTGATCAAAGTGATTAGAAGGACGATCATTAGTTTGTGGAGGCATAGCACCTCGTCCCCGACCTCTAGAATTCTGTGCAAAACCACCACGACCTCTCTGAGCTGCTGCCGCATTATTTTGCGCTAAAATCTGACAATCATTTTTATAGTGACCCTCTTTCTTACAGTATGCACACTGATTCCACTGATATTGAGGCCTGGTCGAATTATAATCTGTCTTTTGATACGAATTCTGTTGCATATTAGTCTGATTCGTGCGAGGCGGATACGCCTGCTGTAAAAGAACTTTAGTCTTTAAATCTTTCGTTTTCTTCTCTGATTTCTCCTTTTCCTCTTTATCCCTATTTTCATAGTACTGTGCAGTCGCAAGTATTTGCGCTGTCGTAGATACAGCCCACGCACTTTCTGAGTCTTTCAATTTATTGCATAATTCGGGTAACAAATTATGCACAAATTTATCGACAAACAATCTCTGTCCTCCTTCAGTGCTCATATCCTGACCACTATGGTCTACAAAAGTCTCTTCGAACCTCGTGAAGAAGTCGGAGACACTTTCGTCTTTCTTCTGCTTGCATGCGTATAATTTATCCCAATTAACACGCAATGCTGGCATCAGAGTCTTCATTAAATCTATTATTCTGCCAGGAAGATTAGCAATTAGGGGTTCGGGTTTCGCACCACCTATTTGTTGAGCATCTGCTGCAGTGATAGCTGCCCAATCACCACCTAAAGCAGCCTGATGATCCTCTCTACGAATTTTAGCCCACACTGGTTGTGGAACTACATTACCAAACAACATATCAATGTCGGCTAAGTTCATTATACAAGCCTCAACTGTCTGTGTCAATTCCTTGTAATATCCGGCTGGATTCTTACGTGGATCTGGCAAGGCCTGTTTCACTGCTAACACTTCTGCTCGCTTCCACGGAATATGTATCCATACTCTTTGGAACTGTGCTGGAGCAGCTGCAATACCCGCATTATCATCACGTTGTACTGCTTCGCGCCAAATTGGAGGAACTTCCCTCATAGGATATTGGCGACTTAGCTTCATTCTACCTTTCTCTAAATCTCTCGGCGAACGAAGAGATGGATCATTCCTAAAACTCAAAATGAGTTCCATCGCTTCCTTTATATTATCGCCCACTATCATTCCAGCAGCAAACTCTTTTTGAATCTTAATTAAATCTTCCAAATCTGATTCGACATCGTCTTCTTCTATTTCCTCACGCAACAACGAGCACATCTCGTCGAAGACGTATCGCTGTGTTGGCTCTCCCCATTGCATAAATGTCTCTAACACATCTTTCGTACTATATCTTCTAACTTTTGTAATCCATCTGAGAGCTGTGGAGTCTAAAACTCCCCGTTCCTCAGTACTTGGAAGCTGACTCCGTCTCTGAACAGAGTCAGGAGTAGGAGTCTTAATCAAGGTTTTATATATAGGAGACAGCATATTAGTAACAGAATCAGTAATTCTTCGACGAACAGAAAGTGGAGTTAGTACACTCGCAGACATAGAGAACGCAGTAGAGGTAGGAATAGATGACGAAACAGTAGGAGTATCGAGGAAAATAGTTTGAGGACCAATAGGTACAGTGGTAGGTATAGGAGCGGGCAGTGCAGGAAGAGGAGGAGCTGTAGGAACATTTACATTCACCACAGGAGGTATAGGAACTTGATTCTGAGGAACAAGAACACCAGGTTGTCCAGCAACCGGCAATTGAACATTCGGGATTAGTGGAGCCGTAGCACCTTGTGCATACGGTGGAGGTGACCGTAACAGATAAGATAGCAGAGGATCGTTTTCGGAATCCTCCAGTATCTTAGCCATTTTCGATGGCAAGGCAGGATAGCACTTGTCAATCGCTAAGTTACGCTCTCTAATGGCTACATCTATGGCTTTCTCACACTCGTCAGCCTGCAACTGCTTAGTCGCTTGCTCTAGAGTTAACTCTTCTAGTTCTTTTTGCTCTTTCTTCAACCTTTTCATTTCTCTCTGTTTGGATTCTTTCCGCCAATAACGAAAAGAGTCAAACATTGCCGGCCGGGCTTTCTTCCTAAACAATTTCGCTTCTAAATTGTCGAGAATCTCTTGTTCAAAACTACCATGCAGTGGCCAACTAAGGACACCATCCTTCTTACAATAACGGACCCATATCTCATTATAAGTTATAGGACCCACACCATACTTACAATATAGGTCATATAGGGGAGTCCCAATCGGAGGAACCAGACAGGAATCCTCTAATTGTGAGTCACTGTTGCAACTAAAACAAGACAACATTTTCCGACTTACCATTCTCAGTCCGGAACACAAAACAAACAAAACACGAAACAAATTGTGCACTTGAACCAAGAACTTAGGCCTACCAAAACGAACTGATGTATCGATACCCAAAACTGAACCAAATAGATTATCGTAACCAGAACAACTAGTGATAATCTTACAAAACCAAACCAAACCAAGAACCGATCAAGGATTTTTAACAATCCTCACAAAAGTAACCAGCTAGCTATCACTAAATACTTAACTGAGGCACTGAAGACGTCACCAAGGAGAAACCCGTCACGTTTCGCCGTACTAAGGACTGCACCACTTCGGGTCCAAGACAGGGCGACGGTCAAGGCAACGGCCCACTGCAGCCGTCCTGAACGGGAACCCTCGTGGAAGAGAACTTCAGGGCCACTTTTGCGATATGCCGGGATCGATGAAGTGGGGCGCCTCCCTCAGGAATCTTCACACGAAGCTTCTCGAACTCTTCAGGCTTTTGGACCGGTACCGAATGACGTCGCCCCACGTTGGGCGCCAATTGGAGTTCTGGACTTTTTTGGTTCCGTCCAGAGGTGTCAGGGTACAACACCCAAAGACCCCGGAGTCCCACCTGCCTTGGTGCACAAATGAACAGAAACACGGGCTTCTCGATGGTGGCGTCAAAGACCAAAGGTTTATTACTGCAGGGACACAGAAGTCACAGAATCTACACACGGGCAGAATCTAGGAGACTGTTCGATTTGTACAAAGTGGGTTGCTCCTTATATACTAAAAATTGTGCTCTAGGCAAATATTTCACATGTCGGTACATTCCCAAACCTTTTGTGTCTCTAAACAATAAATATTTGGCGTTACACAGGAACTGTCGATAATATCTAATACCAAACATCACGAAGAGGGGTTCCCACCAGTCCATCACAATCCCTTGTCAATATTGCATTCAAGACCCGGACCGCCTCATCGTAAAGTTCGTTACCTCCCCCTAATAAAGGCCCAGAAGGAAAGGAGCAGAGCCAGGTGCAGAAGATAGAAAAGCGGGATAAGAGATGTTTGTGGGTTGTAAATGGGCAAGGCTACCGGCTTCGGCCGCCTAATCATGATCAGGTACAATGGACAGGAAAACCAGTTCAGGTGGGCTGGCCTCGGGCAGAGGAGGCAGCCTTTGTCGAGTCATGCAGCTTCAGCGTGATCTGGTTTAAGGTGCACGTGTCATGTAAGAGGTGAATCTCCGGCTAAGGCTACGTGTCCTTAATCAAAGTGAAGTGAATGAAATGATCAGAGGCTATTGCATATGTGAGGGCAAGGAACCACAAAATGGCGGCCATGATCTTAAGATGGATGCCGTGTGTATATCAGAAATGTGTCAGTGGAAGGAGTGCTCTTGCTCGTAGCGTAGCGAAAACACTAGGATATACTAAATGGATCATTTGCGGTTCGCTGATACTAATTTTATGTATTTCCGACAAACTTGAAAACACGGGTTCAAGTCGTCACGGAACCGTCACGGAACCTCAATACATCGAAGCTAATTTGGCCACAAAGAAGTTTTAGAACTCTGCCCTGACATGGCACTCTGTTGTTTTATTTAAAAGAACAACGCAGCCAGAATGCACTTTGGCCATAGATGCTGTGAGTTTCATTAATTTTCTTAAGTGTAAGACACAATTGTGTGTTTTTTTAATTTGATTTAAAAAAAATTAAAAAGACAAATACCAATATATAGGTTTAGTGTGATTTTCCTTAATTTTTCAGTTGCATGGTTTCGGTTTGATTGTTACAAAATGTATTGAATCATTAAACGTTTCAAGTTTTAAAATGACAAAATGCAAAATGTGTTCTCAAATCAAGCAGAGCGAATTTGGCGGTTTCTAGTGTCCTAGTGTATTACTGTGTGTAGTACATTTTGTACAGTTGTGTTTATTAACCTTCCAATGTTTGCTATACATGAAAACAAAACAGGATGGTTTCAACATTCAAATGATTTTGGTCCATTGTCTTTTCTTCTATGCACCCTGTCAGACATAGATACTCTTTATAGTCTGTTGTCAATTGTATTCTGTGCTGGTTGGGGTTTGACAGCTACATCATTGTGTATTACATTCACGTTAGGGAGCAAAAGGCACTGTTGTATGTTGAGAACATTATTGTAAAGGCTAAGTGGTGCCAATTGGGGAAAGAAATGTTTGGTTTATGTCAGAGTAAATCCCTTTCTGGAGGCTTGTCCCTACTCCATCTGTCCTTTTAGTCATCCCAAGCCTCATCTTGCTACTATGATCTACCTTATAGCCCTTTCGAGATTTTCCCATTCTCTATCCCTCCATTATCCCATTCAATGAAACTAAAAGACTCACATGTCCATTGCTCAAATCAACATATATTTACCTATATTAACCCACCACTAATCCTTTTTGGGTTCCAGAGTCGCATGCCACTCACTGAAAAGTGCTGTGACATGTCGTCTGGGTGGAAGTGCTGTATAAATACAATTACAATATTGGGCATATTACAGGAGTGACTGATGTGCATACATCAGTTACAGGTTGTGCATCTGCCAGGGAGGTGGATATTGTGCCTCTAGCAGAGTCCAATATATTCTTAATGTGATAGATGCCTTCATAGTGGACTTGTACCTCTGAGCTCTATAATGTCATATCCCACTATCTATTAGTAATAGACCGGTCCGGGGCAGTTTAGGGTCCAGCCTTGGGAGACACATAATACAATATAAGTAGATATTCATATCAGAATTAGTTTGGAGTTAGGACTTTAATGATCAGAAAAAGTTCATTATCTTTGGTTCAAAAAGTCATGACATCCAGTCTCTTTTGCGGTTTTGCCTTGATTTTATTAAGATATTCTTTCCAAGGAGCTTGAAAACCAACACGTATCAAGTCAACCATCATATTACCAAGGTAGGAATTCAGATCGGGTATTAAATGTGGCTTTCAGCCATGCTAGTTGAGGATGTGGGTTGAGCCAATAGAGTGAGTGGGCGGGGCCAGTAAAGGAAGTGGGTGGAGCTAGGGGACATGGGTGTGGCCTCCTACAAAAATATGAGCACCTGGACTTCATATTTTACAAATTAAGCACTGTTTGGAACATTTCAACATTCTTGGTTGGAAATATAGTTACACATATATTCATAATATAGATTTAATCATTATTCAATTGCTGGGAACATCAATGGTGTTTTGACCCAATAAAGTAAATGGGTCATCATGAGGACATGAGTAGTTTAAGTTAGGGAGTGCAAGGAATAGGCTACTCATACTCTGTATAATTTCTGATTATAATACAAGTGTTGAATCAAATGCCTGAGAAAGTAATGCCTGATCTCCTAAGTTTGCACGACACTCCAACTGATGCTGACGTCCAACGAAGCTGACTTCCGCAGCTTAAAAGGTGGCCATTCCCTACCCCTGCTTCAAAGGTACAAGGGAACCATCTGAAAAAGATGCAGTCTGGTAGAGTGCTTAAGGGCAAAGGGAAAAGTAGACACAAGTAAAGCTTTAAGGGATGGACAAACACAAGAAGGGAAAGGAAAGCCCATATATCTAACAAATAAGAAGCAAGCAAATGAGCGTGTAATGAAGCCAAGTAATGGTAAGGCCCACAATAAGATAAGAATATGATAAACTGATTTTCATTGCTATAGACCTGTTAACTTAAAAAAAGACTCAGTGTGTGAAAAGAGGATAGGGCCCTGGAAAGGCCAGGGCCTTGTGTGAGAACTACGAAGAAGCACTTATGTCCATGTCCATATTACCCATAATTCACTTGAGCAACAAACTCTCTGTTATTTTCCAGTGCCGCAAGCTGTTTGATAAATGCCTGTTTCATTTCTGAAGACGGCAATATTGCTACCGTGTTTTCTCATTGCATTTGGTTACAATTCTACCTTTGCTATTATGTATGACACCTGGCTGCCTCAAGTACATAACTCTTCAAGTGGCACTTTATCAAAATGAGAAAAGTGGGAGGAGGAGCTACGTCAGCAAGCAAGATGGCTGCCTAGGCTCCCGGCTCTGTCGACCCTCGTAACCCGCCTCGATATCCTGCATGTTATCCTGACTCAACGCCTAGCCTCTGTGAGCATGAACTGTCCCGCACTCCGATGGTGAAATTCGGAAACTTTTATCATCTTGTTTGACGGAGTTACATCGAGTGTAAGTTTGCGGCCTGCTCCAGCGGTGAAGCCGGGGCCTGTAGTACTTTCAAGGCAAGGCTGTAGTGCAACAACATCGGCCAAGAGACACAGGCTGGGCCCAGTCGACTGGAGTGGAGGCTTTGTTTCAGCCCGGATTTGGTGGCGATCGTCTTCATTGCACAGTATCGACGGAGAAGTGAGTCTGCGTGCTGCTGGCTGCGGATGGGGGCCCCCGTCCTGCGGCCCTGGTTTGCTCCCGCCGGGGTTCGGTGGTTCGGGGTCACTGGCCTATGGCCTTAACTGGGTTGACCGTGGTTGTGAACAAAGACTGGTCACCCTTCGCAATTGCACGTTCGAGATCCTGTCTATCCCCCCCGTGGGTGCCGGAATCACCCGGGGATGTGATAGTGATTGATACCGAACACGATAAATGGATCGAACGGTGCATGAACCATCGCTGCGGCTAATACTGGCAGAACTTTGGGCGTTCTGCTCACATGTGGATACTTTGCTGGGCAGATTGGATTCGCGCCTATCTGAAATTCTCCTGGTGGAACCGGGCCCGGCCTTATTGTTGAACCGGGATTCTACAGCCATTCAAAACGCGGCCATTTTGACTCCGTGCGAGGACCCCGTGAAGAGGCGAGTGATGGAATCATCGGATGGTGCCCTGGTAGACTGTGTTCCCGAGGACGGCATGGTATTGCTGAACTTTTCACTATTGCCGGCTTTGGAGATATCGGCAGGCGTTCCCCTTCCGGAGACATTTGTCTGTGACTTTTCATCTCTTTTGTGGTCATATTCTCCTTTCCTGGCGACGCTACGAATCCTGTTCAAGACACATTGGAACTATTCATCTCGGAGGGAGAGTTCGTCTGCATCTACGCTTCTTGAGGACTCACTGCCAACTTGTGGCCATGGGCTGATTTTTGCTGACTCTTCTCTTCTTTATTGCTTCTTTGTGTGCCTCTGGGTCTCGCTGGAAGGGGTTTGTGTTTTTGTTCGTAAGGGCCAAGGTTAAGATCGGCTGGATCGGGATGGGTTGGCATGGCTTTTACAAGTGTTGGACCTGCAATTGTTTGCTCCACGAGGCTGGGCGGTAACTCACAGTACCTTCTAATTTCTCTACATTGCTGTCATACGGTTATCTTTTGCTGACAGGGGGTGGCTGTTTCAGGCGGGCGTCTAAAGGGGCTGGGAGCCCACATGGATAGGCCCTCCTTCACTTTTCTTTTTCCTACCTTTGGGGTTTTAGTTGTTAGGGGCGACAGGCACGCTGCTCGTGGGGTTAGGCTGTAGCCATTTGCAGGGGTGCAGGGTGGGGGGCTGAAGGGGGGGCTTTTTATTTTGCCTTTTTTATTTTCTATGGCCTTTCTTCTTACTTTTTCTCTTTGTAGGGTCAGTATAACTACGAATCATTCGGATTCTTATCGTATGCTTGGACTTTTGTGCTTTCGCTTTCATGATATCTTGATTTGTGGGTGGGCAGGCCTTGAGTATTGGCACAACATGGAAATGCATATTGTATGTTCTTTTGTATCGACTTAGATGCTCTGGCGCCAAATTTTCATTATAATAGTCATTACATGTATATCCTGTTTTTACCCTGCCCCCGCTTCTTCTGTTTGATTGTACGGCACCTGATCCTCTCTTATATAATATAAAATGAAACCTCTGTCCTATCCTGAACTTTGACTATGCATTCTAATGCAAGCCCTACTTTGAATCACTGCCGGACCCTTGGGTTGTCGGCTGATGAGCTGTGTCATATTGCGATATTAACAACTTTTGATTTGTCTAGCGGCCGGCCCCCGTGGTTGTAGGCCCATGCTTGTATTTTTACTGAATGCTAAAACAAAGGTTTAAAAAAAAAAATTAGAAAAGTGACTTTATGCATATATCTACATTTTTGCTTTTTGTTTGCACCCAGGAATATGCAGTTTTCTGCTCAGAGAGAACATCTTAAATTTACATATATCAGAAGACAATGCAAAAAATGATTGATCTACTCACGCCTGACATGGGACAACTGAACAAGTTGCTGTCTGAAGACGTCCCACATCAAGTTTGAGCAAATGTGCTTCTTTGAGGCTTTCACAATAATAATAATAGGAACAATGGTAGCATTATTCAATCATAGACATTTATAGAGCGCGCTACATACCCGTAGGGTCTCAAGGCGCTGTTATTTTGTTATTTTGTTCAACGTTTCTAAATTCAGATCGGGAAAATGAAACACAGTCTCTTAAATGGATTTTTGCTGCAGTGAAGTATTTAATAGTAAATTTATTAGAAACATGGCCCTGCTCTTCTTCAACTAACTCTACAATCCTACTACCCTAAGTCCAAATTTAGGCTAACAGGCTTAGGCTGATAGAGTCTGGCACATGGGACACTCTTGGTGGATAACGGATATCCCATCACCAGTATTACGGTCAACAGTGCATAGAATATAAATGATGCACTGTAATACAGTGAATAGGATATATTTTATTTGTCACAAAGAATCCCATCAGTCAAATTCTAAATTAGGCTGTTAGTCCCACATTATTCCTGAGTCTCCATCACAGATAATTTTCGAAAGTACGTTCACATGGCAGTGGGGAAAATTAGATATAATGTAAACAACAAGGACCCCCTGATCGGAATTATCAGTTCCTATGACAGGGACATAACATGTGTGTAAATAGTAGCACAATATTAACAAGCATAAGGGAAGGTAATTGACATGAAAAAATAACTAACAAAAATTCTTCAAATATAAAAACTCTATTCAATTTAATAGGTATTCATATAAAAAACATATACATTACACACATAAATGTTACTTTAAAAAGTAATCACAGAGACCAAAAACCTAATTTATACAGTTATCATAAAAATTATAATCACAAATGTTTAAAAACATTAACAAGTGGCAAACAATACTTTCTAGACGCGCGTTTCGGCGTTACTGCAAACGCCTTCTTCAGGAGCCACAAATTGTATTATTCAAAATCTCCGCACAATTGCTGGAAAGGGAATCGTGTTCTCTCTAGTAATGCAAACTCTAACGATGAAGGGAATGTGCCATTAAATGACTATTTATAACTTGAAGAAGTCTGCAGAGGGTAGTTAAAATCATGAACCCGCAGCCTATTCTGTATTATGTCTTCCTCTATGTGAGTATAGAGGCTATGATTATCAGCAGACCACTGCGGCTGTAAAGGTCAGATCAAGGGGAGCCGCATTCCCTGGTTCTCAAGTAAGGATCGCCGAGAACAGCTTTCTGTAATTGCAGACCCGAGTCGCCTCTATTCAACTCGCTTACGTATCTGCGGCGAATTTCGTATTAAAGGAGATGAAAGAGCTGCAAGCGGACGGTAACGCGGCGCTGCAAATGATAGCTGCTGGCATCCCGCGGCCGTTAGGAATAATATCACCAAGTGGGGAAAATTTGTCCACACGAAGGTAACTTATAGGGATTGGGTTTGGTAGAATGTACTACTCTTAGTCACATTGATTGATTGGAGGAAAAAAATTGTGACCGTCAATCAGTAATGGAAGCCATGAAATATAACTTCACTTGGGCAGAGAAATGTGGCACAGACATCAATTGCTGAGATAAAATTTACTTTTTTAGGAAAGTTGGGACTGAAAGGTAAAATGATGAAGTGAAGTACTTGTAGGTGACTGAGTGGGCAGTGGAAAACACACATTGTCTTCAGTTTGTGAATTGCATCATGTTCCCTCTGAGTCCCCGGAGCGCAGCCCCCAGGTTGGCCTCCCTCGTGTCCTCCATGAAACACCCGAACACCTAGATATTTCAACTGGTTTGGTGCCCATTGGATGTGGCAAGTCGTCACTGAGCTTGGTGCGACTTTTCAACCCTGGAACAAAGGAAAAGCATATACCTTCTCCCAGTTGGCCGTAAGTCCTGATGCTTCATCCAGGTCTTCCAGCATGGGCATGCTCCATTGTATTTCCAGGTCTGGGCACCGAAGGTGCATCAACATGTCATTGGCGTACAGAGACACTATATGTATTTTATTGTGCAATGGGTTCTCCAAAGACACACTCTCCATCTTCATTATTCTAGTGTAGTGTAGTTCCTATATTCCCAATAGGCTTTGCGCATTGGAATAATATATCCTATAGATTAAATAGAGCGACGGGTGTTTTCAATAAAAGGATTTATTGAACAGTCTTCTTTCTCATGCAAGAGAAGTGAACTGCTACAATCGTAATGCAGACTGCAAAGTATAATGCGTACAGCGAGGATAGTATGATAAAATAATATTGTAAAAGCATTGTATGGTTTCTAAGCGATAAAAATACATACATAAATAACAATGGATAAAAGTGCTTAACTGGTGCTTCTAAAATACGCCTACCCCAATGTACCTAACCTGAGTCTAGTACGCGGGAAGATGTAAGTGTGGTGTAGCATAGGTTTAGTTTCTTTGCCAAGAATCTATCCAAGATTTCTCTTAGGGTCTAATCAGCTCCATACCTTAGTTTAGAATGAAGGAGGTCTGGGATCTCTGTCTCGGGACTGGATTTCCCAACACCCCGCAAGGTGAGCTTGGAAACACTGGAGCTGGATTCTCGCGAGAGAAAGGACAGCTTCTCGGTAAGTGCGTCAGCTGGAGGGTCGGCTTCCTTCAGCACTTGCTGTAGCGAGCTGCGTCGGGCAAGTAGATAGTTGAACTGCCCGGAACCACCGTGTCCTTGCTAGAGCAAGTGAAGGCATATTTATACCTTGAAGGTGCCTAGTTTGACGTAAAGTCGGGCATAATAACGTCAGTAAAGAACCCCAAGGGAATAGTAGTTCTTTGTAAACTCCATGAGTTATTGGACAAATCAATATTCAAGCAAGAGGGTGTCCCTGACTGCTTAAGCCGATTTTCCAAGAAATCATTGTGACATTTTGGTACGGGTGGAAGTAGCCATGCCTGTATTTGGACTGCATGGGCTATGTCTAAATATGGGTATGATTTCTATGCCTATATTAGGGTAATGTGAATTGTACTTATATAAGGGCACGAATCGGGAAAATTCACTCAGTGTCTAAAACGCCACACAACACCCACTCCACTTTATTATGTTCGACTTTACTAAGTTCTAAACACATAAAACATATTTAAACATGATGTGTTAAAAACCCTCCCCAAAATACATTAACCCCTTCGATGCTCATGACGAGCTCAGCTCGTCATGAGGTACACCTCTTGTGTGCTCATGACGAGCTGAGCTCGTCATGTAAAAGGGGACTCAGTAAATATCAGCACAGGAGGGGGATCAGCTTAGCACTCAAGGTGTTAAAATGCATTGGTTTTGGTTGTACACGAAAAAGAGCGTTTATGCTGTATGCATTTAAAAGCAATGTTTCATTCAAAGCATATAGATGACATTTGAAAAATGCCATCCGAATGAATCACGAAAATACATTTATGAAATGGCTCTTAAATACAGAAGAAAAAGTCGAGACCATTCCATGGCAGAATATATAAAATGTTTAGGTTGTGGACAAGGTCAAATATTGTCTCTTGTAAGTTTTTACAGCATTCTTGTTCTCTATGAATAGTTCTACTTTAAGCAGATTTCTTTGTGCCAAAAAAAGTTCAATTCTGGAAAAAAGTCAAATCATAGAAAAATAGAGTTCTAAAGTTAGAAGTTTTGTTTTGAAAAGTGAAGGTCGAATACAGAGTCCCATAGAACGCTATGTGCTAATTTCAACAGCCAGTCTCATTGTTTGGAGAAAACATCAAATCTTCTAAGCTGGTAAAGAATTCGTCTACTACAGTAGGTGAAAGTTGGACCACTTCGTTAAGTAGACTGATTGCACAAAAATGTGAAGTATCGCCGCCAGCGTTAGCCACATTAGCAATGTTCGAAGGAGATGGAGATGGTACCTGTGTGCCTGTCAATCTACGTATCCCACCGTCAGCAGTTTGCGTCTTTGAGACCTCAATGAATGCCGTCATCAGGATTGGTAGCCGCTGGGGACAACACAATGCATGGCCTGTTACCAAACCAAGCAAAGTATCAACATCCGTTGGCAGGACTGATGGGAGTGTCAGACAGATTTCCAACACACATTCTTCTCCGCATAGCAGGCATCGTAGAACAGGTAAGATGCAATCTTGCCAGATTGGTCGGAATAATAGAAACCACGTGGTATTCAGATCTCTTAAACAAGCCAAACCCAGAATCTGTATCATGCGCTCACGACACTTCATTGCCAGGAGAGTATTCTCTAAGGTAATCTGGGTGTCGCTGGTGACTGGACTTGCCATATCGGAGCAGAAGGAACAAGAATAGTATTCCTGCTACGAGCCCCAAAATGAGAGGCAGGCCGCCGAACACAGAGTGCCCGAAGTTTGGAAATATGCGGAGGACTGCTTCAAAGGGTGCAAACAGTACAGAAAAAACTGTCTTAAATACATGTACAATACCACTGGTATCAGACATGTTTAAGATACAACTTAACATTTCTGCTAAATGTATAGGGCAGTTTGTGCATAAAAGGGCATGTATCTCTGCAGAAGACCTTGCAACTTGTAGTTCCTACGTCTCTTTGGACTAGGTCAGTGGCAACGTTTTTTTGTAAAAGAATGGCTTTCATTCTGCTTAAAGTATGAATTCATATAGATGAGATGTTCAGTGAAGGCCATAACAGCGACTCCCCATCTGTCTGAGTTTTAGGTAACCATACTTGCAAGATTCTTCTTCTACCTCGCCGCCAAGACCTGGAACACCCTCCCTACCCACATACGGCAGACCCAAGACCTACTCGCCTTCAGAAGACTCCTCAAGACCTGGCTCTTCGACAAGTAGCAGCACCCCCCGTCCCTATAGCACCTTGAGACCCTCAAGGATAAGTAGCGCACTTTACAAGTACTCTGATTGATTGATTGATTGATTGCATACAACAAGTGACCCTGGCTGACACAGTTACGAGATAAGCTATTCCTGGCAACATGCCACAGCAGCTGTGATCATTCAACATAATATAGCTTCCGTTAGAAAGCTGCCTAAAAATTGGATCTATCGCTGCAGATGGAGAACCTTGCAGGTGGCAGGATAAGTTGGTCGAAGAACCGTCACAGGCTCCCTGTAAATTAATACCCTGAAATAAAAGTGTACCGCTTAATGTGCTTTAATACCACTAAGAAATACTTATTTTCCCCCACTCCAACATCTGTGTGTATATGGTAAATCCCAGGTTGACTTGATGTATTCTTTACTCAACCTTTCATATACGCCAGCTGGTATATGTTTCAAACAATATTTAAAATGGAAAATTGTGACAGGTAGAGTGATTGTCTTGTTTATAGCCATTCTGTTGCAGGTTTTTCCGAAACAGTTAATGGTAATCTTTCCAGTTTTTCAATCCTCGGCACCGTATAGTCTGCTACTCTTTGTGCCAAAGTGATTTATTTATCTGTAAGGTTAAATACAGAAAACAATGACGTGGTGTGGATTAGACCCCATGGCACATATCCAGAACGAAGATTTTGTAACGTCCAGCCTAAAAGCATTATAGAACGTAATTGTGACTGTCCATGCTTTAGCATGAGCAAGTCCTGTTCCATTATGTCTATGGCAGAGGATACTATGCTGTCCAAAGAATAAATTCTGGATGACAGAGCCATTAAGCCATTGTCAACTACAGAGAGAGATTTCTCTAAATTAATACGATCAATTTCTCGTATTTATTCTGCAGTCTCTGCTTGTGTCGCTTTCCAAGCTTCATTATAAATGGCATATATACCAGCTTATATTAAACGTTTATGATGTGGTTTAGGAGGTCCTTGTAAGAAGTTCCTTAAATCAACACCATCTTTAAGTAAAGATAAGTGTTGTTCTACCTCTTTTAGTGTAGATTTTTGTAGCCACTCAAGGCACAGTTTTCCTACACTGTATGATGTTACTATCTCTGGATGTTGTCTCTGGACATATCTTGGATCTGGCATATTGAATGTAAACCCTTGTGTTTTATTCAGGAATCTATTTTTACAGTTGTTTGTGTCTGTGGGCCAGATTAATCATTTCTTCCAATCAGGATCAGTTGTGTTTTTAAGTAAAATTGTTTTTACCTCGACCCCTCCTTTTGTAGTATTTTTACTATCAGGTGTAGGTGTAGGTATGGACGGTTTGGTTAAATCTTTTATCTTGGCTAGGCAAAGACAGAATGTCTGTTGGACAGTGTCGTTCAAAAACATTATTTGTTCAGGGATAGTGCAGGCTCGAATAAAGCTATTCACTGCACCTGCCAGTCTTTTGTGCCCCAGACAGTTTTTGTCTCAATGTTGTCTTTCCAAAAGTCAAAACCTAATGTGGACAGCTGAGCATAAAAGGCCGCAGAAAAAAAATGCTAAGTATTAGTCAACATACTCTTCATTCCTGTCTTATTAACATTTTTAAAGTAAAATGTTTCTGGATTTGAGACATTAAAACTTGAGAAGTATGGACATTTTTCATAGAATATTTTTGAGCTACCCTTTGGTAGCGTTGGACAATGTTTCCATTGATTGAAAGTATAAACATTTCTAGGGTTTGCAGATCAATGCAAGAAATGATGACCATAGTGATTATAACAGTACATTTGTTCATAATCTGATGAACCTTCTAAGTATTCATGTTTTGTAAATTTTGCAGACATAGTAAGTCTGACATCATATTATTAACAGTCTCAAAGTCCCAATCATCAGAAAATGGGCTGGGTGAAACAAAATCATTCAAGGAAACCTTGAATTGGTGTGGAATCTTCAACAGCTCTGCAGGACCAAAGATGTCATAATCAGTTCAGTCCCAAGCTATACCACCAGGTATAGGAACGGCTGTGATGTTCACTGATGTCAAGTCTGTTTGTTCACGATGAGATGATTTGTGTGGCTTAAGGAGTAAGTTGATGTTCTTTCTTGCTGTGTCCATTTTACTATATCTTCCATTGATCAGCATTCCCAAAGTTAATACAAGAATCCGCCAAAGTAGGATAAAAAGTACGCCTAGCACAATCCAAAGTTCAACCCATGGTGAAACCAGATACGTTTCTTCAAGTTGATGAAAAAGTTCTGTTACTTGTCCTTTAAAACTTTTATTTGTTGGTGTTGTTTAAGGCTTACTGGGATCCTCGGAAAACGTATCAAAATTAATGAAATAGCCAGAGGCTGTTCTGTCAATGGTAGGTATTGCATCAAGATTACTTGAAATCGCAGGAGTTACTTGAACACTTGTGTAGTAGGTAAGTACACTGGAGATCGTAGATGTAATAAATATAGTCTTTATTAATAACAGGTGCCGCGTAGCAACCAGCAGTGAAGTGCGTCAAGAGGCAACTGTTCCAGGAATACAAGTCACATCAAACGAAGAATGAGGTGTTGTACAGCATTCTGTACATTGCATTTACCTACCAAAGCCCACTGCACACAATTATTGAGTATACAATTCATACGTTCAACTAATCCATTCGTTTGTGGATGATAAAGTGAACTTCTTGAATGAGTAATACCACCTTGTTTTAGAAATTGAGCAAATTCTTGACCCACAAATTGAACACCATTGTCGCTTACAATGGTTGAAGGAAAACCTTCACGTAAGAAAATATCCTTGAGAAAATCAATTATACTTTTTGAATTTGGTTCACCAATAAAACGTACCTCAGGCCATTTCGAATAATAATCAATTGCAACAATGGCAAATCTTGAGGAAGATGGAAGAATGTTAAATGGCTAGACAAGATCAATACCATTTTTTTGCCATGGTCCATCAGGCAATTCAATAGGTTGTAAAGTTGGAGATCTGACAATAAACATTTTCTTTGCACTCGAACAAACCACACATTCACCCACATATGAATCAACATCTTCATCTATTTGGGGCCACCAAAAATATTCACGTAGCCTCCTCTTAGTAAGGGTCTTACCTAAGTGCCCTTCATGCGCTCCTTTTACCAAACGCAGCTTTAAAACATCAGGGGGAATAAGCCTGTTACTACGTACTAACAACCCATCTTCCACAGAAAGTTCTTCAGAAACTTTGACATAGGTTTGTAATACAAAAGAAACATTTTTCTCTCTGGGCCATTCTTCTTTAACATGTTTAACAACACAAGAAAGTAAGTTGTCTCTAGCAAGGTCATCTCTCCATTCCTTCTCACTAATTGCAAACATGTCGTCCAGAATCAAACAGGCAATGAAACAATCTTCTTCATCTTCTAGATCTAAGTCACATTCATCATCATCAACAGGAAACCTAGAAAAATAATCAGCTCTTCCATTTTTATTTCCAGGAATATATGACACCTCAAAATCATATTGCAATTGTTTGGTAGACAAAAAAGCAATTCTCGGAGTTTGATCCTTCAATTTCTCACCAGAAAGTATAGCCACAAGGGGACTGTGTTCTGTGCGTAACTGAAAATGCCTTCCCCAAACATACGAATTGAACTTCCTTACAGCCCACCAACAGGCTAAAAGTTCTCTCTCAATGACAGCAAAATTGAGTCCAGTACCACGCTGAACTCTTGAAGCATACCCTAGAGTACTTTCAGTCCCATTAATAGACTGAGTGAGTACAGCGCCAAGACCCAATCCACTAGCATCAACAGTTATGGTACACATAGCACTTGGATCAAAAGGTTTCAAAACTTTAGGACATATCAGCTGTGTTTTGACCCACTCGAAAGCCTTTTGAGAATGAACATCCCAAAAGAATGGTACACTCTTCTTGAGCATGTTGATGAGAGGTTGAACCCTCGAAGCATAGTCAGGTACGAATCGAGAATAAAACTCACAAAGTCCAATAAATGACTTCAGTCCAATTTTGTCAGATTGGGCTGGACTATCTACTATTGCTTTGATCAGAGCAGCTCTAGGTTCAACACCAAGTTCGAACAAGACATGACCTAAATACTCAATTTTTTTTCTTTAAAAACACACTTTTCTCGTTTCAAGACAACACCACTATCCTGCATGACCTCAAGAACATGAAAAAGAGCTTTATCCTGAGAATCCCTTGTGTCACCATGTATCAACACATCGTCTTGAAAGACTACTAACCCTTTGATTCCCTTTAGCATTCCTGACATTATCCTTTGAAAGACAGATGCCCCAGAGGCCAACCCAAATGGCATACGACAATATTGGAAAGATCCAAAGGGTAATACAAATGCCGTGAGATGTCTTGAACCAGGATCGAGAACAATTTGGTGGTACGCTGACGCCAAATCTAACTTCGTGAACCATTTAGAACCATGAATCAAGGTTAACATGTCAGAGATCTTGGGTAGGGAATGAAATGTTTTTGTTTAAGCTGCGAAGATCAACACAAACACGAAGATCACCATTTTTCTTCTTCACGACTACCATGGGAGACAACCACAGAGAAGATTCTATTGGCTCAATGATTCCTTTCTTACACAAATCACTGAGTTCCTTCTCCAGTTGGTCTCTAACACTAAAAGGTACATTTCTTAATCTGTGTTTAACAGGAATGGTACCATCTTTAACCTTTATAACATGAGTGAAACCTTTTATTTTGCCAAGTTTATTGCTGAATACAAAAGGATAATGCTCATCCATTATGTCAACCACATTATCAGAACTAATAACAGAAACGTGATCCTAGGTTCCTGGTCGTAGTACGATTTTAAACAATCCCTGATGAAACCAACCTAAAATTGACAGTCCTTTGATAGCAACATAGATTTTTCAATGAATTTTTCTTCCCCTGAATTCCAAAGAATCTTCAAAGAAACCAGCCAACACAATTCTCCTTCCCTCATAAGAAACCTATGTGACCTATCTTGAGGTGACAGAGTACGAGAACCCCAAACTTCTGCAAATAATTCTTTCATGATCATTGTAATTCTTGTCGACTAATAAATTCACAATTTTACCTCCAATATCAATATCTATATATGGATCAACACATTTAGAAATGTCCTCCCCAGTGCCAGAAATGTCACCCACAACCATGACCATATCTTTTAGATCATCTTGAATGTTACTAAGGTTCACCATTGTACTTTCAACATTAGACACATTAGCAACCGGTGAACTAAGCTGTTTTGTTCAGGAAAACGCTTCCCACTTTGAGAATTTTTTGCAAAGTGTCCCAATCTCCCACGGACTCTACATACAACATTCTTAGCAGGACATGCCGACCAGACTTAAAATGCGGAAGATTTCCACATCGATAACATATGTTGTTCTGTCTGTACTGTTTGTTCTCAAATCGTGCAGAGCTATCAGTGCTATTACTCTTATTTTCTTTTGTACGGACAACAGTGACAGAATCATTTGACACATTTTTCTCATCTAGTTCTTTAACAGAAATTTTTGAAAGTTTAATAATTTTTGCTGTTCGTATTGTTACTCAAGAGTAAGATTACCCATTGACAACAATTTTTGTTGAATGATTTTATCTAAACACTTACAGATATATTGATCTCTAATCAATTGTTCATTGAACCCCTCAAATTGGCAGTCTGCACTCAGTTTCCGTATAGCAGAAATATACGTTTCCACATCTTCACCATGCTTTTGTTCGCGTTTAAAAAACTTGTTTCAAATAACTACAATACTAGGTTGAATGTCAAAATGTATTTCTAATTTCTTTACAGCCTCAGCATATTCATCAAGTTCTTCCTCATTTTCTGCACGAACTAAAGGAGGTAGATGTTTATACACAGACCTACCCTCGAACCCTAAAGAATTTTAGAAGGAGAAATTTTCTACGTTCTGCCTTGAAACGTGATGCCCCAATAGCACCTATATAGGTCACAAAAGCATCATACCAATTTCTCCATGGTATAGGCGGATTGCCTGGCGATTCTAAAAAAGGTGGAGGTGGAGAAACTGATTGCATGTTAGGTAAGCAAAACTGCAAGTACGTATAGATGAAAGAAATACTTGTAGTTCACAAATTAAATAAAGTTATGCATGAATTTTCAAACATTCAATAATTCACATGTTGCACATGAATTAGAATAATTATGATAGAGTTGCTAGCATACAATAAAATTATGTGTGTCCCTGTTCTTTGTCACTCTAAAGAAAAATCTGAAATAAACTTGGTGTATAACTGTCTTGATGCCACAACCATAACAATTAAGTGTACTTGAAATGAAGAAAAACTCCACAGAAAGTGTGCTTGTCACTGCTCCTCTCAACACGCTGATATAAAGAGGGCATGTCACAGTCTCACTTTCACACGCTGTTTAATAAGTGTGTTTTTTTTAAAGTTTGCGTGTCACTGTTCGACGCAACACGCTGATTGTACAGTGTGCATTTCACAGTCTCTCTTCAACACGTTGTAACACGCTGTTCTTTAAATGTTTGTGCGCGTGTCACAGTTCCTCGCAACACGCTGATTGTTCAGTGTGCGTGTCACAGTCTCACTTCAACACGCTGTAACACGCTATTTTTAAAGTGCGACCTCCTTGCTAAACTTCAAAATGTATTTTTTAATAAAGTTAAAAGTACTTTGAATTCCGAAAAAAACACTTTGTTTTTTTACACGCGCTGAAGACACTTCCTTAAACTGTGAAATGGCCGCACATTAACGTAACGTAATGTAACAATTCTTTCTGCGCATAGGTGAATAATTTAAAATGGCGATGCAGAAAGAAACTGACACTGGGTTCCAGATGCGTGTCAGTGACGTCAGGGCCGCATTTAATATTACAAACCGCTTCCCTATCGATGTTGCTGACGGTTCCCCTTATACTGCCAGATGCCGGATTCCTCCCAAAGATAACGAAAGAGAGATTACCTCCTCGACTTGACATAGAACACACAGTTCACTCCGTCTCCGTCGATCGGCAAATATCACTTCCTTCGTTCAACTCCTAAAAACATGAGTGGGTTCTCTGCGGACACCTGTACCTTCGTCGCCACAGTTTCCTGTAGTAGGTAAGTACACTGGAGATCGTAGATGTAATAAAAATAGTCTTTATTAATAACAGGTGCCGCGTAGCAACCGGCAGTGAAGTACGTCAAGAGGCAACTGTTCCAGGACTACAAGTCACATCAAACATTCTATAATAGAACTAACAGCAACCTGGCACGAGGAGACTAGCTCGAGGAAGATGTAATAAACAAGACCATTACAACTTGTCATATTAGTATAGTCAGATGCTATTTCATTGTAGACAGGCATTTCTTGGCAAACTGTTATTTGGGTCTCAGGAGCCTTGGAGCCCTGGAGCCCTGCTGCCCTGGAGCCCTGGAGCCCTGGAGCCCAGCAGCCCAGCAGCCCCGGAGCCCTGCAGCCCTGGAGCCCTGGAGCCCTGGAGCCCCGGAGCCCTGCAGCCCTGCTGCCCTGGAGCCCCCGAGCCCTGGAGCCCTGCAGCCCTGGAGCCCTGGAGCCCTAGAGCCCTGCAGCCCTGCAGCCCCCCGAGCCGTGGAGCCCTGCAGTCCCCGAGCCCTGCATCCCTGCAGCCCCAGAGCCCCGGAGGCCCGGAGGCCCGGAGCCCCGGAGCCCCAGAGCCCCGAAGCCCTGGAGCCCTGCAGTCCCTGAGACCTACAGGCCCGGGGCAGGCAGATTGGCG